>NW_018742390.1:2064532-2664532 GCF_001683475.1 Chenopodium quinoa | reverse complement strand
AGATTGCTTTGCTTGAAACAATCCTCTTCCGCTTTATGACCATCCTCCACGTCTAAGGGAACATGATTGATGACAACTTCGCTTGAAATTACCTTCAGTTGTTTATGACAACTCTCCATAATCTAGGGAATGCCATCTTGTTGTTTCGATGTTCACTCGTCTCTGAACATAGAGCTTCTTTTTTTGGATATGTCCACGCGTCTCTAAACAATAGATTTTCTTTATTTTTTAATATGAACTTCTTAATGTTGTGTCCTCGCGTCTCTAAATAAAAGAGCTTCTTTATTTTTAAATATGAACTTCTTAATGATGTGTCCACGCGTCTCTAAACAAAAGAGCTTCTTTATTTTTTAATATGAACTTCTGAATGATGTGTCCACGGGTCTCTGAACAAAGAGCTTGATAATAGGATGTCCACGCGTCTCTAAGCAAAGAGTTTGAAAGAAATGTCCACGCGTCTCTAAACAAAAGAGTTTAGATGATATGCCCACGCGTCTCTGTAGCAAAAGAGCTTGATGGAAATGTCCACGCGTCTCTGATCAAAAGAGCTTGAAAGAAATGTTCACGCGTCTCTGGACAAAAGAGCTTAGTCAAATGTTGTTTCTCACAGTACAAAGATTGTAAAATCTTACACTATCCTAGTTGACTCAATAATGAAAGTATTTAGGTAACTTAGGCACGGAGGCTAAGCACTTCATAATTCTAGAGTGATGAGTGATGTTGATATGACAAGGCATGCTTCAGCGTTGTGTTAAGATTCCATGACAAAGGGTTCCTAAGGGAAGTATATTTGGTCATGTATGTGTGATGTTTGTGAATATGACACTAAAGTTAGGCCACAAGAGCTAAGTGTGTGGAAAGATTATTTTTAGAAGAGTCAAATGACGGTGACTCTTAGGCTAGGTGAGCTAATGATGTAGGGATCAAGCCCCCAAGTCTAGCTCTAAATGAATAGGGATGAACATAGGGAATCCCTTGATATTATCATGGTGTAAGTGTGTGAATTTGAATATGAATGCATGTTTATTACGGCCACACCTCGATGTGAGGTTGCCTACGTATCCGTTAGGAATCAGGCCGAACGTAGCTCTAGCCAAACCTCGCACAAGTGTGTGTATAACTCAAAAATGTCTTTTAAGGGGTTGTAACGTGGTTTGGCTAAAGGTTATAGAAGAAGGGGATAAAGGCTCAAGACCCTCGATAAGCCCCCAAGGTGTGCAACCTTGCTTTTGAATATTTGTTTTTATACTTCAGTTTCTACTCTTTTTTAGCTCTTTCTTTTGCTTTAGCATTTATTTCATTTTTTATAAATGTGGACAATCCCGATCATGCGGTCTATCACTCACTTGGCATTCATGTTTCTCAGGCACGGTACCGAGCACTCGATAAGAGACGCAATCTGAGATGTGTTCTTATCAAAGATATTTTCATATCAAAGACATTGGAACACTTACCCTTTTGTACACTTTTATTTATTTTTTGCTTTTTCTTATTTTTGCTAATATTTTTTATTTTAATCTTTAGAAATCACTCAAGCTTTTGAGATTGCATAAGTTACACACCATCCCATCCCAAGGTTAGGTAGATGTGGGTTGAAAAAAGAAAGATCTATCGTTAGACGAGGCTCAAAGGGGTTTATCAAGAAAGGATTGTAAATTAGAAAGGTGAAAGAAAATATGATGTGGCTACAAAGGGTGCCTTAAATTATCGGTATACTTGTGCTTAATTCGACATAGATTTTTTTTTTAATGCATTATAATGAAATGATCATATGTTAGAAATAAATGCTCATTTTATTAAAGGAAAAGAAAGAATCTTCAAAATTAATCTAAGGAAAAAGAAAGGTTCCTATGCTAGACTTATTGGGGAAAGGGTAAATAAAGAAAAAGAAAAAAGATGTCATGAAATCTCGTTGTTTAAGCTCGCCTCTTGTCTTGTGTTGTTTGCTTTATCATCACTCGCTCTTCTTGTTAACTGGAGGTGTGGGAAGCTTGTTATTATCAATCAAATGTTGGATAGCCTCCTTTAGCTTCTAACAGCTCTCAGTGGCATGACCCCTACCTTGATGGTACTTGCAGCGCACATTTGGATTCCAACTAGGCACTCTCTTCTCAAGCAGGGGATCTTGAAGAGGTCCAATAGGAGTGATGAGTCCCTTGGCATGGATTCGATCGAAAGCATCATCGTAGCTAATTCCAATAGGGGTAAAATCCCTTTTCGGTTGCTTTCTAAATCCTCGACTATCCATGGCTAGGATCTCACTAAGGTCAAAAGTACCAACATTGTTGCTAGAGTAGGTGTTTTCGGAAGAAGAAGGATAGCCGTTCTTCTTCCTTTTACAGCCACTGTTACTATCGTTACTAATCTTGGCCTTCTTGTCGCGCGGAGGAACATGAAGGAGATTTTCATCATTGAAGTCTTGAACACGATCCTTGAGGGAGAAACACTTTTCGGTAGTGTGACCGCGACCTCTATGGTATCGACAATAGGAATTTGGATTCCAATTGAGAAAAAGTTTTTCAGATGGAGGGTCTTCACTGGGACCAATGGAGTGAATATGACCTTGATCATGAAGACAGTCAAAAGCTTCATTGTAAGTCGTTCCTATTGGTGTGTATTCTTCAATGGTCCGTTTTACCCGTGGCTTAGGAGCATTGAGTTCTTCATTAAACTCTTGGCGAGAATTTTGTTCGATGACCATCACCCGATTTGGTAATCCTTCTATCACGTTCAAGAGCATGGAAACGACATCTTGCAATTTTCGAACGTCCTCTTTTAGACATGACGAGTCTTCCCTGGTATTATCTAAGAAAAGACTTTCATCCTCCACAATCATGGCAACTTCATCGGGAGAGGTCATATAAGCTGTCTCGATCATGGGCTCTCCTACATGTGTGATAAGAAGTGATGGATCGAAGGATGTTTGATCTTCTTCGATGGCTAGAATCTCGGAAGTTTCAATGTCATCGATCAGATCTTGAATAGCTTCTTTGAGTTTCCAACACTCCTCAGTGTCGTGACCCTTTCCTTGGTGATATTTTCAGTGCTTATTAGGGTCCCACTTGGGTGGCCTGGCTTCTGGAACTGGATCTTTGATAGGCCCTATGGGCATGACTAGTCCTTTGTTATGTTGCTTCTTGAAAGTTGTTTCATAACTCATACCAAGCGGGGTGAATACCCTTTTTGATCTTTGGATTCGTGATTTAGAGGCGTTCGTGGTACGTACCTCATTAATGGGAGAGGAAGAAGAAGGATGGTCGTTCTTCTTTCCTCTCGCACTATTATCTTTCAGAAGGTCATCTTCAATGTCAATGCCTATATTATAGACAGCCTTGAAAGTATTCAAGTTGTTTTGGTACTCTAAGTGTCTTGAATACTTCCCTTGGAGATTCTTGATAAACATCCTCACATATTCTTTTTCAGTGGAAGCCTTGACCATTGTAGCGGAAGTTTCCCTCCATTTATTGTAGAAAGATTTGAAACCTTCGTTTTCTTTTTGTTTTAACATCTCAAGTTGTCTATGGTCTGTCTCGTCTTGGATGTTGCACTTATATCTATCTATGAAAGCGTTTGTTATCGACTCCCAAGAAGAGGTTTTCTCTTTGTCAAGGGAAAAGAGCCATTGCTGGCAAACGGTCTAAAGAGAAAGAGAAAATATAGAGGGGAACACTTTCTTATCAATACCCTTAATACTCATTATGGTTTCAAAAGCTCTTAGATGAAAGTGAGGGTTATCTGTTGCCTTGAATTTTGGGATGTTAGTGGCATTGAACTTATGCGGAAGAAGTTCCTTCTCCAGCGAGACCTCTTGTGAACTAATGCCCTGAAATTTATAGTCACTAGATAGCTTGCTCAAGATTTCTTGCATGAGGTTCATTTGTTATTGCTTCACAGGGTCATCAATTTTGAGGGTTAAAGCCTTTAACACCTCAGTCACGTCGTTCAATTGACTCCTAAGTTCATTGACCTCTTCTTGACTTGCAATTATCTTTTTAGCTTTCCTCTTTTGACGAATTGGTTTATCAAAAAGTGAAACTTGAATAAAGAGGTTGTCCTTGATTAATTGCCCTTCTCTCCTCGACCAAGTACTGTGGAAAAGGAATTTGGGGATATTCATTGTTAATTATTTGACTCAAATATTATTCAACATGCAATGGATGGAGGAAGTGAAGAAAGATTGGAATAGAATGTGAAGAAAAATGATGTAGATGGAGGGATATGAAGAATTAGTAATAGAATGTACCCCCAACTCAAATGACGGAAAAAAACCGACTCATGCATGAACCTAAGACATGGTCATGGTGATATGTACTCCAAGTGCGTGCAAGACTAGTGAGTGTAGGTGACATGTTAAGACTCGTGTCATGACCATGTGGCTAGACTATGTGACTAGACTCAATTAATGACTTGACAAAGTATTATTGATAGCGAAAATTAACCGAATTAATTAGCAAACTGGTTAATTAGACACTAGATGATGACTCGATCAATAATCAGAACTGTCATCAAAACGACTGGACTGGCATCGCACTGTGTAGTGTAGCACCAAACGACAGAGCTGTCATCAGGCTCCACACTCCACAGAGTGGCGCTACAACTCATATTTTGGCGCCAATGCTGGAACTTCAATCTGAGACTGTTTTCGGTGTTATTAATCAACAGGGGTATGCCTAAAGTTGTACTAGGTCAATTTTGTTTAAAATATTAGACTTTATTTACTCAAATTAATTAATCAATTAATTAATTAGGAAAAGTTCTTTTAGTCATTAATTTATTAAGTCTCAACACAAGTCAAACAAACGGTTAAGAAATCATATATATGAACAATAAATATTGCACAATTAGTCAAGTAGGCACAATATGATGCAATGAGTTCTAACCATGGCTCTAGTTCTCTAAAGTTCAGGATATGATTTAGTCAATAGAGGGTCCATGGTTAATTGTCCGGATGCACCGCACGGAAGCCTAACCGTGAAGGGTTGGCGCGAGAGGATGGGACACCGCGAGTTTTAGAAGTACTCGCTTCCATGGTTTGGTGAATTCAACATTCTCGGATGTACCCTTTGTTGATCAGAGCGTTCAATCAGGTAGATGAAGCATGAATTCCCAGAGGGTTATGTACATATGTTGAACACATATGGGTTTCAGAAAAGTGAGAAAAACTCAATCAGGAAGTAGGATCGAGAAAACAATACGAAAAACTAGTCGAAATTAGAATGCATATTTCTGGCTTGGTGTTGGAAAAATTTGGCGCCAGCAAACATAGATTGGCGCCAGGTTTTAGCTGTAGCGCCTGGCGACAGAGCTGTCTTCTGGTGCTAAAGTTAAATGTCTGGCGCCAGCTTCTTTTCGCTGATGCTAATTCCTTGATGCCTCAGCAGCTTTCTGTGGTCGATAAAATTTTCCAATTTCGCGCAGTGTTATTTCGGTCCTAGTTGTGAAAGATATTACTCAAATTTCCAAGGTGTAAAATCCTATGTTTTTAACTCATTACGGATGGTCTTTCCAATGAGATCTTTTTTATGCATATGACAATAATGTTAATCAAAATTACGCACATGAAATACTTAGAACGTTTCGAGTCTCATCCACTCATTCTTAATCATTGCCGAAACAAATTCAGGAATTCAAATAGAAATCCTCCCCAGTGGAGTCGCCAAAAACCGTAGGGAATATTTCAAGCATTAATCCCCTAGCTTGAACCCAACTATGATCATACACTAAAGTACGGTGGCGTCCAAAGGGAAAGATGATAGAGCAAAAGAGTCGCCAACAAGTTTTTTAAGGAACTTATAAACCGTTCACGAGGTAAAGGTTACACCCCTTAACGATCCAAGAGATCGTCAACTCCATAAGGTCCTGAATAAAATAGGGTTCTGGGATGAAGGTACAAATCCAACCTAAAAGAGATTGAACCTGCCCTAATAATAGGCCTCTACTTTATTCTGATCGTATTCATGTGCGCTTTCTGACTAACATGCAATCAATAGGATTACCCTAAACCTATTTATTTATGTTGGTTAAATATTAATGCACAAATAAAACTATTATTGGCGATCACTTGGATTATAATCATGATAAACCCTAAACAAGATTATTAATTATCTTATTAAGCATGATTACAAGTACCAATTCCCGTTAAACATGCATAAAAGGCGTGATCAAACAATAAAAATAAATATCAAGCAACATAATAACCATAAACAATAATCATAATAACAAATTATAATTAAAATAATCATAATAATCAGGTTAAAGCATAATAATAGCAAGATCCTAGGCATGATACTAACAAGATTAATAACAAACCCTAGCATGTCACTAAACAATAAAAATCAAAGCTTTAACCCTAACATGATACTAACAATCATAAATATTAGGAAGAACATAAAAGGCATCATAACAATCATACTTAGTATTAAAGTTATCCTAGACATGATACTAGGAATATCATAATAACAATCTAAGCATGATTTCTTCATCATATGAATAAAAACCATTAAAGTACTTACTTGGATGCCTCGTATCTCTTTCTAATAACAAAATACACACGTTAGTAACTTCAAGGAAAATAATAAACAAAATAATTAAATTAAATAATTAAAAGAGAGATTTGGGACCAAACCCTTAGAAATTAAACCTTTGATGTCTAGGGCGAAGGAAACTTCGAATATGGCTAGGTGTATCTAAATCTAATGAATGCGGAAATTTTGTATTTGAGAGAAGCTAGTTTAGAAAAGAGAGAGAGAGTAATCAAAAGAATCTTAATGAGAGTTGGTGAATGAAAGAATTGATAAAAATTGATGATTGTAGATAAATTGTAGATGAAAACTGATGAATAAAAACAGAGTTTTTACGACGTTATTTATAAAGAAAATCAGCCAAAAAGATAAAATATCAAAAAAAGAGTTCTGGCGCCAGACGCCAACATTAGCGCCAGGAGCCAAGCGTAGCGCCAGGCGGTACAGCTGGCGTTTGGCGTTGATTCAGAAATTCACGCATTTTCTTAAAATCAGATAAAAATTTCCGTACAGGAGGATAAAATCGTATCTTCCTCAAAAACGTTCTTTGATTTTAATTAAAACTTTTAAAAGTCAACAAAAGTCAATTTATCAATGCTAATTGAATTAGGAATGAAAAGAACCTTCTAGAAGAATCTAGATGACTAAAACCATTCCTAATTGCATTAGGAATGGTAATTCTATTAGGCCCTCCCCTAGATCATTGGGCCGCATATAATGCTCAAACCGAGCCCAGTTCAGTAAATTGGCCATAACTTCCTCAATATTCATCGGAATTGGGCTTATAATATATCGTTGGAAAGCTCTTGTTGAGCCCCATCCCACTACTATTGGACCAATATCATGGACCAACCAAATTGGATTGTCTGTTTTTCTTAAAAATAAGTTTTAAAAAACAGAGAGAAGAGAAAAGAAATTAAAACTATCCGCAACACTAAACTTTCCACACTTTCACTTCATTCGATTATGATTCAACGCGAAAGGTACTCATCACTGGGTCTGGTTTTGGGGAGACACAAATGGGTGTCTACAGAAGCTTCCACTTTGACTGAGTTTGGAGAAACGCATGTTTCGAAAACGAAAGTCAAAGTATCGATAGGGAAATGATTCAGAACGTTCAGCAATCCTAAATCACCCTTGTAAAGCCGGTAACTGCAAACTAGAGTTAGTCAAACAGATACAAGAGTTAAGAAACACGTATCTTGCATTGTCGAGCACACGTCTCTGAAAGTAACCGACTTGCTGCCGCTTTTCTGTTGTTTTGATGACCTCCTGCCAAGAGAATGCCATCCCGCTTGAAAACCGCTATGCTTGTAACTGCCTCCAATATAGAAGATTTCTTTTCTTGAAACGATCCTCTTCCGCTTTGATAACATTCCACGTCTAAGGGAATACTATCAAAGATTGCTTCGCTTGAAACTATCCTCTTCCGCTTTATGACCATCCTCCACGTTTAAGGGAACATAATCGAAGACAACTTCACTTGAAATTACCTTCAGTTGTTTATGACAACTCTCCACAATCTAGGGAACGCCATCTTGCTGTTTCGATGTTCACTTGTCTCTAAACAAAGAGCTTCTTTTTTTGGATATGTCCACGCGTCTCAGAACAATAGAGCTTCTTTATTTTTTAATATGATCTTCTGAATGATGTGTCCACGCGTCTCTGAACAAAGAGCTTGATAATAGGATGCCCACGCGTCTCTCAGCAAAGAGTTTTAAAGAAATGTCCACGCTTCTCTGAAAAAAAGAGATTTGACGATATGCCCACGCATCTCTAGAGCAAAAGAGCTTGATGGAAATGTCCACACGTCTCTGAACAAAAGATCTTGAAAGAAATGTTCACGCGTCTCTGAACAAAAGAGCTTGAATGATATGTCCACGCGTCTCTGAACAAAAGAGCTTTGAAAGAAATGTTCACGCGTCTCTAAACAAAAGAGCTTGAATGATATGTCTACGCGTCTCTAAACAATAGAGCTTTGATGAAAATGTTTGTTGCGAAGATATTCCGAAGAAAAATTTCCGAAGAGCAACGCTTGCCGATCTCTAAAGCTCGCTTAAAATTTGCTTCTGCTAAAACCAGTATGTCAGTGTCTCCGTGATGAGCCAATTCTTAGGCGCTTTAAGCTAAGTGAGACGATTTTTCATCAGGTCGATCACTTATTGTGATTGTAATCAAACTGAATACTTAATCATGTGAAATTGCTTATAAGGGCTAACTGGCGTACTAAGGAACCCGAAATTGTTGTAGGAGGTCGAAATCACCTTTCTCAGAGGCTTCGAGCTCTGTCGCTGCTGAAATATTTCTGGCGCTGAGAATTGACTCTGTCGCCAAATGCTGGGATCTAACGCCAGACGCTAGATGTTGTCATCTGGCGCTGGAATAGGGTCTTCCCTATTTTGCTGCACCTGTATTTATTTTTTATTATAGAACTTTGCTAATCTCATTAATTATCTTAGGGTTGACCTAAGGTTTAACGTCGCTTGACTCGTTGAT
Source organism: Chenopodium quinoa (assembly GCF_001683475.1). Classification (NCBI taxonomy): domain Eukaryota; kingdom Viridiplantae; phylum Streptophyta; class Magnoliopsida; order Caryophyllales; family Amaranthaceae; genus Chenopodium; species Chenopodium quinoa. Next base: position 2,655,515 of record NW_018742390.1, on the reverse strand, counting down.
TTGACATGACTCAAGGTATAAACTTGACTCGCTGTGATTGACTCGAGGTAGACTCGACTCAAAGTGTTTGACACATGTGACTCATGACCCGTGTGTGCATTGTATTTTTATTGTGCGACTCGAAAATGCAAAACAGCAAAAACTTTCCGCCATTTTTGTGGAGGGTACCGACTTTCTCCCCAAAAAGAAAGACCCAAAAAGAAAGAAGCGAAGTTTTTGAAGGTGCATGTTTACTTGATAATGAAATATTGTTTCTCACAGTACAAGGATTGTAACATCTTAGACTATCCTAGTTGACTTGATAATGAAAGTATTTAGGTAACTTAGGCATGGAGGCTAACCACTTCATACTTCTAGAGTGATGAGTGATGTTGATATGACAAGGCATGCTTCAGCGTTGTGTTAAGATTCCATGACAAAGGGTTCCTAAGGGAAGTATATTTGGTCATGTATGTGTAATGTGTGTGAATGTGACACTAAAGTTAGGCCACAAGAGCTAAGTGTGTGGAAAGATTATTTTTAGAAGAGTCAAATGACGGTGACTCTTTGGCTAGGTGAGCTAATGATGTAGGGATCAAGCCCCCAAGTCTGGCTCTAAATGAATATAGATGAACATAGGGAATCCCTTGATATGATCATGGTGTAAGTGTGTGAATTTGAATATGAATGCATGTTTATTACGGCCACACCTCGATGTGAGGTTGCCTATGTATCCGTTAGGAATCAGGCCTGTAGGCGTCTTTTGTATTGCGCCTACGTAAAAGCATGTGGTTAATATGCTTGGCACTCATAGGAAGTGGGAATTGACATTACGATTAGGGACAACGATTAGGGACAAATAAAGTAGGGAGTCACCAACAAGTTTTTAAGGAACTTGTAAATCGTTCATGGATCATAAGAGGCAACCACGAATAAGGGACAACGATAGGCAACAACGATTGACCCGTGAAGGTTACACCCCATTCATAATCCATGATATTACTAACTCCATATGGTTCGGAACCACGAAAGGAGGATCGGGGATGATGGTATGAAGTGAGTCATAGAGTCACATTCGCCCGTATTGGCCTCTACTCGATTCTTATATTGAAAAGCATTCATGTGATCTCAAAGGCATACAAACAATAGTTCAATTCGCTCCAAACTATTATTTAACTAAATTGGTTGAATATTAATGCACACATAATTCTAAAATATTTGTGATCACTTGATTTAATAACATGATTAAAAAGGATCCTAAACCGGTCGTCCAAATTATCTTATTAGGCGTGATTTTCAATTACATATTCCCTTTAAACATGCAATATGGTGATCATAAATAAAAATAGAACAGCAATAATATTAAAACCAAATTAATCACAATTCCAAGAACATAAAATCGTTAGAAAAATAATAAAAATAAAAGGAGCATGATCCTTACTTTGATTCTGTTTGTTTGCAACTGCAAAATAATAAACGAGTTAGTAACTTCAAGGAAATAATAAAACGATGATTTAATTAAATTAAATAAAGTAAAGTTGATTTTGGGGCCAAACCCTCAAACAGTTCTACCTTTCACGCCTTGGCTTAAGGACAGAACCACGAGTAAAATATGGCTTCCTTTGAGTGCTTGAAGAAGGAATTTTGAAGTGAAAAGGGCATAGAGGAGAGAAAATAAAATAAGAAAAATTACTCAGTGCCCCGTACATCAGAAATGAGGGGGTATTTATAGGGAAAATGTGCTGAGGGAGCACACGAAACCCTAAAATGATAAAAACCATAAAAAAGTGTCCCGTGACACGGTTAAACTGTACCGTGACACGGGAAGCCCCACCGTCAGACGGTACACTTTCCCGTGACACGGTACATTTTTTGTGTGACACGGGATTTTTTCAGAAAACGGGATAAAAAACGCGTTAAGGGTTTACGCGGAAAAGACACGAAATGTCCCGTGTCACGGCAGAACTCCCGTGTCACGGGAAATCCCACCGTCAGACGGGAAGGATTCCTGTGACACGGTAGGTACCTGCCGTGGCGTGGGAAATTCCAGCCTGTTTTTCCGTCTGAATACATTTTTAACCCTAATTTCCTCCGGCATTTTAAGTGTCGATTGATAATTTCAGACCTTTTCTGACTTTTTATTATTCGGGCTAAAATAAGAAAAAAAAATTAAATAAAAATAAATAAAGGGTTTGGGCCAAAAATAAATAATAAAACAATAAAATAAAAAAGGCTTGGGTTAAAAATTAATTAATAAGTTTGGGCTGAAATTAAAACTATGCCTTTACCAAACATCAAGACTAATCCATGGACTGTTCAAAAATATAAATTTAATAAAATACGATTTTTTAACCACTCTCGGGATTAAATACTGAACCCGACAAATAATGGCGGTGAAAGGTTGTTCATCATCGGGTTTGGTTTTAGGGAGACATTTTTAGGTGTCTACAGAAGCCCCCACTTTGACTGAGTTTGTAGAAACGTCAGTTTTGAAAACGATAGTCAAAGTAATCGATAGGGACGGAGAATGACTTAAGACGTTCTGCGATCCTAAATCATTCTTTATACGCCGATACCTGCAGAAAAATGTTAATTCCACAGATAAAAGAGTAAAGGGATAGAATACGTATCTGACACCAGTGTATTGGTGACAAACGAACTTGGAAGCTTCCTAAGCTTGAAGGAATCCACCGAGTGACATTTGTTGAAACACTTTCCATGCTTGAGGAAAGCCGACTGAAGAATTTAGTAGTTTTCTAAGCCTAAAGAAACCTAGCGGATGACACTTTCCATGCTTGAGGAAAGCCGACGTATGAATTTGGTGTCATTCTATGCTTGAAGAATTTCACCGATAATGCCTTCCATGCTTGAGGAAAGCCGACAAAGGAATTTGGTGGTTTTCTATACTTGAAGGAAAATCCACCGATAACGCTTTCCAAGCCTGAGGAAAGCTAACTTGGCGGTTTTTCTATACTTGAAGAAAAATCCACCGATAACGCTTTCCATGCCTGAGGAAAGCCGATTTGGCGGTTTTCTATACTTGAAGAAAAATCCACCGATAACGCTTTCCAAGCCTGAGGAAAGCCGACTTGGCGGTTTTCTATACTTGAAGGAAAATCCACCGATAACGCTTTCCAAGCCTGAGGAAAGCCGACTTGGCGGTTTTTCTATACTTGAAGAAAAATCCACCGATAACGCTTTCCATGCCTAAGGAAAGCCGACTTGGTGGTTTTCTATACTTGAAGAAAAATCCATCGATAACGCTTTCCAAGCCTGAGGAAAGCCGACTTGGCGGTTTTCTATACTTGAAGAAAAATCCACCGATAACGCTTTCCAAGCCTGAGGAAAGTCGCCTTGGCGGTTTTCTATACTTGAAGTAAAATCCACCGATAATGCTTTCCAAGCCTGAGGAAAGCCGACGATTGCTGAAATTTGTAAGTGTATGATGGTTCGATTATTCCCGAACGTGGGCCGCAAATGATTCACAATTTTAAGTCGATTATCCCAGCATATTAGGTGCTTAAAATGCCAAAAAATAGACTTTGATGCTTGCTAGGGGTAAAATGGTAATTTTAGTCCCCTTCAAGTATCAGTTAGAAATTTCCGCGTAATTCCGGCTAAAAAGAACCGCCCAATAATCTCAAAAAATCATTCAAACTGGTCAAAAACACCAGGAATATTCGCTGACAATGTGCAGAGCTGCCATGCCACGTCACTTTTTTGCCATTACACGGTAACTTCTCCCGTCAAACGGGATGAAATCCCGTGTCACGGGAATATTTTGCATATATTTTTTTTTGCTGTTTGAATTGGTCAACGCGTGAATCATTGTGCTTTTTATCGACGAATCCCAGCGTGCCACGTCATCAGTGTACCGTTACACGATAACAGTAACCATGGCACGGTGAACGGGGTTCGTAACGGTTACTTTTTTGGCTTTAAATTCACACTTCTGCTTCATTTCTTTCACCATTTAGCCATTTCCTTATTCATCTCCTCTCTCTATCTTCTCCATTTTCATCTTCTTGATCACACAAACTGCCGCGCCACGGTTAAGAAAACCGACAGTCGTCCGGCCTCACCGTGACACTGTAAGAAAACCATTTTTTCTTTCTTTTTTTTTATTTTTGCGTCTGCTGCAACTGTTATTCGATGCTGCTTACTGCTGTTGTTGTTGCTGTTGTTCATCGGTGTTGCTGCTGCACGACAGGGCTCCGGCGACCTCTGTTCTTCCCGTGACACGGGATTTAGTCCCCGTGACACGTCGATCTTCCACCGAGCCGCGGCCAAGCTCAACTGTGTCACGGCGGCTGCGCAGATCTTCAAAGTTTTTCGAGCTTTTAGAGCTCAAATTTCCACCAATTTTGCTCTAATTTCTTGCTATTCTCCTCATTTTCGACTCTCTACAAGCATCCATGTAAGTTTCCTTTTATTTTTGCCTCGAATTTGCTTCAAACAAGTAATTTCATGAAAAACCCTTAAAAATCAATTTGGGGATTTTTGATTTTGAGGTTTTATGTTGAAATTCTTGTCATGATTTTAATTGTATATGTATGTATGTGTGTTTATGAGAAATTTGAGACAAAATTTACATGATTTGATGGAGAATTGAGCAAATAACCATTTTTGGGTACTACTTTGTGAAATGATGTTCATGTTACTTCTTTGTACTTAAAATGGTGAAAATATGGTGGTAAACCTTGTGAAATATTTCATGATGTGTTGATTCATTGTTTTTGTGCAACCTCGAAACATATTTTGCGTATGTACTATATTGTCATGGAGAACATAGTATCATGCGGCTAGGAGAACTGTAGTATTAGTTTTTCATGGAGAAACTAAATACCATAATACCATAATTTTGCCAATTTTTAGCCTGGAGGTAAAAATTTAGCGTATAATTCGATAAATAACTAAATAACTTAGGAAATGATGCTAAATATTTAGATCTTTATTTTCATAAAAATGCAACTTGCATTAAACGTCTTTGGAAATGATGCTAAGCATTTAGATTTTTATAATAGCATGCCTAGGCGACGAGATTGCGATCTTTCTACCCTCGGCCGGTGTCGGGCTTTTTGGGAGGACACTCCCACCATTCCTAAGGGTATGGACGACGATGCTTTAGAGTCCGAGCCTCGGGCATCCGCGAGTAGAGGTAGGTAGGTTCCACCTCCGTGGACTCCAGACCAGTTGGTTTTCTGCCGTGAAAACCATGTCTCTCATCGCCCACTCTCCGGCATAGTCGATGGCACGCTTCGCCACCACGGTTCTGGAGCCGGCGATTTGATCCCTCGACTTCACCAGATCATTACGAGGGATCCTACTACGAATGCCCTAGGGGAATCGGCTGGTTTAGTAGATTTCCATACGGCGGTTGTAGGGTTTCGCAGCCCCCGGGGTTGCGGTGCGACGGCCGTTCGCGCATTGTTGGAGTATTTCTGGGATACTTCCAACACTTTTCATTTTTCTTGGGGGGAGATGACGGTGACCCCTCTAGACTTCAGTATGATCAGCAGGCTGCGCTTCACCGACCGGGTTGTAGCTTAGATGTCTGATCTATCTTGGGGATCGGCTGAGACAGCTGATTTGTTGGGTCTGATCGTTCAGTATATCAGGACCCGACCAGTGTCTCGAGGTGGTCCTAGGAGCGGACTATCGGAGCTGGCTTCAGTTTTAGCTCGTGGCTTCGACATGGAGGATACGTCGGCTGAGCAGAGAGTGCGGATCTTTATCCTGATCCTGATCTCTATGACCCTTTCTCCTGATAGGAGTTCACGCGTACTCCTTTGCTACCTCCCCGCTTTGGTCAGGATCCATGAGATAGGATCCTATAGCTGGGCCAGCCTTGGATACGCCGATCTTCTCTTATCGCTACGTCATGGCTATCGACAGCTGAATGACGAGTCTCCCATCACCGTCCATGGTCTGTGGAGAGTCGCAGAGGTGATGATATTTTCCCTTTTTGTTTCACTTTTACTTGTTCGACTCATGTGCTAAAGATTACTTTTCATCGCAGCTATGGTTCTACGAGTACTTCCCTGGCTTGGCTCCTCGCCGGTGTCGTGGAGCGGTCCATGATTTCCCTGTCGGGGCCAGCTGGCGTGATCGAAGAGAGTCGCGGGTGGAGTCCGTCCCTGCACTGCGTGGGCTACTACGCCGAGGCACCTCTTTTGTTGGCGTAAGGATTAGTTTTGTTGCTTGTTATTTTCCTTCCGACGTTGTTTCCGTTGTTTCACGCCAACTTTTTATGGTTTTCAGGTTGCCATTGATGTCCAGTATCGTCCTTGGGCCGGGATGACTGATCTACCTGAGGCCTTGCGTCTTTCCGCGCACCGTACCATTTTTGTTGGTACCGGACGCTTTGTCTGGTATTTGGGGGAGCGAGTCATTCGTCAGCATAGCGGTGATCGTTTTGTGGTGCTCTCATCTCAACCAGAGTCAATGCTAGGCTTACGCTTGATCAGAGAGTTGATCAACAGGGAAGAGCGCTATACTTTTCCATGGCAGGAGCTTGTACACATGGAGAATGACTATGCGCGGGATTTTCTTTCCTCTCTGGCTCCTCCACTCCGTCCCTGAGTTATGATTTCTTTTGAGGATCTTCTTTATTAGTCTGTGTTTTAAATAGTCGAATAACTTGATTATTCGATCTTATTTTCAGACGACTATTCGCCCTGTGGGGAGGATCGAGATTCCTCCTCTGTCTGTCCGCTATCTGGGGCCGATTGGTATCACAGAGGACCATATTGCTGACGCGCGAGACGGTTACACACAGGCGCAGGAATCTCTGCCCGAGGTCTTTGAGCCGGTGAGTTTTCTTTGATGCATTATTCATCCTTTTAACACTGTTTGTTACTGACTTTTCTTTGTTTTATCCTCAGCCTAACCGCCCGGAGATGATGGGACTCATGAAGCTGGTTGACGCCCTGAAGTATTGCATCATCAAGCTTTGGCATGGTGCGAGTTGTCGGAGCTCTAGCGACGTTCTTGAGGTATCATTCATTTTTATTTCTACCATTTGTTTTATTTTGCATTGTTGACACCTTTTGATTTTGTATCTTTCAGGAGCAACGGAGGTCCCGCTCGCGTTCGAGGCACAGAGGCTCGGACGAGGAGGAGCTTGGTCGTGGTAGACGATCTCCTGAGATTCACAGACGTTCTCATTCTCAGCGAGAGCCTCAGGTTACTCAGCCATTTCAGGAGGCTCAGTGGCAGCAGCCTCAGTCTTCTCAGCGCTTTTTGGGCCAGAGTCAGGGGCAGCGTCAGATGTTTTCAAAGCCTCCACAGCCTAAGCTTGGGTCTGTTTTGACTCCCTTAGATCCTGGTTCATTTTCAGCTCCATTGTCCGGGATTCCTACACCGATGTCGGGCTTGTTCTCAGTTCCGATGTATGGGACGATGCCTTCACCGACGATTCCTGTGTCTTTGAGCCAGTCTACACCGTTTTTCGGCTGGACAGGTCCTGCCTTGAGTTTGACTACTGCTGGGGTCACCGGGACTAGTAGGGACACTACTCCCCGTACTCGGATGATGGAGGGACTCTTTGGCTCACCATTCCTATATTCGCAGGGTGGAGATGATACTGATTCTGGCTCTAGAGACTTTTGACCGAGGGTTTTTATTTGTACATACTATGATGACACTTGACATGTTTATTTATTATGACTCTTGTACACTATTCATAGCTTATGTATTTATTATTGTGTGTTAGTGTGTGCTTGAAACTCATTGTGTGTGATCGTGTATTTATTAATGGCGCGACAAAAAAAAAATATAAGTGGAGTAATGGAGGGTACCGACCTTCCCCAAAAGAAAAAGAAATAAAAAGACAAACAAAAATAAATAAAAAGAGAATATTAAAGTGAGGAATAAATTAATAAATAAAATTAACTTCCCCAAAAAAAATAAAAATAAAATAAATTAAAACAAAATAAAAAGACAAGCAAAAATAAAATGATAAAGAAATAGAATATTAAAGTGATGAATAAATAAATAAAATAAAGATAATAATAAAAATAAAAAATAGAGATAAAAAAGTTGAGAATTTTATTAGAAATAAAACTCTCAGAAAACTTAAAAATAAACAGAGATGATAAAATACTATAAAAAATCTGGATTGATACGGGAAAAGAAGAAAAAAGAAAACGCGTGAGGTGCCGTGACACGGCACTATTCACCGTGTCACGACAGAACTTGCCATGTCGCGGCAAAAGTTCCCGTGACACAGTAGGACATGCGGTGTCACGTTATGCGTATTACTCAGCGGTGTGTTTTACGCGTATGAAAAGATAAATTCTGGGCAGTTTCGAGCGCTTTTGCTATAAAATAAGACAAGTTTATTCATGATATGCATAATTACGAAACACAAAATAATTTAGAATTTCATATTTCAATAATCATGTCTCATAATTTTGATAATACATTGCGTGACTGATCTTATTCTTTGACCAATGCTGAAAAAAGAGAGTCAGAATTATTTTATGTCAGGGGTTTGCTAGCCCTGCGACATGTAGCTATTGAACATGATTTTCTTAGGGCAGCATTAAATTACTAGAGTCCAGAAACACACTGTTTTAAATTTGATTATGAAGAAATCTGTCCCCTGCAGGAGGAATTCGGTGCAATCTTTGGATTTCCTGCTAGAAGCCTTATTGCCATGCCTACCCTACGTGAATATTATTACCAAGATTTTGAACGTCATCTGAATCTAACAGATCCAGATTTAAATAGAATTGTTTGTGGTAATGAGGTAGACTTAGAAAAACTTGCAAATTTATATTTTAATCTTCCTATCTCTGAGTCTTATCATGTATATCGTAGAAGGGCATATATTTTTTGCATGTTTAGCAAGCTTTTATTTTCAAACAGTAGGGTAGGACATGCTTGTCTAGCGTCTGTGCTTGAACATGTCGAATCTGGAAGATCTCCCATGCCGACGTGCCTTGGAGAAACATTTCGTGGCCTTGACGAAGCAAAAGCTGACCGGAAAGCCATCAGGAAGGGCTCTCTGGTACTGCTGCAGGTAAAAATACGCTCCGAGTAGCCCCCGTGACAAAAAACAGGCACCGTGTCACGGTGGTAGTCTGCCGTGACACGGTGTAACCTGCCGTGTCACGGGAATCTGCAATTTTTTTTTTTTTTGTTTTTTTGTTTTTTTTACGACTGATTTTTTTTTTTTTTTTACGACTGATTTTTTTTTTTGCAGATTTTGTTGATGGAGCGTTTAGAATTATTTGAAGCCCCCGACGATGTTGAAAAATATGGCCCTAACGACCTAGTCCGCAGGAAAAAGAATTACTCTGCGAACATGTCGTATGAAGATTGGAAAAATTTCTTTGCAAAGAGGGAATTTTCCATTCGCTGGGTGGTGCCTTGGTGGAGGATTACTAGGATGGCTTGCACGAATGATACTCCATATTGCGGTGTTCCTAGTACCTCAAAACTAACCTTTTATTTCCCTTCTCGACTGATGATGCAGTATGGAATTGAACAAGTAATTCCACGCTATAACGATAGTCCTCGTGAAGTATCGTTGCATGAAAGTAACGTTCACAAGTATGAGACTTATTGGATTGGAAGACCTTTGTGGACCGTTTCTGCAAGCGACCAAGCCCCTCCTTCTTTATCTAGTGCATACAACGCATGGTTGAACCCTAGAAGTAGGAGGGAACGATTTGGATCAAGCAAGTCTGATGTGAAGAGTCGTCTTGGAAATAAGAAAGCTCCTCCTAAAGATTGTCTAGGTCCGAGAACACAAGGGATTGAGTTTAAGACGCCTATAATGCCAAGAAAGAAGAATTATGTGAAAGGAAAGGGTAAAGAAAAGATGGTCTACAGGGAGAAACAACCGAAAAAATTCAAGAAGGGTGAAAGGAGTGAAAGTTCGACTAGGGGTGTGACGGTTCGGGCTACGAAAGACACATTAATGGTGAAGGCCGACCTAATTGACCAAGAGAAGGATGTTCCTAAAGAGAAGAGAGATTAGATCAATAGTGCTTTGCTTTTTATGATTTATAATTTTTATTTAAAAATAAGGCATATGATGCCAATACTTGTAGTCGCATTTTTTTTAATAATAATAGCACATTTATTTCAGCCTTAAAAATAAAAATTACAATGACTTTTATTTATTATTTATTTATCCGAGTCAAGGAGTCGGACGCAATGGAAGAACGAAAATAAAAAAAAAAAACTCGAACAATGAATTCGCAACGAATGCGCCACTAAAAAAACGGAAAATCTGAAATTCCTCCGTGTCACGGTGAAAAAAATCCTGTGACACGTTATAAATTCCCGCGTCACAGCATTATTTTTTTTTTTTTTTTTTTGCCGAGACATGGGAAATTCTCCCGTCAGACGGGAAGAAATCCCGTGTCACGGGAATATTTTACATGTATTTTTATTTTTATTTATTTTTTTGCACAGAGCAACCATGTCACAGTGAACAGTACCGTGACACGGTGGAATGTCCCGTTTCGCGGCAATTTCCCTTTTTTTTTTGTCGTGACGCAATGCTGAACTAACGCGCATATTTGATCAACAGAGGGAGGATTTTTATAGTTTTTTAAAGTGGCCGGGCCCCCTTGAGGGGTTGCCTACGTATCCTAAAAGGAATCAGGCCAAACGTAGCTCTATTGGGTCATGAACCCATGCGACTAGGCATAGAATTTCTTGAGTTGATCCAAGTTGGTTAAATTGTGGAAGCCATTACCGTCCATGTTTACTAATTGTGCCGCTCCGCCACACAGGATGTCTTTAACAATGTACGGGCCTGACCAATTCGGTCTGAATTTTCCTCTTGGATCTAACACATTTTTACGAAGTGCCTTGAGCACTAGGTCACCCTCTTTGATGTTCCTGGTCTTGACTTTCTTATTAAAATGTCGCGCCATACGTCGTTGGTAGGTTTGGACATGATGCAAAGCTGCCAAGCGTTTTTCATCAAGTAAGACCAGTGCGTCGTCTCTTGCTCTAATCCAGTCGACTTCATCTAGTTGGCTTTCCAATGCGATTCGAAGAGAAGGGATTTCGAGTTCGATTGGTTTTACAGCTTCAACTCCATAGACCAAAGAGAAAGGGGTAGCCCCCGTTGATGTACGAACAGAAGTTCGATAACCCCAAAGGGCGAAATGTAGCTTACTTGGCCAATCTTTGTAATTTTCTGTCATCTTTTCGATGATAGTCTTCACATTTTTGTTGGCCGATTCGACTGCACCATTGTAGGGAATAGTTTCAAGCCTTTAAAAATCCCACTAGCTTGAACCCCACTGTGATCATACACTAAAGTACGGTGGCGTCCAAAAGGGAAGAAGATAGAGCAAAAGAGTCGCCAACAAGTTTTTAAGGAACTGGTAAACCGTTCACGAGGTGAAGGTTACACCCCTTAACGATCCAAGAGATCGTCAACTCCATAAGGTCATGAACCAAATAAGGGTTCAGGGATGATGGTACAAATTCAACCTAAAAGAGATTGAACCTGCTCTAATAATAGGCCTGTACTTTATTCTGCTCGTATTCATGTGCGCTTTCTGATTATCATGCAATCAATAGGATTAACCCTAAACCTGTTTAATCTATGTTGGTTGAATATTAATGCACAAATAAACCATTATTAGCGATCACTTGAATTTATAATCACAATTAACCTAACAAGATTATTAATTATCTTATTAAGCGCGATTGCAAATACCAATTCCCTTTAAACATGCAATAAAGGTGATCAAGCAATAAAAATATAAAATAATATGTATATCAAGCAACGTAATAAATAATCAACATCATTAATAATAATAATATCAATCATAATCATAATTATGTTAAAACATAGCAAGATACTAACAAGATTAATAACAAACCCTAGCATGTCACTAAGCAATAAAAATCAAATCTTTAGCCCTAACATGATACTAACATGAATTAACATTAGGAAGAATATAGGAAGCATCATACTTTTAATCATACTTGATATTAAAGTTATCCTAGACATGATACTAGGAATCAAAATAACAATCTTAGCATGATATCTACACCATAATATCAATTAATCAATTAAGGCACTTACTTGGATGCCTCGTACCTCTTTCTAATAACAAAATACACACATTAGTAACTTCAAGGAAAATAATAATCAAAACAATTAAATTAAATAATTTAAAGAGAGATTTGGGACCAAACCCTCAGAAATTAAAACCTTTCACGTCTAGGGCGAAGGCAACCTCGAATATGGCTAGGCGTTTCAAGACCTTGTGAATGCGGAATTTTGTATTAAAGCAAGAAAGAAAAGAAAGAAGAGAATGAATAATCAAGAAAATCTTGATGAGAGTTGGTGAATGAAGAGATGAATGAAAAGGATTATTGAAAGAGATGAATGTTAATTGATGAATGATGAATATAGTTGATGAAGACTTAAGAATAAAGAGAATTGGTGGATGATAGATGTAGATGATCCATGAAAACGGAGTTTTTGATACGATATTTATAGATAAAATCATCCAAAAAAGATAATTTATCAAAACAGAGTCTGAAGACCGCAAAAATACATTGGCGCCAGCCCTGGCTCATTGGCGCCAGGACCAGTGGCTAGCGCCAGGCGCCAATGGCTGGCGTCTGGCGCCAATCCAAATTCCAGGCGCAAAGGCCTGGGGTTGGACGCCAAATTGGATTTCAACGCGTTTTCGAAAATTCGATAAATTTCACGTACTGGAAGATAAAATAATATAATTTCAGTCGAAAATGCTATTCGATCTTGATTAAAACTCTGAAGAATCCTAATTGAATTAAGAATGATAAAAACCTTCTAGAATGTTCTAGAAGACTAAAACCATTCCTAATTGCATTAGGAATGATAAATCATATTAGGCCCTCCCCTAGATCATTGGGCCGTACTTAAAGCTCAAACCGGGCCCAGTTTAGTAAATTGGCCATAAATTCCTCAATATTCATCGGAATTGGGCTTATAATATATCGTTGGAAAGGTCTTTGCAAGCCCCATCCAACTACACAACTATTGGACCCATATCATGGACCAACCAAACTGGATTGGCTGTTTTCTTTAAAATAAAGTTTTCAAAAACAGAGAGAAAAAAGAATTCAAACTTTCCGCAACACTAGACCTTTCCACACTTTCGTTTCATTCGATTATGATTCGACGTGAAAGGAACTGATCACTGGGTTTGGTTTTGGGGAGACACAAATGGGTGTCTACAACCATTTGTTTGTGGTCTGTAAGGTGATGATTTGTGATGCTTGATATGATATTTCCGTAATAATTCCGCGCATTCGGCTTGGAAATGTGTTCCATTATCACTGATCATCTCATGTGGTACCCCATCTATGATATTTTTCTCAATTAATTGAGCTACATGTTTCGCCGTCAGCTTAGCATATGAGGCAGCTTCGACCCATTTGGTGAAATAGTCGATTGCTACGAGAATGAATTCATGCCCCCCTTGTCCTTGTGGTGTTATTTTACCAATGATGTTAATTCCCCAAGCAGAGAAAGGCCATGGAGAAGTATATGTGTAGAGAAGCGAAGGTGGAACATGATGTAAATTTGCATAGACTTGACACTTCAAACATTTCTTGACGTATTCGTGACAATCTCTCCCCATAGTAGTCCAATAGTAACCTTGTCGTTGAATCTTTTGGACTAACATTTTTGCATTCATGTGTGTTCCACATATACCGGCATGAAGGTTTTCCATGGTTTTATGTGCTTCTCTCTTGGCTATGCATAAGAGATTTCTTCCCATTGCAGTTCTCTTGTGGAGTACTCCCCTCATGAGCACATACTGTGAGGCCAAGAGCCTCAAAGCACGGCGTGCCCTTTTATCAGTATTAGGAGGGTATTCTCCTCTTGTCACATAATTAAGGATATCTGTATACCATGGCTCTTCATCTTCTTCTTGTGGTTCTTGTTCATCGTCGAGCGCGTGAACATAAGCCGACTCATATCTTCTTTCTATGGTCAATGGCATCCTGATTGTATCAGTTGGAATTCACACTATTGATGCTAATTTAGCTAGTGCGTCGACGAATTGGTTTTCTTCTCTTGGCAAATACGTATATTCCACTTCATCTAGTTGCTCCGTGAGAGTTTCTAAATGAGCTTGATACGTAGCGAGACTTTCACTTCTCACTTTCCATCTCTTGGAAATTTGGTTAATGATTAGTTAAGAATCACCATAGATTCTGAGTTTCTTAATTCCCAAGGCGACAGCTGTTTCTAACCCCAAAATGCATGCTTCATATTGTACGGCATTGTTGGTGACATCAAAGTCGAGCTTCATGGAAATTGGGATGTGCTCTTCATTGGGTGATACGAGCAAGACTCCTACACCACATCCCTTTTGGTTTGAAGCTCCATCAAAATAGAGTGTCCAGCTATCATCTTCAGTCATGAGTAAATCTTCGTCAGGGAAATCGTACTCAACTTCTTCTTTTTCAGCTTCTTCTAGCGGAAAGTTTGCTAAGAAGTCAGAAACCGTAGAACCTTTGATGGCTTTTTGTGGCACAAATCTCAAGTCAAACTGAGCAAGATTGACTATCCACCTTGATAATCTGCCATTGAGTGTTGCTTTTTCGAACAAGTATTTGAGAGGATCCATCTTGGACACGACATGTACTGTATGAGTGAGCATGTAATGTCTTAGTTTTTGTGCGGCCCATACAAGTGCGAGACACAACTTCTCAAGCGGTGTGTATCGCATCTCATATCCTTGAAGTTTCTTGCTCAAGTAATAGATTGCATTCTCCTTGATTTCGATCTCTTGTGACCGTAAGGTAGAGTCGAAGAGGAAAGTCAGGTATTGCTGGCGCTAGCACGGGTGGGTTTGCCAAATACTCTTTGATTTTGTCGAAAGCCTTTTGGAAATCGTCATCCCATGTGACTGGAACATTTTTCTTGAGCTTCTTAAATATAGGTTCACATATCGCTGTGAGCTTTGATATGAACCTACTTATATACTGCAACCTTCCAATGAAACCACGAATCTCCTTCTCATTTTTGGGTGGTGGCATGGCCATGATCGCCTTTACTTTTGTAGGATCTATTTCAATCCCTCGAGAACTGATCACGTATCCAAGTAATTTGCCTGACGTGACTCCAAATGCACATTTTGCTGGATTTAATATCATGTTGTAATTGCGGAGTCTTTCAAAGAACTTGCGAAGTGCAATAATATGGCCTGGGCGATCTTTAGACTTAACAATCATATCATCGACATAGACCTCCACCTCTTTGTGCATCATGTCATGTAACAATGTTGTAGCTGCTCTTTGGTAGGTGGCGCCCGCGTTTTTCAACCCGAATGGCATTGCCGTATAGCAATATGTACCCCATTGCGTGATGAATGTGGTTTTCTCCATGTCTTCTTCGGCCATCAATACCTGATTATATCTGGCGTAACCATCCATGAATGATAGGAGTGCATGGTTTGCTGTGTTATCGACCATAATGTCAATGTGAGGTAGAGGGAACCCATCTTTTGGGCTTGCTTTATTGAGATCCCTGTAATCATTACACATTCTGACCCTTCCATCCTTCTTTGGAACTGGAACCACATTTGCTATCTGTTTCGGGGTTTTCTGATGTCCTGCGGGAGAGTTACAATTCCGAGACTGGAACCGGACGCCTGTACCTGCAAAACAAACGGATGCTCCGGACGATTGGAGATCCGCCTCCGACGGTCAAGTTAGTACTTGATTAAGGAGTAATTAATGCGGAAATAAAAGTAATTGAGTCTCTCTAGGTGAAAGTGTTAAATGTGCGTAATCCCCTTTAATGAGGATTAATGGAGGTATTTATAACCTTGGGAAACGTGCCAATCCTAGGTTTAGGTTAACCTAGAGCTGATTGGGCTTCCCTTGGAAGTTGGGCCTAGGTGGCCGATTTTTCCATTAGGCATGGAGGATGCCACGTGTCGTGACATAATAGGTCCAGGGTGGACAAATAGGCGTGTGCCACGTGGCAAACCCTGACAGTTCCAACTGGAGGACACTTGGCAGAACCTGATTGGCCCACGTGGCGCATTCCGATTGGTGGGAGCAAAATCCCCTAATCATTTGCCCCACACAGGTGGCACGTGACTGGTCACGTGTTACCTGTGACAGGTGTCGCACCGTGACAGGCGATGGCCTGCTACAGGTGTCACTCGGCGAAAGGCCGAGAGATTCTCTCGCCCAAATTTTGAATTTTTGAAGTGACCCTTCGCCTTCTCGCTTTGCCTATATGAGGGTGTATTGACTTCAGTCATTTTCACACTTGAGAACTTTTTAGAGAGAACATTCGGACACTTGAACTTGCTCTGACATTTCGGACTCTTTCTGGCTACAGCTTGCTCTGACAAGCCGACTACACAGGATTTCCAAAACTCCGTCAACTTCACTCGTTCAGGTAACCGTCGGTTCTCTTACTCTTAATTTTCTCTTTATTTTATTCTTTTTTGGAATGGCACCACGGAAGCACACGACACGACCTAGGTTAGTGATCAGTCGGTCACCGGGGACGGCTGAATCTAGGACTAGGAGTGCCGCCTGCCCTTTTCCGGACCCATCTTTGCCCTTTATACAAACTCCGACTGTCTTTGTGTCTATGTAGAACATGATGGCCAGAACAAAAAGGACTGCTTGGATCTCGAACTCAGACGGCTCCTCCCACAGGGTGCCGATTAGTGAAACATCTGACCAGGCGCCAGATGTGGAAGAGAACCAAAGCGGCTTGAAAGCCGACAGTTCTGACGGAGGAGTCAAAGTGACCCCTTCCAATTTTACAGTTGACAAGTCTAAATTCTCTCCTGCTCCTTTTGAAGGAGATAAGGCGGGCCCCTCTGGGAGAGGGGAGGAGTCGTCCTCTTCGGACTCGTCAGAGGACGAATCCGAGTCTAGCTCTTTTGGTCATGCTTCTCTGGACACAGAATTGAAAAACAGCCGCCTACAAGAGGTGAGGCTTTCTCACGCAGTTTAGAAGGGGGACAATTGGGCGGAGCCATCCGCCTCTTACCGAGAGCAAAATACCCCCTTACTACTGCACTGTCCCACGGGGCCGAATCACGGCCATGCAAGAGAGAGTGGGGAGCTTTATTGCGAACCACACAATGGGCCCCGGCTTTTTAGTTTTTGTGCCGGATCCAGAAGACACAGTCGTTTGGCCGGCTGGTACTAGTTATGATGGCGCCTGCTTTGGCTGCTACGAGGCGGCCATCAGGGCTGGGCTGTGCTTCCCACTACATCCGGCTGTTCAGCGGATCTTGGATGGGTATGAGTTGGGGTTATGGCATTTAGCCCCAAACTCCTGGGTCAACGTACTCGGCTATGTGGTCGGGTGCGAACTGCACGGGGTGGAGCCAAACTTCGAGGCTTTCGCCCACATGAACTACCTCAGCCGGACCCCTAAGGCAGGCGGTACCGGATGGTATCAATTGACGAGCCACAGAGGCTACCTCATGACAAGAGGTAAAGCAAACAAGTGGAAGGATTGGCGAAGCACCTTCCTTATCATCGAAAGTTTAGACACAGAGCTGAACAAGCGCTTCAACAGGTGGAAGAGGAATTCGCCTCTTCTTGCAGGAAAGAGATCCTGGATAAAGGACTCTTTAAAGTAGAGTCAAGGGTCGACTCTACTATAGGGGTACGAGAGCAAGTACCCCTGCACTTCGTCCCGAGCTTCAAATGGCTCTATGACGAGTACTTTTTGGCCGCCTGTGGCCTCAGCAGTCGGTGCTTAAGAGGTAGCCAGCCTGTCGAATACTCTGTTTTTCCATGCATTACTGTTATGACTTTTTATTAACTTTGCTATTTGTTCTTGCAGCGGACGCCATGAACAAAATTACCGCCTCCAAGACTGCGGCGGCCATGTTGCGAGCCTCCATCATGAAACAATCCTCAACCGACTCCCCCAACAAGGGGGCGCCCTTGGTGAGCTCCGAACCTTTCACTCTCTTTTTGGAGTTGGGTTTATGTATATACTGACCGAGTGTATATTTTTTTTTTTTTTAGACGGGCACTCCAAGAGCCTCTTCTTCCCAACAGCCGGACTCCAAGACCCGGAGGACGACTGTTGCGAGCTCTCCTGGTGCTCCCAGGAAACATGCGGCGGCTGAGAAACAGCCGTCCACTCCTTCTAAAACTCCAATCGGGCAGCCTAGAAGTATGAAGTTGTCCTTGTGATTTTAGACTTGCTGCCTTCTTTACTAGGTCTAACTTGTTTGTTTATGCTTGATGCAGCCGGCCCTCAGGAGCCAGACTTGGTCGAGGTGGCCAAGTCTATGATCAAAGCCGTCTCTCCGGCTGAGAGGGAGGCGGTCAGGGGTGTCGGCACCCTTGACCTAGACGGGATTGCAGGGGTCCTTGCTAAGGTATACTTAGCATATTTTTGGTTATTTAAATTCCAGGACGCCTGTTTTTTGTTTGAAAACTGACGCCTGTTCCCTTTTACTTAGGCCCTGCTCCGAGTGAACGGCCTTCGCAAGCCGCTTGATAGGAAGAACAAAGAGGTAAAGGCTGCAAAAGCTATGGCCGCCTCTGACTGTGATAAGGCAATGTTTCAAATTTCCCAAAATGAGGTTTTGACAATTGATATTCTTTATTATCAGGCGCAGGCTACTTCTGCTATCCGGGCTCAGTTAGAGGCGGCCAGAAGAAAAATAATGAGCCGGAGGCGACCATCAGCAATCTCAAGGCCGAGCTGAGACCTCTTCGCCAAAATATGTCCTCACACGACACCTTGGAGAAATCCTTGGCACACGTTAAGGAACGCCTGGCGACCCAGGAGAAAAGTCTTACTTAGGAGCTCTCGGCAAAGGCCGAGCAAGAAAAGAAGGAGCTGGTCCGAGAGATGATGGAAGACTCTGCTCAGATCCAGCGTCTTACCTGGGGCCGCCTCTTCCCCAATGCCGACTTTTCCTCCTGGGAAAAAACGTACCGCCAGTATTCTGATAGATATAATCAAGAGATCCTGGCGGCTGCTGAGGACGAGGCGTTGGAGGAGGAGGAGCCGGTAGTGGCGCTTGTGCCGCTTGGGGTGGATGCATCGAAGAAGGATGCAGCTGAAGCCGAGTCCAGCAAAAAGAGTGCTGACAAGGCGGCAGCTGCTATTATTGAAGATCTGCCCCCTTCTTAAGCTTTATGGATTCTTTTCACGGCCTGCGTGCCGTTTGTTTCTATTTACCCGGCCAGGGGGCCGGGGTTCTCAATATTTTGTCGGTCTTAATGACCGGCTTCTTTTTTGTATCTTTTACCCGGCCAAGGGGCCGGGGGTATGAATGTTTATGCCAGTCCTTCGAATTTGTTTCGTTTTGAATTTGTTAAGTATCGAAACTCTGATATCCAATTGCATACTTATACCGACTATTTTGCATGGCCGATAGTTGCGGACAGGTACGAGGTAGTTAGTCACGCCACCTATGCCCCTGGACGACTTGTTGTCTGTTTCCAGGCTAAGCGATCAGTCGGCCACTTTAAAGACTGGATCCCCTTCAACCAAGTAGGAAGGTGGTTTCCTACCTGCCTAGTCGGTCCAGGCCGACTGTTCCCCGTTACATTTAATCTAGTGTGAACAGGCGCTGTATGAACAACTTTTTAGTCTCATACTAAATTTTTAAGGAGTGACCAAGTAAACATGATTGTTACCTAGTCGCCGAGTGACTGAGTAGTAGAGGTTTCAAGCGGTGGGTACCGGTTGTTCCCCTTTATTCGCCAATGTTTGTTGGCTATTAACTCATAAGATACCGACTGTTTTTATCCCAAGTAGTTCAGTCGGTTGGTTGACACGGATGGTTACTGCGAACACTTGTTTGACCTGATTAGTCAGTTAAGTGAGAGGTATCCTTGTCCGGGAAACGGCTACGTGGTTGTCTTGGTTAGACAGTCGTATAGGTGCCGTGTAATGATTTTATAGAACAATGTTCCACCCAAAAGGGAGCTGCTCTCTGCGACGAATTTCATCCGGATGGATGCCGTCGGACGCCTGCTATAATGTTGGGATTGGTAGAATTAAACTTATATTTGGATCAGTTGGCTTGGCGCCTGGTCTGATCATTTCAGTCATGAGCCTTTGATAGTTGTTGGTGAACTATGTTATAGGAGAGTAGCCGGTTGTGTGGAACAAGCGGCGTGCCCCTCTTAAGTAAGAATAAAAATTAAACATGGAGAGTAGCCGACTGTTTGTCAGTAGGCATGCCCCTCTTAGGTAAAAATGAAAATTAAACATGGAGAGTAGCCGACTGTTTGTCAGTAGGCATGTACCTCTTAGTACAAAATTGAATGAAACATCAAACTTTTATTAAGTAGCCCTCGACTATTTACATCATTCAAAAGAAATATTTCTTAAGATTATCTACATTCCAAGTTCGAGGTAACGGTTGGCCGTCTGGTGTTACCAGACGGTAGGTACCATCCCTGACCTCTTCATAGATTCGGTAGGGTCCTTCCCAGTTGGGAGTTAATTTGCCAGACTCATTAGCCCTACCAACTTCTTCCATTTTGCTAAGTACAAAGTCCCCCACTTTGAGTGGACGCCTGTGTACTTTTTTGTTGTATGATCTGGTCATTCTCAGGCGGTAAATTTCATGGTCCAAGACAGCATTGCCCCTCCTTTCTGGGAGTGAGTCTAATGCCAGGCGCATGGCTTCCCAGTTTGCCTCTTCGTCGTATAACATTACTCGAAGAGTCGGCTCGTAGTGTTCAATTGGAAGAACAGCTTCCGCACCATAAGTTAGGAGGAATGGAGTTTCTCCAGTCGCCCCTTTTTCAGTCGTCCTAATGGCCCAGAGAACATGTTGTAATTCATCCGTCCATAGGCCGCCTGCTCGTTCAATCTTTTTCTTGAGACCGTCTGAGATGATTTTATTTAAGGCTTCTACCTGGCCGTTTGCTTGTGGACGACCGACTGATGCAAAGTGGTGTGCAATTCCTTGGTCACCCAACCAGCTTTTGAGAACAGGCGTCTCAAATTGGGGACCGTTATCAAAAACCATAGACATGGGAACCCCGAACCGAGTGATGACATTTTTCCAGACATCCTTCGTCTTGATTCCCTTTACAGCCTCCGCCTCAACCCAATTAGTGAAGTAGTCGACTGCAACAAGTATGTACCACCTTCCGCCAGTAGCAGGCGTATAGGGACCCAGAATATCCATGCCCCACTTAGCAAACGGTAGTGGGCTATGAATGGTAGTGAGGTCAGTAGCCGGACGGTGAATTAGTTTGCCAAACCTTTGGCACTTGTCACATTTTTTCACCATCTCCATTGCATCTGCTTCTAAAGTAGGCCAAAAGTAGCCCTGCCGCCTTGTCCGTTGAGCAAGCGACCTACCGCCTATATGGGAAGCGCAGTGACCAGAGTGAAAATCGTCTAGTATCTCTCGTCCCTTTTCTGGAGTGACACACTTTAAGTAGGGTTAAAGGTACCCTCTTTTGTGAAGTTCTCCCCTTATTATTTCAAAACTGGCTGCCCGTTTTTTCAGTGCTGCCGCCTGGTGATGATCATCCGGCAGGGTACCGTCTGTCAGATATGCCCTGATTGGATCCATCCAGGTTGAGCTTCTGTCTAGGATTCCAATAGGGTCTTCCTCGATGCTTCTCTTCTCCATTACTTCCCAAAAAACAGTTTGAGGAGTATCACAAGAGGCGGATGATGCTAATTTTGAAAGTGCATAAGCCTGGTTGTTTTTTGATCTCGGCACTTGAGTCAAATGAAAATCTTCAAGGGATCCGACTGCTTGTCGTACCGCCTGTAAATACTTGATCATGGCCGGATGGGTTGCTTCGTATTCGCCATTATACTGACTCACTATCAATTGTGAATTGGAACAGGCGTTTATCTTTCGTGCCCCTGCCGCCTTGCACATGCGGATTCCGGCTAGTAAAGCTTCATATTCTGCCTCATTGTTTGAGGCCTGAAAACTGAAGCGTAGAGCATACTCGTACCTGTCGCCCTCTGGCGACTGACATATGACGCCTGCTCCACAACCATTTGCAGTAGAGCTTCCGTCCACATATACCTTCCAGACTTGGTCTGGATCTCGATAATCAGGGGGACGAGTCATCTCAACAATAAAGTCAGCAAAGGCTTGCCCCTTCACTGCTTTTCTAGGCTCGAAAGTAACTTCGAGGCTCTGTATTTCTATGGCCCATTTGATCATCCGGCCTGACGATTCTATGGTGGTCAGTGGCCGCTTGATAGGTTGATCTGTATAAACGACGACTGTATGTGCCAAAAAGTAGGGCTTCAATTTTTTAACAGCCATGAAGAGTGCAAGACCAAATTTCTCCACTAAGGGATACCTCAACTCGGCATTTTTCAGTACATGACTGACAAAGTAGACCGGGAGCTGACAGCCGTCTCTTTCAGCAAGAAGAACAGCGCTTAACGCATGATCCGAGACTGCCAGGTACATGTAGAGTACTTCTTTGGGCAAAGGGCTGACCAGCTTCGACAAGGAGTGCAAGTGAACTTTCAATTTCTGGAAGGTCGCCTCAGCATTCGGCCCCCATTCAAACCTTGCCTTCTTCTTAATGGCCTGGAAGAAGTATAAGCATTTGTCGCCAGATCGAATTAGAAATCTCCCCAAGGCCGCCAGACAGCCTGTTAACTTCTGAACCTCTCGGATGGTACGAGGCGACTGCATGTCGATGACCGCCTACACCTTCTCAGGGTTCGCCTCTATTCCTCTCTGATTGATAAGGAATCCGAGAAATTTCCCAGACTCAACTCCAAATACACATTTCTTGGGATTGAGCATGACATGGTGCCGCCTGAGTGTGGCGAAAGTTTCTCGGAGGTCCGACAGATGATCTATCTGAAGCTTAGACTTGACAATCCTATCATCAATGTATGCCTCGACGTTTCTCCCAATCTGATCAAAGAACACAGTGTTTATCATTCGCTGGAAGGTGGCCGGGGCATTCTTAAGACCAAACGGCATGATCGTGTAACAGTATAACCCTTGATCATTGACGAAGGCCATCTTTTCCTGATCTTTCCTCCATAAAGGAATTTGATGGAAACCAGAGTAGGCGTCCATAAAGCTCATCAAAGCATGGCCGGCTATTGAGTCGACCAGGTTATCAATTTTAGGCAGAGGGTAACTGTCTTTGGGGCACGCCTTGTTTAAGTCTGTGTAGTCTACACACATTTGCCAGGTGCCATTCGGCTTTTTAACAAGCACCACATTTGCAACCCAGTCTGGGAAGTAACATTGCCGAATGAACCCTGCATCAAGAAATTTTTTAACTTCGGCGGCTGCCGCCTGACTTCTTTCTTCGCCATGGTTCCGCTTCTTCTGCCTTACCGGCTTCTTTTTCGGATCCACAGCCAGTTTATGTACCGCCACGTCAGGACTAATGCCTGGCATTTCGTGGACTTCGAATGCAAAGATGTCCTTGTATTCTTTCAATAGTTTGTGAAAGTCGTCACCCAGGACTCTCAGAGCAGTCGTCCCAACTTTGACTATTCGGTCAGGACGCGAGTCGTCTAAGATCAGGTCTGTATGCTCACCAGCCGGCTGAGGGAGGAATTCATCCGACCGCTCCTCTACCAATGATTGCTATTTTCTGTCTTTTCTTGCGGCCCCCGTCTAGGCTGCCTTTCTCTTCTTGCCGCCTGCTTCTTGAACAGGCGCACTCACCTTGACATTGTCAAGGTCTGTTTTTCCACCACTTGACCCAGCGGCCATAACAGTGGGCTTGATATCCGAGAGATAGTACTCTCGGGCCATCCTCTGATCTCCCCTTAGGGACCCGACTGTTCCATCATCCCTCTCAAACTTGAGCAACATAAGAGATGGGATTATAACAGCCATGGAATTATTCAAGGTTGATCGTCCCAGAATCATGTTGTAGGCCGAGAGTTCTTCTACTACCAGGAACCGGACTACCATGTGTCGTCCTTCCCCTTTTTCACCCAGGCGGATGGGTAAATCCACTCGTCCCACTGGGTGGACGATTCCTCCTCCAAAACCTACTAAAGGGTGAGATGCCGGATGTATGCAATCAGTCTGATACTTGAGTTTTGACAGACATTTGCTACTGATAAGATCTGAGGAGCTTCTGGTATCTATAAGGATTCGGCCAACTCTCTGGTTGGCCACTTTACATTCAATAACGATAGGGTCGTCATGCGGCCCCCTTACCCCTCCTAGATCTTCTTCAGTGATGACAATCTCAGGAAATGAATATTTGGAAGGCCGTTCTTGGTGAACGGAATTTACGTCTAGCCGCCTGATATTGTCTTTGTTGCCCCTAATAGTGGGGCCGCCTCCTGAGAAGCCGCCTGCAATGGTGTAGACGACTGCATCATCTGTATTAGAGCTGTCGGCCTAATGACTCTTTTTGGCCGACTGCTTTTTCGAGGAAGTGTTCCCCGTAGGTTTCTTGACATAAGAGTCAAGATCACCTTGCTCAGCCAGGCGGTCCAGATACCGCATGAGACTGATGCAATCGTTGGTGTGATGACCAACATCTTCATGATAATCACAGAATTTTTCTTGCTTCTGATTGCTCGCAGAACCCTTCATGGGGACCGGCTTCTCAATTGAAATCCGTCTCTTGATTTCCTTTAGGATAGCTTGGCTATCCTGGTTAAACGCATACTTTGGGGAGTATGGTTTGAATTCTTTCTTCTTCTTCTGGGCCGGCTGTTTAGAGGAATCAGCCGCCCAGACCTCTTTTCTCTTCTTCTCATCTTTGTTCGACGACTGTTTCTGTCGTCCTTCTCTTTTGTCGAACCTTTTCCCATCCGACTGTTTTCCCGTACTACAAAGATCAGTCGCCTGTATATAGGCTTCGGCTTCAATCAAGGCCTCTTGAAGAGTCGCCACCCTCTTTCGTACCAAATCAAATTTGAAGGTCGACCCGTCTTTGAGACCTCTGAAAAAGTCAGTATAGGCTACCTCATCCGGTAACCCTTGAATCTGTATTCTCATCAGGTTAAACCGCCTGATGTAAGAACGAAGCCCCTCCTTCTCGCCATGCTGAATCGTTCCTAAATCAAGGGTCGTCTTTTTCGCAGGTATGTTCATGGCAAAGTTGGAGGTGAATAAGTAAGCAAGCGTCCTGAAGTTATTCACGCAACCAGTCGGCAGGTTGCCGAACCATTGTTGTGCGATTCCTTTGAGAGTCGCTGGAAAACACTTGCACCAAGTGGGATCATCCAACCCTTGAAGGTACATCAAGTTGGTGAATGCCATCAAATGGTCTTCTGGGTTAGTAGTGCCGTCATAGGCGCCTACTAATACATTTTTCACTTTGGCCGGCTGAGCGACTTCAGTAATTTCCTTGGAGAAGGCCAACGGCTGTTCCCCAAGTCTAAGCAACTGTAGCTGCCAGTCCATAGGTTGGACATTCTTTGTTGCATGCCCTCCAAACAGAGGTGGCTGCGAAAAATATTGTTGTTGCGGTAAAAATGGTAAGTTTAGTACCGCCTGGTCACTATGAAAGCCGGACTAACGGGAGGTACCGCCTGACTGACTCTCATGATGCGACTGAGTATACCCCATCGAGGTATTGCATAGACTGTCTTGGAAGTCTGAAGTAGAGGCCGACTCTGACAATCGGTCATTCTTTTTCTTCTCTAGCAATAGCCGAGCATCTGTGTATGTTTTCTTCGATCCGTCCGCCTGAATATGACGAACAAGTTTCCTCTTTCCCGGAGTAGGAAAGCGGTACTTCGTGAAATCAAGGACAGGCGGCTCCCACTTCCTAGAGTTAGGATGAGGGGTCGCCTCTCGCCCTTTAACAGGCTTCCTCTTCCCTAAAGTGGAAGGTTTCTTAGCCGACTGCTCCTTTGCCAGAGCAGGCGGCTTCTTGTTGAGCAACTCTTGAATCTCTCCCTTGAAGCCCCTCATGAAGGTCATGAGTTCGTTTCTTGTAATGGGAGCAGACCCATCAGCCGGCTGCTGCTGAACAGGCAGTGCGCCGGCTGGATCACTGAGTCCAGTTTGAAGATCTCCCCGTTCTCTCCTTTCGGTATGACGGGTGCGTCGGGCCCTTAGGGTCCCGTCTGAAGCTGTGTGAGCTTCAACTTCAAATTCTTCCTCAGTATCATGGTCCGACTGAACCTGAGGGTCGTCCAGGGGACGCTTCCCTTCAGGAGTCGGTACAGACGTGGATGCCATCTTAGAAGAACTCTCCCCACAGACGGCGCCAAAATGATTCGGGGTTTTCTTATGTCCTGCGGGAGAGTAACAATTCCGAGACTGGAACCGGACGCCTGTACCTGCAAAACAAACGGATGCTCCGGACGATTGGAGATCCGCCTCCGACGGTCAAGTTAGTACTTGATTAAGGAGTAATTAATGCGGAAATAAAAGTAATTGAGTCTCTCTAGGTGAGAGTGTTAAATGTGCGTAATCCCCTTTAATGAGGATTAATGGAGGTATTTATAACCTTGGGAAACGTGCCAATCCCAGGTTTAGGTTAACCTAGAGCTGATTGGGCTTCCCTTGGAAGTTTGGCCTAGGTGGCCGATTTTTCCATTAGGCATGGAGGATGCCACGTGTCGTGACATAATAGGTCCAGGGTGGACAAATAGGCGTGTGCCACGTGGCAAACCCTGACAGTTCCAACTGGAGGACACTTGGCAGGACCTGATTGGCCCACGTGGCGCATTCCGATTGGTGGGAGCAAAATCCCCTAATCACTATCCATTCTGGATATTTGGATACTCTGATGAAACCTGCGGCCAACTGCTTCTTGATTTCTTCCTTGATTTTGAGAGCCACATCGGGTTTCATACGGCGCAGCTTTTGTTTGACAGGCTTCATACCTAGAATGAGTGGTATCGTATGCTGAGCTATATCCCTATCAATTCCTGGCATATTTTGGTATGACCAAGCAAATACATCAATAAATTCACTAAGCAAGTTAATTAGATCTTTGCGTTCATCTTGACTTAGTGTTAATCCAATTTTTACTTCTTTAACAGTCGTATTATTGGAAATGTTAACTGTTTCTGTATCTACGATAACTGTTGTTTTATTTTCGTGTTTTTCCATTGCTTTTATTATTTCTTTGTCATTTTTATCATTAGCAAGCAATATTGATCAGGGCTAGGGGAATGAAACGCATCATAAGCAAAGGTACTTATTTTATTGAATTCATTGGCTAATACATCAAGAGGGGCAAGGTCGGCTGCGACCTCACCGGAATTATTAGGACTAGAAAGAGAGGACTAAACAAGAGACTCAGGGTTGAACTCTATAGCAGAAAGAGGATCAGCCTCAGACTCTAAGGACTCGTCTACAACTTAGACTCAAACTCGGACTCAGACCCAGACAACTCAGACTCATCAAACATAGGACCCTCGCCAGCGTTTATTTCCAACTTCTCTCCACTTGGCGTAGTGATCCTCAATGTCTTGCGCCATCCCCTTGAAATGTTGTCAGCTTGGACGATTAACTCAGAGGGGTCAAAATCCTTGTTTGCTATGACAGCTTGAACTAGATCGGAGTTATCATTGCGGACCGGCTTGGACTCATTTTTCTCCATTCCAAAAAGGAGGTTGATTCCTAGATTATCAGAGTTCGGGCTAGCTGGCTTCACGGTTGTGAAGAGCCCTTCGTCTTTATCAACGAAGTCACAATCGAGGAACACCTCGAATCCTGGTTCACGGATCCCATCATGGACGAATGGCTCCGGAAATTCATAGCATGGGAAGTCTTCCCCTTCTTTGATGTACTGGCCATTGAGGATGAACGAATATGGATCCATGGCCATTTCCGTCTTTGTGATTCGAGCATTATTGCGAGCCTTCATCTTTAGTAAAGCTTGTTTTAGATCTTTTTTTGTTGGCTTGAATCCCAAGCCAAAAGTATCCTTATTGAGTGCACCAAGATGGCCCCAAGATTCAGCCATTTTCTTCTTGAGTCCAAGGGTCATTCCAGGGAAATGACCTTGCTTCTTCATAATGGCATTGATATTGGTGTTTGAATAGGGATCGAAGTCGAGATGGCACTTTTCCTCCTCTTCAACCACAAGAACATCATCAAGTGAAAACCCCCAAAGATCTTTATCCTCTTCGTCATGTTCAACATTGACGATAGGAGTATCAATAACTTGAATACGCATAGGAGAAGCATCAACAGTAATCGGAACCCCTCCAACGATGGCTTTCACTTACTGGTGCAGCGATGATGGAATCGCCTTTAGCTCATGAAGCCAAGGGCGTCCTAACAACAGATTGAAAGAGGCCTTAATGTCCACCACCTGAAATTTGGTGCGACGTTCAATGACCCCAGTAGTTATATTCAGTATGATCGTACCCACGGCTTGACAACGAGTATTATCATAAGCGCAAATCCCTTAAGTGGAGGGAGTCAATTCTTCATTTTTTATGCCCAACTTCTTCGCAGTACGGAGTGGGCACACATTGATTGCAGAGCCATTATCAACCAAGCTCATAGGAACATTCATCTGCCTACACACCACAGTGAGGTGTAAGGCCTTATTATGTTGGTCCCCTTCCGGGAGCAGATCCTTATCAGAAAACAAAATCAGATTGCTAGTACTTGGCAACTCAGTAGTGAGAAAGTTGACCAGTCCTTGAGGAGTCATGTCATCATCAACTCCTATCTTCACCAGAGCATTCATCACAGCCTTTCGATGCTCATGGGAAGTGGCCAAAAGCTTCCATACATTCATCTCCACCTTGGTCTTTCGAAGTTGTTTGACCACATCGCTGTTCACAGGGTCGATGGGATCAACTATTGGATGTGATTGTGGTGGAGGTGGATTAGGTTGTTGCAACCGTCCACTTTTGGTGAGAAACTTGACCCCAAAGTCCCCCCAAACTTCTTCACTGGTTCCAAGAGGTGAACGGGCTATATCCTTGAGATAGACATCTTCATCATCACTATCCCAAATTCCATTCACTTCTTCAGTACTTGAGATAAATACAAATTCCGGTAGAGGTTCATTCACAAGTTGAATGAGTATCGACGGATCAAAGGAGACTTCATCTCCCATGATAGCCTAAGCATCAGAAAGAGGACCTGTTTAAATGTTAGGCTTCTTGCCCCCTGGAGGGACAGGAAGTTGATTAGCATCGATCAGGTCTTGGATTGCATCCTTCAGCCTCCAACACTTCTCAGTATTATGACCCTTGCCTTGATGAAACTTGCAATAAGCATTGGGGTCGTAGCTAGCGGTCCTATTCTCTGGCCGAGGTTCTAGAAATGGTCCGATTAGCATAATCAGTCCTTGACCATGCAAACGGTCATAAGCAGCATCATAAGTCATTCCCAAAGGCGTGTAAACCCTCCTTTGCCTTTGGAATCTTTGAGGAGGAGCATTGAGGGCCAGCACATCATTGATGCTGATATTGTTGGTAGCATTATTGGGCTTAGAAGACGAAGAAGAAGGAGTGTCGTTCTTCTTGTTTTTCCAAGTGTTGTTGTTATTGTTGCTACCAACAGACTTCATTAGCTCATCCTCGATATTGATTCCAATATCGTATATAGCTTCAAAGGTACTCAGAGGCAGAAACTTCAAGTGTTGCTTGTACTTATGAGTCAGATTGGCAATGAATAAGCGAACCATTTCTTTCTCCTTGGGAGGATCCACCAGGAGCGCAGCTGTTTCCCTCCACCTGCTTAAGTAAGTGGTGAAGCCTTCATTCTCTTTCTGTTTGAGAATGGAGAGTTCACGTTCAGAAGTCTTGGCCTGGATGTTACACTTGCAACGATTCATAAAGCTTTCAGCAACATCCTCCCAGGTCGCGACATGTTTGGATTCCAAAGAATAGAACCACTGTTGAAAGGCATGCTCTAAGGAAAGAGGGAATACTGTAGGGAAGAGTGTCACATCTACTCCCTTAAGAACCATAGTTGCATAAAAAGCCTTCAAATGGAACAGCGGGTTATCAGTAGGCTTGAATTTGGGAATGTCAGCAGTGGAAAACTTCTCAGGAAGCTTGTCTCTTATGTACGAAGAGGTGACAGGCTGTTCCACATAAGTGAACTCTTCAAAAATTTTGCTCATCTGTTCCTTAATCTTGTCCATTGCAGCAGTAGTGACATTGTTTTGATTGTCTTGTTCTACAGTGCTGACTCTAGTGGTGAGTGTCTGCATCATGTCAGACAATCTTTCAATTGTCATGTTGAGGTTCTCGATGTCTTCCTTAGTGGCCATTGGTTAAAAGTAGACTGGAGATGAATCTTGTGGAGATGATTGAGGTGGTTTCCTTGTACGCCTCTTTGGTATAAGAGGTTGTTGAGGTATGGACTCGAACCGTAACAATCTACCCCAGCTTCTTGACCAAGTTATGTGACACCGAAACAAACACACCTTTAATGAACAAACTTAACCTTAACCCATCTGGAAGAAAAAAATTTCTTTTCTAATAAAAAACTATCATTTTGAAATTTTTTTTTTTTAAAAAAAAAAAAAAAAAACATATGGGAGGATACCATCCGACTTACTCCGAACAAAAAAGAAAAAAAAAACAAGACTTCCCTAAAATACGGTCAAAAACGTGGTGCACGACTTAAAGAAAAAAAGTGTGTGAACACGACATGTGAGTGATTAAGTGAGGTTATAGACGCGTGTTTTGACCTTATAGCTAGACATGACACCAAACTGGACACAACATTCGCACAAAAATAAAAAAAAAAGACTGACAGGACACTTTCCTGGGCACCGTGTCATGGTGCTGACTGTCGTGACACGGTGCAGTCTACCGTAAAATGGCGCGGTGCTGACTGTCGTGACACGGTGCAGTTCACCGTGGCGCGGCAGAACATGCCGTGACACGGTGCGCAGTTCCAGGTCAATTTTGTGATTTTTCCAGATTTTAACCGATTTTAGGTCCGTACTAATTACTATGTGAGAATAAAAACCCTTGGTCATGGGTTAAACAAAAGAGCAAACACATGAAGGTTAGCACCAAACAACCACATAGCATTTAGTCACGATGATGTAAAAAAAAGTTCGCAACCTAGAGTCAAGATTTATGTTCAACTATTAGTCAAGGTTTGGGTGTCAAAAGGGTACCATGGTTAAGAGTTTGGACGCGTTAGCAAGGCAGCCTCCCTTGAGGGTGTATGCCAACGGGTGCCTCCGCGAGTTCGTGATGAAATCGAACTCAGCTCGACTCCATGGTTTGGGTGGATTTAATAACTCGGATTAACTCTTATTGCCATGAGCGTTTTTGGGTCGATAGAGCTTAAATCCCCCGAGGCTAAGACGCATGTAGAACACATACGTTTTTTCAGAAAAATCAAAGGAAGTCGACTGTGAGGAAAGAAAATAAGCCATCAGATTGATTTTAGGACTGCCGTGACACGGAAAAAATTTCCGTGTCACGGTACTGTGCACCGTCTGACGGTGCACTGTACCGTGACACGACAGATTCTGCCGTGGCACGACAGTTAGAAGATCTGACTGGTGCCCTGTTTTCCTTCGCGCGCAACCAATTTATCCAATTTTTCCTACGGGACAGACCTGAATGCGACGTTAAAACGTCTATGCAGATGCAAAAATGCCAAATTAATCATAGGAATATTTTTTCAAGAATCTTTAAAGTCTCATCCACTCATATTAATTAAATACCAATCACTCAAATCGATAAATAATTAAGAATCCTCCCCAGTGGAGTCGCCAAATTGTTGGCGTCATTTGTATTGCGCCTACGTAAAAGCATGTGGTTAATATGCTTGAAACTCATAGGAAGTGGGAATTGACATTACGATTAGGGACAACGATTAGGGACAAATAAAGTAGGGAGCCGCCAACAAGTTTTTAAGGAACTTGTAAACCATTCACGGATCATAAGAGGCAACCACTAATAAGGGACAACGATAGGCAACAACGATTGACCCGTGAAGGTTACACCCCATTCATAAGCCATGAGATTACTAACTCTATATGGTTCAGAACCACGAAAGGAGGATTGGGGATGATGGTACGAAGTGAGTCATGGAGTCACATTCGCCTGTATTGGCCTCAACTCGATTCTTATATTGAAAAGCATTCCTGTGATCTCAAAGGCATACAAGCAATAGTTCAATTCGCTCCAAACTATTATTTAACTAAATTGGTTGAATATTAATGCACACATAATTCTAAAATATTTGTGATCACTTGATTTAATAACAAGATTAAAAAGGATCCTAAACCGGTTGTCCAAATTATCTTATTAGGCGTGATTTTCAATTACATATTCCCTTTAAACATGCAATATGGTGATCATAAATAAAAATAGAACAATATTAATATTAAAACCAAATTAATCACAATTCCAACAACATAAAATCGTTAGAAAAATAATAAAAATAAAAGGAGCATGATCCTTACTTTGATTCTGTTTGTTTGCAACTACAAAATATTAAACGAGTTAGTAACTTCAAGGAAATAATAAAACGATGATTAAATTAAATTAAATAAAGTAAAGTTGATTTTGGGGCCAAACCCTCAAACAGTTCTACCTTTCACGCCTTGGCTTAAGGACAGAACCACGAGTAAAATATGGACTCCTTTGAGTGCTTGAAGAAGGAATTTTGAAGTGAAAAGGGTAGGCTACTGTTTAGGCTAAAGCATAGAAGAGAGAAAATAAAATTAGAGAATTACTCGATGCCCCGTACATCAGAAATGAGGGGGTATTTATAGGGAAAATGTGATGAGGGAGCACACGGAACCCTAAAATGATAAAAAACCCTAAAAAAGTATCCTGTGACCCGGTCAAACTGTACCGTGACACGGGAAGCCCCACCGTCAGACGGTACACTTTCCCGTGATACGGTACATTTTTGGTGTGACACGGGAATTTTTCAGAAAACGGGATAAAAAACGCGTTAAGGGTTTACGCGAAAAAGATACGGAATGTCCCGTGTCACGGAAGACCTCCCGTGTCACGGGAAATCCCACCGTCAGACGGGAAGGATTCTCGTGACACGGTAGGTACCAGCCGTGGCGCGGGATATTCCAGCCTGTTTTTTTCCGTCTAAATACATTTTTAACCCTAATTTCCTCCGGCATTTTAAGTGCCGATTGATAATTTCGGGCCTTTTCTGAATTTTTATTATTCGGGCTAAAATAAGAAAATAATTCAATAAAAGTAAATAAAGGGTTTGGGCCAAAAATAAATAATAAAACAATAAAATAAAAAAGGCTTGGGCTAAAAATTAATTAATAAGTTTGGGCTGAAATTAAAACTATGCCTTTACCAAACATCAAGACTAATCCATGGACTGTTCAAAAATATGAATTTAATAAAATACGATTTTTTAAGCACTCTCGGGATTAAATACTGAACCCGACCAATAGTGGCGGTGAAAGGTTGTTCATCATCAGGTTTGGTTTTGGGGAGACATTTTTAGATGTCTACAAGGCCGAACGTAGCTCTAGCCGAACCTCGCACAAGTGTGTGTATACCTCAAAAATGTCTTTTAAGGTTTGTAACGTAGCTCAAGACCCTCGATAAGCCCCCAAGGTGTGCAACCTTGCTTTTGAATATTTGTTTTTATACTTCAGTTTCTACTCTTTTTTAGCTCTTTCTTTTGCTTTAGCATTTATTTCATTTTTATAAGTGTGGACAATCTCGATCATGCGGTCTATCACTCACTTGGCATTCATATTTCTCAAGCACGGTACCGAGCACTCGATAAGAGACGCAATCTGAGACGTGTTCTTATCAAAGATATTTTCATATCAAAGACATTGGAACACTTACCCTTTTTTACACTTTTATTTATTTTTTGCTTTTACGTATTTTTTGCTATTATTTTTTATTTTGATCTTTTGAAATCACTCAAGCTTTTTAGATTGCATAAGTTACACACCATCCCATCCCAAGGTTAGGTAGATGTGGATTGAAAAAGAAAGGTATATCGTTAGACGAGGCTCAAAGGGGTTTATCAAGAAAGGATTGTAAATTAGAAAGGTGGAAGGCAATATGATGAGGCTACAAAGGGTGCCTTAAATTATCGGTATACCTTGTGCATAATTCGACATGGGTTTTTTATTTTTTTAATGCAATATAATGAAATAATCATATGTAAGAAATAAATGCTCATTTTATTAAAGGAAAAGAAAGAATCTACAAAATTAATCTAAGGGACAAGAAAGGTGCCTATGCTAGACTTATTAGGGAAATGGTAAATATAGAAAAAGAAAAAAGATGTCATGAAATCTCGTCGGCGAAGCTCGCCTCTTGTCTTGTTTTGTTTGCTTTATCATCACTCCCTCTTCTTGTTAACTGGAGGTTGGAAGCTTGTTATTATCAATCAAATGTTGGACAGCCTCCTTTAGCTTGCAACAGCTCTCAGTGGCATGACCCCTACCTTGATGGTACTTGCAACGCACATTTGGATTCCAACTAGGCACTCTCTTCTCAAACGGGGGATCTTGAAGAGGTCCAATAGGAGTGATGAGTCCCTTGGCATGGAGGTCGATCGAAAGCATCATCGTAGCTAATTCCAATAGGGGTAAAATCCCTTTTCAGTTGCTTTCTAAATCCTCAACTATCCATGGCTAGGATCTCACTAAGGTCGAAAGTACCAACACTGTTGCTAGAGGAGGTTTTTTCGAAAGAAGAAGAATAGTCGTTCTTTTTCCTTTTACAGCCACTGTTACAAACGTGACTAATCTTGGCCTTCTTATCGCGCGGAGGAACATGAAGGAGATTTGCATCAATGAAGTCTTGAACACGATCCTTGAGGGCGAAACACTTTTCAGTAGTGTGACCGCGACCTCTATGGTATCGACAATAGGAATTTGGATCCTAATTGAGAAAACATTTTTCAGATGGAGGGTCTTGACTGGGACTAATGCAGTGAATATGACCTTGATCATGAAGACAACCAAAAGCTTCATTGTAAGTCGTTCCTATTGGTGTGTATTCTTCGATGGTCCGATATGCCCGTGGCTTAGGAGCATTGAGTTCTTCATTAAATTCTTGGCGAGAATTTTGTTCGATGACCATCACCCGATTTGCTAATCCTTCTACCACGTTCAAGAGCATGGCAACGACATCTTGCAATTTCCGAACGTCCTCTTTTAGACTTGACGAGTCTTCCCTGGTATTATCTAAGAAAATACTTTCATCCTCCCCAATCGTGGCCACTTCATCGAGAGAAGTCATATATGATGTCTCGATCATGGGCTCTCCTACAGGTGTGATAAGAAGTGATGGATCGAAGGATGTTTGATCTTCTTTGATGGCTAGAATCTCGGAAGTTTCAATGTCATCGATCAGATCTTGAATAGCTTCTTTGAGTTTCCAACACTCCTCAGTGTCGTGACCCTTTCCTTGGTGATATTTGCAATGCTTATTAGGGTCCCACTTGGGTGGCCTTCCTTCTGGAACTGGATCTTTGATAGGCCCTATGGGCATGATTAGTCCTTTGTGATGTAACTTCTCGAAAGCTGTTTCATAACTCATACCAAGTGGAGTGAACACCCTTTTTCTTCTTTGGATTCGTGATTTAGAGGCATTCGTGGTACGTACCTCATTAATGGGAGAGGAAGAAGAAGAATGGTCGTTCTTCTTTCCTCTCGCACTATTATCTTTCAGAAGGTCATCTTCAATGTCAATTCCTATATTATAGACAACCTTGAAAGTATTCAAGTTGTTTTGGTACTTTAAGTGTCTTGAATACTTCCCTTGGAGATTCTTGATAAACATCCTCACAGATTCTTTTTCGGTGGGAGCCTTGACCATATTAGCGGAAGTTTCCCTCCATTTATTGAAGAAAGATGTGAACCCTTCGTTTTCTTTTTGTTTTAACATCTCAAGTTGTCTATGGTCCATCTCGTCTTGGATGTTGCACTTATATCTATCTATGAAAGCGTTTGTTATCGACTCCCAAGAAGTGGTTTTCTCTTTGTCAAGGGAAAAGAGCCATTGCTGGCAAACGGTCTCAAGAGATAGAGAAAATATAGAGGGGAACACTTTCTTATCAATACCCTTAATACTCATTATGGTTTCAAAATCTCTTAGATGAAAGTAAGGGTTATCTGTTGCCTTGAATTTTGGGATGTCAGTGACATTGAACTTATGCGGAAGAAGTTCCTTGTCCAGCGAGACTCCTTGTGAACTAATGCCCTGAAATTTATAGTCACTAGATAGCTTGCTCAAGCTTTCTTGCATGAGGTTCATTTGTTGTTACTTTACAGGGTCATCAATTTTGAGGGTTAAAGCCTTTAACACCTCAGTCACGTCATTCAATGGACTCCTAAGTTCATTGACCTCTTCTTGACTTTCCATTATCTTTTTAGCTTTCCTCTTTTGACGAATTGGTTTATCAAAAAGTGAGACTTGAATAAAGAGGTTGTCCTTGATTAATCGCCCTTCTCTCCTCGACCAAGTACTGTGGAAAAGGAATTTGGGGATATTCATTGTTAATTATTTGACTCAAATATTATTCAACATGCAATGGATGGAGGAAGTGAAGAAATATTGGAATAGAATGTGAAGAAAAATGATGTAGATGGAGGGATATGAAGAATTAGGAATATAATGTACCCCAACTCAAATGACGGAAAAAAACCGACTCATGCATGAATCTAAGACATGGTCATGGTGATATGTACTCAAAGTGCGTGCAAGACTAGTGAGTGAAGTTAACATGCTAAGACTCGTGTCATGACCATGTGGCTAGACTATGTGACTAGATTCAATTAATGACTCGAAAAAGTATTATTGACAGCGAAAATTAACCGAATTAATTAGTAAACTTGTTAATTAGACACTAGATGATGACTCGATCAATAATCCGACTTGTCCTCAAAACGACAGGACTGGCGTCGCACTGTGTAGTGTAGCGCCAGACGACAGAGTTGTCGCCAGGCGCCACACTCCACAGAGTGGCACTACAGCTCATTTTTTGGCGCCAATGCTGGAACTTCAATCTGAGACTGTTTTCGGTGTTATTAATCAACAGGGGTATGCCTAAAGTCGTACTAGGTCAATTCTGTTTAAAATATTAGACTATATTTACTCAAATTAATTAATCAATTAATTAATTAGGTAAAGTTCTTTTAGTCATTAATTTATTAAGTCTCAACACAAGTTAAACAAACAGTTAAGAAATCATATATATGCACAACAAATAATGCACAATTAGTCAAGTAGGCACAATATGATGCAATGTGTTTGCAACCTAAACATGACTCTAGTTCTCTAAAGTTCGGGATATGGTTTAGTCAATAGAGGGTCCATGGTTAATTGTCCGGATGCACCGCGCGGAAGCCTAACCGTGAAGGGTTGGCGCGAGTGGATGGGACACCACGAGTTTTAGAAGAACTCGCTTTCATGGTTTGGTGAATTCAACATTCTCGGATGTACTTTTGTTGCTCATAGCGTTCAATCAGGTAGATGGAGCATGAATTCCCAGAGAGTTATGTCCATTTGTAAAACACATATTGGTTTCAGAAAAGTGAGAAAAACTCAATCAGGAAGTAGGATCGAGCAAACAATACGAAAAACTGGTCGAAATTAGAACGCATATTTCTAGCTCGGTATTGGAAGAATTTGGCGCCAGCAAACAGAGATTGGAGCCAGGTTTTAGCTGTAGCACCTGGCGACAAAGCTATCGTCTGGCGCTACAGTTAAATGTTTGGCGCCAGCTTCTGTTCGCTGACGCTAGCTTCTGTTCGCTGACGCTAATTCCTAGATGCCTCAGCAGCTTTCTGTGCTCGATAAAATTTTCCAGTTTTGCCTAGTGTTATTTTGGTCCTAGTTGTGAAAGATATTTCTCAAATTTCCGACGTGTAAAATCCTATGTTTTTAACTCATTACGGATGTCTTTCCATTGAGATCATGCTTAGATTGTTATTATGATATTCCTAGTATCATATCATAATAACTCCTGAGGGATTGGCTAACTTTCTTACGAGTGATCTCCCTAGTCTTATCAACTTGATCACCTTTTCTGACAAAGACTTACCTCTAGAAGGTGACAAGCATTATAAGGCGTTAAACCTCACAGTGGTTTGCAAGAGAATGAACGTCCCTATGACTCTTGTAGACAATGGATCGGCCATTAATGTCTATCCACTTAGAACTGCGAGGATGCTAGGCATAAGGGATGAAGACCTATCCCCATCAACACAAGGAATAAGAGCTTATGACAACACTCGTCATCACGCTCTTGGTAAGATTACTATGAATGTAACGTCAGGAGCAATAGAGCACGCTACTACATTAGAAGTAGTAGATATTAAGGCTTCGTTCAATTTATTGTTGGGACGTCCTTGGCTTCTTGACCTAAAGGTCGTCCCTTCATCTCTCCACAAACAGGTAAAGGCCATAGTTAGAGGAATTCCCATTACAATAGATGCTTCACCCATGAGGATTAAAGCTATAGAGAATCCAATAATTAATGTGGAGCACGATGAAGATGATGAAGATTTGTGGGGCTTTAATGAAGAGGTCTCCTTAATCGAGGAGGATGAAAGGACCCCTCTCTTCCACGACCCCCACTCCAATATGGTAGTGAACGTTATTATGAAGAAGCAAGGCCATTTTCCTTGGATGACCCTAGGAAAGAAAAAAAGGAATAGCAAAACCGACGGAATCACTTGGCCTCCCTAAATTAGACACTTTCGGAATTGGTTTCATACCGACTCGGGAAGATCTTAAACGAGCCAAGGAAAAGTCAAAGGCACGTAGGGACGCTCGCATCCACAAGAAAGCAATCTCAATTGATCAGTATCCTCTTACCCTCAATGGACAATTCATAAAACAAGGAGAGAACTATCCGTGCTATGAGTTTCCCAAACCGTTTGTCGTAAATGGCATAAGGCAACCAGGATTCAAGATTTTCCTAGATTGCTACTTCATAGACGAAATCCCAACTCCTGTCTGCAAGGAGAAAGCACCCCCATGCTTTGACTTTAATAACATGGGATTACTATTTGGGCGAGAAAATGATGAGCCAAAATACAAAAAGGATAAATCCTCGCTCATCCAAACGGTCCTACAAAGCGAAAGCTTTGATCCCTCAAAGCTCATCACTCCAGTGGAAGGATCACTACAAGGGTGGCGCAAGACCGTCAAGGTGACTACTCCAAGTGGAAGGAAAATCTCCATCGCAACGGGGCAAGGACCGATGTTCGAAGAGTCGTCTAAGTCAGAGTCTCTCCCTATAGAGTCATCTAAGTGTTTAGTTGTAGCGCCCCCTCCTTTTATCTCTTCCCCTAGGATAGTTAGCGATCAAGTCCCTGAGGACATATCCCGCTTTAATGTAATGATATCAGAATTTAATAATATGTCTTCTTCTCCTTACTCTTCGTGTTCTTCTTTAACACAAGATGACAAGCATTGCTTAACTAACAATGAAAATGACAAAGAAATTATTAAAGCAATGGATACACTTGAAAAGAAAACACTAATAATTGAGGAAACTGAGACGGTTGATATCTCAAATGATTCAATCAATAAAAGAGAAGTTAAAATCGGATTAACACTTAATGAACAAGAAAAAACCGATTTAATTAACTTGCTTACAGAATTCATCGATGTATTCGCTTTGTCATACGAAGATATGTCAGGCATTAATAGAATAATAGTTTAACACACCATACCGTTAATTCCAGGAATGAAACCTGTAAAACAAAAGTTACGTCGAATGAAACCCGACGTAGCTCTTAAAATAAAAGAAGAAGTTCAAAAACAAATAACTGCAGGTTTTATCAAGGTATCTAAATACCCTGAATGGGTCGCCAACGTCGTCCCAGTTCCGAAAAAGGATGGAAGGGTAAGAATGTGTGTCGACTATCGAGATCTAATTAAGGCAAGTCCAAAGGACAACTTCCCTTTACCACACATCGATATTCTGGTAGATAACACAACAACTCATGCACTTCTCTCGTTCATGGATGGATACGCAGGCTATAATCAGATTTTCATGGCGGAAGAAGACATGGAGAAAACAACCTTCATACACCATGGGGTACTTACTGCTACACGGTAATGATATTCGGGTTGAAAAAACGTGGGTGCTACTTACCAACGAGCAGCGACTGCCTTGCTCCATGACATGATGCATAAAGAAGTTGAAGTATATGTGAATGATATGATTGTGAAATCAAAAGATCGCCCAGGCCACCAAATAGCCTTGAGAAAATTCTTCGAAAGGATGAGAAAATACAACATGAGGTTGAATCCATCTAAGTGTGCTTTTGGAGTCACTTCAGGCAAGCTTTTGGGTTACGTCCTCAGCTCTAGAGGAATAGAGATAGATCCAACCAAGATCAAGGCAATCATGTCAATGCCACAGCCCAAAACCAAGAAGCAAATTTGAGGATTGATTGGCCGGTTGCAATACTTAAGCAGGTTCATATCAAAATTGACAACAATATGTGAACCAATCTTAAAAAAGCATAAAAAGAATGTACCAGTAATATGGGATGACAAGTGTCAAAAAGCCTTTGAAGAGATCAAAGCCTATCTCGCAAATCCTCTCATATTGGCACCATTACTTCCGGGAATACCTCTTAGATTGTACTTAACAGTCACCAAAGAGACAATGGGAGCCATGCTAGCACAAGAAGTAGAAGGCAAAGAAAATTCGATCTACTATGTAAGCAAAAAGATGCTCGAGTATGAAGCACGCTATACACCACTTGAGAAATTGTGTCTCGCATAATTATGGGCCACAACCAAGTTGAGACATTACATGCTCGTGCATATAATCTTTGTAGTTTCCTGATTAGATCAACTCAAGTATTTATTCATGAAATCTACATTCAATGGGCGCATATCAAGATGGATAGTATACTTAGCCCAGTTCGATGTAAGGTTCATCCCACAAAAAGCTATCAAAGGATTTGTGGTTTCGGATTTTCTAGCAGACTTTCCAATAGAAGAATCGACGACAATACACGATAATGAATTTCCAGACGAGTACTTGATGTTCACTGAAGATGATACTTGGACCTTATACTTTGACGGAGCCACAAACCAAAAGGGATGTGGCGTTGGAGTATTACTAATATCGCCTAAAGAAGAGCATGTTCCAATCTCCATAAAGCTTGATTTTGACGTTACCAACAACGCTGTTGAATACGAAGCATGTGTGGTGGGCCTCGAAACAGCTTTGGCATTGGGAGTGAAAAAATTACGAATATTCGGAGACTCTTCATTGATCATCAATCAAATCTCTAAAAGATGAAAAGTAAGGAGCGAAAGCCTAGCCCCTTACCAAAATTATTTGGAAACTCTCACTAATCAGTTAGAGAAGGTGGAATACACATATCTACCTAAAGAAGAAAATCAATTTGCTGAAGACTTGGCAAGACTAGCCTCAATGGTTAGGATTCCTACGGAAATCGAGCAAATGACTCTAACTATAGGAGAAAGGCATAAACCGGCTTATATTCAAGCTACAGAAGATGATGAAGTGATCCATGAAGAAGACGAAATGTGGTATACTGATAAACTCAACTATGTCACCAAAGGAGAATACCCTCCCCATGCTGACAAAAGAGCAAAACGAGCATTAAGGCTCTTGGCTTCCCAATACGTACTCGTAGACAACGAGTTACACAAAAGGGTTCCTAAGGGTTGAGCTCTCTTATGTGTAGGAAAAAAGGATTCTCAAAGAGCAATGAGGATAGTCCACGAAGGAATTTGTGGAACTCACGTAAATGGAAAAACGCTAGTCCAAAAGATAATGCGAGAAGGATACTATTGGACTACCATGAATAGGGATTGCCATCGATACGTAAAAATTTGCCCTAAGTGTCAAATCTACACTAATTTACAACATGTTCCTCCATCTCTACTCTACACCTACACTTCACCATGGCCATTCTCTACATAGGGTATTAATATCATTGGCAAAATCACTCCTTCAGGAACAGGAGGTCATGAATACATTTTAGTGGCAATTGATTACTTCACAAAGTGGGTTGAAGCATAATCATACGCTAAACTCACTGCAAAACATGTAGCACTCTTTATCAAAAGAAATATTATTTTTCGATATGGAGTCCCACATGAAATGATAAGTGACAATGGAACTCACTTTCAGGCCGAGTGTGAAGATTTGATACAAAAATATGGTATCCAACATCATCATTCATCTCCTTATAGACCTCAGGCAAATGGAGTAGTCGAAGCGGCCAATAAAAATTTAAAGACTATCACCAAGAAAATGACGGAAAATTTCAAGGATTGGCCTGACAAACTTCATTTCGCATTGTGAAGTTATCGCACGTCAATTCGCACATCAACAGGAAATACGTCATTTTCCTTGGTTTATGGAATGGATGTCGTACAACCTGTAAAGCTAGAAATTCCATCCCTACGCATCGCATTAGAGAGCAAACTCGATGAAGTTGAATGGACTAGGGCGAGATATGAGGAGCTAATTCTACTTGATGAAAAACGACTAGAAGCTCTACATCATACTCAATGCTATCAAACTCGTATGGCTAGGCATTTTAATAAGAAGGTCAAGACAAGAAACATCAAAGTAGGAGATTTGGTGTTAAAAGCATTAAGGAAAAATGTTTTAGATCCAAGGGGAAAATTCAGACCTAATTGGTCTGGACCCTACATTGTCAAAACAATCCTGTTAGGAGGTGCAGCAAAATCAACTAACATGGATGGCAATGAGTCCTCGAACATGAAAAATCTTGACCAACTTAAAAAATACTACCCATAATCACTTAAGTAGGACACTCAAGAGAGCTACGTTTGGCTTGATTCCTTGAGAAAGGATACGTAGGCAACCCCTTAAGGGTGCGGCCACTTAATTTTTTTTCAAACTTCGCATCCGAGACTCAATAAAAAAAATTCAACAGAAGATCGACGAAACATCGGTGTCACAGAAAAAAATCTGGCGCCAGCCAATGAACCTTAGCTCCAGACGACAACCTCTGTCGCCTGACGCCGGACTGTCGCAGCTCGCGCCAGTCATAAAATCGCGTTGCCAATTTTCTGTACAGTATATAGGAATATTTCGGTGTTTTTCGGAAAATTTTCGACTTCCGTACTCAAAAAAAATTCTGGAAATTAAATTTTCGGTTTTCATTGCTTTAATAAATTAAATTTAAAGGAGATAACTTAATTAAAAAGGCTGGAATTTCATTATTAAATTAACAATTACATTATTGATGGAATTTAAATAAAGCTTAAATA
This sequence comes from Chenopodium quinoa, assembly GCF_001683475.1. Taxonomy (NCBI): domain Eukaryota; kingdom Viridiplantae; phylum Streptophyta; class Magnoliopsida; order Caryophyllales; family Amaranthaceae; genus Chenopodium; species Chenopodium quinoa. Next base: position 2,612,455 of record NW_018742390.1, on the reverse strand, counting down.
AATTAACTTTGAATTTAAAATTAAGTCTAATAATTGAAAGTTAAGCAATGCTTTAATCTTTTTTCTCTTTCTTTGCTCTCTTCCAATTCTTATCTGCCTCCTCTTCCTCACCCATAACTTTAGCTAGTAGGCATCCTTTAGAGGACCTGCATTCAATTTTTGAGTAAATAGTCTCCCCCTTAGCTAGGACCCCATGTTTCTTCTCTTCCCAAGCCTTCTTATTTGTAGCGTCAGCTTTCCTTTTTCCTTTATCCTTCGTAGAGCTTTTCTTTTTAGGCATCGTAGGTGTTTTGAACTCAACTCTTTCACCCAAGCATTCCTTAATAGGAATCACTATGTCACCTAGACAACTCTTCACATCAGTTTTACTCTGATTTTTCTTCATGTCCTTTGAAGGTTTCTTCAGAAGCCACTTCTTCACATCATTGGGAAAGGAAGGAGAAACCTTTTGGGTAATCACTTCCCATAAAGGTCTAGCGCTCCAATAAGTATCAAATTTGTCTACTTCTTAAGAGACAGAAAATTCATAGAGATGACGAAGATCCCTAGAAGGAATTGTTTGAAGTAGGTCGTATGGTCTTTTTACCCTACAGGGATAATAAAAAGTCATTCGGGACATGCTTGGAAGACGGCAGAAAGGTTGCTTGTTGACACCAACCATCTTTTCTATTTTCCACCAAGGGATGACCCAATTGATGGCAAAATTGTAATATCCGAAGACCTTCTTCCATTCATGGCGCCCCAACTTAGAGAAGTGTTTCTTCCTTCTCACAAAGCAGTTTGGAGTGTACTTTTCAATATTGTCTGGAGGACTAATTAATTCTAGACTTTTCATTAGCCACATATGTAAAGAAATTCAATGCAAATAAATTAATATTACTATACAAAAATATGCTTTTAATTTCTATAATTAAAAATATTATTTTTCTACCTGTAATAAAATTGGAGAGCCCCGAAAAGACGCTTTTGGATTCTTCTTTAATTCGTCAAGACTAAGCATAGTCTCTCCTACTATTAATGGCATTGGATTTCTCCCAGATTCAATCTTCTCCAAAAAAGTTGATATAATTGCATGACCCTCATTAGTTCTACCACTAGTGAGAAGATATTGGTTAAGCATGCAAAAAAGAAAAGCCCTCCTTCTATAAACATGAAAAGACTCAAAATAAGGTCTATCAAAATAATGGCGAGCAAATTCTTTCAAATTAACTATGCTACCATCTACTATTTTTGTTAGATCTTTGTCCTTTAAATTAAAGAAGCGCTCAAAATCCTTATAATAATACTCGTTTATTCTAGGGATTACTACAAGATCTAATACAGGGAAGCCTAAGATAGCACCGAATTCTTCCGACAAAGGGCTAATTTCATCATACCCTAATCTAAAACAATGAGTATCAACATCACAATATTCTAGGGCGGTATGAATAAAGTCTACATCAAGATCTACCCCTTTGACACCATAAATACCCCCCATATGAAACACATCTAACTCTATTCTCTCCTTAGCAGTTAAAGACCGACACCATTCATGAGTGAAGTTGGTAAAACTTTTAGAGACTAGTGACATGATTATTATTTTTTCAAAAGCTAAGAATATATTTAACCTGCTGACTTTATGAAGAAAATCGGCTGGGCAGGGGGCTATTTTTGCACAAAATCGGCGCATTTTTAATCCGGAAAGGATTCGGAGTCAACGCTCATCAGCGCCAGACGCCAGACATTGGCGCCTGACGCCAAACGCTAAGGTTAGCGCCTAGCGCTAACCTAAAACGCGTGGCGCCAGGTGGCGCTAACGTATATTATCATATGAGCGTTCCAAAATCGCGTTTTTTGGCCTGATTCGAGTCTGACCAAAGACTTTATGGTCTTTTATTCTTTTTTTATACCTTTTTTCTAAATTATTTTTCCCTTCTTCTTAATTAATATATCCATTTTATTAATTATATTATTTTTTGGTTCTATTTAAACTTAACTTTTAAGTTTTTATAGATCCAATATTTTTTACTTTTATTTTTTCATTTTTTCTTTTTGGGGGAGAAAGTCGGATACCCTCCATCAATAATAAAAATAACGAAATTTTTGCGAAAAATTAATTTTCACAATTCTTTGCACACACAAACATGCACATAAAAAATTAAAAATGAAAAAGTGAAAAATAATAAATAAATACTGAATAAACTCATAGTAATATGTATATACAAGCATGTCTAGATAATGAGTCTAAATAAAGGCAAAGTTCTGTACAAAGTCAAAAAAAGAAAGCATAGGAATAAAATACGGCGCCGGGGGACGTACACCCATCATCTCATAAAATTGCACCGTACGAGGAGTAACCTCTCCACTAGCTCCAGCTCCAGCTCCGATCTCCTCGGGGGGTAGAAACTCAGCACAGGACCCGTGTACCTAGGATAAACCTGAGGCTGATGCTACGGAGGCTGCTGCGATGACGAGACGACCTCGTACATCCCACCACCTCTAAGAGCCGAGGTAGCCTCTCCCTAGCCTACCGGCGCAGCTTGTGCACCCTCAGATGAAGAGCCTGTGCCCTCTACAGCCTCGGTGCGAGCAGCCTCAGAACGACCACCCCGACCGCCAGAATCTGTATGGCGACGTCTCGAGCTAGACCTCGTCGACTCCCTCCGCACCTCAAGTCTCGTACGAGTACGAGAAGGAATGGGCTAACCCTGCCAAAGAAACTAAAATCATAAACAAGCAAAATAGAAGAAGTAATGCAAAAATAAGAAGGGAAAACTACCTCCTGAACGGCGTCTTCGCGACGACATGTAGCCATGTTCCTCATCCGAACGAGCTGGATCCGAAAGGCATCTATGCACCGTGCCATCACCGAGACCACCTCGCGCGAGAACTGTCAAAGAAGTAAAGTCAGTAATGATGCATAACATATATGGACAAAATTCGCAAATAAATAAGCTTACCCGAGTCTGGTAACGAGGCATCGACCGCTCCACGAAGCGCTCAACCACGGGAGCCGGAGGAATCATCTCCTCAATCGGCCCGTATGTGCCCCGATATTGGATGGACATACGAGGTGGCACGAACTCAGTAGGTCCACCCTAACAGAAGCAAATCAAAGTCAGTAAAGCATTACTTGGGGGCTACTTAACGAAAAGAAAAAGTTGAAGATCATACCGCCACCTCCTCAGCCAGTACATGAACTGGAGCTAACAACGGCAGTAGCTCCTCCTCATAGCATCGCCCAGGGATCGTATAAGATCGCCAAGGAGTACCAGCTCTCTCTGACATGCTCACCAGTCTCGCGGCGTTGAACATGTGATGCGGTGGAGGAGCAGGAATGACAAAAGTGTCCGAGGAGTGCTGAATAGCAACACTCTCTCCAAGATACGCGATCACTCCATATGTCCCCAAGAAGTAGAACGCTCAGCAGTATACTGCGCGGCTAACGCGGCTAGCCCAGGGACAACCAAGCCGACCCGCGGCAGGTATAACACGTCAGGCTCCTGCAAAGAATGCCTATCAGATAAGAATCTATCGAAGGTATTACAAAATATTAAAATATATAAAGGAACCATACCGAGATGATCCAATCTTTGACGTAAGCATTAGACATCCCAGCAAAGCGGCTTCCCCAGGAAGCACTAACTGGAAACCTGCACGGCGATGGTCTCGCCGGCGCAACCAAGAGAAAGTACTCGTAGAAACAGATCTATAAAAGGCAAAAAATTATCAGCATGTGCTAATCAAAGCTTAGAGCTAAACTTTATGGGAGATAAAGTATACCTCTACGACCCTCCAAAAGCCGGATAGAGCGACGTTTCTCGTAAAGGAACGGTGTTGACACGAGTCTCGTAACGCTCGGACAAAGTCAGCATAGGCCAAGCTGGCCAAGTCATAGGTCCCGATCAAATGCAGATCACGGACTACAGGTAGGTAGTAAAGCAGCACTCTATTACCCTTGTCAGGGAGAACGTCCCTGTCAGCAAGATAAGTACAAAGATGCGCACCCACTGCTCTCGCGACCCTCCAAAAGCCGGATAAAGCGACGTACCCCGTAAAGGACCGGTGTCGACACGAGTCTTGTAACGCTCGGACGAAGTCAGCATAGGCCAAGATGGCCCTGTCATATGTCCCGATCAAATGCAGATCACGGACTACAGGTAGGTAGTAAAGCAGCACTCCATTACCCTTATCAGGGAAGAACGTCTTTGACAGCAAGATAAGTACAAAGATGTGCACCCTCGGCTCTCGAGTGGTCGCATTATCTTCAATCTGAGACTGTTTTCGGTGTTATTAATCAACAAGGGTATGCCTAAATTCGTACTAGGTCAATTCTGTTTAAAATATTAGACTTTATTTACTCAAATTAATTAATCAATTAATTAATTAGGCAAAGTTCTTTTCGTCATTAATTTATTAAGTCTCAACACAAATCAAACAAACGGTTAAGAAATCATATATATGCACAATAAATAATGCATAATTAGTCAAGTAGGCACAATATGATGCAATGAGTTTGCAACCTAACCATGGCTCTTGTTCTCTAAAGTTCGGGATGTGGTTTAGTCAATAGAGGGTCCATGGTTAATTGTCCGGATGCACCGCGCGGAAGCCTAACCGTGAAGGGTTGGCGCGAGAGGATGGTTAATTACTCTCTTCCATGGTTTGGTGAATTCAACATTCTCGGATGTACCCTTTGTTGATCAGAGCGTTCAATCAGGTAGGGTGGAGCATGAATTCCCAGAGGGTTATGTACATATGTAGAACACATATGGGTTTCAGAAAAGTGAGAAAAACTCAATTAGGAAGTAGGATTGAGCAAACAATACGAAAAACTAGTCGAAATTAGAATGCATGTTTCTGGCTTGGTGTTGGAAAAATTTGGCCCCAGCAAACATAGATTGGCGCCAGGTTTTAGATGTAGCGCCTGGCGACATAGTTCTCGTCTGGTGCTACAGTTAAATGTCTGGCGCCACCTTCTGTTCACTGACGCTAATTCCTTGATGCCTCAGCAGCTTTCTGTGGTCGATAAAATTTTCCAGTTTCGCGCAGTGTTATTTCGGTCCTAGTTGTGAAAGATATTACTCAAATTTCCAAGGTGTAAAATCCTATGTTTTTAACTCATTACGGATGGTCTTTCCAATGAGATCTTTTTTATGCATATAACAATAATGTTAATCAAAATTACGCACATGAAATACTTAGAACGTTTCGAGTCTCATCCACTCATTCTAAATCATTGCCGAAACAAATTCAGGAATTAAAATAGAAATCCTCCCTAGTGGAGTCGCCAAAAACCGTAGGGAATATTTCAAGCATTAATCCCTTAGCTTGAACCCAACTATGATCATACACTAAAGTACGGTGGCGTCCAAAGGGAAAGATGATAGAGCAAAAGAGTCGCCAACAAGTTTTTTAAGGAACTTGTAAATCGTTCACGAGGTAAAGGTTACACCCCTTAATGATCCAAGAGATCGTCAACTCCATAAGGTCCTGAACCAAATAGGGTTCTGGGATGAAGGTACAAATCCAACCTAAAAGAGATTGAACCTGCCCTAATAATAGGCCTCTACTTTATTCTGATTGTATTCATGTGCGCTTTCTGACTAACATGCAATCAATAGGATTACCCTAAACCTATTTATCTATGTTGGTTAAATATTAATGCACAAATAAAACTATTATTTGCGATCACTTGAATTATAATCATGATTAACCCTAAACAAGATTATTAATTATCTTATTAAGCATGATTACAAGTACCAATTCCCTTTAAACATGCATAAAAGGCGTGATCAAACAATAAAAATAAATATCAAGCAACATAATAACCATAAACAATAATCATAATAACAAATTATAATTAAAATAATCATAATAATCAGGTTAAAGCATAAAAATAGCAAGATCCTAGGCATGATACTAACAAGAATAATAACAAACCCTAGCATGTCACTAAACAATAAAAATCAAAGCTTTAACCCTAACATGATACTAACAATCATAAATATTAGGAAGAACATAAAAGGCATCATAACAATCATACTTAGTATTAAAGTTACCCTAGACATGATACTAGGAATATCATAATAACAATCTAAGCATGAGTTCTTCATCATATGTATAAAAACCATTAAAGTACTTACTTGGATGCCTCGTATCTTTTTCTAATAACAAAATACACATGTTAGTAACTTCAAGGAAAATAATAAACAAAATAATTAAATTAAATAATTAAAAGAGAGATTTGGGACCAAACCCTTAGAAATTAAACCTTTGATGTCTAGGGCGAAGGAAACTTCGAATATGGCTAGGTGTATCTAAATCTAATGAATGCTGAAATTTTATATTTGAGAGAAGCTAGTTTAGAAAAGAGAGAGAGAGAGTAATCAAGATAATCTTAATGAGAGTTGGTGAATGAAAGAATTGATAAAAATTGATGACTGTAGATAAATTGTAGATGAAAATTGATGAATAAAAACAGAGTTTTTACGACGTTATTTATAAAGAAAATCAGCCAAAAAGATAAAATATCAAAAAAAAAGTTTTGGCGCAGATAAAAATTAATTTGCGCCAACGCTGGATATTGGCGCCAGACGCCAACATTAGCGCCAGGAGCCAAGTGTAGCGCCAGGCGGTACAGCTGGCGTTTGGCGCTGATTCAAAAATTCACGCATTTTCTTAAAATCAGATAAAAATTGTCGTACAGGAGGATAAAATTGTATCTTCCTCAAACACGTTCTTTGATTTTAATTAAAACTTTGAAAAGTCAACAAAAGTCAATTTATCAATGCTAATTGAATTAGGAATGAAAAGAACCTTCTAAAAGAATCTAGATGACTAAAACCATTCCTAATTGCATTAGGAATGGTAATTCTATTAGGCCCTCCCCTAGATCATTGGGCCGCATATAAGGCTCAAACCGAGCCTAGTTTAGTAAATTGGCCATAACTTCCTCAATATTCATCGGAATTGGGCTTATAATATATCGTTGGAAAGCTCTTGTCAAGCCCCATCCCACTACTATTGGACCCATATCATGGACCAACCAAACTGGATTGGCTGTTTTTCTTAAAAATAAGTTTTAAAAAATAGAGAGAAGAGAAAAGAAATCGAAACTATCCGCAACACTAAACTTTCCACACTTTCACTTCATTCGATTATGATTCGACGCGAAAGGTACTCATCACTGGGTTTGGTTTTGGGGAGACACAAATGGGTGTCTACAGAAGCCCCCACTTTGACTGAGTTTGGGGAAACGCATGTTTCGAAAACGAAAGTCAAAGTATCGATAGGGAAATGATTCAGAACGTTCTGCGATCCTAAATCACCCTTGTAAAGCCGGTACCTGCAAACTAGCGTTAGTCAAACAGATAAAAGAGTTAATAAACGCGTATATTGCACTGTCGAGCACACGTCTCTGAAAGTAACCGATTTGCTGCCGCTTTTCTGTTGTTTTGATGACCTCCTGCCAAGAGAATGCCATCCCGCTTGAAAACCGCTATGCTTGTAACTGCCTCCAATATAGAAGATTTCTTTTCTTGAAACGATCCTCTTGTGCTTTGATAACATTCCACGTCTAAGGAATACTATCGAAGATTGCTTCGCTTGAAACAATCCTCTTCCGCTTTATGACCATCCTCCACGTCTAAGGGAACATAATCGAAGACAACTTCACTTGAAATTACCTTCAGCTATTTATGACAACTCTCCACAATCTAGGGAACGCCATCTTGCTGTTTCGATGTTCACTTGTCTCTGAACAAAGAGCTTCTTTTTTTGGATATGTCCACGCATCTCTGAACAATAGAGCTTCTTTATTTTTTAATATGATCTTCTGAATGATGTGTCCACGCGTCTCTGAACAAAGAGCTTGATAATAGGATGCCCACGCATCTCTCAGCAAAGAGTTTGAAAGAAATGTCCACGCTTCTCTGAACAAAAGAGCTTTGATGATATGCCCACGCGTCTCTGGAGCAAAAGAGCTTGATGGAAATGTCAATGCGTCTCTGAACAAAAGATCTTGAAAGAAATGTTCACGCGTCTCTAAACAAAATAGCTTGAATGATATGTCCACGCGTCTTTGAACAAAAGAGCTTTGAAAGAAATGTTCACGCGTCCCTGAACAAAAGAGCTTGAATGATATGTCTACGCGTCTCTAATTAATAGAGCTTTGATGAAAATGTTTGTTGCGATGATATTCCGAAGAAAAATTTCCGAAGAGCAACGCTTGCCGATCTCTAAAGCTCGCTTGAACTTTGCTTCCGCTAAAACCAGTATGTCGGTGTCTCCGTGATGAGCCAATTCTTAGGAGCTTTAAGCTAAGTGAGACGATTTTTCATCAGGTCTATCACTTATTGTGATTGTAATCAAACTGACTACTTAATCATGTGAAATTGCTTATAGGGGCTAACTAGCGTACCAAGGAACCCGAAATTGTTGTATGAGGTCGAAATCACCTTTCTCAGAGGCTTCGAGCTCTGTCGCTGATGAAATATCTCTGGCGCTGATAATTGACTCTGTCGCCAGACGCTGGGATCTAACGCCAGGCGCTAAAACCTGCTGCCAGACGCTAGATGTTGTCATCTGGCGCTGGAATAGGGTCTTCCCTATTTTGCTGCACCTGTATTTATTTTTTATTATAGAACTTTGCTAATCTCATTAATTATGTTATGGTTGACCTAAGGTTTAACGTCGCTTGACTCGTTGATTTGACATGACTCAAGGTATAAACATGACTCGCTGTGATTGACTCGAGGTTGACTCGACTCAAAGTGTTTGACACATGTGACTCATGACCCGTGTGTGCATTGTATTTTGATTGTGCGACTCAAAAACGCAAAAAAGCAAAAAATTTCCGTCATTTTTGTGGAGGGTACCGACTTTCTCCCGAAAAAGAAAGACCCAAAAAGAAAGAAGCGAAGTTTTTGAAGGTGCATGTTGAATGAGCTTAGTCAAATGTTGTTTCTCACAGTACTAGGATTGTAACATCTTAGACTATCCTAGTTGACTTGATAATGAAATTATTTAGGTAACTTAGGCACGGAGGCTAACCACTTCATACGTCTAGAGTGATGAGTGATGTTGATATGACAAGGCATGCTTCAGCGTTGTGTTAAGATTCCATGACAAAGGGTTCCTAAGGGAAGTATATTTAGTCATGTATGTGTAATGTGTGTGAATGTGACACTAAAGTTAGGCCACAAGAGCTAAGTGTGTGGAAAGATTATTTTTAGAAGAGTCAAATGACGGTGACTCTTAGGCTAGGTGAGCTAATGATGTAGGGATCAAGCCCCCAAGTCTAGCTCTAAATGAATAGGGATGAATATAGGGAATCCCTTGATATGATCATGGTGTAAGTGTGTGAATTTGAATATGAATGCATGTTTATTACGGCCACACCTCGATGTGAGGTTGCCTACGTATCCGTTAGGAATCAGGCCTGTAGGCGTCGTTTGTATTGCGCCTACGTAAAAGCATGTGGTGAATATGATTGGCACTCATAGGAAGTGGGAATTGACATTACGATTAGGGACAACGATTAGGGACAAATAAAGTAGGGAGCCGCCAACAAGTTTTTAAGGAACTTGTAAACCGTTCACGGATCATAAGAGGCAACCACGAATAAGGGACAACGATAGGCAACAACGATTGACCCGTGAAGGTTACACCCCATTCATAATCCATGATATTACTAACTCCATATGGTTCGGAACCACGAAAGGAGGATCGGGGATGATGGTACGAAGTGAGTCATAGAGTCACATTCGCCCGTATTGGCCTCTACTCGATTCTTATATTGAAAAGCATTCCTGTGATCTCAAAGGCATACAAACAATAGTTCAATTCGCTCCAAACTATTATTTAACTAAATTGGTTGAATATTAATGCACACATAATTCTAAAATATTTGTTATCACTTGATTTAATAACATGATTAAAAAGGATCCTAAACCGGTCGTCAAAATTATCTTATTAGGCGTGATTTTCAATTACATATTCCCTTTAAACATGCAATATGGTGATCAGAAATAAAAATAGAACAACATTAATATTAAAACCAAATTAATCACAATTCCAACAACATAAAATCGTTAGAAAAATAATAAAAATAAAAGGAGCATGATCCTTACTTTGATTCTGTTTGTTTGCAACCATAAAATAATAAACGAGTTAGTAACTTCAAGGAAATAATAAAACGATGATTAAATTAAATTAAATAAAGTAAAGTTGATTTTGGGGCCAAACCCTCAAACAATTCTACCTTTCACGCCTTGGCTTAAGGATAGAACCACGAGTAAAATATGGACTCCTTTGAGTGCTTGAAGAAGGAATTTTGAAGTGAAAAGGGTAGGCTAGTGTTTAGGCTAAAGCATAGAGGAGAGAAAATAAAATAAGAGAATTACTCGGTGCCCCGTTCATCATAAATGAAGGGGTATTTATAGGGAAAATGTGCTGAGGGAGCACACGGAACCCTAAAATGATAAAAACCCTAAAAAAAGTGTCCCGTGACACGGGAAGCCCCACCGTCAGACGGTACACTTTCCCGTGACACGGTACATTTTTGGTGTGACACGGGAATTTTTCAGAAAACGGGATAAAAAACGCGTTAAGGGTTTACGCGTAAAAGACACGAAATGTCCCGTGTCACGGCAGACCTCCCGTGTCACGCGAAATCCCACCGCCAGACGGGAAGAATTCCCGTGACACGGTAGGTACCTGCCGTGGCGCGGGAAATTCCAACCTATTTTTTCCGTCTGAATACATTTTAACCCTAATTTCCTCCGGCATTTTAAGTGTCGATTGATAATTTCGGGCCTTTTCTGACTTTTTATTATTCGGGCTAAAATAAGAATAAATAATTAAATAAAAATAAATAAAGGGTTTGGACCAAAAATAAATAATAAAACAATAAAATAAAAAAGGCTTGGGCTAAAAATTAATTAATAAGTTTGGGGTGAAATTAAAACTATGCCTTTACCAAACATCAAGAATAATCCATGGACTGTTCAAAAATATGAATTTAATAAAATACGATTTTTTAACCACTCTCGCGATTAAATACTGAACCCGACAAATAGTCGCGGTGAAAGGTTTTTCATCATCGGGTTTGGTTTTGGGGAGACATTTTTAGGTGTCTACAGAAGCCCCCACTTTGACTGAGTTTGTAGAAACGTCAGTTTCGAAAACGATAGTCAAAGTAATCGATAGGCACGGAGAATGACTTAAGACGTTCTGCAATCCTAAATCATTCTGTATACGCCGATACCTGCAGAAAAATGTTAATTCCACAAATAAAAGAGTAAAGGGATAGAATACGTATCTGACACCAGTGTATTGGTGACAAACGAATTTGGCAGCTTCCTAAGCTTGAAGGAATCCACCGAGTGACATTTGTTGAAACACTTTCCATGCTTGAGGAAAGCCGACTGAAGAATTTGGTAGTTTTCTAAGCCTGAAGAAACCTACCGGATGACACTTTCCATGCTTGAGGAAAGCCGACGTATGAATTTGGTGTCATTCTATGCTTGAAGAATTTCACCGATAATGCCTTCCATGCTTGAGGAAAGCCGACAAAGGAATTTGGCGGTTTTCTATACTTGAAGGAAAATCCACCGATAACGCTTTCCAAGCCTGAGGAAAGCCGACTTGGCGGTTTTTCTATACTTGAAGAAAATTCCACCGATAACGCTTTCCATGCCTAAGGAAAGCCGATTTGGTGGTTTTCTATACTTGAAGAAAAATCCATCGATAACGCTTTCCAAGCCTGAGGAAAGCCGACTTGGCGGTTTTCTATACTTGAAGAAAAATCCACCGATAACGCTTTCCAAGCCTGAGGAAAGCCGCCTTGGCGGTTTTCTATACTTGAAGTAAAATCCACCGATAATGCTTTCCAAGCCTGAGGAAAGCCGACGATTGCTGAAATTTGTAAGTGTATGATGGTTCGATTATCCTCCAACGTGGGCCGCAAATGATTCACAATTTTAAGTCGATTATCCCAGCATATTAGGTGCTTAAAATGCCAAAAAATAGACTTTGATGCTTGCTAGGGGTAAAATGGTAATTTTAGTCCCCTTCAAGTATCAGTTAGAAATTTCCGCGTAATTCCGGCGAAAAAGAACCGCCCAATAATCTCAAAAAATCATTCAAACTGGTCAAAAACACCAGGAATATTCGCTGACAATGTGCAGAGTTGCCATGCCACGTCACTTTTTTGCCATGACACGGTAACTTCTCCCGTCAAACGGGATGAAATCCCGTGTCACGGGAATATTTTGCATATATTTTTTTTTGCTGTTTGAATTGGTCAACGCGTGAATCATTGTGCTTTTTATCGACGAATCCCAGCGTGCCACGTCATCAGTGTACCGTTACACGATAACGGTAACCGTGGCACGGCGAACGGGGTTCGTAACGATTACTTTTTTGGCTTTAAATTCACACTTCTGCTTCATTTCTTTCACCATTTAGCCATTTCCTTATTCATCTCCTCTCTCTATCTTCTCCATTTTCATCTTCTTGATCACACAAACTGCCGCGCCACGGTTAAGAAAACCGACAGTCGTCCGGCCTCACCGTGACACTGTAAGAAAACCATTTTTTCTTTCTTTTTTTTTTTTATTTTTGCTTCTGCTGCAACTGTTATTCGCTGCTGCTTACTGCTGTTGTTGTTGCTGTTGTTCATCGGTGCTGCTGCTGCACGACAGGGCTCCGGCGACCTCTGTTCTTCCCGTGACATGGGATTTAGTCCCCGTGACACGTCGATCTTCCACCGAGCCGCGGCCAAGCTCAACCGTGTCACGGCGGCTGCGCAGATCTTCAAAGTTTTTCGAGCTTTTAGAGCTCAAATTTCCACCAATTTTGCTCTAATTTCTTGCTATTTTCCTCATTTTCGACTCTCTACAAGCATCCATGTAAGTTTCCTTTTATTTTTGCCTCGAATTTGCTTCAAACAAGTAATTTCATGAAAAACCCTTAAAAATCAATTTGGGGATTTTTGATTTTGAGGTTTTATGTTGAAATTCTTGTCATGATTTTAATTGTATATGTATGTATGTGTGTTTATGAGAAATTTGAGACAAAATTTACATGATTTGATGGAGAATTGAGCAAATAACCATTTTTGGGTACTACTTTGTGAAATGATGTTCATGTTACTTCTTTGTACTTAAAATGGTGAAAATATGGTGGTAAACCTTGTGAAATATTTCATGATGTGTTGATTCATTGTTTTTGGGCAACCTCGAAACATATTTTGCGTATGTACTATATTGTCATGGAGAACATAGTATCATGCGGCTAGGAGAACTGTAGTATTAGTTTGTCATGGAGAAACTAAATACCATAATACCATAATTTTGCCAATTTTTAGCCTGGAGGTAAAAATTTAGCGTATAATTCGATAAATAACTAAATAACTTAGGAAATGATGCTAAATATTTAGATCTTTATTTTCATAAAAATGCAACTTGCATTAAACGTCTTTGGAAATGATGCTAAGCATTTAGATTTTTATAATAGCATGCCTAGGCGACGAGATTGCGATCTTTCTACCCTCGGCCGGTGTCGGGCTTTTCGGGAGGACACTCCCACCATTCCTAAGGGTATGGACGACGATGCTTTAGAGTCCGAGCCTCGGGCATCCGCGAGTAGAGGTAGGTGGTTCCACCTCCGTGGACTCCAGACCAGTTGGTTTTCTGCCGTGAAAACCATGTCTCTCATCGCCCACTCTCCGGCAAAGTCGATGGCACGCTTCGCCACCACAGTTCTGGAGCCGGCGATTTGATCCCTCGACTTCACCAGATCATTACGAGGGATCCTGCTACGAACGCCCTAGGGGAATCGGCTGGTTTAGTAGATTTTTATACGGCGGTTGTAGGGTTTCGCAGCCCCCGGGGTTGCAGTGCGACGGTCGTTCGCGCATTGTTGGAGTATTTCTGGGATACTACCAACACTTTTCATTTTGCTTAGGGGGAGGTGACGGTGACCCCTCTAGACTTCAGTATGATCAGCAGGCTGCGCTTCACCGACCAGGTTGTAGCTCAGATGTCTGATCTATCTTGGGGATCGGCTGAGACAGCTGATTTTTTGGGTCCGATCGTTCAGCATATCAGGACCCGACCAGTGTCTTGAGGTGGTCCTAGGAGCGGACTATCGGAGCTGGCTTCAGTTTTAGCTCGTGGCTTCGACATGGAGGATACGTCGGCTGAGCAGCGAGTGCGGATCTTTATCCTGATCCTGATCTCTATGACCCTTTCTCCTGATAGGAGTTCACGCGTACTCCTTTTCTACCTCCCCGCTTTGGTCAGGATCCATGAGATAGGATCCTATAGTTGGGCCAGCCTTGGATACGCCGATCTACTCTTATCGCTACGTCATGGCTATCGGCAGCTGAATGACGAGTCTCCCATCACCGTCTATGGTCTGTGGAGAGTCGTAGAGGTGATGATCTTTTCCCTTTTTGTTTAACTTTAACTTGTTTGACTCATGTGCTAAAGATTACTTTTCATCGCAGCTATGGTTCTACGAGTACTTCCCAGGCTTGGCTCCTCGCCGGTGTCGTGGAGCGGTCCATGATTTCCCTGTCAGGGCCAGCTGGCGTGATCGAGGAGAGTCACGGGTGGAGTCCGTCCCTGCACTGCGTGGGCTACTACACCGAGGCACCTCTTTTGTTGGCGTAAGGATTAGTTTTGTTGCCTGTTATTTTCCTTCCGACGTTGTTTCCGTCGTTTCACGCCAACTTTTTATGGTTCTCAGGTTGCCATTGATGTCCAGTATCGTCTTTGGGCCGGGATGACTGATATACCTGAGGCCTTGCGTCTTTCCGCGCACCGCACCATTTTGGTTGGTACCGGACGCTTTGTCTGGTATTTGGGGGAGCGAGTCGTTCGTCAGCATATCGGCGATCGTTTTGTGGTGCTCTCATCTCCACCAGAGTCAATGTTGGGCTCACGCTTGATCAGAGAGTTGATCAAAAGGGGAGAGCGCTATACTTTTCCATGGCAGGAGCTTGTACACATGGAGAGTGACTATGCGCGGGATTTGCTTCCCTCTCTGGCTCCTCCACCCCGTCTTCCTGAGTTATGATTTCTTTTGAGGATCTCCTTTATTAGTCTGTGTTTTAAATAGTCGAGTAACTTGATTATTCGATCATATTTTTAGACGACTATTCGCCCTATGGGGAGGATCGAGATTCCTCCTCTGTCTGTCCGCTATCCGGGGCCGATTGGTATCACAGAGGACCATATTGCTGACGCGCCAGAGGGTTACAAACAGGCGCAGGAATCTCTGCCCGAGGTCTTTGAGCCGGTGAGTTTTCTTTGATGCATTATTCATCCTTTTAACACTGTTTGTTACTGACTTTTCTTTGTTTTACCCTCATCCTAACCGCCCGGAGATGATGGGACTCATGAAGCTGGTTGACGCCCTGAAGTATTGCATCATCAAGCTTCGACGTGGTGCGAGTTGTCGGAGCTCTAGCGACGTTCTTGAGGTATCATTCATTTTTATTTCTACCATTTGTTTTATTTTGCATTGTTGACACCTTTTGATTTTGTATCTTTTAGGAGCAACAGAGGTCCCGCTCGCGTTCGAGGCACAGAGGCTTGGACGAGGAGGAGCTTGGTCGTGGTAGACGATCTCCTGAGATTCACCGACGTTCTCATTCTCAGCGAGAGCCTCAAGTTACTCAGCCATTTCAGGAGGCTTAGTGGCAGCAGCCTCAGTCTTCTCAGCGCTTTCCGGGCCAGAGTCAGGGGCAGCGTCAGACGTTTTCACAACCTCCACAGCCTGAGCTTGGGTCTGTTTTGACTCCCTTGGATCCTGGTTCATTTTCAGCTCCATTGTCCGGGATTCCTACACCGATGTCGAGCTTGTTCTCAGTTCCGATGTATGGGACGATGCCTTCACCGACGATTCCTGTGTCTTTGAGCTAGTCTACACCGTTTTCCGGCTGGACGGGTCATGCCTTGAGTTTGACTACTACTGGGGTCACCGGTACTAGTAAGGATACTACTCCCCGTACTCGGATGATGGAGGGAATCTTTGGCTCACCATTCCCATATTCGCAGGGTGGAGATGATACTGATTCTGGCTCTAGAGACTTTTGACCGAGGGTTTTTATTTGTACATACTATGATGACACTTGACATGTTTATTTATTATGACTCTTGTACACTATTCATAGCTTATGTATTTATTATTGTGTGTTAGTGTGTGCTTGAAACTCATTGTGTGTGATCGTGTATTTATTAATGACGCGACAAAAAAAAATATAAGTGGAGTAATGGAGGGTACCGACCTTCCCCAAAAGAAAAAGAAATAAAAAGACAAACAAAAATAAATAAAAAGAGAATATTAAAGTGAGGAATAAATAAATAAATAAAATTACCTTCCCCAAAAAAATAAAAATAAAATAAAAATAAAATAAAATAAAAATAAAATAAAATAAAATAAAATAAAATAAAAATACAAGAAAAAATAAAATGATAAAGAAATAGAATATTAAAGTGATGAATAAATAAATAAAATAAAGATAATAATAAAAATAAAAAATAGAGATAAAAAAGTTGAGAATTTTATTAGAAATAAAACTCTCAGAAAACTAAAAACTAAACGGAGATGATAAAATACTATAAAAAATCCGGATAGATACGGGAAAAGAAGAAAAAAGAAAACGCGTGAGGTGTCGTGACACGGCACTGTTCACCGTGTCACGGCAGAACTTGCCGTGTAACGGCAGAACTTGTCGTGTCACGGCAAAAGTTCCCGTGACACGGTAGGACATGTCGTGTCACGGTACGCGTATTACTCAGCGGTGTGTTTTACGCGTATGAATAGATAAATTCTGGGCAGTTTCGAGCGCTTTTGCTATAAAATAAGACCAGTTTATTCATGATATGCATAATTACGAAACACAAAATAATTTAGAATTTCATATTTCAATAATCATGTCTCGGAACTTTGATAATACATTGCATGACTGGTCTTATTCTTTGACCAATGCTGAAAAAAGAGAGTCAGAATTATTTTATGTCAGGGGTTTGCTAGCCCTGCGACATGTAGCTATTGAACACGATTTTCTTAGGGCAGCATTAAATTACTAGAGTCCAGAAACACACTGTTTTAAATTTGATTATGAAGAAATATGTCCCCTGCAGGAGGAATTCGGTGCAATCTTTGGATTTCCTGCTAGAAGCCTTATTGCCATGCCTACCCTACGTGAATATTATTACCAAGATTTTGAACGTCATCTGAATCTAACAGATCCAGATTTAAATAGAATTGTTTTTGGTAATGAGGTAGACTTAGAAAAACTTGCAAATTTATATTTTTATTGCCCTATCTCTAAGTCTTATCATGTATATCGTAGAAAGGCATATAGTTTTTGCATGTTTAGCAAGCTTTTATTTGCAAACGGTGGGGTAGGACATGCTTGTCTAGCGTCTGTGCTTGAACATGTCGAATCTGGAAGATCTCCCATGCCGACGTGCCTTGGAGAAACATTTCGTGGCCTTGACGAAGCAAAAGCTGACCGGAAAGCCATCAGGAAGGGCTCTCTGGTACTGCTGCAAGTAAAAATATGCTCCGAGTAGCCCCCGTGACAAAAAACAGGCACCGTGTCACGGTGGTAGTCTGCCGTGACACGGTGTAACCTGCCGTGTCACGGGAATCTGCAATTTTTTTATTTTTTGTTTTTTTGTTTTTTTTTTACGACTGATTTTATTTTTTTGTTTTTTTTTTACGAGTGATTTTTTTTTTTTGCAGATTTTGTAGATGAAGCGTTTAGAATTATTTGAAGCCCCCGACGATGTTGAAAAATATGGCCCTAACGACCTAGTCCGCATGAAAAAGAATTACTCTGCGAACATGTCGTATGAAAATCGGAAAAATTTCTTTGCAAAGAGGGAATTTTCCATTCGCTGGGTGGTGCCTTGGTGGAGGCTTACTAGGATGGTTGGCACGAATGATACTCCATATTGCCGTGTTCCTAGTACCTCAAAACTGACCTTTTATTGCCCTTCTCGACTGATGCGGCAGTATGGAATTGAACAAGTAATTCCACGCTATAACGATAGTCCTCGTGAAGTATCGTTGCATGAAAGTAACGTTCACAAGTATGAGACTTATTAGATTGAAAGACCTTTGTGGACCGTTTCTACAAGCGACCAAGCCCCTCCTTCTTTATCTAGTGCATACAACGCATGGTTGAACCCTAGAAGTAGGAGGAAACGATTTGGATCAAGCAAGTCTGATGTGAAGAGTCGTCTTGGAAATAAGAAAGCTCCTCCTAAAGATCGTCTAGGTCCGAGAACACAAGGGATTAAGTTTAAGACTCCTATAATGCCAAGAAAGAAGAATTATGTGAAAGGAAAGGGTAAAGAAAAGATGGTCTACAGGGAGAAACAACCGAAAAAAATTCAAGAAGGGTGAAAGGGGTGAAAGTTCGACTAGGGGTGTGACGGTTCGGGCTACGAAAGACACATTAATGGTGATGGCCGACCTAATTGACCAAGAGAAGGATGTTCCTAAAGAGAAGAGAGATTAGATCAATAATGCTTTGCTTTTTATGATTTATAATTTTTATTTAAAAATAAGGCATATGATGTCAATACTTGTAGTCGCATTTGTTTTAATAATAATAGCACATTTATTTCAGCCTTAAAAATAAAAATTACAATGACTTTTATTTATTATTTATTTATCCGAGTCAAGGAGTCGGACGCAATGGAAGAACGAAAATAAAAAAAAAAACTCGAACAATGAATTCTCAACGAATGCGCCACTAAAAAAACGGAAAATCTGAAATTCCACCGTGTCACGGTGAAAAAAATCATGTGACACGTTACAAATTCCTGCGTCACGGCATTTTTTTTTTTTTTTTTGCCGAGACACGGGAACTTCTCCCGTCAGACGGGATGAAATCCCGTGTCATGGGAATATTTTACATGTATTTTTATTTTTATTTTTTTTTATTTTTTTTTTCTCAAAGCCACCATGTCACAGTGAACAGTACCGTGACACGGTGGAATGTCCCGTGTCGCGGCAATTTCCCTTTTTTTTTGGTCGTGACGCAATGCTAAACTGACGCACATATTTGATCAACAGAGGGAGGATTTTTATAGTTTTTTAAAGTGGTCGGGCCCCCTTGAGGGGTTGCCTACGTATCCTAAAAGGAATCAGGCCAAACGTAGCTCTATTGGGCCATGAACCCACACGACTAGGCATAGAATTTCTTGAGTTGATCCAAGTTGGTTATATTGTGGAAGCCATTACCGTCCATGTTTACTAATTGTGCCGCTCCGCCACACAGGATGGCTTTAACAATGTACGGGCCTGACCAATTCGGTCTGAATTTTCCTCTTGGATCTAACACATTTTTACGAAGTGCCTTGAGCACTAGGTCACCCTCTTTGATGTTCCAAGTCTTGACTTTCTTATTAAAATGTCACGCCATACGCCGTTGGTAGGTTTGGACATGATGCAATGCTGCCAAGCGTTTTTCATCAAGTAAGACCAGTTCGTCGTATCTTGCTCTAATCCAGTCGACTTCATCTAGTTGGCTTTCCAATGCGATTCGAAGAGAAGGGATTTCGAGTTCGATTGGTTGTACAGCTTCAACTCCATAGACCAAAGAGAAAGGGGTAGCCCCCGTTGATGTACGAACAAAAGTTCGATAACCCCAAAGGGAAAAATGTAGCTTACTTGGCCAATCTTTGTAATTTTCTGTCATCTTTTCGATGATAGTCTTCACATTTTTGTTGGCCGATTCGACTGCACCATTGTAGGGAATAGTTTCAAACCTTTAAAAATCCCACTAGCTTGAACCCCACTGTGATCATACACTAAAGTACGGTGGCATCCAAAAGGGAAGAAGATAGAGTAAAAGAGTCGCCAACAAGTTTGTAAGGAACTTGTAAACCGTTCACGAGGTGAAGGTTACACCCCTTAACGATCCAAGAGATCGTCAACTCCATAAGGTCATGAACCAAATAAGGGTTCAGGGATGATGGTACAAATCTAACCTAAAAGAGATTGAACCTGCCCTAATAATAGGCCTCTACTTTATTCTGCTCGTATTCATGTGCGCTTTCTGATTATCATGCAATCAATAGGATTAACCCTAAACCTGTTTAATCTATGTTGGTTGAATATTAATGCACAAATAAACCATTATTGGCGATCACTTGAATTTATAATCACAATTAACCTAACAAGATTATTAATTATCTTATTAAGCGCGATTGCAAATACCAATTCCCTTTAAACATGCAATAAAGGTGATCAAGCAATAACAATATAAAATAATATGTATATCAAGCAACGTAATAAATAATCAACATCATTAATAATAATAATATCAATCATAATCATAATCATGTTAAAACATAGCAAGATCCTAGGCATGATACTAACAAGATTAATAACAAACCCTACCATGTCACTAAGCAATAAAAATCAAATCTTTAGCCCTAACATGATACTAACATGAATTAACATTAGGAAGAATATAGGAAGCATCATACTTTTAATCATACTTGATATTAAAGTTATCCTAAACATGATACTAGGAATCAAAATAACAATCTAAGCATGATATCTACATCATAATATCAATTAATCAATTAAGGCACTTACTTGGATGCCTCGTACCTCTTTCTAATAACGAAATACACACGTTAGTAACTTCAAGGAAAATAATAATCAAAACAATTAAATTAAATAATTTAAAGAGAGATTTGGGACCAAAACCTCAGAAATTAAAACCTTTCACGTCTAGGGCGAAGGCAACCTCGAATATGGCTAGGCGTTTCAAGAACTTGTGAATGCGGAATTTTGTATTAAAGCAAGAAAGAAAAGAAAGAACAGTATGAATAATCAAGAAAATCTTGATGAGAGTTGGTGAATGAAGAGATGAATGAAAAGGATTATTGAAAGAGATGAATGTTAATTGATGAATGATGAAGATAGTTGATGAAGACTTAAGAATAAAGAGAATTGGTGGATGATAGATGTAGATGATCCATGAAAACGGAGTTTTTGATACGATATTTATAGAGAAAATCATCCAAAAAAGATAATTTATCAAAACATAGTCTGAAGACTGCAAAAACACATTGGCGCCAGCCCTGGCTCATTGGCGCTAGGACCAGTGGCTAGCGCCAGGCGCCAATCCTGATTCCAGGCGCCAAGGCCTGGGGTTGGACGCCAAATTTGATTTCAACGCGTTTTCGAAAATCCAATAAATTTCCCGTACTGGAAGATAAAATAATATAATTTCAGTCGAAAATGTTGTTCGATCTTGATTAAAACTCTGAAGAATCCTAATTGAATTAAGAATGATAAAAACCTTCTAGAATGTTCTAGAAGACTAAAACCATTCCTAATTGCATTAGGAATGATAAATCATATTAGGCCCTCCCCTAGATCATTGGGCCGTACTTAAAGCTCAAACCGGGCCCAGTTTAGTAAATTGGCCATAAATTCCTCAATATTCATCGGAATTGGGCTTATAATATATCGTTGGAAAGGTCTTTGCAAGCCCCATCCAAATACACCACTATTGGACCCATATCATGGACCAACCAGACTGGATTGGATGTTTTCTTTAAAATAAAGTTTTCAAAAGTAGAGAGAAGAGAAAAAAATTAAAAATTTCCGCAACACTAGACCTTTCCACACTTTCGTTTCATTCGATTATGATTCGACGTGAAAGGCACTCATCACTGGGTTTGGTTTTAGGGAGACACAAATGGGTGTCTACAACCATTTGTTTGTGGTTTGTAAGGTGATGATCTGTGATGCTTGATATGATATTTCCGTAATAATTCCGCATTCGGCTTGGAAATGTGTCCCATTATCACTGATCATCTCATGTGGTACCCCATAGCGGCATATGATATTTTTCTCAATGAATTGATCTACATGTTTCGCCGTCAGCTTAGCATATGAGGCAGCTTCGACCCATTTGGTGAAATAGTCGATTGCTACGAGAATGAATTCATGCCCCTCTTGTCCTTGTGGTGTTATTTTTCCAATGATGTCAATGCCCCAAACGGAGAAAGGCCATGGAGAAGTATATGTGTAGAGAAGCGAAGGTGGAACATGCTGTAAATTTGCGTAGACTTGACACTTCATACATTTCTTAACGTATTCGTGACAATCTCTCTCCATAGTAGTCCAATAGTAACCTTGTCGTTGAAACTTTTGGACTAACATTTTTGCATTCATGTGTGTTCCAAATATACCGGCATGAAGGTTTTCCATGGTTTTATGTGCTTCTCTCTTGGCTATGCATAAGAGATTTCTTCCCATTGCAGTTCTCTTGTGGAGTTCTCCCCTGATGAGCACATACTGTGAGGCCAGGAGCCTCAAAGTATGGCGTGCCCTTTTATCAGTATTAGGAGGGTATTCTCCTCTTGTCACATAATTAAGGATATCTGTATACCATGGCTCTTCATCTTCTTCTTGTGGTTCTTGTTCATCGTCGAGCGCGTGAACATAAGCCGAATCATATCTTCTTTCTATGGTCAATGGCATCCTGATTGTATCAGTTTGAATTCGCACCATTGATGCTAATTTAGCTAGTGCGTCGGCGAATTGGTTTTCTTCTCTTGGCAAATACGTATATTCCACTTCATCTAGTTGCTCCGTGAGAGTTTCTAAATGAGCTTGATACGTAGCGAGACTTTCACTTCTCACTTTCCATCTCTTGGAAATTTGGTTAATGATTAGTGAAGAATCACCATAGATTCTGAGTTTCTTAATTTCCAAGGCGACAGCTGTTTCTAACCCCAAAATGCATGGTTCATATTCTGCGGCATTTTTGGTGACATCAAAGTCGAGCTTCATGGAAATTGGGATGTGCTCTTCATTGGGTGATACGAGCAAGACTCCTACACCACATCCCTTTTGGTTTGAAGCTCCATCAAAATAGAGTGTCCAGCTATCATCTTCAGTCATGAGTAAATCTTCGTCAGGGAAATCGTACTCAACTTCTTCTTTTTCAGCTTCTTCTAGCGGAAAGTCTGCTAAGAAGTCAAAAACCGCAGAACCTTTAATGGCTTTTTATGGCACAAATCTCAAGTCAAACTGAGCAAGATTGACTATCCACCTTGATAATCTGCCATTGAGTGTTGCTTTTTCGAACAAGTATTTGAGAGGATCCATCTTGGACACGACATGTACTGTATGAGTGAGCATGTAATGTCTTAGTTTTTGTGCGGCCCATACAAGTGCGGGACATAAATTCTCAAGCGGTGTGTATCGAGTCTCATATCCTTGAAGTTTCTTGCTCAAGTAATAGATTGCATTCTCCTTGCTTTCGATCTCTTGTGCTAGCATTTCCCCTATCGTTTCTCTTGTGACCGTAAGGTAGAGTCGAAGAGGAAAGTCAGGTATTGCTGGCGCTAGCACGGGTGGGTTTGCCAAATACTCTTTGATTTTGTCGAAAGCCTTTTGGCAATCGTCATCCCATGTGACTGGAACTTTTTTCTTGAGCTTCTTGAATATAGGTTCATATATTGTTGTGAGCTTTGATATGAACCTACTTATATACTGCAACCTTCCAATGAAACCTCGAATCTCCTTCTCATTTTTGGGTGATGGCATGGCCATGATCGCCTTTACTTTTGTAGGATCTATTTCAATCCCTCGAGAACTGATCACGTATCCAAGTAATTTGCCTGACGTGACTCCGAATGCACATTTTGCTAGATTTAATCTCATGTTGTACTTGCGGAGTCTTTCAAAGAACTTGCGAAGTGCAATAATATGGCCTGGGCGATCTTTAGAATTAACAATCATATCATCGACATATACCTCCACCTCTTTGTGCATCATGTCATGTAACAATGCTGTAGCTGCTTTTTGGTAGGTGGCGGCCGCGTTTTTCAACCCGAATGGCATTACCGTATAGCAATATGTACCCCATTGCGTGATGAATGTGGTTTTCTCCATGTCTTCTTCGGCCATCAATACCTGATTATATCCGGCGTAACCATCCATGAATGATAGGAGTGCATGGTTTGTTGTGTTATCGACCATAATGTCAATGTGAGGTTGAGGGAACCCATCTTTTGGGCTTGCTTTATTGAGATCCCTGTAATCAACACACATTCTGACCCTTCCATCCTTCTTTGGAACTGGAACCACATTTGCTATCCATTCTGGATATTTGGATACTCTGATGAAACCTGCGGCCAACTGCTTCTTGATTTCTTCCTTGATTTTAAGATCCACATCGGGTTTTATACGGCGCAGCTTTTGTTTGACAGGCTTCATACCTGGAATGAGTGGTATCGTATGCTGAGCTATATCCCTGTCAATTTCTGGCATATCTTGGTATGACCAAGCAAATACATCAACAAATTCACTAAGCAAGTTAATTAGCTCTTTGCGTTCATCTTGACTTAGTGTTAATCCAATTTTTACTTCTTCAACAATCGTATTATTGGAAATGTTAACTGTTTATGTATCTTCGATAACTGCCGTTTTATTTTCGTGTTGTTCCATTGCTTTTATTATTTCTTTGTCATTTTTATCATTAGCAAAGCAATATTGATCAGGGCTAGGGGAATGACACGCATCATAAGCAAAGGTACTCATTTTATTGATTCATTGGCTAATACATCAAGAGGGGCAAGGTCGGCTGCGACCTCACCGGAATTATTAGGACTAGAAAGAGAGGACTAAACAAGAGACTCAGGGTTGAACTCTATAGCAGAAAGAGGGTCGGCCTCAGACTCTAAGGACTCGTCTACAACTTAGACTCAGACTCGGACTCAGACCCAGACAACTCAGACTCATCAAACATAGGACCCTCGCCAGCGTTTATTTCCAACTTCTCTCCACTTGGCGTAGTGATCCTCAATGTCTTGCGCCATCCCCTTGAAATGTTGTCAGCTTGGACGATTAACTCAGAGGGGTCAAAATCCTTGTTTTCTATGACAGCTTGAACTAGCTCAGAGTTATCATTGCGGACCGGCTTGGACTCATTTTTCTCCATTCCAAAAAGGAGGTTGATTCCTAGATCATCGGAGTTCGGGCTAGCTGGCTTCACGGTTGTGAAGATCCCTTCGTCTTCATCAACGAAGTCACAATCGAGGAACACCTCGAATCCTGGTTCACGGATCCCATCATGGACGAATGGCTCCGGAAATTCATAGCATGGGAAGTCTTCCCCTTCTTTGATGTACTGGCCATTGAGGATGAACGGATATGGATCCATGGCCATTTCCGTCTTTCTGATTCGAGCATTATTGCAAGCCTTCATCTTCAGTAAAGCTTGTTTCAGATCTTCTTTTGTTGGCTTGAATCCCAAGCCAAAAGTATCCTTCTTGAGTGCACCAAGATGGCCCCAAGATTCAGCCATTTTCTTCTTGAGTCCAAGGGTCATTCCAGGAAAATGACCTTGCTTCTTCAGAATGGCATTGATATTGGTGTTTGAATAGGGATCGAAGTCGAGATGGCACTTTTCCTCCTCTTCAACCACAAGAACATCATCAAGTGAAAACCCCCAAAGATCTTTATCCTCTTCGTCATGATCAAGATGGACGATAGGAGTATCAATAACTTGAATGCGCATAGGAGAAGCATCAATAGTAATCGGAACCCCTCCAACGATGGCTTTCACTTTCTGGTGTAGCGATGATGGAATCGCCTTTAGCTCATGAAGCCAAGGGCGTCCTAACAACAGATTGAAAGAGGCCTTAATGTCAACCACCTGAAATTTGGTGCGACATTCAATGGCCCCAGTAGTTATATTCAGTATGATCGTACCCACGGCTTGACGACGAGTATTATCATAAGCGCAAATCCCTTGAGTGGAGGGAGTCAATTCTTCATTCTTTATGCCCAACTTCTTCGCAGTACGGAGTGGGCACACATTGATTGCAGAGCCATTATCAACCAGGATCATAGGAACATTCATCTGCCTACACACCACAGTGAGGTGTAAGGTCTTATTATGTTGGTCCCCTTCCGGAGGCAGATCCTTATCAGAAAACGAAATCAGATTGCTAGTACTTGGCAACTCAGTAGTGTGAAAGTTGACCAGTCCTTGAGGAGTCATGTCATCATCAACTCCTATCTTCACCAGAGCATTCATCACAGCCTTTCGATGCTCGTGGGAAGTGGCCAAAAGCTTCCATACATTCATCTTCACCTTGGTCTTTTGCAGTTGTTTGACCACATCGTTGTTCACAGGGTCGATGGGATCAACTATTGGATGTGATTGTGGTGGAGGTGGAGGTGGATTAGGTTGTTGCAACCATCCACTTTGGGTGAGAACCTTGACCCCAAAGTCCCCCCAAACGTCTTCACTGTTCTAAGAGGTGAACGGGCTATATCCTTGAGATAGACATCTTCATCATCACTATCCCAAATTTCATTCACTTCTTCAGTACTTGAGATAAATACAAATTCCGGCAGAGGTTCATTCACAGGTTGAAGAGTATCGACGGATCAAAGGAGACTTCAACTCCCATGATAGCCAAAGCATCAGAAAGAGGACCTGTTTGAATGTTAGGCTTCTTGCCCCCTAGAGGGACATGAAGTTGATTAGCATCGATCAGGTCTTGGATTGCATCCTTCAGCCTCCAACACTTCTCAGTATTATGACCCTTGCCTTGATGAAACTTGCAATAAGCATTGGGGTCATAGCTAGTGGTCCTATTCTCTAGCCGAGGTTCTGGAAATGGTCCGATTGGCATAATCAGTCCTTGACCATGCAAACGGTCATAAGCAGCATCATAAGTCATTCCCAAAGGCGTGTAAACCCTCCTTTGCCTTTGGAATCTTTGAGGAGGATCATTGAGGGCCAGCACATCATTGATGTTGATATTGTTGGTAGCATTATTGGACTTAGAAGACGAACAAGAAGGAGTGTCGTTCTTCTTGTTTTTCCAAGTGTTGTTGTTATTGTTGCTACCAACAGACTTCATTAGCTCATCCTCGATATTGATTCCAATATCGTATACAGCTTCAAAGGTACTCAGAGGCAGAAACTTCAAGTGTTGCTTGTACTTATGAGTCAGATTGGCAATGAACAAGCGAACCATTTCTTTCTCCTTGGGAGGATCCACAAGGAGCGCAGCTGTTTTCCTCCACCTGCTTTGAGAATGGAGAGTTCACGTTCAGAAGTCTTGGCCTGGATGTTACACTTGCAACGATTCATAAAGCTTTCGGCAACATTCTCCCAGGACGGGACATGTTTGGATTCCAAAGAATAGAGCCACTGTTGACAGGCATGCTCTAAGGAAAGAGGGAACACTGTAGGGAAGAGTGTCACATCTACTCCCTTAAGAGCCATAGTTGCAGAAAAAGCCTTCAAATGGAACAGCGGGTTATCAGTAGGCTTGAATTTGGAAATGTCAGCAGTGGAAAACTTCTCAGGAAGCTTGTCTCTTATGGACGAAGAGGTGACAGGCTGTTCCACATAAGTGAACTCTTCAAAAATATTGCTCATCTGTTCCTTAATCTTGTCCATTGCAGCAGTAGTGACATTGTTTTGATTGTCTTGTTCTACAGTGCTGACTCTAGTGGTGAGTGTCTGCATCATGTCAGACAATCTTTCAATTGTGCTGTTGAGGTTCTCGATGTCTTCCTTAGTGGCCATTGGTTGAAAGTAGACTAGAGATGAATCTTGTAGAGATGATTGAGGTGGTTTCCTTGTACGCCTCTTTGGTATAAGAGGTTGTTAAGGTATGGACTCGAACCGTAACAATCTACCCCTGCTTCTTGACCAAGTTCTATGACACCGAAACAAACACACCTTTAATGAACAAACTTAACCTTAACCCATCCGGAAGAAAAAATTTTCTTTTTTAATAAAAAACTATAATTTTGAAATTTTTTTTTTAAAAAAAAAAATAATAATAAAAATAAAAATAAAAAAAAAAAAAAAAAAAAAAAAACATATGGGAGGATACCATCTGACTTACTCCAAAAAAAAAACGACACAAAAACAAGACTTCCCTAAAATACGGTCAAAAAAGTGGTGCACGACTTAAAGCAAAAAAGTGTGTGAACACGACATGTGAGTGATTAAGTGAGGTTATAGACGCGTGTTTTGACCTTATAGCTAGACATGACACCAAACTGGACACACCATTCGCACAAAAATCGAAAAAAAAAGACTGACAGGACAATTTCCTGGGCATCGTGTCATGGTGCAGACTGTCGTGACACGGTGCAGTCTACCGTCAAACGGTAGACAGCCCCGGGTCACGGCACTGTTCACCGTGGCGCGGCAGAACATGCCGCGACACGGTGCGCAGTTCCAGGTCAATTTTGTGATTTTTCCAGATTTTAACCGATTTTAGGTCCGTACTAATTACTATGTGAGAATAAAAACCCTCGGTCAAGGGTTAAACAAAAGAGCAAACACATGAAGGTTAGCACCAAACAACCACATAGCATTTAGTCACGATGATGTAAAAAAAAGTTCGCAACCTAGAGTCAAGATCTATGTTCAACTATTGGTCAAGCTTTGGGTGTCAAAAGGGTACCATGGTTAAGAGTTTGGACGCGTTAGCAAGGCAGCCTCCCTTGAGGGTGTATGCCAACGGGCGGCTCCGCGAGTTCGTGATGAAATCGAACTCGACTCCATGGTTTGGGTGGATTTAATAACTCGGATTAACTCTTATTGCCATGAGCGTTTTTGGGTCGATAGAGCTTAAATCCCCCGGGGCTAAGACGCATGTATAACACATACGTTTTTTCAGAAAAATCGAAGGAAGTCGACTGTGAGGAAAGAAAATAAGCCATCGGATTGATTTTAGGACTGTCGTGACACATCAAAAATTTCCGTGTCACGGTATTGTGCACCGTCAGACGGTGCACTGTACCGTGACACGGCAGATTCTGCCATGGCACGGCAGTCAGAAGATCTGACTGGTGCCCTGTTTTCCTTCGCGCGCAACCAAGTTATCCAATTTTTCCTACGGGATAGACCTGAATGCGACGTTAAAACGTCTATGCAGATGCAAAAATGCAAAATTAATCACAGGAATATTTTTTCAAGAATCTCTCAAGTCTCATCCACTCATCTTAATTAAATACCGATCACTCAAATCGATAAATAATTAAGAATCCTCCCCAGTGGAGTCGCCAAATTGTAGGCGTCGTTTGTATTGCGCCTACGTAAAAGCATGTGGTGAATATGCTTGACACTCATAGGAAGTGGGAATTGACATTACGATTAGGGACAACGATTAGGGACAAATAAAGTAGGGAGCCGCCAACAAGTTTTTAAGGAACTTGTAAACCATTCACGGATCATAAGAAGCAACCACGAATAAGGGATAACGATAGGCAACAACGATTAACCCGTGAAGGATCGGGGATGATGGTACAAAGTGAGTCATGGAGTCACATTCGCCTGTATTGGCCTCTACTCGATTCTTATATTGAAAAGCATTCATGTGATCTCAAAGGCATACAAACAATAGTTCAATTTGCTCTAAAATATTATTTAACTAAATTGGTTGAATATTAATGCACACATAATTCTAAAATATTTGTGATCACTTGATTTAATAACAAGATTAAAAAGGATCCTAAACCAGTCGTCCAAATTATCTTATTAGGCGTGATTTTCAATTACATATTCCCTTTAAACATGCAATATGGTGACCATAA
Source organism: Chenopodium quinoa (assembly GCF_001683475.1). Classification (NCBI taxonomy): domain Eukaryota; kingdom Viridiplantae; phylum Streptophyta; class Magnoliopsida; order Caryophyllales; family Amaranthaceae; genus Chenopodium; species Chenopodium quinoa. Next base: position 2,582,836 of record NW_018742390.1, on the reverse strand, counting down.
ATAAAAATAGAACAACATTAATATTAAAACCAAATTAATCACAATTCCAACAACATAAAATCGTTAGAAAAATAATAAAAATAAAAGGAGCATGATCCTTACTTTGATTCTGTTTGTTTGCAACTACAAAATAATAAACGAGTTAGTAACTTCAAGGAAATAATAAAACGATGATTAAATTAAATTAAATAAAGTAAAGTTGATTTTGGGGCCAAACCCTCAAACAGTTCTACCTTTCACGCCTTGGCTTAAGGACAGAACCACGAGTAAAATATGGACTCCTTTAAGTGCTTGAAGAAGGAATTTTGAAGTGAAAAGGGTAGGCTAGTGTTTAGGCTAAAGCATAGAAGAGATAAAATAAAATTAGAGAATTACTCGGTGCCCCGTACATCAGAAATGAGGGGGTATTTATAGGGAAAATGTGTTGAGGGAGCACACGGAACCCTAAAATGATAAAAACCCTAAAAAAGTGTCCCGTGACCGGTCAAACTGTACCGTGACACGGGAAGCCCCACCATCAGACGGTACACTTTCCCGTGACACGGTACATTTTTGGTGTGACACGGGAATTTTTCAGAAAACGGGATAAAAAACGCACATTTGGATTCCAACTAGGCACTCTCTTCTCAAACGGGGGATCTTGAAGATGTCCAATAGGAGTTATGAGTCCCTTGGAATGGAGTCGATCGAAAGCATCATCGTAGCTAATTCCAATAGGGGTAAAATCCCTTTTCAGTTGCTTTCTAAATCCTCGACTATCCATGGCTAGGATCTCACTAAGGTCGAAAGTACCAACACTGTTGCTAGAGTAGGTGTTTTCGGAAGAAGAAGAATAGTCGTTCTTCTTCCTTTTACAGCCACTGTTACTATCGTTACTAATCTTGGCCTTCTTATCGCGCGGAGGAACATGAAGGAGATTTGCATCAATGAAGTCTTGAACACGATCCTTGAGGGCGAAACACTTTTCGGTAGTGTGACCGCGACCTCTATGGTATCGACAATAGGAATTTGGATCCTAATTGAGAAAACGTTTTTCAGATGGAGGGTCTTGACTGGGACCAATGGAGTGAATATGACCTTGATCATGAAGACAGTCAAAAGCTTCATTGTAAGTCGTTCCTATTGGTGTGTATTCTTCGATGGTCCGATTTTTCCGTGGCTTAGGAGCATTGAGTTCTTCATTAAACTCTTGGCGAGAATTTTGTTCGATGACCATCACCCGATTCGCTAATCCTTCTACCACATTCAAGAGCATGGCAACGACATCTTGCAATTTCTGAACGTCCTCTTTTAGACTTGACGAGTCTTCCCTGGTATTATCTAAGAAAAGACTTTCATCCTCCCCAATCGTGGCCACTTCATCGAGAGAGGTCATATAAGATGTCTCGATCATGGGCTCTCCTACAGGTGTGATCAGAAGTGATGGATCGAAGGATGTTTGATCTTCTTCGATGGCTAGAATCTCGGAAGTTTCAATGTCATCGATCAGATCTTGAATAGCTTCTTTGAGTTTCCAACACTCCTCAGTGTCGTGACCCTTTCCTTGGTGATATTTGCAATGCTTATTAGGGTCCCACTTGGGTGGCCTTCCTTCTAGAACTGGATCTTTGATAGGCCCTATGGGCATGACTAGTCCTTTGTGATGTAACTTCTCGAAAGCTGTTTCACAACTTATACCAAGTGGAGTGAACACCCTTTTTGATCTTTGGATTCGTGATTTAGAGGCATTCGTGGTACGTACCTCATTAATGGGAGAGGAAGAAGAAGGATGGTCATTCTTCTTTCCTCTCGCACTATTATCTTTCAGAAGGTCATCTTCAATGTCAATGCCTATATTATAGACAACCTTGAAAGTATTCAAGTTGTTTTGGTACTTTAAGTGTCTTGAATACTTCCCTTGGAGATTCTTGATAAACATCCTCACAAATTCTTTTTCGATGGGAGCCTTGACCATATTAGCGGAAGTTTCCCTCCATTTATTGAAGAAAGATGTGAACCCTTCGTTTTCTTTTTGTTTTAACATCTCAAGTTGTCTATGGTCCGTCTCGTCTTGGATGTTGCACTTATATCTATCTATGAAAGCGTTTATTATCGACTCCCAAGAAGTGGTTTTCTCTTTGTCAAGGGAAAAGAGCCATTGCTGGCAAACGGTCTCAAGAGATAGAGAAAATATAGAGGGGAACACTTTCTTATCAATACCCTTAATACTCATTATGGTTTCAAAATCTCTTAGATGAAAGTAAGGGTTATCTGTTGCCTTGAATTTTGGGATGTCAGTGACATTGAACTTATGCGGAAGAAGTTCCTTGTCCAGCGAGACCCCTTGTGAACTAATGCCTTGAAATTTATAGTCACTAGATAGCTTGCTCAAGCTTTCTTACATGAGGTTCATTTGTTGTTGCTTCACAGGGTCATCAATTTTGAGGGTTAAAGCCTTTAACACCTCAGTCACGTCATTCAATGGACTCCTAAGTTCATTGACCTCTTCTTGACTTTCCATTATCTTTTTAGCTTTCCTCTTTTGATGAATTGGTTTATCAAAAAGTGACACTTGAATAAAGAGGTTGTCCTTGATTAATCGCCCTTCTCTCCTCGACCAAGTACTGTTGAAAAGGAATTTGGGGATCTTCATTGTTAATTATTTGACTCAAATATTATTCAACATGCAATGGATGGAGGAAGTGAAGAAATATTGGAATAGAATGTGAAGAAAAATGATGTAGATGGAGGGATATGAAGAATAAGGAATATAATGTACCCCCAACTCAAATGACGGAAAAAAACCGACTCATGCATGAACCTAAGACATGGTCATGGTGATATGTACTCAAAGTACGTGCAAGACTAGTGAGTGTAGGTGACATGCTAAGACTCGTGTCATGACCATGTGGCTAGACTATGTGACTAGATTCAATTAATGACTCGAAAAAGTATTATTGACAGCGAAAATTAACCGAATTAATTAGCAAACTAGTTAATTAGACACTAGATGATGACTCGATCAATAATCCAAACTGTCCTCAAAACGACAGGACTGGCGTCGCACTGTGTAGTGTAGCGCCAAACGACAGAGTTGTCGCCAGGCGCCACACTCCACAGAGTGGCACTACAGCTCATTTTTTGGCGCCAATGCTGGAACTTCAATCTGATACTGTTTTCGGTGTTATTAATCAACAGGGGTATGCCTAAAGTCGTACTAGGTCAATTATGTTTAAAATATTAGACTATAATTACTCAAATTAATTAATCAATTAATTAATTAGGCAAAGTTCTTTTAGTCATTAATTTATTAAGTCTCAACACAAGTTAAACAAACAGTTAAGAAATCATATATATGCACAACAAATAATGCACAATTAGTCAAGTAGGCACAATATGATGCAATGAGTTTGCAACCTAACCATGACTCTAGTTCTCTAAAGTTCGGGATATGGTTTAGTCAATAGAGGGTCCATGGTTAATTGTCTGGATGCACCGCGCGGAAGCCTAACCGTGAAGGGTTGGCGCGAGTGGATGGGACACCACGAGTTTTAGAAGAACTCGTTTTCATGGTTTGGTGAATTCAACATTCTCGGATGTACCTTTGTTGCTTAGAGCGTTCAATTAGGTAGATGGAGCATGAAGTCCCAGAGGGTTATGTCCATATGTAAAACACATATTGGTTTCAGAAAAGTGAGAAAAACTCAATCAGGAAGTAGGATCGAGCAAACAATACGAAAAACTGGTCGAAATTAGAACGCATATTTCTGGCTCGGTATTGGAAGAATTTGGCGCCAGCAAACAGAGATTGGAGCCAGGTTTTAGCTGTAGCACCTGGCGACAAAGCTATCGTCTGGCGCTATAGTTAAATGTCTGGCGCCAGCTTCTGTTCGCTGACGCTAATTCCTAGATGCCTCAGCAGCTTTCTGTGCTAGATAAAATTTTCCAATTTCGCGTAGTGTTATTTCGGTCCTAGTTGTGAAAGATATTTCTCAAATTTCCGACGTGTAAAATCCTATGTTTTTAACTCATTACGGATGTCTTTCCATTGAGATCATGCTTAGATTGTTATTATGATATTCCTAGTATCATATCATAATAACTCCTGAGGGATTGGCTAACTTTCTTACGAGTGATCTCCCTAGTCTTATCAACTTGATCACCTTTTCCGACAAAGACTTACCTCTAGAAGGTGACAAGCATTATAAGGCGTTAAACCTCACAGTGGTTTGCAAGAGAATGAACGTCCCTATGACTCTTGTAGACAATGGATCGGCCATTAATGTCTATCCACTTAGAACTGCGAGGATGCTAGGCATAAGGGATGAAGACCTATCCCCATCAACGCAAGGAATAAGAGCTTATGACAACACTCGTCATCACGCTCTTAGTAAGATTACTATGAATGTAACGTCGGGAGCAATAGAGCACGCTACTACATTCGAAGTAGTAGACATTAAGGCTTCGTTCAATTTATTGTTGGGACGTCCTTGGCTTCTTGACCTAAAGGTCGTCCCTTCATCTCTCCACGAACAGGTAAAGGCCATAGTTAGAGGAATTCCCATTACAATCGACGCTTCACCCATGAGGATTAAAGCTATAGAGAATCCAATAATTAATGTGGAGCACGATGAAGATGATGAAGATTTGTGGGGCTTTAATGAAGAGGTCTCCTTAATCGAGGAGGATGAAAGGACCCCTCTCTTCCACGACCCCTACTCCAATATGGTAGTGAAAACTATTATGAAGAAGCAAGGCCATTTTCCTTGGATGACCCTAGGAAAGAAAAAAAGGAATAGCAAAACCGACGGAATCACCTGGCCTCCACTTTCGGACTTGGTTTCATACCGATTCGGGAAGATCTCAAACAAGCCAAGGAAAAGTCAAAGGCACGTAGGGACGCTCGCATCCACAAAAAAGCAATCCCAATTGATCAGTATCCTCTTACCCTCAATGGACAATTCATAAAATAAGGAGAGAACTATCCGTGCTATGAGTTTCCCGAACCGTTTGTCGTAAATGGCATAAGGCAACCGGGATTCGAGTTTTCCTAGATTACTACTTCATAGACGAAATCCCAACTCTTTTCTGCAAGGAGAAAGCACCCCCATGCTTTGACTTTAATAACATGGGATTACTATTTGGGCGAGAAAATGATGAGCCAAAATACAAAAAGGATAACTTTTAGCTCATCCAAACGGTCCTACAGAGCGAAAGCTTTGATCCCTCAAAGCTCATCACTCCAGTGGAAGGATCACTACAAGGGTGGCGTAAGACCGTCAAGGTGACTACTCCAAGTGGAAGGAAAATCTCCATCGCAACGGGGCAAGGACCGATGTTCGAAGAGTCGTCTGAGTCAGAGTCTCTCCCTATAGAGTCATCTAAGTGTTTAGTTGTAGCGCCCCCTCCTTCTATCTCTTCCCCTAGGATAGTTAGCGATCAAGTCCCTGAGGACATATCCCGCTTTGATATAATGATATCAGAATTTAATAATATGTCTTCTTCTCCTTACTCTTCGTGTTCTTCTTTAACACAAGATGACAAGCATTTCTTAACTAACAATGAAAATGACAAAGAACTTATTAAAGCAATGGATACACTGAAAAGAAAACACCGATAATTGAGGAAACTGAGACGGTTGATATCTCAAATGATTCAATAAATAAAAGAGAAGTTATAATCGGATTAACACTTAATGAACAAGAAAGAACCGATTTAATAAACTTGCTTACAGAATTCATCGATGTATTCACTTGGTCATACGAAGATATGCCAGGCATTAATAGAGTAATAGTTTAACACACCATACCGTTAATTCCAGGAATGAAACCTGTAAAACAAAAGTTACGTCGAATGAAACCCGACGTAGCTCTTAAAATAAAAGAAGAAGTTCAAAAACAAATAACTGCAGGTTTTATCAAGGTATCTAAATACCCTGAATGGGTCGCCAACGTCGTCCCAGTTCAAAAAGGATGGAAGGGTAAGAATGTGTGTCGACTATCGAGATCTAAATAAGGCAAGTCCAAAGGACAACTTCCCTTTACCACACATCGATATTCTGGTAGATAACACAACAAATCATGCACTTCTCTCGTTCATGGATGGATACGCAGGCTATGATCAGATTCTCATGGCGGAAGAAGACATGGAGAAAACAACCTTCATACACCATGGGGTACTTACTACTACACGGTAATGCCATTTGGGTTGAAAAACGCGGGTGCTACTTACCAACGAGCAGCGACTGACTTGCTCCATGACATGATGCATAAAGAAGTTGAAGTATATGTGAATGATATGATTGTGAAATCAAAAGATCGCCCAGGCCACCAAATAGCCTTGAGAAAATTCTTCGAAAGGATGAGAAAATACAACATGAGGTTGAATCCATCTAAGTGTGCTTTTGGAGTCACCTCAGGCAAGGTTTTGGGTTACGTCCTCAGCTCTAGAGGAATAGAGATAGACCCAACCAAGATCAAGGCAATCATGTCAATGCCAAAGCCCAAAACCGAGAAGCAAATTTGAGGATTTATTGGCCGGTTGCAATACATAAGCAGGTTCATATCAAAATTGACAACAATATGTGAACCAATCTTAAAAAAGCATAAAAAGAAAGTACCAGTAATATGGGATGACTAGTGTCAAAAAGCCTTTGAAGAGATCAAAGCCTATCTCGCAAATCCTCCCGTATTGGCACCAGCACTTCCGGGAATACCTCTTAGATTGTACTTAACAGTCACCAAAGAGACAATGGGAGCCATGCTAGCACAAGAAGTAGAAGGCAAAGAAAATTCGATCTACTATCTAAGCAAAAAGATGCTCGAGTATGAAGCACGCTATACACCACTTGAGAAATTATGCCTCGCATAATTGTGGGCCACAACCAAGTTAAGACATTACATGCTCGTGCATATAATCTTTGTAGTTTCCCGATTAGATCAACTCAAGTATTTATTCATGAAATCTACATTCAATGGGCGCATATCAAGATGGATAGTCAACTTAGCCCAGTTCGATGTAAGGTTTATCCCACAAAAAGCTATCAAAGGATCTGTGGTTTCGGATTTTCTAGCAGACTTTCCAATAGAAGAGTCGACGAAAATACACGATAATAAATTTCCAGACGAATACTTGATGGTCACCAAAGATGATACTTGGACCATATACTTTAACGGAGCCACAAACCAAAAGGGATGTGGCGTTGGAGTATTACTAGTATCGCCTAAAGAAGAGCATGTTCCAATCTCCATAAAGCTTGATTTCGACGTTACCAACAACGCTGTTGAATACGAAGCATGTGTGGTAGGCCTCGAAACAGCTTTGGCATTGGGAGTGAAAAAATTACGAATATTCGGAGACTCTTCATTGATCATCAATCAAATCTCTAAAAGATGAAAAGTAAGGAGCGAAAGCCTAGCCTCTTACCAAAATTATTTGGAAACTCTCACTAATCAGTTAGAGAAGGTGGAATACACATATCTACCTAAAGAAGAAAATCAATTTGCTGAAGCCTTGACAAGACTAGCCTCAATGGTTAGGATTCCTACGGAAATCGAGCAAATGACTCTAACTATAGAAAAAAGGCATAAACCGGCTTATATTCAAGCTACAGAAGATGATGAAGTGATCCAAGAAGAAGACGAACTGTGGTATACTGATAAACTCAACTATGTCACCAAAGGAGAATACCCTCCCCATGCTGACAAAAGAGAAAAACGAGCATTAAGGCTCTTGGCTTCCCAATACGTACTCATAGACAACGAGTTACACAAAAGGGTTCCTAAGGGTTGAGCTCTCTTATGTGTAGGAAAAAATGATGCTTAAAGAGCAATGAGGATAGTCCACGAAGGAATTTGTGGAACTCACGTAAATGGAAAAACGCTAGTCCAAAAGATAATGCGAGAAGGATACTATTGGACTACCATGAATAGGGATTTCCATCAATACGTAAAAAGATGCCCTAAGTGTCAAATCTATGCTAATTTACAACATGTTCCTCCATCTCTACTCTACACCTACACTTCGCCATGGCCATTCTCTACATAGGGTATTAATATCAATGGCAAAATCACTCCCCCAGGAACAGGAGGTCATGAATACATTTTAGTGGCAATTGATTACTTCACAAAGTGGGTTGAAGCATAATCATATGCTAAACTCACTGCAAAACATGTAGCACTCTTTATCGAAAGAAATATTATTTTTCGATATGGAGTCCCACATGAAATGATAAGTGACAATGGAACTCATTTTCAGGCCGAGTGTGAAGATTTGATACAAAAATATGGTATCCAACATCATCATTCATCTCCTTATAGACCTCAGGCAAATGGAGTAGTCGAAGCGGCCAATAAAAATTTAAAGACTATCATCGAGAAAATGACGAAAAATTTCAAGGATTGGCCTGACAAACTTCATTTCGCATTGTGGGGTTATCACACGTCAATTCGCACATCAACAAGAAATACGTCATTTTCCTTGGTTTATGGAATGGATGTCATACAGCCTGTAAAGCTAGAAATTCCATCTCTACGCATCGCATTAGAGAGAAAACTCGATGAAGTTGAATGGACTAGGGCGAGATATGAGGAGCTAATTCTACTTGATGAAAAACGACTAGAAGCTCTACATCATACTCAATGCTATCAAACTCGTATGGCTAGGCATTTTAATAAGAAGGTCAAGACAAGAAACATCAAAGTAGGAGATTTGGTGTTAAAAGCATTAAGGAAAAATGTTTTAGATCCAAGGGAAAAATTCAGACCTAATTGGTCTGGACCCTACATTGTCAAAACAATCCTGTCAGGAGGTGCAGCAAAATCAACTGACATGGATGGAAATGAGTCCTCGAACATGAAAAATCTTGACCAACTTAAAAAATACTACCCATAATCACTTAAGTAGGACACTCAAGAGAGCTACGTTTGGCTTGATTCCTTGAGAAAGGATACGTAGGCAACCCCTTAAGGGTGCGGCCACTTAATTTTTTTTCAAACTTCGCATCCGAGACTTAATAAAAAAAATTCAACAGAAGATCGACGAAACATCGTTGTCACAGAAAAAAATCTGGCGCCAGCCAATGAACCTTAGCGCCAGACGACAACCTCTGTCGCCTGACGCTGGACTGTCGCAGCTGGCGCCAGTCATAAAATCGCGTTGCCAATTTTCTGTACAGTATCTAGGAATATTTCGGTGTTTTTCGGAAAATTTTCGACTTCCATACTCAAAAAAATTTATGGAAATTAAATTTTCGGTTTTCATTGCTTTAATAAATTAAATTTAAAGGAGATAATTTAATTAAAAAGGCTGGAATTTCATTATTAAATTAACAATTACATTATTGATGGAATTTAAATAAAGCTTAAATAAATTAACATTGAATTTAAAATTAAGTCTAATAATTGAAAGTTAAGCAATGCTTTAATCTTTTTTCTCTTTCTTTGCTCTCTTCCAATTCTTATCTGCCTCCTCTTCCTCACCCATAACTTTAGCTAGTAGGCATCCTTTAGAGGACCTGCATTCAATTTTTGAGTAAATAGTCTCCCCCTTAGCTAGGACCCCATGTTTCTTCTTTACCCAAGCCTTCTTTTTTGTAGTGTCAGCTTTCCTTTTTCCTTTATCCTTCGTAGAGCTTTTCTTTTTAGGCATTGAAGGTGTTTTGAACTCAACTCTTTCACCCAAGCATTCATTAATAGGAATCACTTTGTCACCTAGACAACTCTTCACATCAGTTTTACTCTGATTTTTCTTTATGTCCTTTGAAGGTTTCTTCAGAAGCCACTTCTTCACATCATTGGGAAAGGAAGGAGGAACCTTTTGGGTAATCACTTCCCATAAAGGTCTAGCGCTCCAATAAGTATCAAATTTGTCTACTTCTTAAGAGACAGAAAATTCATAGAGATGACGAAGATCCCCAGAAGGAATTGTTTGAAGTAGGCCGTACTGTCTTTTTACCCTACAGAGATAATAAAAAGTCATTCGGGACATGCTTGGAAGACGGCAGAAAGGTTGCTTGTTGACACCAACCATCTTTTCTATTTTCCATGTAAGATCCAAAGACCTTCTTCCATTCATGGCGCCCCAACTTAGAGAAGCGTTTCTTCCTTCTCACAAAGCAGTTTGGAGTGTACTTTTCAATATTGTCTGGAGGACTAATTAATTCTAGACTTTTCATTAGCCACATATGTAAAGAAATTCAATGCAAATAAATTAATATTATTATACAAAAATATGTTTTTAATTTCTATAATTAAAAATATTATTTTTCTACCTGTAATAAAATTGGAGAGCCCCGAAAAGACGCTTTTGGATTCTTCTTTAATTCGTCAAGACTAAGCATAGTCTCTCCTACTATTAATGGCATTGGATTTCTCCCAGATTCAATCTTCTCCAAAACAGTTGATATAATTGCATGACCCTCATTAGTTCTACCACTAGTGAGAAGATATTGATTAAGCATGCAAAAAAGAAAAGCCCTTCTTCTATAAACATGAAAAGACTCAGAATAAGGTCTATCAAAATAATGGCGAGCAAATTCTTTCAAATTAACTATGCTACCATCTACTATTTTTGTTAGATCGTTGTCCTTTAAATTAAAGAAGCGCTCAAAATCCTTATAATAATATTCGTTTATTCTAGAGATTACTACAAGATCTAATACAGGGAAGCCTAAGATAGCACCGAATTCTTCCGGCAAAGGGCTAATTTCATCATACCCTAATCTAAAACAATGAGTATCAACATCACAATATTCTAGGGCGGTATGAATAAAGTCTACATCAAGATCTACCCCTTTGACACCATAAATACCCCCCATATGAAACACATCTAACTATATTCTCTCCTTGGCAGTTAAAGACCGACACCATTCATGAGTGAAGTTGGTAAAACTTTTATGGACTAGAGACATGATTATTATTTTTTCAAAAGCTAAGAATATATTTAACCTGCTTAATTTATGAAGAAAATCGGTTGGGCAGGGAGCTATTTATGCACAAAATCGGCTCAGTTTTAATCCGGAAAGGATTCGGAGTCCACGCTCATCAGCGCCAGACGCCAGACATTGGCGCCTGATGCCAGAGCCTGACGCCAAACGCTAAGGTTAGCGCCTGGCGCTAACCCAAAACGCGTGGCGCCAGGTGGCGCTAACGTATATTATCATATGAGCTTTCCAAAACCGTGTTTTTTGGCCTGATTCGAGTCTGACCAATGACTTTATGGTCTTTTATTCTTTTTTTATACCTTTTCTCTAAATTATTTTTCCCTTCTTCTTAATTAATATATCCATTTTATTAATTATATTATTTTTTGGTTCTATTTAAACTTAACTTTTAAGTTTTTACAGATCCAATATTTTTTACTTTTATTTTTTTATTTTTTCTTTTTGGGGGAGAAAGTCGGATACCCTCCATCAATAATAAAAATGACGGAATTTTTGCGCAAAATTAATTTTCACAATTCTTTGCACACACAAACATGCAGATAAAAAATTAAAAATGAAAAAGTGAAAAATAATAAATAAATACTGTATAAACTCATAGTAATATGTATATACAAGCATGTCTTAATAATGAGTCTAAATAAAGGCAAAGTTCTATACAAAGTCAAAAAAAGAAAGCATAGGAATAAAATACGGCGCCGGGGGACGTACACCCATCATCTCATAAAATTGCACCGTACGAGGAGTAACCTCTCCACTAGCTCCAGCTCCAGCTCCGATCTCCTCGGGGGGTAGAAACTCAGCACAGGACCCGTCTACCTAGGATCAACCTGAGGCTGAGGCTACGGAGGCTGCTGCGATGACGAGACGACCTCGTACATCCCACCACCTCTAAGACCCGAGGTAGCCTCTCCCTGGCCTACCGGCGCAGCTTGTGCACCCTCAGATGAAGAGCCTGAGCCCTCTACAGCCTCGGTGCGAGCAGCCTCAGAACGACCACCCCGACCGCCAGAACCTGTATGGAGACGTCTCGAGCTAGACCTCGCCGGCTCCCTCCGCACCTCAAGTCTCGTACGGGTACGAGAAGGAATGGGCTAACCCTGCAAAAGAAACTAAAATCATAAACAAGCAAAATAGAAGCAGTAATGCAAAAATAAGAAGGGAAAACTACCTCCTAAACGGCGTCGTCGCGACGACATGTAGCCACGTTCCTCATCCGAACGAGCTGGATCCGGAAGGTATCTATGCACCGTGCCATCACCGAGACCACCTCGCGCGAGAACTGTCAAATAAGTAAAGTCAGTAATGATGCATAACATATATGGACAAAATTCGCAAATAAATAAGCTTACCCGAGTCTGGTGACGAGGCATCGACCGCTCCACGAAGCGCTCAACCACGGGAGCCGGAGGAATCATCTCCTCAATCGGCCCGTATGTCCCCTGATATTGGATGGACATACGAGGTGGCACGAACTCAGTAGGTCCACCCTGACAGATGCAAATCAAAGTCAGTAAAGCATTACTTGGGGGCTACTTAACGAAAAGAAAAAGTTGAAGATCATACCGCCACCTCCTCAGCCAGTACAGGAACTGGAGCTAACAACGGCAGTAGCTCCTCCTCATAGCATCACCCAGGGATCGTATAAGATCGCCAAGGAGTACCAGCTCTCTCTAACATGCTCACCAGCCTCGAGGCGTTGAACATGTGATGCGGTGGAGGAGCAGGAACGCCAAAAGTGGCCGAGGAGTGTTGAATAGCAACACTCTCTCCAAGATACGCGATCACTCCATATGTCCCCAAGAAGTAGAACGCTCAGCAATATACTACGCGGCTAACGCGGCTAGCTCAGGGACAACCAAGCCGACCCGCGGCAAGTATAACATGTCAGGCTCCTGCAAAGAATGCCTATCAGATAAGAATCTATCGAAGGTATTACAAAATATTAAAATATATAAAGGAACCATACCGAGATGATCCAATCTTTGACGTAAGCAGTAGACATCCCAGCACAGCGGCTTCCCCAGGAAGCCCTAACTGGAAACCTGCGCGGCGATAGTCTCGCCGGCGCAACCAAGAGAAAGTACTCGTAGAAACAGATCTATAAAAGGCAAAAAATTATCAGCATGTGCTAATCAACGCTTAGAGCTAAACTTTATGGGAGATAAAGTATACCTCTACGACCCTCCAAAAGCCAGATAGAGCGACGTTCCCCGTAAAGGACCGGTGTCGACACGAGTCTCGTAACGCTCGGACGAAGTCAGCATAGGCCAAGCTGGCCAAGTCATAGGTCCCGATCAAATTCAGATCACGGACTACAGGTAGGTAGTAAAGCAGCACTCTATTACCCTTGTCAGGGGAGAATGTCCCTGACAGCAAGATAAGTACAAAGATGCGCACCCGCTGCTCTCGCGACCCTCTAAAAGCCGGATAGAGCGACGTTCCCTGTAAAGGACCGGTGTCGACACGAGTCTCGTAACGCTCGGACGAAGTCAGCATAGGTCAAGCTGGCCCTGTCATATGTCCCGATCAAATGCAGATCACGGACTACAGGTAGGTAGTAAAGCAGCACTCCATTACCCTTGTCAGGGGAGAACGTCTTTGACAGCAAGATAAGTACAAAGATGTGCACCCGCTACTCTCGAGTGGTCGCATAATCATAAAAAGTTGCTGCTAGAATCGAACGGCGAATCCCCTTCGCACTGAACTGGGTCGACTCCACCTCACACGAGCCCGAACATCAATCGGACCCAAGAGCTCCTCGACCTCAAGAGAAAAGATGCTGATCTCGTTGTCAAACGGCAGCGCAACAAAGCTAAACTCTAGTCCCGTAATGAGACTGAAGTCGGTCGGGGTGACCATCATCTCACCCCAAGGAAAGTGGAAAGTGTTAGTGGTGTCCCAAAAGAACTCCACCAAAGCACGAACCACGTGATGACCCCCGCTAGAGGCAATCATAGCCTCTGAGATCTCAAAAAGCGCAACCAGCCCGCAAGACTCCCGGAGAAGTCTCGCCTCTCCGTCATTGCCGATGTACATCTTGTACAGGTCGCCCAAAGTGTCGCAACCTGAACCATGGCAGCGCGACCTACCAACCGTGATTCCCCGTCGCACCCTCTCAGAAATGTGGTGGACATGAGAGAAGTACAGAGTCCGCTAATTCCACTCAGGAAGTCGGCCGAGAGAAGTGGACGGGTCGGCGGCATCCTCTACGGGATCGTGCTCCCTTCGAACGTCCTAGGACCGTGAACCCGAACCTCGCTGTCTAGCCATTCTACATTGTGTAGAATTATCATAAATTAAGGTTCTATAGTATCTAAAGTTCGCCTAACCGCATGATAATATGTTCGAAAAAGACAGAGTACGTAGTACTAAAACAGAGCACAAATTCAAATTGAGCATACACAACATTTTCCAATCATTCAAACAATTTCTTGCAATATTATAGTAATTATTGTGACAAATTGGACAAGAATTGCTAGCAAAAAACATCAAGAACAAGCCACATTGTCTTCTCGGCCATAAGAGGTCTAACAATGGTGATTTGTTCGTTTCTTCACCAAATTGAGTCAAACAAGTCTCAAATTACTCCCAAAGCATTATATAAACATAATCAAGCAATTTCATGGCATAAAATTTGACAAACAAAGAGAATTAAGCAGTTTAAATTTCGAATTTTCAAGAAATTCTTGAACAAACATGTGCGAAATTCATTAAAACCGGAGTGAGTATGATGAAAACTTACATAGATCAGGAAAAAGGATGGAATAAGCTTTGATTTGCAACAAATTTGAGCGAATTTAGTTGAGAAACGAGCAAGAACGAGTGAATTGAAGTTCTGAGCGAATTCTCGAGCAAGAAACGAGCAGCACCAGCGGAAATGAAGAAGAGAAGGGTATTTATGGAAAACCCAATTCTAGCGCCAAGAGACTGGCCTTGGATTAATTTGATAAGGCTTAGTTCCTGATGCTAGTACCAGCGTCTGGCGCTACAACAAAATATGCGGCGCTAGCATTATATCAGCGGCGACAGAACGCCCAGCCACTCAGTGCGGTTGTTCCAACCTCTTGTAATTGATTTTGGGTTCCTTGGTACGCCAGTTATCCCCTCTAAGAAATTTGACGTGATTTAGTAATCGGCTTGATTACATAAAGTGATCGACCTGATGAATGATCGTCTCACTTAGCTTAAAGCGCCTAAGCATTGGCTCATCGCAAAGCACCGACATACTAGTTCATGAACAATAAAAGGCACCGACATACTAATTCATTCAGCAAAAATCACCGACATAATGGTTCATATATCAGGGCACCGATATACAGGTTCAAAAGCAGCAGAAGCGCCGACGTACAGGCATAGCGGAAGCAAATCTCAAGCGAGCTTTTCAAGAACGACAAGCGTAGGTTTTCGGTAATTTTCCTTGGAATATTATCGCCACAAATAAGGATATCTTCAAGCAAGGATATCTTCGGCAGCGTTCCCTAGCTTGCGGAGAGTTGTCACAAACAACTGAAGGTGATTTCAAGCGAAGTTGTCTTCGATCGCGTTCCCTAGCTTGCGGAAGATGGTCACAAAATGTTTGAAGGTCGTTTCAAGCGAAGCAATCTTCGATGGGGTTCTCTAGCTTGCAGAAGTCTATCATGGCGAAATTGGAGGCAGTTACAAGCGTAGTAGTCTTCAGGCGGCATTCTCTAGCTTGTAGGAGGTCGTCAAAGATACAAAAATACAGCGATGCGGAAGCAAAACGGTTACTTTCAGAGACGTGTGCTCGACGGTGCAAGATACGCATTTCTTAACTCTTTTATTTGTTTAACTAATGCTAGTTTGCAGGTATCGGTGTTACAAAGTGATTTAGGATTGCAGAACGTTATGAATCATTCTCCGTCCCTATCCATACTTTGACTATAGTTTTCGAAACTTGCGTTTCTCCAAACTCAGCCAAAGTGGGGGCTTATGTAAACACCCATTTGTGTCTTCCCAAAACAAAACCCGGTGATGAGTACCTTTCACGTAGAATCATAATTGAATGAAGTAAAAGTGTGGAATTTTAGTGTTGCGGATAGTTTTAATTTCTTTTCTTTTCTCTCTGTTATTGAAAACCTATTTTATGAAAACAGCCAATCAAGTTTTGTTGGTTCATATCAAGGGTCCAATAATGATGTAGTTGAATGGGGCTTGAAAAAAGCTTTCCAACGATATATTGTAAGCCCAATTCCGATGAATAATGAGGAAGTTATGGCCAAATTATTATACTGGGCCCGGTTTGAGCCTTGTATGCGGCCCAATGATCTAGAGGAGGGCCTAATATAGATTTATCATTCCTAATGCAATTAGGAATGGTTTTAGTCTTCTAGATTCTTCTTGAAGGTTCTTTTCATTCCTAATTCAATTAGCATTGATAAATTGACTTTTGTTGACTTTTTGGAGTTTTAATCAGAGTAAAAGAGTGTTTTTATGGAAAATACGATTTTATCGTCTGGTACGGTTAACTTTTATCTGAATTTAGAATACGCATAAAAAATTTGATTAGCGACAAACGCCGGTCATTAGGGTCTGGCGCTAATGGTAAGCGCTTGGCGCTAACTTCGTTTTTTCATGTTGAAGCTCTGATTTGTTTTTTTATCTTTTTGGATGATTTTCTCTATAAATAGCCTCCTAAAAACTCCGTTTTCAATCATCTACAATCATGAACTCTTATGAATTCTCTAATTCTCTTCTCCCTCGAATCTTATTCTCTCTTTCTCTTTTCTAAACCAACTTTTTTACAAAATTCTGCATTCACAAGATCAAGAAACACCGAGCATTGTTCGAAGTTGCCTTCGCCCTAGACATGAAAGGTTTTAATTTCTGAGGGTTTGGTCCTAAATCTCTATTTCAATTATTCAATTTAATTATTTAATTATTATTTTCCTTGAAGTTACTAACGCGTGTATTTTGTTATTAGAAAGAGATATGAGGCATCCGAGTAAGTGTTTTAATGGTTTTTATTGATATTATGATGTAGAAATCATGCTTAGATTGTTATTATGATTCCTAGCGTCATGTTAGGGTGTTTTGATATTCCTAGTATCATGATTAGGGTAACAACTAAAAAATGCTAATTTCAAGTATGATTTAAAGTATGATGCCTTTTATTTTCTTCCTAATATTTATGATTGCTGGTATCATGTTAGGGTTAAAGATTTGATCTTTATTGTTTAGTGCATGCGAGGGTTTGTTATTAATCTTGTTAGTATCATGCCTAGGATCTTGCTATTATTATGCTTTAACATGAATATTATGATTGTTATTATGATTATTATTTTTATTGTTATTATGTATCTTGATATTTATTGTATTGATTGATCACACCTTTTATGCATAAAGGGAATTTGTACTTGTAATCACGCTTAGTAAGATAATTAATAATCCTGTTTAGGTTTTAATTTGATCATAATTCAAGTGATCGCCAATAATAGTTTATTTGTGCATTAATATTCAATCAACATAGATTAAACAGGTTTAGGGTAATCATATTGATTGCATGTTAGTCAGAAAGCGTACATGAATACGATCAGAATAAAGTAGAGGCCTATTATTAGGGCAGGTTCAATCTCTTTTAGGTTGGATTTGTACCTTCATCCCCGAACTACCAGTCAAGGTTCCAGACCTATTGGAGTTCACGATCTCTTGGATAGTTAAGGGGTGTAACCTTCACCTCGTGAACGGTTTACAAGTTCCTAAAACTTGTTGGCTACTCTTTTGCTCTATTTTCTTTCCCTTTGGACGCCACCGTACTTTAGTGTATGATCACAGTGGGGTTCAAGTTTTGGATAATGCTTGAAATATTCCCTACAATACGCAAAATTAAAATTGAAAAAATTCAAACACAAAAACATATATAAACAACTGACTGAGTCGGATTACTTCATTAATATTGAAAAAAGGCACAAAGGCCAGAATAATTGTTAACCGGAATCACATCCGCTGAGGAAGAAAAAGAAACAAATTGTTTACCCAACTCCACAATTGGTAAAAATACAATATTACTCGGCATACAAGCCGGAAAAGAAAGAAGTTCGCATACTGCCGCTGAATTTGGGGAAGCTGATTCAAGGCTGAGGAGGAAGATGCTGCTCCGGCTGGTTCTGACCGGCTGGGAGGGCCTCCAATTGGTCGTCGACCACTTATGGCTGGCTGCCTTCATTTTTTTCTTCCTCCTCCGGCTCCTCATTATCTGAGACTTCATATCCCAGCTTTACAGCCCAATCTTGGATGCGAGGCGGAGCTGCCTCTCCCAGCACTTGGGCATCATACACCGCAGTGGCGTAATCATACCTAAGTTTGTAGACTTCAAAGTCTACATCCGAGTAGAGGAGCCCCCATGCTATCTTAAAGCGTGCTGCATTATCCCGCTCATTCTCTTCCATCGACCGCTTCAGCTCCTGGGCGATCTCATCCGACTACTTGTTCCGCAGATTGGTGATCTCCACCCCCACTCGGGAGACGTCTGCCCGGAGTTATGTGTTCTCCTTGTCAGCATCCTCTAATGCCTTGAGTTCAGATTGAGCATCCTTTAGTATAAGTTCAAGGTCATTAGCCCGACTGGTGGCTTCATCATTTGCAGCCGTCAAGCTCCGGATCAGCTCCTCCTGTTTCAACTCTACTGCTTTAATCTCTAAATCACACATATAATTAGCAAATTCAGCATTGTTGAGGTTTTCAAGAGCCCTCCGTTTGGCGTCATTTACCTCTTCTTGCTTCCACCTGAAGGGGCCTCGGAGCCTATCCACCCTCAGCATTACCAGAGAAAAGAGCAGCCGGATTATGACATACTTAGTAAAAATGAAGAAAAGATATTGGAATTAAGTTGAGGATTCTTTACCTCAGCCAGTTGGCCCATTATCCGGTCAAAGTCCACTACCTGCAGATAAGGTATGAAATTTTTCTCCGACCGGGTGAGGGTCCTCACCATCCATTTGGCAAACCCAACAAGATCCGACTCGTCGAATGTAAGATCTACATCAAAAGAAGTAGAAGTTATTTCGAAGGGGTCTACCTTAGTCTTGACTCTCATAAAGTCAAGTGGCCAAGGTATTTCAATCTTGCCCTTACCTTGGTTATCCATATGGGGCATAGGAATCTCCTCCCCAGTTGTTTTCGCACCGGCAACAACATTAGGTAGTTGGCAACCCTTCGATGTTGTAGAGACATCCGGCGTATTCTTCTGTGAGCGTTTTGAGCTTTCGCTCAGAATTTTCTTTGCAGAAGGCGATTTGCCACCGGTCGTGGGACGATCGTTTTTGGCAGTAGAAGTTGACTGGGGGGGTCCCTCCTGGAGGCCTTGGCAGCTGGGGCCTTTTCCAGATCCTCCCCTTGCCTTTTGAAAAGTTTGGAGATTGAGCATAGAACGCGTTTAGCCAAGTCTTGCAAATTAACAGTTAAATATACCTAACCGGAAAAATGCCTTTGCAATAAATGTAAAGAAAAAGCAAAAGTCAGGCGGTCTTACCCCGCCTTTCTTAGACTCCTTGGCTTCAACGGTTGCTCTCTTTGCGAGAGCAGCTTCTTTGCGCAGCAGCGCTGCTGACTTATCCGGAGTTTTGGGTGGGTCAACCATTTTCAAGGCGTCGGCTGCAAGAAGAAAATAGAAGTTAGAAAAAATCATGAAAAGTTTGTAGTGCAAAATAAAAATTACAGACATGCCGGATGCAAGTGGATCTACCCTTGGGAAACATGGGACTTAACCCATAAGCGGACAGAAAGCATTCATCTTTGAAGTAGTCCGGGTGGGGGAACCAATTTTTTGGAACAATGATGTGTGTCCCATCCCCCATGGGCTCAGTAGTGATTTCGAAGAAACCCGGCTCCATTATTTGCTCCCAGGCCCTAGTAGAGAGTGTCGGGAGGGGGCATTTCCTGCCAAGAAGAACCGGTTCCTGATTGTACCAGCGCAGTGTCTGGTTGTGTCTAAGGGTTGGTGAAGAAATTAAATAAAACTTGTCTTTCCACCCTGACCACTTGGACACCTTGTCTAGACTCATCAAATACTGGGGCAAGGTGGAGAGAGTGTACCATGCCCCATGACCGCCTGGTGTCTTTCTTAAGTAATGCATTTGAGCGAAGGCGGAGAAGCTGGGAGCTAAGTTCTGGAGCTTGCAGGCGGCAATGTAGCTCAAAATGTTCACCCATGAGTTGGGGGTGAGCTGCCAAACTCCCAGATCATACCCCTTCAGGATTATCATAATCCTGGTATGGAGGGAGAACCAGAGGCCGGCTTCTATTACCGCCTCGTAGCAGACAAAATAATTGTCTGCATTCTCTATTTTATCATCCTATGCAATCACT
Organism: Chenopodium quinoa; assembly: GCF_001683475.1. NCBI lineage: Eukaryota > Viridiplantae > Streptophyta > Magnoliopsida > Caryophyllales > Amaranthaceae > Chenopodium > Chenopodium quinoa. Next base: position 2,562,591 of record NW_018742390.1, on the reverse strand, counting down.
GCATCAGCAGGCGGGATGATAATATCCCACCCCTTTCCAAAGGGGTGATTTTCTTTGAAATCATTGAAGCCACTTTTCAGCAGGGCAATGTCACCCGGAAGCATCCTAATTTTCTTTGGGTTGGGGTTGTCAGCAACTTTTGCCGGCTGCTGGTAGTCAACCACAAAATTATCTTGATCGAAGCCATAAGCTTTGGCCCCCGATCTTTCAGCGGCCTCAGTACCACCGGATCCTTCTCCGGATCCATTAGAGGAGGCGGCCTCTTCTCCGGCTACCTCCCGTACGCTAGAGCTCCCGGAAGAAGAGGGAGCTTCTTCATCAGAATTGCCGCTCTTCTCCAAATCCTCATGGTCCTCAGCCGGAACAACCTCATCGGTAGGCACTTCCATAGTGCGCCGGTTATTAGATTTTCAGGCCGTTTGTTTAACTCTGGCCATTGTGTCCTGCAAAGACACAAAGAGGTAGGAATTCGAAGATGAGCACAGTAGTTCCGACAGTCCAGAAAAGACACCCCATGTTCTAGACTCAACCGTTCCGGGAGACCGACTGAGTGTCCTAGGCAGTGCCGAGTGTGTTGATTGAGAACTCATTTTATTTCTAAGACAATGTGTACAGACGGAAAAAAGAATGTATACAAGTTGGAAAAGAAAAACTAAAAATGAATCAGGCGTTTACTCTGAAAAATCTGAAACCAGCTTCAGACGGTGACCTGGTGTTGCAAGGTTAGCACACGGAAATCCTAAAAACTCTGATGCAGACGGGAGTAGAGAAACTCTCTCTAAAAATCTCTTCTTTCTTTCTCTAGAAAATTCACATGAAAATGAAGTGAGAGAAAGAGGGGGTAAACCTTCTATTTATAGAAGGTAAAAACGGGGGCATTCCCGTTTGAAATTCAAATTTTACTATCCGTTGTTAGGCGTCACGTGACATGCACGTGACCCCTTTGAGAGGTAAATGTTTAGGGTAAAAATACACTAGACATGTGGACCAATAAGAGGAGGCCACGTGTCAAGTTTAGGATGGCCCAAGTAGCCCAATACCCTCTTGACATGTGTCCCCTACAGATAAGCTTCTGAAATGGCGGCCTTCAAGGGCCAAAATCCCAAGAAGCGTCGTAATTCGGCGCAGCCCAATAAAATCTAGGTCAAGTGACCAAGATAGGGGCACATCAACCAACGAACCTATAAATAGGGAGATATTTCCCCATTTTAGGGACACAATACAATCATTTATTACACCTACTTTCTCTCATCATAGAAACACCTGAGCATGGAATCCAATATGATCCCCACCTAAATTTTCGTACTCTTTTTTCTCTTTCAAGTTACTAACTTGATCGTTGGAGGTGGAGTTCCACCATCCGGAGTCTCCATTGTTTTTGCAGGTACAGCTCAGTCGGACCAATCTTTGTGACTTAACTCTCCCGAGGGACAAAAACACCCAAAACATGCAAGGTGCCCCTTTGCCTTAGGAAAAAGGTTAAGTATTACACTTACACCTCTCTTCTTCAGAATTCCCATGGTGTTGCATACGGTTCTGAAAAGCGCCGTGTGAAACAGAAGGCTGAACATCTAGTCCTGGAGAAGTACTTGAAGGAAAATGAAACGACTTTGAAGGAAAGAGAATCCGAGTTGAAGTAGTGCAGTTTTCTGTGTAAGAGTTTGGTTTTCGCCATGTTATTGTGTTTGTATTTCACCTTTTTATATATTAATAAAATAAAAGGTGTTTGTACTATGTCGTTTCTACTTTAAACATTGTTCACCGGCGTTAATGGAACCAATGATGTTAGCAATCGTTTTTTTCTAATTAAACCAATCATGTTAAGGTTACAACCTTGCAGGTTGAGTACCCTAGACTGTAGCCTCGTTAATGGAACGTTTTACAACTCTATAATTAACCTTTAGTTACGCAGTGGTACAATTACGCTAAAAAAATAGTACCACATATTTCATTAAACCTTAATCCCTATTCCTTGTTATATCAAACTATCATTATGGACCGTTTGATGCACATGTTCTTATTTAGATTATGTCATACGTAGGTATGTTTTGTGGTGAACTGGTAATATTTACGGAGTACATGGATCTTAGAAAGGAAATTCTACTTAATTTAAGATATGGTTATTAAAAATGTCCGCAAATAAAGTCTGTTTGTTCAAAATAAGCCAATTTGAGATACAAGTATTTAAGAAAAATGTTAACTAAAGGATACATTATGGTAAAAATTGGTTTTAAAAAAACCGTCAATTTTGGTCAGTTTATCACGAAAGAATTTATTCAAAGGTGTTTAAAATAAATTTTCACAGTGGTACCTTACTACATCTTGTAAGTGCCATTTACAGATTTAGGTACAATAAATGGTACTTTTTTGAATTCCTTACATCAATTGGCACGAAGACAAAGGGAAACTGAATGAGGGAATTGGAGCGGTTATGACATCATCCCATAATCATATAACGACCTCCTCCCACTCTATATATATGACTTCGATATTTTGTAAATCTTCATCTTTGTCATTCCTCTTGCTCTCCATTTTCATAATTTGTACCTTCTCTTATGCCATTTTGTTTTTCCTTTATATAACACCAAAAATGGTGAAACAAAACAAGGGTAAACAGGCAATGGTACAATCAGACACAGAAAAACCAAAATACTCAGAGTTAGAATTCCTTCAGTTCAAAGAGATGATGTTAATAGAGCAATTAAACGACCATCTATTCATTTGCAAGGGCCTGCAGGGTCAGTTGAATGATGTTTCTAAAGACATTGCTAACTTTCATAAACAAAAGCCAGAGGGCAACGTCGCATAGAGCGCAAGCGTCAAAAAATCTCCTCTTCGGTTAGGGGCTAGGAAGAGACCCACCAAGGTGGCCAAGACAGCGGCTACGAACAAGGTTTCTGGGCGGGCTGATGCAGCAGGCCATGCACGAGATGGTGATGGTTCTGGACAGGGGCCAACTGTTGCAGTACAGGGTGCAACCGTTGCTAGACAAGGGACAACTGTTATTGGACAGGGCTAACAGATGCTGGTGGAGCAAGTGGGGGAAGAGTGCAGGCGGCGGTGGAGGTCGGGGCCCCAAACAGGCCCAGGCAGAGGGTGAGGCAGATAAGAGAGAGGAGCCCAAAAAGGCCCAAAGACGTCATTCCTCATGCACCGTACCATGTCCGTGATCATTGGACTCCAGAGGTTTCTAGCCAGCAATCCGGTGAATATGGTCACTCAACTTTTGCCATTGAAAAACTCAACTGATGGATGTTAAGTTGTGTAGGGAATATTTCAAGCATTACCCCTAGCTTGAACCCCACTGTGATCATACACTAAAGTACGGTGGCGTCCAAAAGGAAAGAAGATAGAGCAAAAAAGTCACCAACAAGTTTTAGGAACTTGCAAACCGTTCACGAGGTGAAGGTTACACCCCTTAACGATCCAAGAGATCATCAACTCCAATAGGTCTTGAACCATGGCTGGTAGTTCGGGGATGAAGGTACAAATCCAACCTAAAAGAGATTGAACCTTCCCTAATAATAGGCCTCTACTTTATTCCGATCGTATTCATGTGCGCTTTCTGCTAACATGCAATCAATAGGATTAACCCTAAACCTGTTTAACTATGTTGGTTGAATATTAATGTAAAAATAAACTATTATTGGCGATCACTTGAATTATAATCATATTAACCCTAACAAGATTATTAATTATCTTATTAAGCGAGATTACAAGTACCAATTCCCATTAAACATGCATAAAAGGCGTAATCAAGCAATAACAAAATATATAAGCATCAAGCAACATAATAAAAAAATCAAAACAATTATTATATCAATTAAAATCATAAAAATAATCATGTTAATAATAAAGCATAACAATAATAGCAAGGTCCTAGGCATGATACTAACAAGATTAATAACAAACCCTAGCATTTCACTAAACATTAAAGATAGAATATATAGCCCTAAAATGATACTAACATGAATATTAGGAAAGAACATAAAAGGCATCATACTTTTAATCATACTTGATATTAGCATTTTTAGTTATTACCCTAAACATTATACTAGGAAGATCAAAACACGCTAACATGACGCTAGGAATCATAATAACAACCTAGGCATGATTTCTATATCATAATACAATTAAACAATTAAAGAACTTACTCTGATGCCTCGTATCTCTTTCTAATAACAAAATACACACGTTAGTAACTTCAAGGAAAATAATAAACAACAATTAAATTAAAAAATTGAAATAAAGATTAAGGACAAAACCCTCATAAATTAAAACCTTTCACGTCGAGGGCGAAGGCAACTTCGAACAATGTTAGGTGTTTCTAGATCCTGTGAATGTGGAATTTTGTATGCAAAAGGGTTGGTTTAGAAAAGAGAGAAAAAAAGCTTTAGCGTCGAGAGTGAAGAGAATTAGAGAATTCTTGAGAATTGATGATTGTAGATGATAATTGTTGATTATCAAAAACGGAGTTTTTAGGAGGCTATTTATAGAGAAAATCAGCCAAAAAGATAGAAAAACAAACTAGAGTTTCAACATGAATAAACGAAGTTAGCGCTAGCCGCTGACATTAGCGCTAGGCGCCAGGCCCTAATCATTTTTTTACGCGTTTTCTAAATTCAGATAAAATTTAACCGTAGAGGAGGATAAAATCATATTTTCCTCAAAAACACTCTTTTGTTTTGATTAAAATTCAAAAAAGTCAACAAAATCAATTTATCAATGCTAATTGAATTAGGAATGAAAAGAACCTTCTAAAAGAATCTAGAAGACTAAAACCATTTCTAATTGCATTAGGAATGATAAATCCATATTAGGCCCTCCTCTAGATCATTGGGCTGCAAATAACGCTCAAACCGGGCCCAGTTTAGTAATTTGGCCATAACTTCCTCATTATTCATCGAAGTTGGGCTTATAATATATCATTGAAAAGCTCTTTTCAAGCCCCATCCAAATACACCATTATTGGACCCTTGCTATGAACCAAGCAAACTGGATTGGCTGTTTTCTTAAAATAGGTTTTAAAAAACAGAGAGAAAAGAAAAGAAATTAAAACTATCCGCAACACTAGACTTTCCACACTTTCACTTCAGTCGATTATGATTCGACGTGAAAGGTACTCATCACCGGGTTTGGTTTTGGGGAGACACAAATGCGTGTCTACAAAAGCCCCCACTTTGACTGAGTATGGAAAAACGCAAGTTTCAAAAACGAATGTCAAAATATCGATAGGGACGGAGAATGATTCAGAACGTTCTACGATCTTAAACCATTCTTGTAACGCCGATACCTGCAAAACTAGCATTAGTTAAACAGATAAGAGAGTTAAGAAACGTGTATCTTGCACCGTCGAGCGCACGTCTCTGTAGTAACCGATTTGCTGGCGCATTGCTGCATTTCTGTATTTTTGACGACCTCCTGCAAGCTAGAGAATGCCGCCTGAAGACTGCTACGCTTGTAACTGCCTTCAATTCCGCTATGATAGACTTTTGCAAGCTAGAGAACCCCATCAAAGATTGCTTCAGTTGAAACCAACTTCTAGCATTTTGTGGTCATCTTCCGCAAGCCAGGGAACACGATCAAAGACGACTTCGCTTGAAATCACCTTCAGTTGTTTGTGACCACCCTCCGCAAGCTAGGGAACCCTGCCGAAGATACCCTCGCTTGAAGCTATCCTCATTTGTTGCGATAATATTCCAAGGAAAATTACCGAAGACCCACGCTCTTTGATCTTTAAAAGCTCGCTTGAACTTTGCTTCCATTATGCCAGTACGTCGGCGCTTTTGCTGCTTTTGAACCTGTATGTCGGTGCCTTTCGCTGGATGAACCAGTATTTCGGTGCCTTGCTGAATGAACCAGTATGTCGGTGCCTTGCTACATGAACTATTATGTCGGTGTTTTGCAATGAGCCAATGCTTAGGCGCTTTAAGCCAAGTAAGACGATCATTCATCAGGTCGATCACTTTAATTGTAATCAAGCCGATTACTAAAATCATGTCAAATTTCTTAGAGGGGCTAACTGGCGTACCAAGGAACCCAAAATATATCGCAAGATGTTGGAATAACCGCACTGAGTGGCTGGACAACCTGCCGCCGCTGATATAATGCTAGCGCCACACATATGGCTTTAGTGCCAGACGCTGGCACTAGCGCGAGGCGCTAAACCTTATCGACTGGCACCAAGGTCTGTCACTTGGCACTAGAGTCGGTTTTTCCATAAATACCCTTCACTTCTTCATTTCCGCTGATGTTGCTCGTATTTTCACTCGAGAATCACTCGGAAGTTCATTTGGCTTGTTCTTGCTCGTTTCTCAACCAAATTCGCTCAAATTTGTTGCAAATCAAAGCTTATTCCATCCATTTTCCCGATCTATGTAATTTTTCTTCAAACTCACCCCGGTTTTAATGAATTTCGCACATATTTGTTCACGAATTTCTTGAAAATTCAAAACTTAAATTGCTTAATTCTCTTTGTTTATAAAATTTTATGCCATGAAATTGCTTGATTATGTTTATATATTGCCTTGGGAGTAATTTGAAACTTGTTTGACTCAATTTGGTGAAGAAACGAACAAATCACCATTGTTAGACCTCTTAAGGTTTGGAAGACAATGTGGCTTGTTCTTGACGTTTTTGCTAGCAGTTCTTGTCCAATTTGTCACAATAATTACAATAGTATTGCAAGAATTATTTGAATGCTTGAAAAATGTCGTATATGCTTAATTTGAATATGTGCTTTGTTTTAGTACTACGTACTATGTTTTTTTTCGAACATAGTATCATGCGGCTAGGCGAACCTTAGATATTATAGAACCTTAGTTTATGATAATTTTTCACAATGTAGCATGGTTAGAAAGCGAGGTTCGGTTCACGCTCCCGAGACGTTCGACGGGAGCACGAGCCCGTAGAGGACGATGCCGACCCGTTCACTTCTCTCGGCCAACTCCCTGAGTAAGATGAGCGGACTCTGTACTTCTCTTTAGTTCACCACATTTCTCAGAGGGTGCGACGGGGTATCACATTTGGTAGGACGCGCTACCATGGTTCAGGTTGCGACACCTTGGGCGACCTGTACAAAATGTACATTGCCAATGACGGAGAGGCGAGAGTTCTATGGGAGTCTTGCAGACTGGCTGCGCTTTACGAGACTTCAGAGGCTATGATTTCCTCTAGCGGGAGTCACCATGTGGTTCGTGCTCTGGTGGGGTTCTTTTGGGACACCACCAACACTTTCCATTTTCCTTGGGGTGAGATGATGGTCACCCCGACCGACTTCAGTCTCATTACGGGACTGGAGTTTAGCTCTGTTGCGCTGTCGTTTGACAACGAGACCAGTGTCTTCTCTCCCGAGGTCGAGGAGCTCTTGGGTTCGATTGTTGTTTGGGCTCGTGCTGAGGTAGAGTCGACCCAATTCAGTGCGAAGGGGATTCGCCGTTCGACTTTAGCAGCGGCTTTTGATGATGATGCGACCACCCGAGAGCAGCGGGTGCGCATATTTGTACTTATTTTGCTGTCAGGGACGTTCTCCCTTGACAAGGGTAGTAGAGTGTTGCTTCACTACCTGCTTGCAGTCCGTGATCTACACTTGATCGGGACTTATGATTGAGCCAGCTTGGCCTATGTTGACTTCATCCGGGCATTAAGAGACTCGTGTCGACACCGGTCCTTCACGGGGAACGTCGCTCTATCTAGCTTTTGAAGGGGCGTAGAGGTATACTTTATCTCCCATAAAGTTTAGCTTTAAGCTTTAATTAGCACTTGCTGATAATTTTTGCCTTTCGTAGATCTGGTTCTACGAGTACTTTCCCTCGGTTGCGCCAGCGAGACCATCGCCGCGCAGGTTTCCAGTAAGTGCTTCATGGGGAAGCCGCCGTGCTGGGATGTCCACTACTTATGTCCGAGACTGGATCATCTCGGTATGGTTCTTTGTATATTTGGGTACTTTGCATTACCTTCGATAGATTCTTATCTGATAGGCGTTCTTTGTAGGAGCCAGCCTTGCTGTAGCGGCCATGGGTTGGCTTGGTTGTCCCTGGGCAAGCTGCGCATTATACTACTGAGAGTCGCTATTTTTTGAAGACATATGGAGCGATCGCGTATCTTGGAGAGAGGGTAGCTATTCAACATTCCTTGGACACCTTTTTCGTTCCCGCTCCTCCACCGCGTCACATGTTCAAAGTCGCGAGGTTGGTGAGCATGTCAGAGAGAGCTGGTACCCCTTGGCGATCTTATACGATCCCTGGGCGGTGCTATGAGGAGGAGCTACTGCCGTTGTTAGCTCCAGTCCCTGTACTGGCTGAGGAGGTGGGGGTATAACGTTCCACTTTTACCTTTCGTTAAGTAGCCCCCAAGTAATGCTTTACTGACTTTGATTTCCTTTTGTCAAGCTGAACCTACTTAGTTCATGCCACCTCGTATGTCTATTCATTATCAGGGGAGATACGGGCCGATTGAGGAGATGATTCCTCGAGCTCCTGAGGGGTGAGCGCTTCGTGGAGCGGTCGATCCCCCGCCACCAAACTCGAGTAAGCTTAATTATTTGCAACTTTTGTCCATATATGTTATACGTCTTTACTAACTTTAATTTCTTGACAGTTCTCGCGCGAGGTGGTCACGGCGATGGCACGGTGCAAAGATGCCTTCCAGAGCCAGCTCGTTTGGATGAGGAACGTGGCTATATGTCGTCATGACGACGCCGTCCAGGAGGTAGTTTCCCTTCTTATGTTTTTGCATTACTGCTTCTATTTTGAATGTTTCTGATTTTAGTTTCTTTCGAAGGGTCAGCCCATTCCTTCTCATACCCGTACGAGACCTGAGGTGCGGAGGGAGTCGGCGAGGTCTAGCTCGAGACGTCGGCACACTGGTTCTGGTGGTCGAGGCGGTCGTTTTGAGGCTGCCCGTACCGAGGCGGTAGAGGGCTCAGGCTCTTCATCTGAGGGTGCACATGTTGTGCCGGTAGGCCAGGGAGAGGCTACCTCGGCTCTTAGAGGTGGTGGGATGTACGAGGTCGGCTCATCATCGCAGCAGCCTCCGCAGCCTCAGCCTCAGGTTAATCTTTGGTGGACGGGTCCTTTGATGAGTTTTCCACCTCCAGAGGAGACCGGAGTTGGAGCTGGAGCTAGTGGAGAGGTGGTTACTCCTCGTACGGTGCAGTTTTATGAGATGATGGGTGTACGTCCCCCGGCACCATAGTTTGATCCTGTACCTTTTTTATTTTATTTTGACTTTGTATAGAACTTTGCCTCTGTTTGGACTCTTTATTTAGGCATGCTTGTATATACATATTACTTATGAGTTTATTCAGTATTTATTTATTATTTTTTCATTTTTTAATGTGCATGTTTGTGTGTGCAAAGAATTGTGAAAATTAATTTTGCGCAAAAATTCCATCATTTTTATTATTGATGGAGGGTATCCTACTTTCTCCCCCAAAAAGAAAAAATGAAAAAATAAAAGTCAAAAAATATTGGATTTATAAAAACTTAGAAGTTAAGTCCAAATAAAATATGAAAATAATATAATTAATATAATAGTTATATTAATGAAGAAGAAGAAATAAATAAAATTTATAAAAAAAAAGGTATAAAAAAGAATAAAAGACCGTAAAGTCATTGGTCAGACTCGAATCAGGCCAAAAAACGCGATTTTTGGAAAGCTCGTACAATAAGACACGTTAGCGCCACCTGGCGCCACGCGTTTTGGTGTAACGTCAGGCGCTACGGTTAGCGTTTGGCGCCAGGCTCTGGCGTCAGGCCCCAATATTTGGCGTCTGGCGCTAACTCCGAATCCTTCCCGAATAAAAACTGCGCCGATTTTATGTATAAATAGCCCCCTTCCCAGCCGATTTTCTTCATAATTTCAGCAGATTAAATATATTCTTAGCTTTTGAAATAATAATCATGTCTCTAGTCTCCAAAAGTTTTACCAACTTCACTCATGAATGGTGTCGATCTCTTACTGCCAAGGAGAGAACAGAGTTAGATGTGTTTCACATGGGGGATATTTATGGTGTCAAAGGGGTAGATCTTGATTTAGACTTTATTCATACCGCTTTAAAGTATTGGGATGTGGATACTCATTGCTTTAGATCAGGGTATGATGAAATTAGCCCGTTGCCGGAAGAATTCGGTGCTATTTTAGGCTTCCCTGCATTAGATCTTGTAGTAATCCCTAGAATAAACGAATATTATTATAAGGATTTTGAACGCTTCTTCAATTGAAAAGACAAAGATCTAACAAAAATAGTAGATGGTAGCATAGTTAATTTGAAAGAATTTGCTCGCCATTATTTTGATTGACCTTATTCTAAGTCTTTTCATGTTTATAGAAGAAGAGCTTTTCTTTTTTGCATGCTTAATCAATATCTTCTCACTAGTGGTAAAACTAATGAGGGTCAAGCAATCATAAAACTGTTTTGGAACAGAAAGAATCTAGGAGAAATCCAATGCCATTAATTGTTGGAGAGACTATGCTTAGTCTTGACGAATTAAAGAAGAATCCATAAGTGCCTTTTCGAGGCTCTCCAATTTTATTACAGGTAGAAAAATAATATTTTTAATTACAAAAATTTAAAACATATTTTTGTATAGTAATAATAATTTATTTGCATTGAATTTTTTTTTTTTACAGATGTGGCTAATGGAAAGACTAGAATTAATTAGTCCTCCTGACAATATCGAGAAGTACACTCCAAATTGCTTTGTCAGAAGGAAGAAACGCTTCTCTAAGATGGGGCGCCATGAATGGAAGAAGGTCTTTGGGTCTTGCAATTTTGCCATCAAGTGGGTCATCCCTTGGTGGAAAATAGAAAAGATGGTTGGTGTTAACAAGCAACCTTTCTGCCGTCTTCCAAGCTTGTCCCGAATGACTTTTTATTACCCCTACAGGGTAAAAAGACAGTACAGCCTACTTCAAACAATTCCTTCCAGGGATCTTCGTCGTCCATATGAGTTCCCTGTCTCTCAAGAAGTAGACAAATTTGATACTTATTGGAGCGCTAGACCTTTATGGGAAGTGATTACCCAAAAGGTTCCTCCTTCCTTGCCCAATGATGTGAAAAAGTGCATCTGAAAAAACCTTCAAAGGACATGAAGAAAAATCAAAGTAAAACTGATGTGAAGAGTCGTCTAGGTGATAAAGTGATTCCTGTTAAGGAACGCTTGGGTTAAAGAGTTGAGTTCAAAACACCTAAAATGCCTAAGAAGAAAATCTCTACGAAGGATAAAGGAAAAAGGAAAGCTGACACTTCAGAGAAGAAGGCTTAGGTAGAAAAGAAACATGGGGTCCTAGCTAAAGGAGAAACTATTTACTCTAAAATTGAATGTAGGTCCTCTAAAGGATACCTACTAGCTAAAGTTATGGATGATGAAGAAGACGCAAATAAGAATTGGAAGAGGGCAAAGAAAGAGAAAAAAGATTAATAACATTGCTTAACTTTCAATTATTAGACTTAGTTTTAAATTCAAAGTTAATTTATTTATGCTTTATTTAAATTCCATCAATAATGTAATTTATTTTATTAATGAGATTCCAGCTTCAATTAAATTATCTCCTCTAAATTTAATTTATTAAAGCAATGAAAACTGAAAATTTAATTTTCCAGAAATTTTTCCGAGTAAGGAAGTCGAAAAATTTCCGAAAAACACCGAAATATTCCCAGATACGTTACAGAAAATTGGCGCCGCAATTTTATGACTGGCGCCAGCTACGGCGGTCTGGCGTCAGGCGACAGGGGTTGTTGTCTGGCGCTAAGGTTCATGGGTTGGTGCCAGAAGTTTTCCTGTGATGCCGATATTTCGTTGATCTTCTATTGAATTTTTATTAAGTCTGGGATGCGAGGTTTGAAAAAAAAATAAAGTGGCCGCACCCGTAAAGGGTTGCCTACGTATCCTTTCTTAAGGAATCAGGCCAAACGTAGCTCTCTTGATTATGGGTAGTATTTTTTAAGTTGGTCAAGATTTGTCATGCTCTAGAACTCATTGCCATCCATATCAGTTAATTTCGCTGCACCTCCTGACAGGATTGTTATGACAATATAGGGTCCAGACCAATTAGGTCTGAATTTTCCCCTTGGATCTAAAACATTTTTCATTAATGCTTTTAACACCAAATCTCCTACTTTGATGTTTCTTGTCTTGACCTTCTTATTAAAATGCCTAGCCATACGAGTTTGATAGCATTGAGTGTGATGTGTAGAGCTTCTAGTCGTTTTTATCAAGTAGAATTAGCTCCTCACATCTTGCCCTAGTCCATTCAACTTCATCGAGTTTGCTCTCTAATGCGATGCGTAGAGATGGAATCTCAAGCTCTACAGTTGTACGGCATCCATTCCATAAACGAAGGAAAATGGCGTATTTCCTGTTGATGTGCGAATTGACGTGCGATAACCCCATAATGCGAAGTGAAGTTTGTCAGGCCAATCCTTGTAATTTTCCGTCATTTTCTCGATGATAGTCTTTAAATTTTTATTAGCTTCTTCAACTGATCCATTTGCCTGAGGTCTATAAGGAGAAGAATGATGATGGTGAATACCATATTTTTGTAGCAATTCTTCACACTCGGCTTGAAAGTGAGTTCCATTGTCACTTATCATTTCATGTGGGACTCCATATCGACAAATAATATTTCTTTCGATAAAGAGTGCTACATGTTTTGCAGTGAGTTTGGCGTATGATTGTGCTTCGCCCGCTTTGTGAAGTAATCAATTGCCACTAAGATATATTAGTGATCTCCTGTTCTTGGGGGAGAGATTTTGCCGATGATGTCAATTCCCCATGTAGAGAATGGCCATGGTGAAGTGTAGGTGTAGAGTAAAGATGGAGGAACATGTTGTAAATTAGCGTAGATTTGGTACTTAGGGCATCTTTTTACGTATTGATGGCAATCCCTATTCATTGTAGTCCTATATTATCCTTCTGGCATTATCTTTTGGACTAGCATTTTGCCATTTACGTGAGTTCCACAAATTCCTTTGTGGACTATCCTCATTGCTCTTTGAGCATCCTTTTTTCCTACACATAAGAGGGCTCGACCCTTAGGTACCCTTTTGTGTAGCTCGTTGTCTATGAGTACGTATTGGGAAGCCAAGAGTCTTAATGCTCGTTTTTCTCTTTTGTCAGCATGGGGAGGGTATTCTCCTTTGGTGAAATAGTTGAGTATATCCGTATACCATGGTTCTTCTTCTTCTTCTTCTTCTTCTTCTTCTTCTTCTTCTTCTTCTTCTTCTTCTTCTTCATCATGGGTCACTTCATCATCTTCTATAGCTTGAATGTAAGCCGGTTTATGCCTTTTTCTATAGTTAGAGGCATTTACTCAATTTCCGTAGGAATCCTAACCATTAAGGCTAGTCTTTCCAAGGCATCAGCAAATTGATTTTCTTCTCTAGGCAGATATGTGTATTCCACTTTCTCTAACTGATTAGTGAGGGTTTCCAAATAAGTTTGATAAGGGGCTAGGCTTTTGCTCCTTACTTTCCATCTTTTGGATATTTGGTTGATGATCAATGAAGAATCTCCGAATATCCGTAACTTTTTCACTCCCAATGCCAAAGTTGTTTCAAGGCCTACCGCGCATGCTTCATACTCAGCATCGTTGTTAGTAACGTCGAAATCAAGCTTTATAGAGATTGGAACATGCTCTTCTTTGGGTGATACTAGTAATACTCCAACGCCACATCCCTTTTGGTTTGAGGCTCCATCGATGTACAAGGTCCAAGTATCATCTTCAGTGACCATCAAGTCTTCGTCTGAAAATTCATTATCGTGTATTGGCGTCGGGTCTTCTATTGGAAAGTCTGCTAGAAAATCCCAAACCACAGATCCTTTGATAGCTTTTTGTGGCATGAACCTTACATCGAACTGGGCTAAGTTGACTATCCCTCTCGATATGCGCCCATTGAGTGTAGATTTCTCGAATAGATACTTGAGTGGATCTAATCGGGAAACTACAAAGACTGTATACACGAGCATGTAATGTCTTAACTTGGTTGTGGCTCACACCAATGCGAGGCACAACTTCTCAACTGGTGTATAGCGTGCTTCATACTCGAGCATCTTTATGCTTAGATAGTAGATCGCATTTTCTTTGCCTTCTACTTCTTGTGCTAGCATGGCTCCCATTGTCTCTTTGGTGACTATTAAGTACAACCTAAGAGGTATTCCCGGAAGTGCTGGTGCTAATACGGAAGGATTTGCGAGATAGGCTTTGATCTTTTCAAAGGCTTTTTGACAGTCGTCATCCCATATCACTGGTACATTCTTTTTAAGCTTCTTGAAAATTGGTTCACATATTATTGTCAATTTTGATATGAACCTGCTTATGTATTGCAACCGGCCAATAAATCCTTGAATTTGCTTCTCGGTTTTGGGCGGTGGCATTGACATAATTGCCTTGATCTTGGTTGGGTCTGTCTCTATTCCTCTAGAGCTTATGACATAACCAAAAAGCTTGCCTGAGGTGACTCCAAAAGCACACTTAAATGGATTCAGCCTCATGCTGTATTTTCTCAGCCTTTCGAAGAATTTTCTCAAGGCTATTTGATGGCCTGGGCGACCTTTTAATTTTACAATCATATCCTCCACGTATACTTCAACTTCTTTATGCATCATGTCATGGAGCAAGGCAGTCGCTGCTCGTTGGTAAGTAGCACCCGCGTTTTTCAACCCGAATGGCATTACCGTGTAGCAGTAAGTACCCTATGGTGTTATGAAGGTTGTTTTCTCCATGTCTTCTTCCACCATGAGAATCTGATTATAGCCCGCGTATCCATCCATGAAAGAGAAGAGCGCATGATTTGTTGTGTTATCTACCAGAATATCGATGTGTGGTAAAGGGAAGTCGTCCTTTGGACTTGCCTTATTTAGATCTCGATAATTGACACACATTCTTACCCTTCCATCCTTTTTCGGAACTAGGACGACGTTGGCGACCCATTCGAGGTATTTGGATACCTTTATAAAACCTGCAGTGATTTGTTTTTGAACTTCTTCTTTTATTTTAAGAGCTACGTCAGGTTTCATTCGACGTAACTTTTGTTTTACAGGTTTCATTCCTTGAATTAATGTTATGGTGTGTTGAGTTATTTCTTTATTAATGCCTGGCATATCTTCATATGACCAAGCGAATACATCGATGAATTCCTTAAGTAAGTTAATTAAATCGGTTCTTTCTTGTTCATTAATGTTAATCCGATTTTAACTTCTCTTTTATTGGTTGAATCATTTGAGATACCAATTGTCTTAGTTTCCTCAATTATCGATGTTTTCTTTTCAAGTGTTTCCATTGCTTTAATAAGTTCTTTGTCATATTCATTGTTAGTTAAGCAATTCTCATCATCTTGGGTTAAAGAAGAACATAAATAGTAAGGAGAAGAAGACATATTATTAAATTCTGAGACCATTACATCAAAGAGAGATATGTCCTCAGGGACTTGATCACTAACTATCCTAGAGGAAGAGATAGAAGGAGGGGGTGCTACAACTAAAGACTTAGATGACTCTACAGGGAGAGACTCTGACTCTGACTCTGACTCAGACGACTCTTCGAACATCGGTCCTTGCCCCATTGTGATGGAGATTTTCCTTCCGCTTGGAGTAGTCACCTTGACGGTCTTGCGCCACCCTTGTAGTGATCCTTCCGCTGGAGTGATGAGTTTTGAGGGATCAATGCTTTCGCTTTGTAGGACTGTTTGGATGAGCGAGGAGTTATCCTTTTTGTATGTTAGCTCATTTTTTTCTCACCCGAATAGTAATCCCATGACATTAAAGTCAAAGCATGGGGGTGCTTTCTCCTTGTGGACAGGAGTTGGGATTTCGTTTATGAAGTAACAATCTAAGAAAATCTCGAATCCCGGTTGCCTTATGCCATTTACGACAAATGGTTCAGGAAATTCGTAACATGGATAGTCTTCTCCTTCTTTTATGAATTGTCAATTGAGGGTAAGAGGATACTGATCCATTGGGATTGCTTTCTTATGGATGCGAGCGTCCCTACGTGCCTTTGACTTTTCCTGGGCTCTCTTGAGATTTTCCCGAGTCGGTTCGAAACCAAGTCCAAAAGTGTCTAATTTAGGGAGGCCAGGTGATTCCAACGGTTTTGCTATTCCTTTCTTCTCTCCTAGGGTCATCCCAGGAAAATGTCCTTGCTTCTTTAGAATAGCGTTTACTACCATATTGGAGTGGGGGTTGTGGCAGAGAGGGGTCCTTTCATCCTCTTCGAATAAGGAGACCTCTTCATTAAAGCCCCACAAATCTTCATCATCTTCATCGTGCTCCACATTAATTATTGGATTCTCTATAGCTTTAATCCTCATGGGTGAAGCATCGACTGTAATGGGAATTCCTCCAACTATGGCTTTTACCTTTTGGTGGAGTGATGAAGGGACGGCCTTTAGGTCATGAAGCCAAGGGCGTCCCAACAATAGATTGAACGAAGCCTTAATATCTACTACTTGGAACGTAGTCGCGTGTTCTATTTGTCCCGCCGTTACGTTCATAGTAATTTTACCAAGAGCTTGACGACGAGTGTTGTCGTAAGCTCTTATTCCTTGTGTTGATGGGGTTAGGTCTTCATCCCTTATGACTAGCATTCTCGCAGTTCTGAGTGGACAGACATTAATGGCCGATCCATTGTCTACAAGAGTCATAGGGACGTTTATTCTCTTGCAAACCACTGTGAGGTTTAATGCCTTATAATGCTTGTCACCTTCTGGAGGTAAGTTTTTGTCGGAAAAGGTGACCAAGTTGATAGGTTTAGGGAGATCACTCGTAAGGAAGTTAGCCAACCCCTCAGGAGTGGTGTCAGGATCTATCCCTATCTTATCCAAGGCATTCATTACAACCAACCTATGCTCTCGAGATTTTGTCGGAAGCTTCCATACGTTCATTTAAACCTTGGTTTTATTGAACTGTTTGACAATGTCATTGTCTTCTATCATAGGTATGGGAACTTGCTGCGTGGTTGGCATAGGTTGTGTCAAAACAGGAGGTTGCATTCTCTCAGATCTTGTGAGGACGTCTATGGATGAATCTTCTTCAACCCAAAATTCATCCATGGCATACGACACTGAAAGTGGAGGTCCTACCATGTCTTTCAAGTAAACGTCTTCTTCATCGCTGTCCCAAACTCCATTAATATTTACGTCTTCTTCTTATGAAACTTGGACTAGTATTTTGTTATCAATCATTTTATGAATTAAATACTTAAATTCAAAACAGTTTTCAATAGTGTGACCCCCTGATTGATGATATTGAAAATAAAATCTATCGATCCTTTTCAACAATTAAAATGGTCTCGGTTCGAGAGGTTTGAACTCGCCACTCTCAGAGAGCATTTTGAACATTTGAGCATATGGAATCCCAATTGGAGTGTAGAGTTTATTACTCTTCTTGGGTTTATCGATTACTTGCAAAGAAAAGTGTTTCTTCGTTTCCTCGCTAGCTAGAGGCAGTGGAATCTTATTCGCTTCCATGAGATCTTGAATGAGGTTTCGAAACCTGTAACATTCATTTGTGGTATGACCATTCCCTCGATGGTACTTGCAGTAGGATTTGGAATCCCATTTTGAAGATCGCTTTTCTGGTGTGGGATCCTCAGTTGGGCCAATAGGTTTTATTACTCCTTGATCATTAGAGATGATCAAAGATAGCATCATAGGTCATTCCTATGGGTGTGAACTCTTTCCTAGGTTTATTTTTCGAGGGTGGAACCTCGTCATACTTTTTCTGAAGTTTCTTCACAACTTCAAGGGCATCACGTAGCAAGTTTGATCCTTCCAACATGGACAGTGTAAGCAATTGTATGTCCTCTTTACTTGCTAATTCTGGAAGGTTATCCACGGCATCGAAAAAGATCTCCTCCTCTTCATCGATAGCTTGGATTTCTTCGACAGGTTTGATGAGAGATGAGGGATCAACCTCGTTTTCCTCATCAGAGATGGCCAAGGAGTGAGCGAGAGGCGCATTATCAATACTTGGCTTCTTACTGGCAGGAGGCAATAGTAGCTTGTTATTGTCGATTAAGACTTGGATAGCTTCCTTAACCTTCCAACAATTCTCTGTAAGATGGCCCCTACCTTGGTGATACTTGCAATATGCATTGTGGTTCCAATTAGCCGTCCTCTTCTCGAATGGTGGGTCCCCAAATGATCGAATAGGAGTTATAAGACCTTTTGAATTTAATCGGTCAAATGCGGTGTCATAACTCATACCAATAGGAGTAAAGTTCCTCCTAAATGGTTTCTTTTGTCCTTGATTATTCATAGCAAGGACTTCACTGAAGTTAAAGGTACCAACATTATTTAAGTGGGTGGTTTTGGAAGAAGAAGGATTGTCGTTCTTCTTGCCTTTCCAGCCACTGTTGGAGTTATTGTTAGCAGCTTTCAACTTAGCTAGGTTGTCTTCAATTTATCCAGGTCGTCTTCAATATTAATTCCAATGTCGTAGACGGCCTTGAAGGTATGGAGATTATTCTGGTATTTGAGATGCTTGGAGTACTTTTCTTGAAGGTTTTTTATGAATAACCTTACGGACTCTTTTTCACTTGGCACCTTAATCATCTTAGGTGAGGTTTCTCTCCATTTGTTAATGAAAGAGGTGAAACCTTTATTCTCTTTCTACTTGAGGATTTGAAGTTCCCTATAGTAAGTCTCAACATGAATGTTGCATTTGTATCTATCAATGAAAGCATTTACTATGGACTTCGAAGTAGAGGTTCTTTCTTTCTCAAGAGAAAAGAACCATTGTTGGCAAACGGTTTCGAGAGACAGTGAGAACAAAGAGGGAAATACCTTCTTGTCGATACCCTTAATACTCTTATTGTTTCGAAGGCTCTTAAATGAAAGTAAGGGTTGTCAGTTGCTTTGAATTTCGGGATGTCTTTGGCATTGAACTTCTGCGAAAGGAGATCCTTGTCCACCGAGACCCTTTGTGAGCTAATCCCTTGAAACTGGTAGTCACTAGACAGTTTGCTCATACTCTCTTGCATGAGGTCCATCTGTTGTTGTTTCACAGGATTATCAATTTTGAGGGTTAGAACCTTTAACGCCTCAGTCACAGTAATCAGTTGGTTCCTTATCTCATTGACTTCCTCTTGTGTTGTCATTATTGTCTTAGCTTTCCTCTTATGAGCAATGGGTTTGTCGAAAAGTTTGACTTGGATAAAAAGGTTGTCTTTTATCAAACGCCCTTCCTTTCTTGACCACACGCTGTAAATTAAACCATTTTTGTTTTAATTATTTGACTCCAATTGACCTTGGCTTTACGGTTTGAAAGAGAAAAAGCAAAAATAGGTGCATATTTTTGGAAAAAAATAAGGTATATATTTTTGGGAGTTAAGTAGAGGGTTTAAACAAGTTGACTTATTTGGAGTATTAATATCTGACTTACCCCCTAAAAAAATGACGGAAAATACACACATACAAGACTCCCTTAGACATGGTCAATGTGTACATTAGTATGTGCTTTATATGGTGAGTATAAGTGACATGGTTTGACTCTTGTGTAAGACCATGGGACTTAGTGCTTAGACTTGATTAATGACTTGACAAGGTATAATTACCAGTAAAAATTAACTGAATCGATTAGAAAACTGCTCAATTAGACATAAGGTGATGACTCGAGCGATAAACCGAACTGTCACCAAAATGACAAGACTGGCGCCTCTCTTTGTAGAGTAGCGCCAGATGACAGGACTATCGCCAGGCGCTATGCTCCACAGAGTGGCGCTGCAGTTAAAATCTTGGCGCCATTGCTGGAACATTGATCTGGAACTGCTTTCGGTATTATTACTCTACAAGGTATGCTTAAAGTCGTACTAAGTCAATTCTGATTAAATTATTAAACTTTATTTACTCTAATTAATTAATTAATTAATTAGGCAAAGTTCTTTTAGTCATAAATCAATTTATTTAATCTTAGCACAAGTCAAACAAACAGTTAGGAAAAAACACATACAGTATGCACAACCAATAATGCACAATTAGTCAAGTAGGAACAACATGAAGCAATGAGTTTGCAACCTAACCATGGCTCTAGTTCTCTAAAGTTCAGGATATGGGTTAGTCAATAGAGGTTCCATGGTTAATTGTCCAGATGCACCGCGCGGAAGCCTAACTGTGAAGGGTTGGCGCGAGTGGATGGGACACCGCGAGTTTAGAAAAACTCGCTTCCATGGTTTGGTAAATTCAACATTCTCGGATGTACCCTTTGTTGCTCAGAGCGTTCAATCAGGTAGATGGAGCATGAATTCCCAAAAGGTTATGTTTATATGTAGAACACATATGGGTTTCAAAAAATTGAGAAAAACTCAATCAGGAAGTAGGATCGAGCAAACAGTGCTAAAAACTGGTCAAAATTAGAAAGCATATTTCTGGCTCGGTTTTGGAAGAACTTGGCGCCAGCAAACAGAGTCCAGCGCCACCTTTTGGCGTTAGCGCCTGGCGTCAGAAGCTGTCGCCTGGCGCTAACGTCAAAAAGTTGGCACTAGTCTTTGTTCGCTGACGCTAGTTCCTACATGCCTCAGCAGCTTTCTGTGCTCGATAAAATTTTCCAGTTTCGTGCAGCATTATTTCGATCCTAGTTGTGAAAGATAATCCTCAAATTTCCTACGTGTAAAAATCCTATGTTTTAACTCATTACGGATGGTCTTTCCAATGAGATCTTTTTTATGCATATGACAATAATGTTAATCAAAATTACGCACATGAAATACTTAGAACTTTTTGAGTCTCATCCACTCATTCTAAATCATTGCCAAAATAAATTTTAGGAATTAAAATAGATAACCTCCCCAGTGGAGTCGCCAAAAAATGTAGGGAATATTTCAAGCATTACTCCTAGCTTGAACCCCACTGTGATCATACACTATAGTACGGTGGAGTCCAAAGAAAAAGAAGATATATAAAAAGAGTCGCCAACAAGTTTTAGGAACTTGTATACCGTTCACGAGGTGAATGTTACACCCCTTAACGATCCAGAAGATCGTCAACTCCAATAGGTCTTGAACCATGACTGGTAGTTTAGGGATGAAGGTACAAATCCAACCTAAAAGAGATTGAACCTACCCTAATAATAATCCTCTACATTATTCTGATCGTATTCATGTGTGCTTTCTGACTAACATGCAATCAATAGGATTAACCCTAAACCTGTTTATCTATGTTGGTTTAATATTAATGCACAAATAAACTATTATTGGCGATCACTTGAATTATAATCATATTAACCCTAACAAGATTATTAATTATCTTATTAAGCGTGATTACAAGTACCAATTCCCTTTAAACATGTATAAAAGGTGGGATCAAGCAATAACAAAATATATAAGCATCAAGCAACATAATAAATAATCAAAACAATTATTATAACAATTATAATCATAAAAATAATCATGTTAATAATAAATCATAATAATAATAGCAAGGTCCTAGGCATGATACAAAGAAGATTAATAACAAACCCTAGCATGTCACTTAACATTAAAGATCAAATATATAACCCTAACATGATACTAACATGAATATTAGGAAAGAACATAAAAGGCATCATACTTTTAAACATACTTGATATTAGCATTTTTAGTTATTACCCTAAACATGATACTAGGAAGATCAAAACACCCTAACATGACGCTAGGAATCATAATAACAACCTAAGCATGATTTCTATATCATAATATCAATTAAACAATTAAAGCACTTACTTGGATGCCTCGTATCTCTTTCTATTAACAAAATACACGCGTTAGTAATTTCAAGGAAAATAATAAACAACAATTAAATTAAATAATTTAAATAATGATTTGGGACCAAATCCTCAGAAATTAAAACCTTTCACGTCTAGGGCAAAGGAAACTTCAAACAATGTTAGGTGTTTCTAGATCTTGTGAATGCGGAATTTTGTATGCAAAAGGGTTGGTTTAGAAAAGAGAGAAAGAAAACTTTAGCTTCGAGAGAGAAGAGAATTAGAGAATTCTTGAGAATTAATGATTGTAGATAATAATTGTTGATTATCAAAAACGGAGTTTTTAGGAGGCTATTTATAGAGAAAATCAGCCAAAAAGATAGAAAAACAAACTAGAGTTTTGACGTGAAAAAACGAAGTTAGCGCCAAACGCTGACGCTAGCGCCAGGCGCTAGGCGCTAATGTCTTGCGTTAGGCGCTAATAAAAATTTTTACGCGTTTTCTAAATTCAGATAAAATTTAACCGTAGAGGAGGATTAAATCATATTTTCCTCAAAAACACTCTTTTATTCAGATTAAAATTCCAAAAAGTAAACAAAAGTCAATTTATCAATGCTAATTGAATTAGGAATGAAAAGAACCTTCTAGAAGAATCCATAAGACTAAAACCATTCCTAATTGCATTAGGAATGATAAATCCATATTAGGCCCTCCTCTAGATCATTGGGCCGCATATAAGGCTCAAATCGGGCCTAGTTTAGTAATTTGGCCATAACTTCCTCATTATTCATCGGAATTGGGCTTATAATATATCATTGGAAAGCTCTTTTCAAGCCCCATCCACTACACCATTATTGGACCCTTTCTATGAACCAACCAAACTGGATTGGCTGTTTTCTTAAAATAGGTTTTCAAAAACAGAGAGAAAAAAAAAAGAAATTAAAACTATCCGCAACACTAGACTTTCCACACTTTCACTTCATTCGATTATGATTCGAAGTGAAACTTAATCATCACCGGGTTTGGTTTTGGGGAGACACAAATGGGTGTCTGAAAGTTGGTTGGAGTTTAGTTTCATGTTTGGTTAGATTGTTTGATCGATTAACTTGTTTAAGTAAGCTATTATTGAACAATGTTGGTTATGTGTTTATGTGTTGCTTGTTTTGAACAGTATCAGTCTTATTTATTATGGACATTGTGATTTAACAATATTTTTAAATCATGTTATCTTTCTTAGAATATTTTGTATATATTAATACCATTCGTTAACAGTAGTACCCTTGGAACAACTAATTGGTACTTTTTAGCGACAATAATTGTGCCATGTTCAATGTTTAACAATGGTACATTTGGCAAGATCATCTATACCAATTATACAATCATAACACATGCCAATGATACATTTTAAACGCTACTAGTTCTACTCAAATTGTACCAATTGGTACATTTTAAACAAAAATTATGTCAAATTGTGCGTAAGTATAGTGGAGGAAATTAAACTATTGTCACAGAACATCGCAAAAATTATACTTATCAATAGTTTGAACAGAATAGATTAATTGTGATTGGATCCTGATGTACCAGGAGTCAAGCCAAGGAGAGAAGCAAACAATCCGCCAGAGTGTCCTCCCCTAACCGTAGTAAAGTATCCTAACGAACCATCCAAATCCCTCATTTGTATTCCCCCTACGGATCGAATATACTCACTTGTACCTAAAGATATGTTGGTCAGGTCTGAGCTTGCTTCCTAGCATCATTTTTTGCCTTATTAGTAGCCTTTTGTTTTCCTTTCTTTTTAGTGCACGCCGAATATCTAACATTTGTAGTACGATGTTCCTTCTTCTTAGGTAAGGGAGGATCCTTAATCCTACCTGAAGCAGATCCTTCGTAGCTTTCGTGGATTCCACTAATTGGAGTAGTGTTGTTACGGATTCCCAATGCCACTGTGAATGGTTTGTTTGTCCCCTCAGGCCTGTTGTTCTGCGCCACAGAAGAGGACGTACGGATAACTCCATGCACACCTTCATCCTCACCAGGACCGTTCTCATTCTCTCCTGCAACCTACCTTTTGGCAAACATAGCAACAAATTCATCAACTCTCAAATCCATGAGCTGCAACATTTCTGTCACAGCCAGCACTGCCTCCTTATAAGTGGAAGCCTTAGAGCAAATCGGTTCATACGTCCTGTAGACACCCATTTGTGCCTGCCCAAAACCAATCCCGGTGATGAGTACCTTTCACGTCGAATCATAATCGAATGAAGTGAAATTGTGGAAAGTCTAGTGTTGCGGATAATTTTAATTTCTTTTCTTTTCTTTCTATTTTTGAAAACCTATTTTAAGAAAAAAGCCAATCCAGTTTGGTTGGTCCATGATATGTGTCCAATAGTAGTGTAGTTGGATAGGGCTGGAAAATAGCTTTCCAACGATATATTATAAGCCAAATTCCAATGAATATTGAGGAAGTTATGGCCAAATTACTAAACTGGGCCCGGTTTGAGCCTTATATGCGGCCCAATGATCTAGAGGAGGGCCCAATATGGATTTATCATTCCTAATGCAATTAGGAATGGTTGTAGTCTTATAGATTCTTCTAGAAGGTTCTTTTCATTCCTAATTCAATTAGCATTGATAAATTAACTTTTGTTGACTTTTTAGAGTTTAAATCAGAATAAAAGAATGTTTTTGAGGAAAATACGATTTTATCCTCTTGTACGGTAAATTTCTATCTGATTTTAAGAAAACGCGTCAATAACTAAGTTAGCGCCAAACGCCAGCATTAGCGCCTGACGCTACGCTTGGCGCCTGGCGCTAGCGTTAGCGCCTAGCGCTAATGTCAGCGTCTGGCGCAAGCCTTGTTTTTGCGCTTCGGAACTCTGTTTTGATTTTTTATCTTTTTTGATGATTTTCTCTATAATTAGCCTTACAAAAACTCCGTTTTCATTCACCAATTATCATTAATTCTCTTATTCTCTCTAAAGCCTCTCTCTCTCTCTCTCTCTCTTCTAAACTAGCCTTTTCTCAAAATACAAAATTCCGCACTTGCAAGACCTAGATACACCTAGCCATATTCGAAGTTGCCTTCGCCCTAGACGCAAAAGATTTTAATTTCTGAGGGTATGGTCCCAAATCTCTCTCTTTCAATTATTTAATTTAATTTAATTGTTGTTTATTATTTTTCTAGAAGTTACTAACGCGTTTATTTTGTTATTAGAAAGAGGTACGAGGCATCCAAGTAAGTATTTTAATTGATTTATTGATATTATGATGTAGAAATCATGCTTAGGTTGTTATTTGATTCCTAGCGTCATGTTAGGGTGTTTTGATCTTCCTAGTATCATGTTTAGGGTAACGACTAAAAAATGCTAATATCAAGTATGATAAAAAGTATGATGCCTTTTATTATCTTTCCTAATAGTATCATGCTAGGGTTTGTTATTAATTTTGTTAGTATCATGCCTAGGATCTTGCTATTAATATTATGCTTTAATATGATTTTGATTATTATTATAATTGTTATGATTATTTTAATTATGATTATTATGATGATTATTATTTTTATTGTTATTATGTTGCTTGATATTTATTTTTATTGCTTGATAATGCCTTTTATGCATCTTTAAAGGGAATAGGTACTTGTAATCACGCTTAATAAGATAATAATCTTGTTAGGGTTAATCTGATAATAATTCAAGTGATCGCCAATAATAGTTTTATTTGTGCATTAATATTCAACCAACATAGGTTAAACAGGTTTAGGGTTAATCCTATTGATTGCATGTTAGTCAGAAAGCGCACATGAATACGATCAGAATAAAGTAGAGGCCTATATTAGGGCAGGTTCAATCTCTTTTAGGTTGGATTTGTACCTTCATCCCCAAACTACCAGTCATGTTTCCAGACCTATTGCAGTTGACGATCTCCTGGATCGTTAAGGGGTGTAACCTTCACCCTGTGAACGGTTTACAAGTTCCTTAAACTTGTTGGCGACTCTTTTGCTCTATCTTCTTTCCCTTTTGACGCCACCGTACTTTAATGTATGATCACAGTGGGGTTCAAGCTAGGGGTAATGCTTGAAATATTCCCTAGAGGACTAAAAAAGAGTGAAAACTCAAGCATAAAAAAATAAAGATTTCAAAAGCAAGGTTGCACACCTAGAGGACTTATCGAGGGTCTTGAGCCTTTATCTCTTTCTTTTATAACCTTTAGCCTAACCACGTTACAACCCTTAAAAAGACCTTTTTGAGGTATACACACACTTGTGCGAGGTTCGGCTAGAGCTACGTTCAGCCTGATTCCTAACAGATACGTAAGCAACCTCACATCGAGGTGCGGGCGTAATAAACATGCATCATGGTCATATCAAGGGATCTCCAATGCTCATCCCTATTCACTTAGAGCTAGACTTGGGGGCTTGATCCTTACATCATTAGCTTACCTAGCCTAAGAGTCACCATCATTTGACTCTTCTAAAAATAATATATTTCCACACACTTAGCCCTTGCAGCCTAACTTTAGTGTCAATATCACACACATCACATATACATGACCAAATATACCTTCCCTTAGGAACCCTTTGTCATGGAATCTTAACACAACGTTGAAGCATGCCTTGTCATATCAACATCACTCATCAATCATAATTGTCATTGCATCACGAAGTATGAAGTGCTTAGCCTCCATGCCTAAGTTACCGAAATACTTTCATCATTGAGTCAATCATTGAGATAGCCTAGGATGGATTAATCCTTGTACCTTGAAAGATAGTATCAAACAACATTTGATTAAGATCATTCAACATGCACCCTCAAAAACTTCGCTTCTTTCTTTTTCGCGTCTTTCTTTTTCGTGAGAAAGTCGGTACCCTCCACAAAAATGACGGAAAATTTTTGCTTTTTTGCATTTTCGAGTCGCACGAGTCATGAGTCACACGTGTCATTTCACTTCGAGTAGAGTCAACCTCGAGTCAATCACAGCGAGTCAATTTTATACCTTGAGTCGTGTCAAGTCAATGAGTCAAGCAACACTAAGTCTTAGTTCAACCCTACAGAAAGATAAGCAAAGTCCTATAGTCAAAAATATAAATGCAGGTGCATCCCAACATGCGAGGACATTCCCGGATTTTGTTTGAAAAAACCGCGAATATGATACAGGAGATTCCTCCAAGATAAGAGGAGTTACATAGATCAGTAAATTAGAGATGAAGAGCTTTAATTTATAAAAGACTTGAGCAGATTTGGTTGAAAGGAAACGACCAAGCTCAAAGTTCAGACCGAAATCGAGCAACATCGGCAGTAAGAGCAGAATAGGGAAGACCCTACTTCAGCGCCAGACGAAAACATCTAGCGTCTGGCAACAGATTTCAGCACCTGGCGCTAGATATCAGCGTCTGGAGACAGAGCCAAATCGGGGCGCCAGTAACTTTTCAGCGCAACAGAACGCTCAGCCACTCAGAGCAGTTATTTCAACCTCTTTTACCAATTTCGGGTTCCTTGGTACGCTATTTAGCCCCTATAAGCAATTTGACATGATTAAGTAGTCAGCTTGATTACAATCGCAATAACTGATCGACTTGACGAAAGATTGTCTCACTTAGCTTAAAGCGCCTAAACATTGGCTAATTGTATAAACACCGACATAATGGTTCACAAGCATCAGAAGTGCCGACGTACTGGTATAGCGGAAGCAAAGTTCAAGTGAGCTTTAAAGGTCGACAAGTGTTGGTCTTCGAAAATTTTTCTTTGGAATATTATCGCAACAAATATTCAAGCATTCAAGCTCTTTGCTCAGAGACGCGTGAGCATCCTATAATCAAGCTCTTTGTTCAGAGATGCGTGGACATTTTTTTCAAGCTCTTTGCTCAGAGACGCGTGGGCATCCTATTATCAAGCTCTTTGTTCAGAGACGCGTGGACATTTCTTTCAAGCTCTTTGCTCAGAGGCGTGTGAGCATCCTATTATCAAGCTCTTTATTCAGAGACGCGTGGACATTTCTTTCAAGCTCTTTGTTCAAAGACGAGCGGACATATCCAAAAAGCTCCAATGTTCAAAGACGAGTGAACATCAAAACAGCAAGATGGTGTTCCCTAAAATGTGGAAAGTTGTCAAAATAGCGAAGCAGCAGCAAATCGGTTACTTTCAGAGACGTGTGCTCGACGGTGCAAGATACGCATTTCTTAATATCTTATCTGTTTAACTAACGCTACTTTGCAGGTATCGGCATTACAAGAATGATTTAGGATCGCAGAACGTTCTGAATCGTTCTCCGTCCCTATCGATACTTTGACTTTCGTTTTCGAAACTTGCGTTTCTCCAAACTCAGTCAAAGTGGGGGCTTCTGTTGACACCCATTTATGTCTCCCCAAAACCAAACACGGTGATGAGTACCTTTCACGTCGAATCATAATCGAATGAAGTGAAAGTGTGGAAAGTCTAGTGTTGCGGATAGTTTTAATTTCTTTTCTTTTCTTTCTTTTTTTGAAAACCTATTTTAAGAAAAACAGCCAATCCAGTTTGTTTGGTCCATGATATGGGTCCAATAGTAGTGTAGTTGGATAGGGCTTTAAAAGAGCTTTTCAACGATATATTATAAGCCCAATTCCGATGAATATTGAGGAAGTTATTGCCAAATTACTAAACTGGGCCCGGTTTGAGCCTTATATGCGGCCCAATTATCTAGAGGAGGGCCCAATATGGATTTATCATTCCTAATGCAATTAGGAATGGTTTTAGTCTTCTAAATTCTTCTAGAAGGTTCTTTTCATTCCTAATTCAATTAGCATTAATAAATTGACTTTTATTGACTTTTTAGAGTTTTAATCAGAATAAAAGAATGTTTTTGAGGAAAATACGATTTTATCCTCCTGTACGGTCAATTTCTGTATGATTTTAAGAAAACGCGTCAATAATTAAGTTAGCGCCAAACGCCAGAATTAGCGCCTGACGCTACGCTTGGCGCCTAGCGCTAGCCTTGTTATTGCGCGTCAGAACTCTGTTTTGATTTTTTATGTTTTTGGCTGATTTTCTCTATAAATAGCCTTCTAAAAACTCTGTTTTCATTCACCAATTAGCATTAATTCTCTTATTCTCTCTAAAGTCTCTCTCTCTCTTCTAAACTAGCATTTTCTCAAAATACAAAATTCCGCACTCGCAAGACATAGATACACCTAGCCATATTCGAAGTTTCCTTCGCCCTAGACGTGAAAGGTTTTAATTTCTGAGGGTTTGGTCCCAAATCTCTCTCTTTCAATTATTTAATTTAATTTAATTGTTGTTTATTATTTTCCTTGAAGTTACTAACGCGTGTATTTTGTTATTAGAAAGAGGTACGAGGCATCCAAGTAAGTACTTTAATTGATTTATTGATATTATGATGTAGAAATCATGCTTAGGTTGTTATTTGATACCTAGCGTCATGTTAGGGTGTTTTGATCTTCCTAGTATCATGTTTAGGGTAACGACTAAAAAATGATAATATCAAGTATAATTAAAAGTATGATGCTTTTTATTATCTTTCCTAATAGTATCATGTTAGGGATAAATATTTGATTTTTATTGTTTAGCGACATGCTAGGGTTTGTTATTAATCTTGTTAGTATCATGCCTAGGATCTTGATATTAATATTATGCTTTAATATGATTTTGATTATTATTATAATTGTTATGATTATTTTAATTATGATTATTATGATGATTATTATTTTTATTGTTATTATGTTGCTTGATATTTATTTTTATTGCTTGATCACTCCTTTTATGCATGTTTAAAGGGAATTGGTACTTGTAATCACGCTTAATAAGATAATTAATAATCTTGTTAGGGTTAATTTGGTTATAATTCAAGTGATCGCCAATAATAGTTTTATTTGTGCATTAATATTCAACCAACATAGATTAAACAAGTTTAGGGTTAATCCTATTGATTGCATGTTAGTCAGAAAGCGCACATGAATACGATCAGAAAAAGTAGAGGCTTATTATTAGGGCAGGTTCAATCTCTTTTAGGTTGGATTTGTACCTTCATCCCCGAACTACCAGTCATGGTTCCAGACCTTTTGGAGTTGATGATCTCCTGGATCGTTAAGGGGTGTAACCTTCATCCTGTGAACAGTTTACAAGTTCCTAAAACTTGTTGGCGACTCTTTTGCTCTATCTTATTTCCCTTTGGACGCCACCGTACTTTAGTGTATGATCACAGTGGGGTTCAAGCTAGGGGTAATGCTTGAAATACTCCCTACACGTCCCCATAAGATTGTGATAATTCCTCACCTCATCAGTTTTCAATGGATCATGGTAAGAAACTTTTACCCGTGTGTGTTTCCGTTGTACATCCTTCCTCCAACGACGAAGTATATACTTCTCAGGAACAATCGTTACTCCACTAAGATCATAAACAAGAATCATATGGCGACAAATGATTCCGTGACACTCAAAGTGTTTACAGTCACATGCAACTTCATAATTATTGGTATTATATACAACCCGGTAGCATCTACGAATCTTTGTCACGGACTCCTTCTTTGCATATTTAGGCTTGATCCAAATACGGTCCTCAATGACAAACTCAATTTCACTAGAACCGATTTCATATTGATCTAGGCAACGAACATACAACATCTTCTTGCACTGTCCCTGAACTTCTTTAAATTTCGCATCCCTATAGCACTTTTGAAACCTGGGCTGGGAAATCAGTCACTAAAGGCCTCACATACCGTTGTGTGTTCGAGTCTGCCATTCTTTGGCCTCTACCCTTACTTGCATAGCATCGCAGTACCGAATCACAAACTCAGACAACGTCATATTCCTGTCAACATACCCTTTGAAGAAATGATTGAAACTCTCAGAACGTTGTGTCATTTTCATCCCGGCCCAGAATAAATGTTTCAAATACGCGAGAATCCACATAACTCTTTCCTCATAAAGCCCTATTTGAAATAACTGCAATTATTAGTTTTTCCACAATAAACAACTTTAGTCCTAATAACTTAGCCACATACAAACATCAACAACATAGGGAAACAAATGCTTCTGCTACCTGCAAGTACTAATTACAGTGGTACAATTAATTGACACAGTCAAGTCTCAAAATTGATAGTGGTACAAAATATTTAATAGTGGGACAAAAATATGTTAAAAGTCGGTATAAAAAATTAACATTGCTACACATTATTCGTAATGGTATAAAAATAATACCACCGGTACAATTATACTTCTCAGTGGTACGTAAATTTAACATTTGGTGCTTACTGTCGATAATGCACAGCAGCAGACCATCCAAACTACTCACACCAATTCTTATATTTCATCAAGAACAGGCACTTACTCAAATATTAAGATCATCAACTACACACCCTGATTTCAAAATCGTTATCCGGAACCAACAATGGAACAATCCCACTCTCATACTTGTAAGCACCC
The DNA here is from genome assembly GCF_001683475.1 of Chenopodium quinoa. Lineage (NCBI taxonomy): Eukaryota > Viridiplantae > Streptophyta > Magnoliopsida > Caryophyllales > Amaranthaceae > Chenopodium > Chenopodium quinoa. The sequence goes on along the minus strand of NW_018742390.1, from coordinate 2,531,495 downwards.
GGAGTGCCCAACTCCTTCAATGTCACTCTATGAGCTTCTCCCATGTTCACTTGCACACACAATCTCAAACAAAATTAATAGTAACACGGCTACAAATGTAGCCTAAAGGAAAATCTTGTGTTTTCCCTGGACGACTGGTTGTCTGTTTCCAGGATAGATGATCAGTCGGCCATTTAATCAATCGGTATTCGAACTCTTTATTCAATTTGACCAAGTAAATAGAATTACCAAGTAGCCAAGGAATTTAAGTAGGAAAACAAGCGGCGGGTACCGGTTGTTTCCCTTTATTGCCAATGTTGGCCTCTAATTTGTTATTTGTTAACCTAGCAAGAGTATTGGTTGAGAGCCTTTGTTTATTAAAAACAAGTGGACGACTCGTACCTTTTAGGCTCAGTACTAAGTTTGAGTGACTATTAAGTTAACATAGGAGTTACTTAGTCTTCGTCACAATCTTGATTGAGTAGTAAAGGTATCAGGCGGCGTAGGCCGGCTAGACCCCTTGATTCACCAATGTTTGTTGGCTATTTACTCAATAGGTTATCCAGTAGGAATAGGGGTTCGAGTGCCCTTGTTTGTATAAAACAGGCGGACGACTCAAACTTTTTAGGTTCCATACCAAATTTGAAGGAGTGACTATGAGTTAACTTTGGAGTTACTCAGTCGCCGTCACTTTTGTTTGAGAAGTAGAGGTACCAGGCGGCGTAGACCGGCTAGACCCCTTGATTCGCCAATGTTTGTTGGCTATTAACTCAATAGGTACCCCCTGCATTTATCCCAAGTAGTACAGGCGGTCATCTGACTCAGATGTCAACTGCTACCACTGGTTTGGTTAGTGATAGAGTTATCCTTGTCTCAAAAACGGCTACGTGGTTGCCCTTTGGGACAGTCGTATAGGTGCCGTGTAATTAGTTTATAGAACAATGTTCCACCCAAAAGGGAGCTGCTCTCTGCGACGAATTTCATCCGAATGGATGCCGCCGGACGCCTGCTATAATGTTGGGACAGGTCGGATTAGTTTTTTAAAAGTTAGATCAGTTGACTAGGCGCCTGGTCTGATCATTCGGCCAGTGGCCTTGGTATGTTCTTGGTGAACGTATGTGCTAAGTAAAAGAAGGGTAGCCGCCTGTTAGTTACAGGATCGGCCAGGCCCTAAACTTTTTAGCTAAGTATTGTGAGTAAAATACTCGAGGGAGAGTAGCCGACTGTAATGGAACAGACGGCATGCCCCTGTAAAGATAGAGTGAAACTCAATGGAGAGTAGCCGACTGTAAAGGTACAGACGGCATGCCCCTCGTAATACAAAATTGAATAGTAAGTGCCAACTTTTTTAAGTAGCTCTTTACTTTACATCATTCAAAAGAAATATTTCTTAAGGTTATCTACATTCCAAGTTCGAGGCAACGGTTGTCCGTCTGGTGTTTCCAGACGGTAGGTACCGTCCCTGACTTCCGCATAGATTCGGTAGGGTCCTTCCCAGTTGGGAGTTAGTTTGCCAGACTCGTTAGCCCTACCAACTGCTTCCATTTTTCTAAGTACAAAGTCCCCTACTTTGAGTGGACGCCTGTGCACTTTTTTGTTGTATGATCTAGTCATTCTCAGGCGGTAGATTTCATGGCGCAAAACAGCATTGCCCCTCTTTTCAGGAAGTGAGTCTAATGCCAGGCGCATAGCTTCCCAGTTTGCCTCTTCGTCATATAGCATTACTCGAAGAGTCGGCTCGTAGTGTTCTATTGGAAGAACAGCTTCTGCACCATAAGTTAGGAGGAATGGAGTTTCTCCAGTCGCCCCTTTTTCAGTCGTCCTAATGGCCCAAAGAACATGTGGTAGTTCATCTGCCCATAGGCCGCCTGCTCGTTCAATTTTTTTCTTGAGACCGTCTGAGATGATTTTATTAAAGGCTTCTACCTGGCCGTTTGCTTGTGGACGGCCGACAGATGCAAAGTAATGTCCAATTCCTTGGTCTCCCAACCAGCTTTTGAGAACAGGCGTCTCAAATTGGGGACCATTATCAAAAACCATAGACATGGGAACCCCGAACCGAGTGATGACGTTTTTCCAAATGAATGAAATTACATCTTTCGTCTTGATTCCCTTTACAGCCTCCGCCTCTACCCATTTAGTGAAGTAGTCAACAGCAACAAGTATATACCTTCTGCCGCCTGTAGCAGGCGTATATGGACCCAGAATGTCCATGCCCCACTTAGCAAACGGTAGTGGGCTGTGAATGGTAGTGAGGTCAGTAGCCGGACGGTGAATTAATTTGCCAAACCTTTGGCACTTGTCACATTTTTTCACCATCTCCATTGCATCTGCTTCCAAAGTAGGCCAAAAGTAGCCCTGCCGCCTTGCCCTTTGAGCAAGCATCCTACCACCTATATGGGAAGCACAGAAACCAGAGTGAAGATCATCTAGTATCTCTCGTCCCTTTTCAGGAGTAACACACTTTAAGAAGGGTTGAAGGTGCCCCCTCTTGTGCAGTTCCCCCTGTATCATTTCAAAACAGGAGGCTCGTTTTTTCAGTGATGCCGCCTGTTGAGGATCATCCGGCAGTGTACCGTTTGTCAGATATGCCCTGATTGAATCCATCCAGGTTGAGCTTCTGTCTAGAATTCCAATAGGATTTTCCTCGATGCTTCTCTTCTCCATTACTTCCCAAAACACAGTTCGAGGAGTATCGGAGGAGGCGGATGATGCTAATTTCGAGAGTGCATCTGCCTGGTTGTTTTCTGATCTCGGTACTTGGATCAGATGGAAATCCTCAAGGGAGCCGACTGCTTGTCGGACCGCCTGTAAATATTTGATCATGGCCGGATGTGTTGCTTCGTATTCGCCATTGTACTGACTCACTATCAGTTGTGAATCAGAACAGGCGTCTATTTTCCTTGCCCCGGCCGCCTTACACATGCGGATCCCGGCTAGTAAAGCTTCATATCCTGCCTCATTGTTTGAAGCCTGGAAACTGAAGCGTAGAGCATACTCGAACCTGTCGCCCTCTGGAGATTGACATACGACGCCTGCTCCACAACCGTTTGAAGTAGAGCTTCCGTCCACATATACCTTCCAGACTTGGTCTGGAACTTGAGAGTCAGGAGGACGAGTCATCTCTACAATAAAGTCAGCAAAGGCTTGCCCCTTCACTGCTTTTCTAGGCTCGAAAGTAACTTCGAGACTCTGCATTTCTATGGCCCATTTGATCATTCGTCCGGAGGACTCCATGGTGGTAAGGGGCCGTTTGATCGGTTGGTCGGTATACACGACGACTGCATGTGCCAGAAAGTAGGGCTTCAATTTTTTAACAGCCATGAAGAGTGCAAGACCAAATTTCTCCACTAGGGGATACCTCAACTCGGCATTTTTCAGTACGTGACTGACAAAGTAGACCGGAAGTTGACAGCCGTCCCTTTCAGCAAGGAGCACCGCGCTTAACGCATGATCAGAGACGGCCAGGTACATGTAGAGATTTTCTTTGGGCAAAGGGCTGACCAGCCTTGGCAAGGAATGCAAGTGAACCTTTAATTTCTGGAAGGCGGCCTCAGCATCCGGCCCCCATTCAAACCTTGCCTTTTTCTTAATTGCCTGGAAAAAGTATAGGCATTTGTCGCCTGATCGGCTTAGAAATCTTCCCAAGGCCGCCAGACAACCTGTTAACTTCTGAACCTCTCGGACGGTACGAGGCGACTGCATGTCAATGACCGCCTGTACCTTCTCAGGGTTCGCCTCTATTCCTCTCTGGTTGATAAGGAATCCGAGAAATTTCCCAGACTCAACTCCAAATACACATTTCTTGGGATTGAGCATGACATGGTGCCGCCTGAGTGTGGCGAAAGTTTCTCGGAGGTCCGTCAGATGATCTTTCTGAAGTTTAGTCTTAACAATCATATCATCAATGTATGCCTCGACGTTTCTCCCAATCTGATCAAAGAACACTGTGTTTATCATTCGTTGGAATGTAGCCGGGGCATTCTTAAGACCAAACGGCATGACCGTATAACAGTATAATCCCTGATCAGTGACGAAGGCCGTCTTCTCCTGATCTTTCTTCCACAAAGGAATTTGATGAAAACCAGAATAGGCGTCCATAAAACTCATCAAGGCATGGCCGGCTGTTGAGTCGACCAGGTTATCAATTTTGGGCAGAGGGTAACTGTCTTTGGGGCACGCCTTGTTCAAGTCTGTGTAGTCTACACACATTCGCCAGGTGCCATTCGGCTTTTTAACAAGTACCACATTTGCAACCCAATCTGGGAAGTAACATTGCCGAATGAACCCTGCATCAAGTAATTTTTTGACTTCGGCGGCGGCCGCCTGACCTCTTTCTTCACCATGGTTCCGCTTCTTTTGCCGTACCGGCTTCTTTTTCGGATCCACAGCGAGTTTGTGTACTGCCAGATCAGGACTAATGCCTGGCATTTCATGGACTTCAAATGCAAAGATGTCCTTGTATCCTTTCAACAGGTTGTGAAAGTCATCACCAAGGTTTCTCAGAGCAGTCGTCCCAACTTTGACTGTTCGGTCAGGGCAGGAGTCGTCTAATATCAGGTCCGTATGCTCACCAGCCGGCTGAGGGCGGAACTCATCCGGCCGGTCCTCTGCCAATGATTGCTATTTTCTTGCCTTTCTGGCGGACTCTGTCTGGGACGCCTTTCTTTTTCTGTCGCCTGTTTCTTGAACAGGCGCACTTTCCTTGACATTGTCAAGGTCTGTTTTTTCTCCACTTGACCCAGTGGCCTTAGCAGTGGGTTTGACATCCGAGAGATAGCACTCTCGGGCCATCCTCTGATCTCCCCTTAGGGAGCCGACTGTTCCATTGTCCCTTTCAAACTTAAGCAGCATAAGTGACGGGATTATAACAGCCTTGGCACTATTCAGGGTTGGGCGACCCAGAATCATGTTGTAGGCAGAGAGTTCCTCTACAACTAGGAATCGGACTACCATGTGTCGTCCTTCCCCTTTTTCGCCCAGGCGGACGGGTAGATCAACTCGTCCCAGTGGGTGGACGACTCCTCCTCCAAACCCTATTAAAGGGTGGGAGGCCGGATGTATGCAGTCCGTCTGATATTTCAGTTTTGACAGACATTTGCTGCTGATGAGATCTGAAGAGCTCCCAGTATCTATGAGGATTCGACCAACTCTCTGGTTGGCCACTTTACATTCAATAACGAGAGGGTCGTCATGCGGCCCCCTTATTCCTCCTAGATCCTCTTCAGTGATGACAATCTCAGGAAATGTATATTTGGACGGTCGTTCTTGGTGAACGGAATTTACATCTAACCGCCTTATATTATCGTTGTTGCCCCTAATAGTGGGGCCGCCTCCTGAGAAGCCGCCTGCAATGGTGTAGACGACTGCATCATCTGTATCGGAACTGTCGGCCTGTTGATTCTTTTTGGCCGACTGCTTTTTTGAGGAAGTATTCCCCGTAGATTTCTTGACATAAGTGTCAAGATCACCTTGATCAGCCAAGCGGTCTAGGTACCGCATGAGACTAATGCAGTCGTTGGTGTGATGACCAATGTCATCATGATAAGCACAGATTTTGTCTTGGTTCCGGTTGCTCGCAGAACCCTTCATGGGGAGCGGTTTCTCAATTGAGAGCCGTCCCTTTATTTCTTTTAGGATAAACTGGTTATCCTTGTTAAACACATACTTTGGGGAGTATGGTTTGAATTCCTTTTTCTTCTTGGCCGGCTGTTTAGAGGAATCAGCCGCCCAGACCCCTTTTCTTTTTTCATCTTTGTTGGACGACTGTTTCTGTCGTCCTTCTCTATTGTCGAACCTCTTCCCGTCCGACTGTTTCATTGTACACAGATCAGTCGCCTGTATATAGGCTTCTGCTTCAATCAAGGCCTCTTGAAGAGTCGCCACCCTTTTTCGAACTAAATCAAATTTGAAGGTAGACCCGTCTTTGAGACCTCTAAAAAAGTCAGTATAAGCTACCTCATCCGGTAACCCTTGAATCTGTATTCTCATCAGGTTGAACCGCCTGATGTAGGAACGAAGCCCCTCCTTTTCACCCTGCTGAATTGTTCCCAAATCAAGGGTCGTTTTCTTCGCAGGGATGTTCATTGCAAAGTTGGAGGCAAATAAGTAAGCAAGCGTCCTGAAACTGTTTACACAACCAGTCGGCAGGTTGCCGAACCATTGCTGTGCAATTCCCTTGAGAGTTGCTGGGAAACACTTGCACCAAGTGGGATCATCCAACCCTTGAAGGTACATCAGGTTGGTGAATGCCATCAGATGGTCTTCCGGGTTAGTAGTGCCACCATAGGCGCCTACTAAAACATTTTTTACTTTGGCCGGCTGAGCGGCTTCAGTAATTTCCTTGGAGAAGGCCGACGGCTGTTCACCAAGTCTAAGCAGCCGTAGCTGCCAGTCCATAGGTTGGACGTTTTTTGCTGCAGGTCCACCAAATGGAGGTGGCTGCATAAAATATTGTTGTTGCGGCACAAATGGTAAATTTGGTACCGCCTGCGCACTATGAAAGCCAGACTGACGGGAGGTGTCGCCTGACTGACTCTCATGGTACGACTGAGTTGGCCTCATCGAGGCATTTCGCAAACTGTCCTGAAAATTTGAAGTAGAAGCCGACTCTGATAATCGGTCACTCTTCTTCTGCTCTAGCAGGTGCCGAGCATCTGTGAACGTTTGCTTTGACCCGTCCGCCTGAATATGACGAACCGGTTTCCTATTTCCCGTAGGATAACGGAGTTTTGTGAAATCAAGAGCAGACGGCTCCCGCTTCTTAGATTTAGGATGGGGAGTCGCCTCTCGCCCTTGAACTGGCTTCCTCTTCAGTGAAGTGGAAGGTTTTTTGGCCGCCTGCTCTTTGACTGAAGCAGGCGGTTTTTTGTTGATCAACTCTTGGATCTCTCCCTTGAATCCCCTCATGAAGGTCATGAGTTCGTTCCTTGTGATGGGAGCAGACCCATCAGTCGGCTGTTGCCGAGCAAGCGGTGCGCCTGCTGGCTCGCTTCCTGTTTGAAGATACTCCCGTTCCCTTATTTCAGTATGACGGGTACGGCGGGCCCTTAGGGTCCCGTCTGGAGCTGTATGAGTTTCAACTTCAAATTCACTTTCGGTATCATGGTCCGACTGAACTTGAGGGTCGTCTAGGGGACGCCTCTCTTCTGGGGTCGGTACAGACTTGGATGCCATCTCTGAAGTACTCTCCCCACAGACGGCGCCAGATGTTTTGGGGTTTTCTGATGTCCTGCGGGAGAGCTACAATTCCGAGACTGGAACCGGACGCCTGTACCTGCAAAATAACGGAGACTCCTGAGAGCTCCGCCTCCAACGGTCAAGTTAGTACCTGATTAAGGAGTAATTAATACAGAAATTAAAGTAACAAGGTCTCTCTAGGTGAGAGTATTTAATGTAGGTAATCTGCTTTGCTAGCGAGATCAGCCGGTTATTAGTGTGTTCCGTAAATTATTCGGTCCCCTGATTAATGAGGATTAATCGAGTATTTATAGCCTTGGGAAGCGTGCAACTCTCTAGGTTTAAGGTAAACCTAGGGCCGATCGGGCTTCTAGACTGAAATGGGCCTTGATGGCCGGTTGTCCCATTTGGCATGGGTGGACACGTGGCGTGTCTTAAGTGGTCCGTGGAGGACGCGTGGCGGAACCTGGTTGGTCCACTTGTCAAACGGCGCTTGGTGGATAAAAATCCCCTAATCAACTCTCATATTGGGTAATGAAAGCCGAAACTACATCTTCCCATGTTGTTTTAAATTTTGGATCAAACCCATAGTACCATTCTCTCGCGGTTGGGTCTAAAGATAAAGGGAAAGTCAAAGCATAAAACTTAGGATCAACTCCCTTTAATGCCATGGTGCCAGTAAAACACATTAAGTGGTTTTGTGGATTATTGGTCACCTTAAATATTGGCAAGTCCGTAGCTACGAACTTTTCTGGAAAAGCAAGTCCTGAGGGAGGAGGAAACTTTTCTGGAAAAGCAAGTCCTGAGGGAGGAGCAAACTTTTCTGTGTCGAAGTACTTGTTCCCCATGGTGAAACGAAGAACAAGCTTCTCTAACGAATTTTCTTTGACGGATAATTGTTCCATCTTTTGTTGCAAGGTTAGAGCCTCGACATTTTTCTTTTGGGCTTTTTCAAGCTTCTTAATTCTTCTTTCCTCGGCCTCTTGAGCCTTTTCTTCTCTTAATCGAGCAATCTCTTCTTGGAGTTGTTTGATGGTCGACATTGTTATTGGACTAGGACTAGTTGTCGAGGGGAGGTGGTTTAAAAGAGGTGGGTTACTTGATGATAAACGTAGAATACGAGCGCCCGGGAGTCTTCGTTCCCAAGCTTGAGAACCGGCCCTAAAGGAAGTGCGAGAGGATAAGTAAATCGATACGCTTGTTTAAAAGAGAAAAAAAAAAAGAAATGACGCAAAATGTATTCGCACGAGTAACATCACCCTTAAACAATTTTCCGATGGAGGTATTGTTCGAACGAGTCAGCTTGTTTTTTGAGAAATCAAATTGACTCGTAACAGTGGGCGTGCACAAGAGATTGAGTTGCGTGCGGATGTTGCGCAAAACCAAATTTGTTGCGCTGGTTGGGGTCGCGCAACTTATTAAGTTGCGCGCGCCACCTGTTCGTAAAAAATTTTTAATTCGAGCGCTTCATTTTTTATTTTTTCATCTTTTTTTTTATTATTTTTTTTTCATGTTACCCTTCAAATATGACTCGAAATTACGAAGAGACTACTTCGTAATCGGGAACCTAGACCGAAAAAAAAATAAGAAGACTATCCTAACACGTTTCACATCACATAAGCACATAAAGCATATCATAAGCCAAGATTCACGTATTGTCATTCTAAGGTCAAAGAGGCTTGGGTGTCAAAAGGTATCATATCTTAAGAAACGATGCACAAATCAATCACTCAACGTATTAACTCATGACATCTTCCTCCCAACATTTGTTGGTGATATGGGTGGGATGATTCTTATTGATTTCGGGATAGAAGCCTAGTGTTGGCGACCCCTAATCAATGAGACAATCCCCAATGGTTAAAGTGTTCTATACTTATGCATGATGCAATGTTGATTGTTTGATTTTTACTTTTGCGTAAAAGGAAGACATTATGCGTTCGAGTCTCACTCTCTAACTAGAATTATCCAAGTTAATTCTCGTTACAACCCATAAGCAACCTAGTGTTGGGAACCTTGGACCATAACTAAGAACTAATCATGTAACCTCTAAGTCCCCAGTGGAGTCGCCACTGTTAGGAGGGTGATCCCATCGTAAGGGGTCCTTCCTTAGATGCTCATGGCCACTTAAAAGCCTAGGACTTTACACTTTTTAGAGTGTATTAGGATTTGAATTCCTGACTGTTTGGGAGACCTTGAATTAGAAATGATACTCTCATCACGCTTTGTTGTAAGAAACAAGTAGGAGTCGCCAATGAGTTTTAGGAAAACTCATAAACCTCGTTCATGTCTTTCTTCCATGTGGAGTTCATGGAATAATTAGCACGAATCGTAAGTTTACCCATGCCCAAATTGGTCTACATAAACCAGAATTGAGTTCGGGAGCGAGGGTACTAAAATAACGTTCCTTTTAGGGAGGAATCACTATTCTAGCCCTAGTACGACCTCTACTAGCTCTTCCCCTTTTTTTGCAATTTCATTACCAAACAATATATGCAACGCGATACCTAAAACTAAGTTAGTTGATTTTATTTACACACGTTAATTCACGTAGGAATTACATTGCAACGTCGTTATTCTTTATTTAATCAAATTCGTGAAAAGAACAAGAAAATAAACAATATTCGCCTTGGCTTAAGTGATTAACCAACAATTAATTATCCAATTCTAATCTTTATTTAACGCAAGATACTATGTGAAAATAATTAATTAGTCCTTTAAAGATGATCAAACAACACTAATTAATTAATTAAGGTTCCTTTAAACAAGAAAATTAAATATGATTTATCTTAGTGCTCGGGAATTTACCACTTCTCTTTGCAAGATCTCCGTTTAGAACACTTATGGACACCTTCTTGTTGGGGAACCTCCACCATAGTAATAAAATATCAAGGGGTGAGTGTTTAGGACAAGAGTGTTTAGGTAGCACAAGTTCACAAGTATTTCGCCATAGTTTTAGGTTATTTTTTGTCTGTTTAAGCCCTCGGATTAAGCCTCTATTTATAGGGAATAAGTAAGTTTAGGGTTTTGAACATTCTGCCGCAGCAGGTGTCACACGCAACAGGATTAGTTGCGCGCGGCATCCCAGCGCAAGTGATTGGGTTGCGCTGCTATGGGCAGCGCAACTGATTTTCTTGCGCACGGCATTATGGTAAGATTCGATTTTATATTTTTATAAAATTCAGAATCTTCCGCGAGCGCATCTCTGGAGGTTGCGCTGAGTGTCGCGCGCAACTGAATTAGTTGCGCGCGCCTGCCAGCACGACTGATTGAGATGCGAGCGGATTTTCCTGCGGCAGCATTAAAATTTAACCTAGGCGCTCCTAAATCCGTCGTTATTGGGTTTTAAGCACGGGCTTAAGTCTAATATTGATCGGATTTAGTTCATTGGACCTCATTTTTAGCTTTGTTTGTTTAGTTTGGGCTAGATTTTGTGTTTTGTGGCTTAACCGATTATCCATAAGCATTCTCCACTTCAATCTAACACGAATATGGTTTTATTTATCGTCATTGCACTTCCTGTCGGGACGGGAGGCCAAAAGTAGATGTCTACAAGTCTAAACAAGTCAAGTCATGATCGGGTTCAGGTAAATTATTCGGGTTAGATTATCATCGAATCATTATCACATTTAATTCAATCACGTTTTTATTTTTTTATTTTTTTTTTGTTTAATCTGAATTTTTTTCTTTTTTAATACAATATAAGATAAAACAAACAAACCTAAGGTCCAATAGAATTCGCTAACCATAATTGATTACATTTAGAATGCACATACACCTACAAAGTAATAGTATTTGTAAACTGTAGTTGCTTAATTGAAATATAGAATGAACTTGCACCTAAAAAGCAGTAGTTTTCGTAAATCATAATTACTAAATTTAAATAAAGAATCTACATGCATCCAAAAAGAGTAGTATTCATAAGTTTTTATTATTAAGATTGAGGGAAAATGGGAAAAAAAAAATATATCCTTTGAAAGATTGAGGGAATATCTTATTTCTTTATCATTAAGAAAATAACTGCATATATACAATGTGCATGCCTTCGTTAGTCATTATAGGCTAAACTTTAACTAACTATATACAGATAATTATCATTTTTATATATTAAGCTAATTATTTCTTTTGACTTTATAACAATAATATATATGGCAACATACTAGGGAATTATGGCCTATAACTTAGGAAGATAATTATCTCCTTTTACCATACAACAAATATATACTATATTTAACTCTTAAATCTGGGGATGATGCTTCTTTCTTTTGATGGCCTAGACCGACTTGGTCTCCCTAGATAAAATGCTTTGATCAATAATAATAAGGTGGTCTAAATTGAATTTAAGGTGATTTGAAATCGGGTTAGGAACAATTTGGGTTGAATTTAGGTCGGGTCAATAACAAGTTGTGTTGATTTCCGGTCGGGTTGGTAATAGATCGGGTAGAATTTTGGGTATGGTTAATAATAGATCGAGTAAAATTTGGGTCGGGTCAATAACAAGTCGGGTTGAATTTGGGTCGGGTCAATAACAAGTCGAGTTGATTTCGGGTTAGGTTTGTAACAAGTCGGGTTGAATTTCGAGTCAGGTTAGTAACATGTCAGATTAAATTCGGGTCGGGTTAGGAACATGTCGAGTTTAATTCAAGTCGGGTTAGTAACAAGTTGGGTTAAATTCGGGTTTTGACGGTTAAAACTGGTTTGGGTCAATTTCGGTTCGGGTTTTAACGAATTAAAACGGGTACCAATTGGATGTTGGTGTAGTGGTGATTTGGACTACACTTGGTAGGGAGAACTCGTGTTCGATCCCCCACAACAATCGGGAGGGGACTGGAACCTAATCACCCAAAACTGATCCCTGAATCCAGATTAGCCCTAAGGGTGAACCGAGTGGAACACCAAAAAAATTTACGGGTTAAATTCGGGTCGGGTCATCTCCAATTCGGTGCATGTTCGGGTTCAGGTCTCAAATACTCGAGTCAACTCGGGTTTAGGGCTGGTTTTAGGTCGGGTTTGGGTCACCATTTTCTGGGTTCAGACAGGTCGGTTAATAACTGTGTTTGGGTCGGTAATTCGGGCCGGGTTAGCTTTTGACAACTCCATCCCTAAATATATAGTATAAAAGGTTAATTTTTGCATAATAATAGTCATGTTAAGATGTTAGCTCAGTGGTTGTACACTCCTAACGCTGGACCATGTTCAAAACTTATAATGTCAAAAATGTTAAATATGATCAGCTACTTCTGTTTTAGTAATAGTTAATAGCTTACGTAGTTACATTTTTTAATATATATACTAGCAAAAATTGTAGTCATTTATTATTTATTATTTTTTATTTATTTATTTTTTTTTTTTAATAAGAACTAGTCAAATTTAATTAATACCGGTGCATAAGCAAAGCTTTTGCACTAAGAAAACGCAGAATATACATTTATACATTACTATTTTACTTAATACAAGCCTCGGCCTCCTTGGATTTTATTTCCTGGCTTCGCCCCTAACTAGGTGATCATTAAAACTCATATCCTCGTGACCATGGCTAATAGTAGTTTATCTTCTTTTTGTTTAAGCTCATATCTAAAAACACACTGATGCCCCGAACATGATACTGAACTAGAGATGGCCATCAATCCATCATTCTACCATTGACACAAAAAATATACCGAAATTGAAGATTGATCAATAGAGCACAATTATAGTCGACATTTACTGAAATACGATGTCACAATTCACAATGCAGAAATGCATATTTAATTGTGCGATACAATAGTGGAGCAGAACTGCATTGGCAACCACAGTTCAGTTATTGATTACAGATCTACAAAAGACCCAGAATCCAGGAACATTAAACTTACAAAATAACAAGTTTTATCTATTAAACATGGTTATATTTCAGTCTGCCATGGGACTAACCATATTAAGCAGCATCAACTTCGTCAGCAGGCTTTGTTTCAGTTTCTACAGATTTTCCTTCCGATTCAGCTGGGGCTGCTTCTTCATACAATGAGGTTTTCTTTCCAGTTTTTGAGACAGTCTGCAGAACAGCTTCTGGTTGTACATTGCCCTTGACAGTCACCTTTTGCTCCTTCATATCGATTTCGTATGACTCAACACCTAAAGTTTACCACTGCAGATATCAGTACTTAATACTCAAAAATAAAACATTATGGTTTGTTAATTGGATATTCTCCCTCTGTTTAAAAACAATACTGTATTTAAGGTAATAAGTACACAGATTAAAAAGTACTCAAATACAGAAAAGAAAAAAGTATAAAGAAAAATAAAGAAAGAACATTTGATATACTCGCTGAATAATGATAAGAAAAGGAACGATCAAATTTTGAAATCACATTAAAAACAATGGTAGCATACTAATTATGTGAATGAACAATGTCATGGCGCATAGTAATTTTAGCTTTGTGTTACTAAGCCTTAGGATAGGGGATCACAAGCAATACTTGAAAATTTTCATTCGTACAATAAATAAGAGTTTTCCTAACTAAAAGCAAATTAATCAGAAATATTTCAGATTTACGCTAAACCACATAGAGTGACTGTCAGGCATATTACTGTCTAATGCATTTAGGTCAGAAAACTCATGATTCACATTCACCATATGGTATGTGCCTAAAAAATAAGCCTAGAACTGTACTGCTGTACTGGCGTATGCTGAAACAATACTAAAGCAAACCTTATTGAAATTCAGTAAAATCAAGCTTTCAGAAAGCTTCACCATTTTTTTTGACTCAATATAAGCAGTCAAGATCTATCACAACTATGACGAATGCATTAAGAGATAGAAAAACTATCAACCCAAAGATAAACCCCAGAAGAAAAAAATTCAGCAAAACATTAATGTCTACGCTACAATGCATATTTCCAATTATATTTTACATCAGTAAGAGATATTCCCTGTCACATGGAAGCCCCTGCACCATAGACCGTTAAAGAATTAAAGCTTAGGCCTTTTCTAGCCAAAAATGATTACAAGTGAATAAGAAAAATAGAGAGAGGTGTGGGTCTATCTTATCTCACCCCACTTTGTAAGGGAAACGTTTAGGTATCTTGGGGGGTCAAAGTTCTTATCAAAAAATTTAAAAAGAGCCAGAAAATCAGAATATATGATTAGGAGGTTCCAAGCATACAAGAAAATTTTAAATAATAAGGAGAAGACAAACCTTCCATTTTGTCCAAAACTCGCTTCACCGCTCCAGAACAGCCTTGGCATGACATGGCAACATTGAGAACAACAGTCTGCAAAGAAGCAGCACCCATGCATATCAGATACACATGCAAACAGTCTGCCATTTACTCTCATATGTTTTTCCAGTCATTAAGAATGGTAAAATAAAATGTTTAAAGACAACACTACACACCAGTTTCATAAAAATCATTTATATTAACAATTCAGATTACTGATGGTAAAGAAAATCAGAAAGAAATAGGTTATGTGGTTAACTACAAGTTTGTAGGCACAATTTATCTTAAGAGAGTTGCATCTCTGAGACGCAAATTAGGATGCAAGACCTTAAATTCAGCCATTTTCCAATATAACAAACATCATCTAATGAATAAACCACTTACAATAACTTATAAAGTCATTGAGCATTACACTAGCACACCCTTAAAAAACATTAAACTCAGACATCCTTCAATAAAATGTCAGAAAAGCTATCACCCGTAGAAGGAATACACCCTCCAATCACAACAATAATATAATTAATGACGCTTGCAATTCGACTCAACTTTTGATGGTCCAAAATTAAAAGAAAGACCTTCCTGAAACATATTATGAAGTACTTTCCATGACATACAAGAAGTAAGGTCAGTATACACAAACTAGGGAATCAAATTAACTTAGTCCAAATACTCCGTAGTAGTTCATGGTTAAAACGACCGATTTAAAGCTAAACCATTTGACATCGAATGATCGATATGCTACACGTTCCTCCATTACTCACACTTTAAATTCTTGAAGCAAATTTTAAAAACATGCATGAGGTTATACATGTCAAGAGGTTCAAATTCGAACCAAAATGTCTATTATGCAATAATTCTAATTAGGTCAAGATTTCCAATATGTCATTTATGCAATTATTTCAGCATACATATCAACACCCATATCAAGATTTTCAAAAAGTACCCCTAAAACTATTTTCAAAAGGGTTTATAGAACAAGAATTTACTCAGAAGATAATTAAAGTTCAGCTTGTCAGTTTATACTATTCCCAAAAATTCATATCATACAAAAATTCCCCAAATCAATTTTGATATAGGGTTTCAGGAAAACACCAAATTTCCAAAAATTACAGCAAAATATAAAAAAATAAAATTGGGTAGCAGATAACAAAGCAGGAATATTAATAATATATGAAAATCAATCAAATTTCACTAAATTCAAATTTTAAATTTCCCCAAAAAATCAAAAAAGTGAAAAAATTGATGTAGAAATTAAAAAAATTGAAGTATACCTGAGACATGATGATTGAATTGATTTGATAATTGACAACAAATGAAGGGGAAATTGAAGAAAATTGTGATGAAATTGTAATATTGAGTTTGAGGAGAAGAGTATTTATGAAGAGTTGAAGGTAATGAAAGGGAGTTGTAAAGGTGGATTGGTTGACCAAATTTCAACGTCGCGTTACGTTTAAGCGCGCATCATCTGATTCCCTTCCTACTTCGCTAACCGTTTTTCCTTCTTTGTCTTCTTCCTTTCCTTTTTCGTTTTCTCTAGAAGTTGTGGAAAGACTAATTCATTTTCGGAGCTTGTCTGAATGGAGTATTGAGATGCATTAGTAAATGCATATTCAGGGGCAAGCTAGTCAATTCACATGGCTGAGTGGAAATCCACCTCACTTTCGGTTATGCTTTTTCTAAGCCCATTGCATAAGTATCTCGTATTTCCTGGGTTTATTTGCATAGGTATCTTGTATCTCGTACTCCTTGTATTTGTAATCTGTATTTTGTATTTCAATTAGATTATTTGGTCACATACTTGATTATTTTCTCTCTCTTCCATTTACCTCTCCTTCTGTCTTCTCACTGTCTCTCTCCTCTGAACTTGTATTTTCTGGTCGCCTCCAGTAAGAAATTCGAAACTCGAATTCGAACCCTCTGTCTTCTCACTCGAATTCCCCATTTCCTCCATCTCCATCTCCATCGTCGTTTGCGGTGGTGGGTGACTTGAAGAATTATTTCTGGGCTTGCCGCGGGGAGAATTCAAGGGTTTTACGCATTATTCTTGATCAATTTGACCCAAGTAAGCGAGTTAGTTATAAATTCATTAGTTTTTCTAAATTTTGTAATGCTTGTTGAAACAATTTTAGTACTTTGTCAAAGTTAATTTCATTGTATTCGTCTAACCTAAAAGTTAGGGTTTTCAAATTGGTGATGTTCTGGGTTTTATGGGGGGTGTGGTTGATATTCGAAATCAATAATAGGGTTTAAGAATTACATAAATCCTAACACCCCAATTTCAATTTCCCTCCAAAATTTTTATTTGTTAGGGTATTTCTTGGAATGTAATTGGTTTCATGGTATTGATTATATTTGCTTGAATAGAATGTATGTTTTGAGATTACATATTCTCCAATTTTGTTTTAGTTGTAAGTTGGCGATTGAAAAAAAAAAAATGATTGACTGATAGCCTTTTGGTTGGTGGGATAGTGCTATATTTTTGTGATTAGCAATTCTATTTGTGGATGGTTTTATGCTAAGTTGTGAATTTGATTGGTTTCAGACCTTAATGTCGATATTGTAACCTTGTTGTGTGATGGGTATTATAGGTTTGATGGGTATTATATGAACTAGATAAGTTATTAGTGTTATAAGCAGATTAGCTGTAACATCCTAGAAATTCCTTTCCTTTAAATACCCATTCTACTTTTTAAAATACGATTTTGGAATATCTAAGACATTACTGCCACCGTGAAAACGGATAAGGCAATTATCAAAGATACACAGCGGAAGACTTAAAATTAAAAATCGTTAAAACAAGTTAACTCAATAGTCAACCAAACGAAAGTAAAGTTTAAAACCAAAACAAACGAAGTTAAATAAAATCAAACTACAACTTGGAACCATTAAAGGCCCTTATTCAAAACCGTTCCAAAACCAAACCTTTGCGTTAGTCCACATAAAATATGTTATAAATAAATAAAGCATAAAACACATCGTAAACTAATGGAAGCTAGCATGATTCACTCTTCTCTCAAGCCCCATCATGAATATGCTTCAATACCTGAAAAGTTTATCTCTACTTGTCCCCACTACTCTCCATTAAAAATGGGTAATCATAGGGCCAAGATAAAGACATGACCTGATGCGTTTCTTGATTCGTTTGGTCTTAGGTTTAAACAAGCTTCACTCGTTTGTTTTCGCCTAAGGGTTCTAAATCTGATTTCAAGGCTTCACTCACCTTAATCTCGTGATTTAGGGGTTTTTTGAGGATAGTTTGAATTAGCTTCACTCACTAATTAATCTAACCTCTCTTAAATCAGGTTTCACTCGCCTAATCTAAGGGTTTTTATGTTTAACTTCACTCGTCAAACACAAAGAAAACTTGGAAAGAAATGTTCCAAATTAACAAGCAATAAAGCTTTAATCAACAAAACAAACTTCTTCTTTAATTCAAAGTTTACAACCTTTATTTATAGACTCAAAACTAATTCTAAACCTAATCAAATTAGAAAACTAATCCTAATTGAATTAGAATCCCATTTGACCTAGAAAACCTAAGAAAACCGAAACTTGATCCCCAAGTTCCTAATTCGGATATGACTAAACTAACTAAGTTTAATTCAACTTAGATTAGGTTATTCAATCCTCCTAAAACTCCTAGACACGCCTAAAAACCAAAGTCAAGTCCTAATCCAATTAGGAATTTACTTTGCTAAAAACAAGTCCTAATCCAATTAGGAACCTCTTTTGCTAAAGACAAGTCCTAATCCAATTAGGAATCTCTTTTGCTAAAGACAAGTCCTAATTCAAATAGGAACTCACTAGACCAAAACAATTCCTAATCAAAATAAAAATCCTAACGCTTAAAACAAGAAAAACCCTTTCAAGTGAAAGGTAAAAACTTGTAAGCCAAAATCTAATCTAAGAAACATTAAAGAAACGGACCAAGAAAGGAAACGTTGAATGCATCCGCATCATACTCCTCCTCTTGAAAACGAACTTGTCCTCAAGTTACATCATAACAAGGAACGAGATCATTTGCGCTAAGAGAAGCACAAACGCCTTCACCAAGTAGCACTTGAAATGTATCATAATTCTCCCTATGCACGATTTTAAAAGGCCCTTCATCAAAGGATTCATGCTTGTCTTTGCGGTTGTTGTATAACTTCTGTGCACTCAAAGAAAGCCACACATAGTCACCTATCTCAAATGGAGACTTACGAACAAGTTGAAGCACTCTATCTTGCTGCTTGTCTTTCTTCTTCCTTTTACTTGAACCACCTTCATCACATGTAGAAAGAGAAATAACCTTGCTGCCATCATGTTGCATAGGTTCGAATTTAGGAGGCAAAGGTTTTAATCCAATCCTTTTCCCTTTATGTAGAACTGAAACCACATTCTTCTTTGCAAGGTAGATCACATCACGATCAAATTGCCAAGGACGGCCTAGCAACAAAGCACATGCATCCATAGGAACAACATCACACCACACTTTGTCTTCAAACTCACCAATTGTAAAAGAAACCAATGCTTGTTTCGAAACATGTACTCCTCCAACATTTGTGAGCCAATTAAGTTTGTAAGGATTAGGATGGTTCCTAGTCTCAAGCTGCAATGTATCCGTCATCTTCTTAGAGCATGCATTAGTACAAGAACCATTATCCACAATAACTGAACAACTACGCCCATTCACTAAGCATCTAGTGTGAAACAAGTTCTCCCTTTGTGCCATATCAGTCAAAGGAGTAGATTGAGCATGGAGAAGCTTTCTCAAAACAAGTGTGTTGTGATCCGGGGCTGCCTCACACAATGGTTGCTCTTCACACTCTTCCTCAAAGTCATATTCATTCTCCTCTCCTTCACGTTGCTCTTTTAGAAGTAAAGCAAGTTTAGCATCCTCCTCTTCTAAGGCTTGGTATCTTGTTAATGTCATGACCCTTCTATTAGGACACTCGGACTTGTAGTGACCTCTACCTTGACACTTGAAACACTTGATTTCATCTTTATCAACTCTTTGATTTTTAGCTTGAGCATCAAACTTAAAGGAATCCGAAACACCTTTATTCTTTTCCCAATTTTCAGATTTTTCAAAACCCTTTGAAGTCTCACCCTTTAGAGCATAATTAGGTCGAAAAGATTTCAACTTTGAAGTTTTAATTTGTCTTTCAACCTTTCCAGCAAGCTCACAAGCCTCATCAAAAGTAAAGAACGATTGCAACTCAACTTTATGTCCAATTTCCATATTAAGGCCAACAAGAAATTTAGAGATCTTTTGTTCCTCCTCATCTTTACAATCACAAGCTAATGACAATCTCTCAAATTCTTTAATATAATCTTCGACACTCAAATTATTTTGTTGCAAAGTATTGAATTTATGAAACAAATCTTGCTTATAGGATCGTGGAACAAAGCGTTTTCTCAATTTTTGTTTCAGCAAATTCCATGAATTAATTCTTTCTTTCTTTTCCCTTTCTCTCTTGATTTGACAATTATCATACCATAAAGATGCAAGCTTTGACAATTTAAGAATAGCATAAGTAAAGCACTTATAATCATCAATACCTTTGTGAGAGAAAATTCGATCTACTCGTCGCTCCCAATCTAGATAAACTTCTGGATCTAAAGTACCATCGAATTCTGGAAGATCACTCAGTTTGATCTCCTCATCCTTCTTGTATCCACCACTACCAATAGAACCTCCCGAAGCCTTAGCCTTCAATTCGGACATCTCCCCTTCAAGACTCTTCATATGATTCATGAAAATAATGTTTTGTTCCATCAAAGCAGCCATTTGTTCAAGCAAGTGAGTTTCCGTTGATTTACTCGCCATATTTGCGCACAATCGGTAATCTTCCCTCGAATGTTTGTTGCTGTAGATTTTGCGTCACTTATCCAATGACCACGAAATTTTACAGGCTATAATTTTAGTCCAATAGGAATCCAACCAAAAAAGAATCACCGAAAAATACCAAGTATATAGTTCGCAGTAACCTAAAACTTCCAACTGGTCCAGATCTGCGCCGAGAAGAACAAGAACCAAGAAACTAGCACGAATTGATTCTTGATTGCTCAAGAACAAGGATATAACGACTCAATAATCACACCAACAGCTCTGATACCATTTGATGCGTTTCTTGATTCGTTTGGTCTTAGGTTTAAACAAGCTTCACTCGTTTGTTTTCGCCTAAGGGTTCTAAATCTGATTTCAAGGCTTCACTCACCTTAATCTCGTGATTTAGGGGTTTTTTGAGGATAGTTTGAATTAGCTTCACTCACTAATTAATCTAACCTCTCTTAAATCAGGTTTCACTCGCCTAATCTAAGGGTTTTTATGTTTAACTTCACTCGTCAAACACAAAGAAAACTTGGAAAGAAACGTTCCAAATTAACAAGCAATAAAGCTTTAATCAACAAAACAAACTTCTTCTTTAATTCAAAGTTTACAACCTTTATTTATAGACTCAAAACTAATTCTAAACCTAATCAAATTAGAAAACTAATCCTAATTGAATTAGAATCCCATTTGACCTAGAAAACCTAAGAAAACCGAAACTTGATCCCCAAGTTCCTAATTCGGATATGACTAAACTAACTAAGTTTAATTCAACTTAGATTAGGTTATTCAATCCTCCTAAAACTCCTAGACACGCCTAAAAACCAAAGTCAAGTCCTAATCCAATTAGGAATTTACTTTGCTAAAAACAAGTCCTAATCCAATTAGGAACCTCTTTTGCTAAAGACAAGTCCTAATCCAATTAGGAATCTCTTTTGCTAAAGACAAGTCCTAATTCAAATAGGAACTCACTAGACCAAAACAATTCCTAATCAAAATAAAAATCCTAACGCTTAAAACAAGAAAAACCCTTTCAAGTGAAAGGTAAAAACTTGTAAGCCAAAATCTAATCTAAGAAACATTAAAGAAACGGACCAAGAAAGGAAACGTTGAATGCATCCGCATCATGACCAAACACACAAACACACACAATCAGCAAAGTTGAGTACATAAGTGTAATTAAACACACTAACATGCTTTCACCTATCAACACACCCTTACCTCATTGCACCTGTTTACAAGCACACACAACAATCAACAAAACACATTAACTAGACACTAAATAATTCATTTAGCGTTGATTACGCATCGAACGGGTTTCCAACTATACCTCCCCCAAATAAATTGAGGGAGGTTAACTGAACCGCGCCAGCGACAAACCACTCAAAGGTGGCGGAATTCCTGGGCATAATAATAAATAAAAAGGAATGTACTCCAATAGAAGTTATGGTTAAATATAAAACCCCATAACTCCCCCCATTGTTCATACTCAAGGTATATACGTTCCAAGAGTTTTGGTGCGTAATCTCTTTCACTTTACGTTATTTACATATTATTAGACTTGGTGATGACTCTCAAAGCATAATAAATCAAACAACAATAATTATTCAATTAACCAAACATACCAATTTAATTCTTGAATAATTAGTGACCACATATTATTTAATGTTGAACCCCTTTTAATTTTACCTCAGTGTCAAAGACACCTTAAACGCATAAAGTGCCAAAAATCCTATTACTCGGTGTTAAAAACACCTTAAGTGCACAAATGCACCAACATATAATTTATTCCTCGTGTACATAGACACTTATATATAGCTCATTCCTCATGTTTAAAGCATCAATAAAAATTATATGAACCATAATAAAATTCTTTTCCAATATTCCAAGCCAAACTAAACATGTAGTTTAATTAAACATGCACTCCAACATGCCATAAATAAAAGTGTAGTCCATATAATCATGCCAAAATATAATTTTTTAATCCATAAACCATCACAAATAAATCATGCTTCACAATTCAACCACCAACACCAATAATTCACAATTTCAATCATAGACCTTAGCATGATACTACTTGTAATTGATTTAAATCAAGCCTAGCATGATACTACATCACCAAAATATACTAAGTACGCGAACGTACCTCAAATAAGCTCTTAAAATAACCGAGTACTCTACAACAATTCTCGAACCAAGTCTCCTACATAAAGAGACAATAATACTATATTAATTATCCTTGTATACACAATTTCCAGCAAGTTAAACTCACTTTAAATAACTTATAATAATCTGAAAATTATTTAAAAACCCCTAATTAAACTCCTTTTTAATGGGTAATCACACCCTTTTATTAAAATCACAATTATACTACTTTAAATAAAATTCCAGCATTTTAAACTAATTAAAAACCCTTTTAAAACTTCATCAAAATACATCTTTATAATTAATTTATCCGTAGAAACATTAAATTATCTCTTACCCTTTAAACTCAAGGATAAAATTTAAAGCATAAAAAAAACTTCTTTAAAAATCAAAAACTTCCCGAAAATCTTATTTAAAGGCTGAATTTGGCCACCAGAGGGTGGTGCTCACTACCAAAGGTAGTGAGTCTTTCTTAGAACGTTGTTTTCACACGAAAAACACTATTTTTTTATCAAAATCGGATGAGTTCAGAACCTGATCGGGATTAAAACGGGATTAATATTAACGAACAAAAATCTAATAATTAAAACACGAATTTACGTGTTCAAAACAATCTGAAACTAAGTTAAACTAATTAGTAGTTATAATCACCAAATTTTCAAAACATCATTACTATAAAAGTCCTAAATCAATTGTTCATAAAAACTCTAAAATCATTATTTTCAATAATTAAAACCCTAGGTTATAAATTTACAAAATTTGAAAATTATAAAGTTTAATCATCAAAAATACAATTTGATACTAATTAAATTAATTTCAAACAATAAAATCAAAACCCATAAATCAATAATTATAATTACACAAATTAATAAAACAAAGGAGAAAGAAAATAAAACTAACCTTTTTGTGTGGGAAATTTTGGGGATTCATGGGGTATTTATAGAGTGGAGAGTGTAGGGTTAAATTTGGGCTTATAAAAATGTGGGCTTAAGTTATGGGTTTTGGAATGGATTATTCCAATAAGAGTATGTAGGAATAATTTACATTGCCCAATAATTAATAAACGTTTGGCCCAAAATATATTTTACTTTATAAAGCCTTGTATTTAAATATTTTAACCCTTTAAAATATTTAATTAAAATACTTTATCCCTAACAATGCATTTTCTTAATACTTAAATACTTTATAAAAATACATAAAAATACGGGGTATTACATTAGCCAAAGAAAGGAAAGGAGAGGATTGAGATGAATAGGCTACTTAGCTTGTAGAATGGATTCATTTTTGGAAAGTAAATTCAGAGTGGCCTGCTTGGATAGAAGGAGTGAACAAGTTGCAATGTAAAAAGAGAATGAGCCTTTTATGCGGGGTTATAGTCAGGTCTTTAGAATGAGCCTTTCATAGTATTGATAATATATGCTTGAATATAATGTATGTTTTGAGGTTACATATTCTCCAATTTTGTTTTAGTTGTAATTTGGTGATTGAAAAGAAAAAAAAATATTGATGGATAGCCTTTTGTTGGGTGGGTATTGCTATATTTCTGTGATTAGCAATTTTATTTGTGGATGGTTTTATGCTAAGTTATGAGTTTGACTGGTTTCAGACCTTAATGTCGATATTGTAACCTTGTTGTGTGATGGGTATTATAGGTTTGATGGGTATTATATGAACTGATTAAGTTATTAGTGTTATAAGCAGATTAGCCAAAGAAAGGAAAGGAGAGGACTGAGATGAATAGGCTACTCAGCTTGTAAAATGGATTCATTTTTGGAATGTAAATTCAGAGTTGCCTGCTTGGATAGAAGGAGTGAACAAGGTGCAATGTAAAAAGATAATGAGCCTTTTATGTGGGGTTATAGTCAGGTCTTTAGATTAAGCCTTTCATGGTATTGATTATATATGCTTGAATATAATGTATGTTTTGAGACTACATATTCTCTAATTTTGTTTTAGCTGTAATTTGATGATTGGAAAGAAAAAAAAAATTGATTGATAGCCTTTTGTTGGGTGGGATAGTGCTATATTTTTGTGATAGACAATTCTATTTGTGGATGGTTTTATGCTATGTTGTGAGTTTGATTGGTTTCAGACCTTAATGTCTATATTGTAACCTTGTTGTGTGATGGGTATTATAGGTTTGATGGGTATTATATGAAATGGTTAAGTTATTAGTGTTATAAGCCGATTAGTCAAAGAAAGGAAAGGAGATGACTGTGATGAATAGACTACTCAACTTGTAGAATGGATTCATTTTTGAAAAGTAAATCCAGAGTGGCCTGCTTAGATAGAAGGAATGAACAAGGTGCAATGTAAAAAGAGAATGAGCCTTTTATGTGGAGTTATAGTCAAGTCTTTAAATTTGGCATTCTTAATCAAATTGACTTTTAAAAACTGTTCAAAACCTGCTACTACTAATTTGATTTTGCTAATGTACTAGCAATTACTACTCTGATTCTTTTCATTTTAAAAATTCTTGGGTACCATATCTAAAATTGGAAAGATTCATCAAGTAAAGAGTATCATATATAAGTTTTTGAGAGTGGATTAGGGAAACTTACCAGAGTGGCCTGGTTGGATAGAAGGAGTGAACAAGGTGCAATGTAAAAAGAGAATGAGCCTTTTATGGGAGGTTATAGTCAAGTCTTTAAAGTTGGTGTTCTTAATCAAATTGACTTTTAACAATCGTTCAAAACCTGCTACTACTATTTTGATTTTGGTAATTTACTAGCAGTTAATACTTTGATTCTTTTTATTTTAAAAATTCTTGGTTACCATGTCTAAATTTGGAAAGATGCATCCAGTCAAGGGTATCATATACAATTGACAATGTGGGATGGACATTTCTACAAACAAGCACTTTTCTGACTATTAGCTATGATTATTTTCAGCTTCTAGGTAATGGCAAAGTCATTTACCTTATATAATATTAACTAAGTTATTAGTGTTATCAGCAGATGAGTCTTATAGAGTTATTCTTACCATATGCAAATTAGATAGCTAAAACTTTTTTGCGATAGTTTGACTTTTAGATGTATGGTCTGGAAAATTATAATTAAAGCTTAGTATAAGAAATTATTAAAATGTATCCTACTTGTAATCACCAATTAATAGTCCTCTATAGTTTGAGTATTGGGTAGGATTGTGGGTTAGGCTTAGTATGTCAGATCTTTTAGTAGGCCTTCTTTTTTTAGGTCTCTGATTGATATGGCAGTTTGTTAATTTGTATTGATTATGGCAGTTTGTTAATTTGTATTGATTATTTTAGGTGTCTTGTTTGATGTAGAAGCTTTTATCCATGATGCTAAGTGCAGCTGTGATTTTTTGCAGATTAGATTTGTATTATTCCCCGCAAAAATTATGAGATCGAAGACAGTTGTGCGATCGAAGAACTGGAAACACTTGATGGTGAGATAGTGTTCAGTGCTTGTATTAATGTGTTAGTTGAAATGTTAAATGTGGTGAAGTTTGAAATTTTCTGTGTCAATTCTTGCATTAAGGATCCATCAACTTCTAAGGCCCCTTGTAATGGGGGGTCTGAAGTGAAGGGGAAGAACAAAACTAACAAGAAGGCTAAGCTACTTAAGAAGTCTGTAAATGCGGTTGTTGATAATAGTGGTGAAGAAGACACTGGTGCTGATCAGCAGACTGATGAAGATACTTTAGAGGAGTTCTGCTCTCCCTCTCCCTCTCCCTCTGAGTTCATGAAGATGATGATGCAGTTCATGAAGAGTAAGAATAAAATTCGGAAGAGGAAAAGGGCAAAGGTATAGTGCATATGTAACTACCAAGGCACATATATTTATACCAAGATTAGTATGCTAAATATTGGACATAACCCATGGTTTATGATTTGTATGTGTGTAGGGTGAAATAACCGAAGGCTAAAAAGTTTTGAGTGAAGGGGAAATGTTGAAGACCCATCATGAGAACATCTAAAAGGTATGATGTTTTAGTTCCTAACTAATTTTAATTTGGGCATGTAAATGAGTATTTTTTTTGTACTTCACTTTAGTTGTTGGCTACTAATGCATAATCCCTGTTGTTGTGTGCATAGCAGTACCCCAACATTGTATGTAGAGTCGTTCTTTCTGCCAAGCTGTCAAACATTTTGATTCAAGAAGACACGCTTTAGTGACACAAATGGGGTCTGAAGGTCTTTTAGAGATTGACATGAAAAATATACCGAGGCAATTTTGCTATTGGTTGATGACAAGAGTGCTTCGTGATGGCATGATGGTGTTTGGGCACAGTGAGATCTTACCCTTAGGTCCCGCTCAAGTGAGGTCTGTACTTAGGTTATCCATGGGTGATGAAAAAGTCCCTTTTGATGTTGGTGAAAATGATGAGGAGAAGGTGGAGAAGATGAGAAGAATATTTGATCTGTATGGTGTCGGTTTGAATAAAGAAAACATTTTGTTGAAATATGCTTCAGAAGCATTATGTTCGTTGGATGCATCGGGTCAAGCAATTCCCCTTGCAGATGAAGTTGACAAGGAGGATTTCATGGTAGTCTTTCTACTTGTCGCCCTTGGTAAAGTGGTTTGTACAACCACTAATAATTCAAACTTTCTGAAGTCACTCCGACTAGCATTGACAGTGGCTACCGAGGCTGTCATGTATGACTGGTGTTCGCTGACTTTTTAGTGGCTATGCGACACGGCTAACAGATTTCATAGGAAGTTCCAGAAAGATGGTTTTAGGTCTGGATGTGGGGGCAGTTTTCTGTTCATTATGGTGAGCCTTAATCAAACTACATATATTATCTTTGTGGGTAACTTTACATATTTTTGTGTTCATTAAAGTATTATTCACTTTTAATATTTTTAAAAAGTGTTCAAATTCTATTTCATGATCTCTATAAAAAATTTATTTAAGATTGTTCATCCTCTTGTTGAAATTGTAACATAAATTCAGTGCAGCTAAATAAACCTGATCATACTCTTGGAACCTAGATCTAGA
The DNA here is from genome assembly GCF_001683475.1 of Chenopodium quinoa. Classification (NCBI taxonomy): domain Eukaryota; kingdom Viridiplantae; phylum Streptophyta; class Magnoliopsida; order Caryophyllales; family Amaranthaceae; genus Chenopodium; species Chenopodium quinoa. Next base: position 2,504,221 of record NW_018742390.1, on the reverse strand, counting down.
TAGGGTTTCAATTTCTTGTCTTCACTATTGTATAAAGTCAGTGATCGCGGATAGATAGGTCGTTAAGCTACCACCCTAACCAAATTAATCATTTATAAAGCCTAAACCTACACTAAACTAGTTAGTGGCAAGTAAAGGGTCGAACCCAAAAGGACTAAGTGTATCAATTTGTGCTAACTAGACTAGTAGGAAAGCTTGTGAGATAGAGAGAGGTTCAACTAAACACAACTAAGAACAATTAACTAAAACTAGGGAAAGTGGAATCCAATTACATCAATAAATTCAATAACATCATACAATTAGATGAAAATGACCTTGATTAGGAACAATCAACACATTTAACTCTCTCGCACAATTAAACATGTTAATTATCCTACTAAACTAATTCACTCTCGTGCAACTAGCCTAGCAAAGGTATGGAAGAAATTAGGGCTCTCAACCAACTCACTCTCGCACAATCGATTGAAAGCACAATTAAGAACATAGAATCAATTAGCTAGAAAGATTCTAATCCATAAAAGCATCATCCATACACAATAATCAAGAAACAATTCCATACTAATCAGTCAATCATTCAATTTATTAACATAACCTTCATCTATTTCCCTAGAACAAAATCTAAGCTAACATAATGAAGAAAGACATGGAAAACAAGGTAAAATAAGAATAAAAACAAGATTAAACAAATAAACTAATTAATCTACTCAAATCAATAAATAAAAAGCAAAAACTAAGAATTAAGCAAGAAATAAAGATGAGAGAAATTTAGAAAATGCTCATTGAATGGATGAGAAGAAGTTCCACAAAGTTGCTTCTTCAATCTCTCAAAAACTCCATGGAAATCCAAGCTTTCTCTCTCTACACTACTCCTAAACTAACCCTAAGAGAGAGAAAATAAAGGCTAAACTAATCTAATCTATCTAAATTAAAATGTTGATTGAAAGTTGCGTGAGAAAATAACCCCAAAGGGGTATTTATAATACAAGTTAAATAAAAAATAAAATAAAAGAAAGAAAATAAAAAGAAATAAAACTAAATAAAACAAATAAAAAAAAACTAAACTAAAAACCAATAAAAACAAAACTACAAAAAAATAAAAAAAATGAAAAAAAAATGAAAAGAAAAAAAGAAAACCCCAAAATTCCCACCCAAAACCCACGAAAAACCATCAGACTCCTTTCTCCTTTCACTTTCGAATTTGGCTGCTCCAATTCAAGCACCCATTCATGCATCATCATCACCGTTCATACTCCATCATCATCAGCAATTATCACTTTGCAGCCGTCCGATTTTCATTAAAAATCACGTGAAAAGCTCGTGCTTGACCCACAATTGCGCGCCCGCACAGAAGTCGCACAACAAGTCGCGCAAAGTTACTGTATCATTCTGTTTTGGACTCCAATTGTGTGCGCCTTCTGACAGGGTTGTGCGCCCGCGTTTAAGGCTTGAGATGGTGAGTTTGGGTGTTGTGAGTTGCGCGGCTATGAGGTGAGTAATTGTTGTTGCGGGTTGTGGTGGGCTGATAGGTGGTGTTGGTGGTTTAATTGGTGTTGCGGGGGTCGAATTAAAGGAGGTACTTGCTGGCGGATTGGTGGTGTTGGTGTTGGTTGATACGGGTTTTGGTGGACGGTGGTTTGGGTGCGCTGAGTTGAGTGAATTGAGGGAGCAGGGGAATTGGTGGTTTAGGTGGTTTGGGATGCGCGTGAGTGGTGTGACGGTGGAATAGGGGGTGTGAAATGGTGGTTAATTGGTTGTTGTGGGAGCGATGGTTGGGAATTGGTTGTTGATTTGCGTGGGTGAGTTGGTCGATTTGGGCTGGTAACGGGGCTGATTGGAGGTGCGTGGTGGAGCAGGGGAGTTGTTAGGTGGGTGCGTGGCTGGGGATTGGTGTGATTGGAGGTGGTTTGGTGGTGATTAATGGCGGTTTTGGCGGTGGCTGGTGCTGTTGTGGTGGGTTGCTGGGGCTGGTTTGGTTGGTTGATTGGTGGGCTGAATTGGGTGTGGATTGGTGGTGGGTTTGGGTGGCTGCTGTGGCAGTTGGTGTTGGTGTTGTTGGGGGAAAGCAGTGGTGTTGGTGTTGGTTTGGTTGTGGGTGAAAGTGGTGATGGCAGCAGCAAGAGGAGGGAGCATTGTGCATTTGCCTCGAACCTCGGACCCCGAACACGATTTGAACTTGAAACCCGAAACACCTACAACCAAAAACACGAGGGTATTACCACGAAATAAAATAAAATAAAAATAACATAAAAAAATAAAATCAAAAGAAATTAAATAAAATAAAGAGAACAAACATGAAAATAAAATAAAATAAGAAAATGAGAGAAACTAGGAACTTATTAGAAAACAAGAACTAAAAACTTAAAATATAAAACATAGAATATAAGATAAATTAAATAAATTAAGAAAATTAAGAAAATAAGCTAAAAACTATTAAAAACTACTAAAATACTCAAAATAAAGATAAAAAACGAGAATAAGCAAATAATAGAAATAAAGGACAAAATGGGCTAAATTATTGTAAAATAAGCCGGAAAGCGACTCAATAAACACCCTAAAAGCGACATAAAAGTCACTTATCAGTCAGCTGTCAAATTTATGCTAGAATACATTTAATAGAATGTAGAACACTCATAGTACGTGTTGTACAAAATTTTCAGTAATTCTCATCACTGCAAGGTTCTTTACTTCAACAATAAATTGCTTATAATTGAGTGTTTATAGATATAATAAGGTGTATGTTTTTCATTTGGATTGACTATGCTATTTTGTTTTGTTTCTTGTATTGAATATACTTCAATTTTCCTGTGTACTCTTATTTGGATCCTTGAAGGCATGCATCTAAGTGCGATTACTGTTGTGCAAATTAGTGCTTATCACTGTGGGGAAACATTTGCATCTGCTATTAGCAACTCTCACAATCTTTGTTGTATACTTGTTTTTTTTAGGTGTGGATGTGATTGCTATAATGATGTTAACTTTCATTTACTCAATGTCCATGGAATTGGTTATTCAGGATCACTTCCTGACTAGTTTCTGACAACTTTGTCTTTTAATTATACTTCTCATGCTTGAGTGATATGCACCAATTGTGCTTAAGATCACCTACAGACCTACTAGTGCTCCCTAGGTTCTTTGCTTATGCTTTGTTTGGGATGCTACATTTATGTATTGTGCAATCTCTTTCTTTGCACCAGAACAGGTTGGGTTCAATCCTGTAAATCAAATGGTGTTCTGGTGGCTTGGAAGAAGAGGTTTCTATTATTCACTTTTCATATTTTATAATAGATTCTATCTTTTCTTTTTTTTGTTGTAGATTTATTATCTCGACCACTTGCATCTAGTTCTTGTTCATTGGGGCGTTTACCCGAGGGTGAAGGTATGGAACTGTGGTGAGGTGAAGGCAGCTCTTCTTGAAGATAAGGTGTCGACCAATGACTATGGCAAGTTTGAGGTAAGATACCAACATTATTTTTATATGTTTTGTGGGTTTATAACTTTGTATGCTAACAATTTTTTTCCAATTGATAGGCCGTCGATATTGCTTATGGGGAGGAACATCCCCTAGTACCAAGGGAGGATGATGGTGTTCCTAAGAACAAGGCGGTGGTTTCAGGAAATGAGGCTTCCGTAGATGTTGTCGAGCGGGTGAGTGTTCAAAGTTGATTCTTGAATTATATGTGGTAATGTCTTTGTGACGAGAGGAAAACTAGGTCGTTATCTAATCTTCCCTCGGTCAAACTAAATTTATAAACACTTAACAAACCCTAATACGATTATAGAGGCAATTCAAGGGTCGAACCCAAAGGAAAGATAATGTTCAAGCACTTTCAATTATGCACCTAAGCTAGGTCGAAGACAAAGGTAAGAGAGAATACTAACAACTAACAAAACAAGTAACCAAAGAAATAAAACACTAGGAACGGGGATCAAGAAGTAATCATGTCAATTGTAACAACTTGGAAGAGCATGCCAATCAAAGGTTATGAGGACTAATGATAAGAGCAATCAATTGGAATCAAAGAGCTATCTCCTAATTGTTAAGCTAGGGTTCACTATGAATAACAAATCAAAAGAATCACAATCAAAACCAATCGATAATTGCAATCCCTAAGTCAATTGTTCGTGTCATTAGCAATTACAATGCAATCTAGCATAATTCTCAAGGCCTAATCGAATTACACCATGCAAACTTACATTAATCACTTTAATCTCAACAATTAATCAACACAATCCCCAAATTAATCACAATTAATCAATTATACAAGTTTCACCCAATTCCTAGCCAACAACTACTCAAATATCATCATCTATCAACAATCAACTAAAGGAAATTAAGAATCAACAATATATCAAGAACAACTACACTAATCAAGCATCAAACATCAAAATCAATCCAAACAAACATGAAATTAAAAAAAGCAATAAGGTGAGATAGAGTTAAGAATGCTCATTGATAATAGAGAAGATCTTGAATACAGTTGTCACCCTTGTATCTTTAATCTCTCAATCACCATTGAAATCCTTCACTTTCTCTCTCTAAAACTACTCCTAATCTAGAGAGAGGAACTCCTAATCTAAGCTAAGAAAAATGTGTTCTAATTCTAATTCTAATTCTACTTGTTTAAATCTAACCCAAAAATGGGTATTTATAATTACAAGGTTAAAAGAAAATAAAAGAGAAAAGAAAAACAAAAGAAAAATAAAAGAAACTAAAATGAATAAGAAAATAAAAATAAAATAAAAGAAAATAGAAAATAAAAGGAAAATAAAATAGAAGAAAAGAAATAATGAAATCAAAATAAAAAGGAAAATAAAATAAAAGAAATCTGATTCCTTCTCGATTTTTGGCTGTTTCATAAGAGTGGGATTTTATCCCCTGTTTCGCACATCACTCCAAATCATCATCATGGTTCAATCAACGGCCAAGAGTTAAGTTCCCTGCCATGCTCCTCCTTCAAACCCAGATACCCGCGGCCGCGATTAATGAATGCGCGCCCGCGTCTGTTGAGGTTCGAATTGGGCTTGCTTGCGTGAGGCGCGTTTGGAGCTGATGCCCTGCCGGAAATTGCTGTTGGTGTTGCGTGGTGGTTGCTTAATGAAGTCGGCGGTGCTAGGCTGCTTTAATTGATTACTGAAATTGGTGGTGAAGAGGAGGAGCTGCAGTGGCAAGGAAAATAGGGGAAGGAGCGGTTTGCTATTTGCGAGAGAAAGGTGACTGTGGTTGCGGAGGTACAAGGTGGTGTTGGTTGCTGTTTGGTTGTTGCGGTTGTGTGGAGTTGTAGGGCTGCGGGGTTGCTGCTTGGTGTGGGTGGCAGTGAGCTGGCGGAGCAGGGGAGATGCGTGAACAGGAGAGCTGCGTTGGAGCAGGGCACAATGGTCGCGCCCGCGGTGATGGAGCCCGTGGGTTTGGGGCTGCGCCCACGATGAGCTCGCGGCCAGACCGCGGAGAGTTCCTGGTCGGTTTTTGCTGTTTTGGTGCAACAAAACCCGCGCCCGCGGCTTGTAAACCCGCGTCTGCGGCTACCTATGCTGCTGCGTTGGGGTGGCTGCTTTATGGGATAGACTTGTTGGCTTGATATCATTGCAACACTTTATTGATTTTGAAACATCAAGCTTGAACATTGAAACTCCGAATATGACAATTTTAATCGTGTCTTGTCCCGAGTAAACACCTACACAAACAACCGAAAAAGGAGACAAATAAAATAAAATAAATAAAAAGGAAATAAATAAAGTAAAAATAAAAGAAAATAAAACTAAAACTATGAATTAAGGACTAAAATCATGAAAACCTATTAAAAACGAATCAAAACCCAACATGAGTTATTAAAACGCAAAACCAAGGAAAACTAAGAAAATTATATGAAAATATAGAAAGAAAATATAGAAAAAGGACCTAAATCTTATTCTTTTGAGCGTCATAAATGGCGCTCATCACTTTGGCTATGCTATTTTAGTTGTTTGTGTTTAAGTGTCTTATTCTTCTGCAATTCTAGTCTCTCTTGAGTCTCTTGACTTCATTTCTTTAGTGTCACTTTCAGTGTTCTACTTTAAGTGTACTACCTCCTTGTGATACACATTATAAAGCCATGTCTCTACATTTTAGGCCTTCAGCTCCAATCATTTTTGTTTGGTAGGTACACTTAATGAAAGAGAGACAAGTAGGTGATGCATTAAACTACTATTTAGGGGGGTTTGACCATTTTATAAAGTGGCTCTATTCAGATTTCATAGTCTTAACATTTATGTCATGGTTAATTGGTTGTCACTCACAGTCTCAAAACTTCTAGTAGTGTAATAATATAATCACTTAATAATATGTGGTTCCAATGTTGCATGTGTTGTATTTATCTATGCTTTATTTGGTTAAGTGAAAGCATAAACTGTTATCTGGTCGATACATTGAGGTGTCTTGAAGCCAAACCGAATGACTCACTTGAGTCTTTATTTCATTTCTTTAGTGTCACTTTCAGTGTTCTACTTTAAGTGTCCTTTTTTATTTTTAATCATTTTTTGTTTGTTTTAGTGTCTTAAGATTGTTGTTGTGTATGTACAGGTATTCGGTCATTTGGAATCAAAGCTGGAAACCATTGTTGAGGGTTTGATTGGGAAAGCCTGACAAGTCAAAGTCGTAATCAACAAATAAAAAATAATACCTAAATCCACTAACCATGTAGATAGGGAAGAAGGGTCGAACCACAGGGAAACGAGTTAATTTATTCCTAATTAATCAAAATAATCTAAATTATCTAGTAACCAAATTGTTATTGTAAAAGGGAACTAAACTACTAAGAGTAAAAGTGGGAAGGAATAAAAGTAGGAGGAAAATCAATGAAATAAAAGCCTAGGGCATAGGTTCACCAATAAACAATATTCAGGGTAAAGCATAACAATCAATCATCAATGCATCAATAAATCAGATCATAAAGGGCTTTCGCTACGTATTACAATCACAGAGTTAATTTGCCGATATTAAATTTCATCTCTCGAATCTCGACTTAATCATTTATAAATTAGTCCGCCTATTGAAACTAAGCCTAAACATCAATTCTCATCTCTCGAATCTCGAATCAATATTGCTAAACTCGTACAATTAAACAAGGCCTAATCTAATTGCATAGCATTAAATCAATCAATAGGAAATTAATCAAGCATTGATAATCAACAATAATAAATTACCCCTTCATATTATTTATGGATCCCCACAAACCCTAGAAAGAAAACTACTCACACATAATTAAATGTAAATTAAACAAAGCAATTAAATAAGACATGATCAAGGAAAGAGATTAAATAAAGGATGGAATTAAACCAAGAGTTGTAGAGAGAGAAACAAGAGAGAAAGTAATACTAAGAGTTTAATTAAGAGGAGAGAGAAAGTAATACTAAGAGTTTAATTAAGAGGAGAGAGAATGAGTAAGGAGTAAATTAAAGAAATAAAATAAAGTAAAAACAATAAGTTAAAACGAATATAAAAATAATGAAAAGCTCCCCCCGTAAAGAGCTACTACCCTCCTTATATAAGAAAGAAAGTCAACTCCCTAATCCCACTCAAACTCAAAGTATAATAAAATAATCAAAAGCTAAAGACAAAACTATCCTAAAAACAAAGTTCAATCCTATAGCAAATAGATATCCGACTTGAGGAAAGTAACTAGAGTGAGGCCCAAGGAATTTGAGCCCACTCGTTGAATCATGCGTGATTCCTTGATGATTGGGCCCGCCTATTCACACCCAGCACTTGAAGCTCGCCAATTTGAAGCCCAACAACTGATATCTTGGGATTGGGCTCCATGTAGTAGCTCGTAACAACTTGGATTTTATCATTAATCGAGCATTTAATCTCCAAATCAAACTCCATTGACTAGGTCTTGGGCAATTAAACTGCGGTCATAAAATACGATCAAATTCCAATATCTTCATAGTGGCTTAATAAGCTCAGGAATTATAATAAATCTGCAAATTCTTACAAAATAATACCAAAACACTAGAAAACTTATATTATTAATAAAAATAGCTCCACAGAGCTCAAATAAGCACAAATATGACCGTGTGACGGGGAATAAAATATACATAAAATACTCATCAAAGCCCTTAGTAAATTTGTGAGTAAGATGACTAGAAACCGTATTGATGAATTTGTGTATTTTGAAAATGCTGGGAGTACCGGACCAAGGGATGAAAATGGTTGGATTAATGGACTAAGGGATGAAGTTAATCCTTCCCCCGGAAAGGTTGGTGCTGATTACTATGCTGACCACATCAACAGGTCATCCCCCAATTTGGAGGAAGAACCTAGGCCAAATAAGCTTAGTCCCTTTGACAAGAGGCTTCTGTGTTTTGTCCGCGGGTGGAAGGAGTTGAAGAACGATGCAGAGTAATTAAAGCTTTAAGGTGTAATAGCACTTGTCATAACTTATGTTGTTTGCTAACTTTGATCTTTTATGGAAAATGCAGGCCCGGTTCAAACTTAATTCTTTGTGATGGTGTAGATGCATCTCAAAGGGACTACTATCGTGTTGTTTCCCCAAGATCTCATGCTGGAGATCATTATGTTAGGGTGGCCTCTGTTTTGTATATGAAGACTTGGGCATCACAACATACGAGGAAAAGGATTATGATGGATCCTTTGTATGCGGTGAGGTTTTTTACTACTTTTTTTTTGGTTAAACAGTGTCTTGATCAACATTTTTGGTATTTACATTGTTTATCGTATTTAACTTACCCTTTTTTTTGTTTGTATTGGTCGTAGAATTTTGTTATGGTTGGTAAAGATGACCCTAAAATGTTGGGCCAAAAGTACGGGAAGACTTTCCTTAGCTATTCTCTTAACCAAATCCAAAGTGTATGTGTTCAGTTCTGATTAAGTCATTTTTTATAAAGTTTTTTATATTTAAAGTGGTTTATGTTTCACACAAGTTTTTGTCCCTGTCCTTGATGCATCTGTGAAGAATGCAGAACATTGGTATTGCTTGGCCTTGGATTTAAAGGTACATTTGGTTTGGATGATTGATTATTTGTATGAAGATCCGTACTTAAAGCATGAAAAGTGTCATCAGCAACTTGTAAGGAGTTCAACTCTCTCCTTCCTTACTTTTATGTTATTAATTGGTTTTCTTTTTGAATTAAAATTGTGACACTTGCACAATTTGGTCCTAAAGATGAAGGCCTTAGCGGAGTTGCTGCAGCTTAGTGACCCCACATGGGAGGTGGGTATAACTTCTACATGGTTGAGGAGGACATTTCCGGTACGACAGGCTGACAAGTAAGTACTTCTACCATGGTATTAGCAACTTCAGCTTGATTGTATGGCTATTGTATATGATTTCATGGATCTAGTGATTTGTGTTGAGCATTGAATGACTGAACAACCATCAATCAGATGGGAGTCTTAATTAGTGATTTGACATTCTCATGTGATTTTTTATGGTGTCTTTGTATGGTTATTTGGATGTGCTATGGATGATAAAAACTAATATGACTAGGGTATGGATGGTTCACTTATTTCAGAAATGAACCTTTAGCAGTAAATGAACCATTACCCGTGCCCTGCAAATGAACCTTTAGCAGTAAATTCCGCTAAAAAAGTCTTAAAAAAATAATGATTTTATCCCTTAGTTGATCAATATCTACTAATAACTCATTACTCCTCTCATTTACTCCCAAAATTGAACAACTTTTCTTTTGCATTCATGAGGTATAATCTAAATTCTTTTCTGTTGATGGGTAATTTAAATTGGTTTAGAACTCACATATATGGTATTGTGATAGTTATTGTCATACTTATTATGTTTTATATAGTACTTACCTCACCGGCTATCGTAATTGCAATAACAGTTGCTCTTGCGGCGCAATCATGCAAGCAACTATAAAGCATTGTGCACGATCTTTTGAAGCTCCCTTTCACATGGTGAGATTATGATCCTTATTTTTACTATGCCCTTTACGTTTCTGCATGTGTAATATGTCTATAATAGACATTTTGAATGATTATTGCAGTAAGTTGTCTCCATTGATATAGATGACTCTTTAGCTTAGTAAGCATTCCATTTCTACTTAAAGGTACTTAAATGTATTTTTGAGCTTTTTAATCTGTTCAGAGATTAATATTCCACTTCAAGCGGCTTTAGTTGCTGTGAGGCAAAGGGTTTACCTCTTTGATTATCTTCAGAGTCACAAGAGTCATCGTTAACCATGGATTTATTGGATTGGTTAGGGAGAATTCTGGGATTCTGTAACCAATAATGTACATTAGATGTCTAATAAAATTTTAATCTGTATGGCTCTTAGCTTACAACAGTTAAGTGTCTTTCCAATTTAATGGGTCTTTTCCAACAGGTAACCGTATACACACACTATGTCGAAAAGGCTCTTATGCATTGGAAATTTTGAATGATGTGTAGTTCCTACCATGATCGTGCACTCGAAAGTTAGTATGATTGTCAGGTCTTGGTCTATATTTATCTGGGATTTTGACAAAAGTTTTTTTGCAGGAAAAACATACCTCCTCCTTGAGGAACAATCTGTTTCTTGAAGATGTGAATAGCGACTTCAACGAGTTGCATGCAAATTTGGAGACGATCCTCCCAAAGGAAAGACGAGGCGGTAGAAGGAAAGGTTCTCACATGACTTCATAGGTGGTCTAACTGTGTTCAGAAGGGGGGTGTGCTCAGGGGTGCATAACCCAATTTTGTTTTTGTGAAACTAATTATGAAACTGTATTCATGAGCAAGGGGGTGCATAACCCAATTTTGTGGAAACTTATTATGATGTGCTGTTAACATAGGTAGGTGGTTAATTAGTTAGTTAGGTAGTTGAACACTCTTGACGTAGTTATATTTAACTAATGTAACCTTCCAGTTGAACAAGTGATTAACAGCTACTGAACTTTAAAGTTTATTTAATTGCATAGGATTCAGGTTACATAACATTACACCGTTACTTGTTCGAACATCTTTAGGATAACATAATAATCTTAAGGTGCGCAAGTTGAAGCTAATGATAATTTTTTCAACATCTAGCAAGTAGTACATGAAAAAGTAGGCCTCCTTGTGAAAGTACCTAGCCCGACCTATTTTGAACATTGTCAAGAATGGAAACTCGGGATGGAAATCTATACTATCAACTAGTTCATGCAATCCTCATGCAATAGTAGCTACTTGATGTTGCAAATATCTACAGTGGTTATATAATAAAAGGCATTATGCTCTAATTGAACACCAAACTAGTCCAACTAGAATATAAAACCTTGTAAAAGTAGAACACGTTTACTACTTAATTTGTTGTAACTATCTATAGTTGTTTTGGGCGTTTTTGTCCCTCGGGAGAGCTTGACTCAAAGACTGGTCGGTGAGCGCCTATACCTGTAAAATAACGGAGACTCCAGGTGGTTGGAGTTTCGCCTCCGATGATCAAGTTAGAACGTGTAGGAGTGAGTAAAAAATGCGAAAAATAAAGGTGAGATCTTTCTAGGGTTCCAAGAAAGAATATTTCTTTGATGTAAGAGAATGTCAGTAAATGTGTGTAATCAATTCTGTCTGTCCCACAAATGGGGAAATCTCCCTTCTTATAGGGTCATTCTGGATAAAGGTGCCCTAATCTTGGTCATTTGCCCTAGATTTGGTGGGCTTCCCATCCTTTTAACGGCTCTTTGGGAATTAGGCCCTTAAAAACCGTCATTCCTCTTGGTGACAGTGGGTTCCACATGTCACTTTGCAAGTGGCCCGATTTAGGCCATTAATGGGTGGACACGTGTCCCATCCCTATTGGACCACGTGGCGGGGTAATTTTACCCAAAACGTTTGCCCCTCACTTGACATGTGTCACTCATGCAGCGGTAGAACGGAAATTACTGTTACTCTCTTAGGGGATTTACCAGGATGCCCCTGAAGTTACCCCCTTATAAATAGAAACTTTGCCCCTATCCTTTTTGCTCATTTACGAAAAAGGTCTTTGAGAGAATTTGAGAGAATCTTAGGCTTTTCTCCGAGAACAAACTTTCCGTCTGCCGCTTGCTGTCTTCCGCCTGACCCAGTCGGCTTCTTCAACTTCAACGCTACCTCTTTCAGGTAACCGCCTACTCTTTTTAAATTTCCTTTCAATTCGTCTGTGTTTGTTTCCTTTCGTTTTTGAAAATGGTATCACAAACACATACGACACGACCTATGGCAACTGTCAGCTGGTAACCTAGGACGGCTGAATCTAGAACTAGGGGTGCCTCCTGTCCTGAACAGCTCTTGCCAACGAATCTGTCTGTGTCTATGCAGGACACTATGGCTAGAATATAAAGGACCGCCCGGCCGCCTAGTGATGAAGAGGACGAGGGCCCTATCAGGGTGCCAAGAAGCGAGGTTACCTATTACCCATCCGGCGCTCCAATGACGCCAACTAACTCAATTTTGAGTGATTCAGAAAATGCCTCCAGCGAAGAGGCATCCGGCTCTGTTGAGGATTCGTCCCAATTAGATGCTAACTCAAGCGGCCTCAAAAGTGAGGGAGAGCCGCATGTGAATGCTGAAAAAAGCTTTGGGGAAGAGGATGACTCTATAGAGCGTGGCCAGGAAGAAACCTCCTCCTCTCTTAATGAAAAATTTACTCCTTACTTTACCCATATATCCGCGTCTACCCAGAGACTCATGCGGAAAAACTTGGATGACTTTCGCGACACCTATGTCATGGGTGCTGGTTATAAGATTAACGTTCCGGCTCTTGACGATTCAGTCGTCTGGACGCTTGACCAAAGCTACGGGGATAGATGCTTTGGGTGCTATGCGGCCACCATACAGGCGGGCCCTAGGTTTTCGCTGGATCCGGCTATTGAACATATCCTTTATGGGTACCGCCTGGGAATATGGCAGTTAGCACATAATTCTTGGGCTAACATCTTAGGATTCATAGCCGCCTGTAGGATGCAAATTGTTGAGCCTAGCTTTGAGGCCTTCGCCCATATGCATTACCTTAGAAAAGCTCCTGCATCAGTCGGCCCCGGATGGTTCACTTTGTCATGTAACAAGGGTTACATGATGACTTTGGGGAAAGAAAACAAATGGAAGGATTGGAGAAATAAGTTTTACATCATCTCCTCCCTTGATACCATCCGGAACCGGAAGTATAATTCATGGAACCAAAATCCCTACCTCCTTGGTCAAAAAGCTATTCTCCCGCCTGTGTCTGATGAAGGCTGGGACCAAATTTCGACGCCTGGTCTTTTTAAAGTTGATGTCAAAAAAATCAAGGAGGGAACCGAGAAAGAGATTATCCCTAAAAGCTATATTCCAGAATTCAGTTGGCTAGCTGATCCCTTCTTTTTGGCCGCCTGTGGCTTTAGCACTGAGAAAGGAAGAGGTGGGCAGCCGCCTGAATCTTTGCATGACAAACATTTCGTTTTCATCATTTTTTTTAATATTTCATTCGGCCTTTTGCAGAAGAAGCCATGTCTCAGCTTGATCGCCTGTGCTTCCAGGAAATATTAAAAAAATACCAAAGCAAGAAACCAGGAGGCGACGCCTCTGCTTACCGCCAAATAATGAAGCACAAAAAGCAAGTTTTCAAGAGAGAACAGATTGAGCATGTAAGCTTCTCTACATCCGTCCTCTAGTCGTTAACTTCTTATTTCGAAGTCAATTTTTTCATGAAGGATCGGTGAAGCCGCCTGTGCTTCCAACACTTGGGACTAGGCCGCCAAAGCAGACTCCGGATGAGGGCCCGACTCCTACTAAAAGGAGAAAGAAGATTGCTCACAAGCCGTCGGCCAGCCAATCTGAGTCCCACCTCTCCACAGGCGACAAGTCACTTGTTGTGATGGCTGCTCTGAAAGAGGTGGAAGAGTCCAAGGCAAGGGCCGAAACTCCAACTGGGGTGACTGACTCTCTAGGTGGCCATGTAAGCAGGTGGAGGGACATGAATGCTCAGGATCTGGTTGTCATCCCAAGTACCTCCGCCTTTAATCCCCTACCCTACCCTTGTAGGGTTAAGTCTTACAGTCATTCGTCAACTCAGTCTGAGACCAGTCGGTCCTTTGGCCGGATCTATGCCAACCTTGTAGGGTTAAGTATTGATTGTGTAGATGTTCCCCAGACGCCGGATGTGAAATGGATTGCCAAGGACATGATTGCCGCCGTCTCTTCTGAACAACGCGACTCTATTAAAGGATTCGGCTCCCTCAACTTTGATGCTATCCTTGCAAATTTGGCTGAGGTAGCTTTTCAAGTAATTTCTGACTTTTGCCTTTTCTGACTGTATGCTAACCATTCTCTTTCTGCCGGACGCAGGCGATGCTGCGAGTCAATGGTCTTAATAAGCCATTTGCTGACAAACAGAAAGAGGTAAGAGCCGCCAACTTAAGGGCCTCTTCCAATCTGGACAAAGCCATGTTTGATGTAAATAAGACTGAGTTGTTGACTCAATATATCCTATACTCACAGGCGACTGCCAATTTGCAAGTGAAGAAAGATTTGGAGGCGGCCTAGAATAGGGCGACTGAGCTTAAGGCGGAGCTAAAAAAGGCTAAAGAGAAGGTTGAGGAGCTCCAAGATGCTGGCAAAGAGACGGTTAGTCTCAAACGCTAGAATGAAAAACTTCGCAACAAGCTTGCCAACCAAGAAAAGAAGCTTGCCTCCAAATGGTCCGCCAGTGTAGAAGAAGAGAAAAAGCAGCTCATTGAGGAGAATGAGGCCGACTGCGTCACTCGAATGAAGATGGCGTGGAAGGCTCTGTTTCCCGATGACGACTACTCCATTTGGGAGTATCGTTATGAGCAAGCTACAGATGAGCTGGATGCTGAGGCGGAGCCGGGAGCTGATGGCGGCGAGGGGGTCCAGCATGAGGACGAGGTTAAGGAGGCTGAAGGAGATCATCCGACCAATGAAGAAGTGGAGGATGAAAATGAAGCCGAGTCCTCTCCTGAAGCTGTTTAATTTAAGTGTTGTTTCTACGGCCGGATGGCCATTTCAAATACATTTCCGGCCTGCGTGCCGTGTATCTCTTGTTTCTTTACCGACTGAGGAGTCGGGTTAACCAACAATTTCTCTCTTTTCACCGGCTGTATAGCTGGTTAACAACTAAAAGTTTTAATTTTGCTGGCCGAGGGGTCAGCTTTTATGATGAATCATCCGGCCAATAGGTCGGTTTTTAATGATTGTGTTTGGTTTCTAACACTTGTGTTTTAGTTTTTGTATGTTTGAATTTGAATAGGATCCAAATGGTTACGTATTTAAATTGGTATACCACATGGTTTTTCCCCTAGGCGGTTGTGCGCTTGGGTCTAAGTTTGGTTGATTGGCTTGAAAATGTGTGATGATGGATGGGGGTATGACTGATATTCAAGTCAATCAATCACTAAGGTGATTGCCCCAAGCCAATCGTGTAGTCGGCCACTCGAGCATCTAGACTTCATTACAGGTGGTCACTAGACCTTTCTGCATGAGTTAAATATTGAGGTGGCAGCGGTTGTCCACCTGCTATTCTTTTATCACATAAGCAGGCGGCTCCATGAGCCTTGTGTAATCACCTCACCTCGGGTGAGTTTCACCCTACTTAGGCTGATTTTCAAATTAGCCGACTATGTAGGTGGCCATAATCTAATTATACTCAATGTCCGTACATCCCTGATGGGGGACTTGTATAATTTCACGAGGTAATCTAAGCTAGAATTCCAGTCGGCAGCTGACTGATGTGTCTAACATCCTACCACCGCATTCTTGTTCATTCTTCAGATTACCATGGTCAGGTAGCTATGAGTTGACCAAATAGGTCGTTCAATTGTCGCCGCTTGTATGTTGTAGAGCAGACGATAGAATGCCCTCTGCGGCGATAACACCCGGAGGGGCGTCGCCGGACGCCATATTTCACATTGGAGCAGGCGAATTTATAAAATGGGTAACCATCCGGCCATTGGCCTCGTGTCTAATTTTTTGGAAGACGGTTGTATAGCCACTAAACCTTTAAATGTTTAGCTTATTATCCGGCCATTGGCCTCACATTCGATAATTCTGAAATTTTTTAGTGAAATAAAAAGGGGTCCATCTATAAAAACAGGCGGCTCACAAAGTAAGCCGTATGTGTGCATAGGAACAAATAAAATAATTTGAAAACAAGAAGCAGCTTTTCATTGATAGGCTTTCCGTTTACAAATATTTACAACACTTAGAAGTAGTACTTTTTGAGATTGTCTACATTCCAAGTTCTAGGTAGCCGCCTGCTGTATGGGGTCTCCAGGCGGTAGGTACCATTTCTTACTTCTTCATAGACCCGGTAAGGGCCTTCCCAATTAGGGGTCATCTTTCCCAGCTCATTCGCCCTACCGGATGCCTCCATTTTGCGTAACACAAAGTCCCCAACTTTCAAAGGGCGCTTGTGCACTTTCTTATTGTAGGCACGAGTCATTCTCAGACGGTAAATCTCATGACGTAGGGAGCATTGCCCCTGCATTCTGGGAGTGAGTCCAATTCTAGGCACATGGCCTCTTCATCATAAAGCATGACTCGGAGAGTCGACTCATAAAGCTCGATGGGCAAGACGACTTTAGCACCGTATACCATGAGAAATGGGGTTTCTCCTGTTGCCCCCTTGGCAGTGGTCTGCATGGCCCATAGGACATGAATCAACTCTTCAGCCCATAATCCTCCGGCTCTTTCAATTTTCTTTATAATGCCGTCTAAGATGAGTTTGTTGAAGGCTTCCACCTAGCCGTTTGCTTAGGGTCGGCCTACTGAGGCAAAATAACTTGAGATCCCTTGATCTCCCAACAAAGTCTTGAGTTGAGGCGTCTCAAATTGAGGTCCATTATCAAATACCATAGACATAGGTACCCAAAACCGGGTGATAATGTTCTTCCAGATGAAGGAGATGACATCTTTTTTTTTGATGCCTTTGACCGCCTCTGCTTCGACCCACTTGGTTAAATAATCCACAGCTACCAAGATATAGTGTTTTCCGCCTGGTACAGGCGTATACGTGTCCATGCCCCACTTAGAAAACGGGACTGGGCTGTGGATTGCCGTCAGGTCAGTGGCCGAACGATGGATTAGCTTGCCAAATCTCTAACACTTGTCACATTTTTTGACCATTTCCATTGCGTCCGACTCCAAGGTAGCTAGAAATAATGCCGCCTTGCCCTGATAGCTAGGGATCTGCCTCCTGAATGAGAAGCGCAGTATTCCGCATGCAGATCTTCGAGAAACTCCTTCCCTTTTTCCGGGGTAATACACTTCAATAAGGGCTTCAAAAATCCCGCCTTGAAGAGTTCTCCTTCTCTGATCTCGAAGTTTTCCGCACGATTTTTCAGCACGGCCGCCTCCTGAGGTGAATCAGGGAGTGAGCCGTTCGTTAAGTAAGCCCGGATGGGATCCATCAAAGTAGAGCTTTGGTCCAAAACACCAATGAGCTCATCATCCATTATGCTTCGTTTTTCCATAATTTCCCAGAATACGGACCGAGGTGCATCACTAGAGGAAGAAGATGCCAACTTTGACAGAGCATCCGCCTGGTTATTTTTGGACCGGGGCACTTGAGTTAAATGGAACTCCTCAAGTGTCCCTGCTTCAGCCTTGACAGCCTCCAGATACTTGATCATAGCTGGATGGGTGGCTTCAAACTCACCATGGTATTAGAAAACGACCAACTAAGAGTCTGTGCAAGCATCAATTTTGGTTTCCCCTGCCGCCTTACACATGCGGATACCAGCGAGCAGGGCTTCATATTCCGCCTCATTGTTTGAGGCCTGAAACTTGAACCGTAGTGCATACTCATATTTGTCCCTTTCCGGGGATTCCCAGATTATGCCTGCACCACAACCATTCATAGTAGAGCTCCCGTCTACATGCAATCTCCAAACCTGATCATGGTTATCCGGAGCAGCCGGCCTTGTCATTTCGACAACAAAGTCGGCAAATGCCTAACCCCTCACTGCCCTATTTGGTTTATATGAGATTTCAAGGCTTTGTATTTCAATAGCCCATTTAAGCATTCTACCGGATGAGTCCAGGGTTGTCATTGGCCTCTTAAGGGGTTGGTAAGTATAGACCACAACCGGATGAGCCAAGAAGTATGGTTTCAACTTCTTGACAGCCATGTAAAGGGAAAGGCCAAAATTTTCAACCGTGGGGTACCGGAGCTCAGCATTTCGCAACATATGGCTTATGAAATAGACCGGGAGCTGGATGCTATCCCTTTTAGCAAGGAGGACGGCACTGAGGGCATGATCCGAGACAACTAAATACATGAAGAGTGTCTCCTTAGGCAAAGGACTAATAAGCCTAGGCAAGGAGTGTAAATGTTCTTTCAATTTCTGAAAGGCCGCCTCAACATCACTTCCCCATTCAAACCGAGTCTTTTTCCTGATTGCTTGGAAGAAGTATAAGCATTTATCACCTGATCGACTGAGAAATCTTCCCAATGCCGCCAGGCAACCAGTGAGCTTCTGAACTTCCTTGACAGTGCGGGGTGACTTCATGTCAATGACCGCCTGTATTTTTTCGGGGTTAGCCTCTATCCCCCTTTGATCAATCACGAATCCGAGAAACTTCCCAGACTCAACACCAAAAACACATTTTTTGGGATTTAACATCACTTTGTGCCGCCTGAGTGTGGTGAACGTTTCTCGGAGATCAGCAAGGTGATCCGTCTGGAGTTTGGATTTGACTATCATATCATCAATGTACGCCTTTACATTCCTTCCAATCTGATTAATAAAAACTGTATTGATCATTCGTTGGAAAGTAGCAGGCGCATTTTTCAACCCAAACGACATCACAGTATAGCAGAATAACCCCTGATCAATGACGAAGGACATCTTCTCTTAATCTTTTTTCCAGAGGGGTATCTGATGGAAGCTAGAATAGGCATCCATAAAACTCATCATGGCATGACCGGCTATAGAGTCGACAAGTCTATCGATCTTTTGAAGCGGATAACTGTCTTTCGGGCACGCCTTGTTGAGATCTATGTAATCAACACACATACGCCAAGTTCTATTCGGCTTCTTTACAAGCACGACATTCGCCACCCATTCAGGGAAGTTACATGGCCGAATGAACCTAGCGTCCAGCAGCTTTTTAACTTCGGCAACTGCCGCCTGACATCTTTTCTCACCGTGATTTCTCTTCTTTTGCCGAACCGACTTCTATTTTGGATCCAAGGCGAGTTTGTGGACAGCGAGATCCGGGCTGATGCCTGGCATCTCTTCCACTTCAAAGGCAAAAATGTCTTTGAATTCTTTCAGCAAGTGGTGCAAGCTTGCACCTAACCTTTCAAGAGCAACCGTCCCCACCTTGACAGTTCGCTCTGGACGACTGTCATCCAGAGGAATATCAATGTGCTCTCCAACCGGCTGGGGGACGTAGATCATCTGACCGTTCCCCGACCAGTGATTGCTATTTCTTCTCCGTCTTCACCTCAACCAGCTTTTCTATTTTTCTTTTCTTTTCAGCTGCCGGAGGGGGTGAATCTGGATCCTTGATGTCGTTAAGGTCTATTGGCTCCTTCAGCTGACCGGCTGTTGAAGCAGTCGACTTGACATCCAAGAGATAGCACTCCCTGGCTGTCTTTTGTTCCCCATTGAGGGAGCCAACAGTGCCATCATCCTTCTGGTACTTCAGAAGCACGAGGATTGGGATGATGACGGCATTGCACTCATTAAGAATGGGTCGGCCAAGAATGATGTTGTAGGCGGTTAACTCTTTAACCACCAAAAAACGGACGACCATACGTCGCCCTTGTCCCTTTTCTCCCAGCCGTATGGGTATATCGATCTGTCCGATTGGGTGCACAACTCCCCCTCCAAAGCCAATTAACGGATGGGAGACGACGCGCAAACTATCCAGCTTATAATTAAGCCGAGATAGACACTTGTAGCTTATAAGATCAGAGGAGCTACCTGTGTCAATGAGGATACGGCCAACCAGCTGGTTGGCGACCTTGCATTTGATGACGACTGGGTCATCATGCGGTCGGCGAACTTTGCCCTGATCCTTTTAAGTGATGAGGACATCTAGGAATGTTCCAGTGGAGGACGCCTGTCCATCATTAACCGAATAGATCATCCTTTTCAGGTTATCCTTGGCGCCACGAATGGTCGGGCCACCACTTGCGAATCCACTTGCTATTGTGTAGACCGGATCCTTATCGGTATCCGAGCTACTAGTAGGTTGGGCAGTTTTGGACGAGTGTCCGGGATTCGTCTTAGAAGTCACTTTGGACTTCAACAAGCCCTTATCTGCCAGACGGTCCAACGTCCGCTTAAGACTATAGCAGTCGTTGGTGTCATGGCCCACCTCCTGATGGAAGTGACAAAATTTATTTTTATTCCGCGACTGGACAGAACTTTTCATAGGATTCGGCTTCTCGATGGTTAGCCGATCCTTCACCTCTGAATAGATGGTGTAACAGTCTTTATTGAATTCACACCGCAAAACATACGGTTTGAACTCTTTTTTTTTCTTTTTGGACGGCTGATCAGCTTCCTCAACCGGCCAAACTTTTCTCCTTTTGCTCTCTTCAGCTTTCTGAGCCGGCTAAGCAGACCGACTCTCTTTTTGTTTGTCGAACTTCTTAGAGTCCGACTGTTGGTTGGACGAGCAGAGGTTAGTAGCCTGAATGAAGCTTTCCGCCTCTATCAACGCCTCTTGAAGGGTAAAAACCCTCTTCTAAACAAGGTCGACTCATCCTTCAGACCATTAAAGAAGTCTGTATATGCTACCTCATCAGACAACACCTGGATTTGAATTCTTACCAGGTTGAATCGCCTGACATAGGAGCGAAGCCCATCCTTGTCTCCCTGCCGGATGGTGCTCAGATCGAGACTGGTTTTCTTGGCAGGGATATTCATGGAGAAGTTGGAAGCAAAAAGGAAAGCTAGCTTCCTGAAACTGTCGATGAAGCCGGGTGGCAAGTTGCCAAACCATTATTGGGCAATTCCCTTCAATGTAGTCGGGAAGCACCGACACAACATAGTATCCTCCAACCCCTACATGTGCATGAGGTTTGAGTAGGCCATGAGATGATCCTCGGGGTTGGTGGTGCCATCATATGCACCTACCAACACATTTTTAACCTTGGCCAGCTGTGCAGCTTCGGTTATTTCCTTGGTGAACGCTGAGGTTTGTTCACCAAACCTAAGAAGTCAGAGCTGCCAGTCCAAAGGTTGGGCATTAAATGTCGCCTGACCCCTAAAGAGGGCCGACTGCATAAAGTGAGGGGAGTACGGATCGTAGACCAACGGAGGTACATACGGCGCACTCCCAATCATCTGAGGGCCAAAGCGGACGGTATTACCGCCTGTGTTGCTCTCATGCAGAGATTGAATATTCCCTGCAGATGTATTCTTAAAGCTGTCTGGAAAGCTCGCTGTAGAGGCTGACTCAAACAGCTGCGAGTAATTATTTCCCGGGCGTCAACATTTGATTTTTTGTTTCCCTCCGGCTGTTCGTTCCGGCGGGTATTGGTGGTATTCCTCTTAGATATAAGAATCTTGGACCATTAAAGGATCCCAGTTGCCTTCTCCTTTGGATGCGGAGTTGGCTGCCTGTCCCTTACTGTCTTCCTCTTTGCTAGAGGGGTCTTTCTGGCCGACTGTCCCTTACTTGGGCCAGCCTTGCTTTTGGTGATGAGATCCTTAATTTCACCCTTGAAACTTGTCATGAATTTCATGAGTTCGTCCCAAGTAACTTAGTCGGATCCACCTGCCGTGTGGGTTTCCCCCTCCGGCTGACCATGGGGTCGTTTTGTACCCGCCTGGTTGGCACCCCGCTCCAGAGTGTCTCTGGGCCGAATGCGCTTGGTTATCAGGGAGCCATCCTCGGCTATATAAGTATCGACCTGAGGATCTTCATCCTCTTGGTCTGTGAAAACTTCCGGGTCGTTACTAATTGGTGTTTTCTAGTGTTTTCGTAGATTTAGTTGACTTTTGCAGGGATTTGCACTTTTGGAGCATTTTCCCGAGATATTATGGAGCAATTACGAGCATTGGAGAAACACGACCTGTTTCTATAGCCCAGGGCCGGTTAAAGCCATCGAACTGGTGATTAAGGGCTTAGTATATGTGATACCGGGGAATTTGGACCAAGTATTCAAGACCCAAAGAGGAAATCCATATTGGCCCGAAGAATTGAAGCCCAATCGAAGTCCAAATAGTGGCCCAAGAGTGCCGCCTGGCCAAAGAGGCTGGCGCCCAGAGGGGCGAGGGAAGCAAAGTTGGCGCCCGAAGTCGCGCCCGAAGTGTATCTGAAGGAAAAAGGCGCGCCCGATCAGGCGGTGCCTCTCCCGATCGGGCGCGTGTTATTATTAGGGGTTAATTATCGACGTTTAAGTTTGTTTTAGTTTAGGATTCTTGCTTAGTATAAATACTTTTCCGTTAAGCGAGTTTAGTATCTTCTTTTACTCTTTCTTAATTCTTTCTTAGATTTTCTCTCTCTACTTAGCTTTTAGATTAGTTTCTCTCTCATATACTTTGTTCTTAACTCTATTCTTAATTCCAGATTTCTTTGGTAACGATTTCTCTTCTCTTAATATTAGTTGTTTATTTTATTCCTTTGATTATGTCGTGTTTTATTACTTTGATTTGTTTAGATTTAATTATGTGTAAGTAGTTTTATTTCTAGGGTTTAAGGGGATCCATAAATAATATGAAGGGGTAATTTATTGTTGTTAATTGTCAATGCTAGATTAATTTCCTATTGATTGATTTAATGCTCTGTGACTAGATTTGCGCAAATCTTTTATGCATGAGTTTGACAATATTGATTCGAGATTCAAAAGATGAGAATTGGTGTTTAGGTTTAGTTTCAATAGGCAGGTTAATTTATAAATGATTCGAGATTCGAAAGATGAGATTTAATACCGGTAAATTAATTGCGTGATTGTAATACGTAGCGAAAGCCCTTTATAATTTGATTAATTTATGCATTGATAATTGATTATTATGTTTTACCCTGGAATATTATTTATTGGTGAACCTATGCCCTAGGCCTTTTAATTCATTGTTTTCTCCTTAATCTTAATCTTTGTAGTCTAGTTCCTTTTGATTATAATATTTTGGTTACTTCATAATCTAGATTATATTAGTTAATTAGGAATAAAATGACTCGTTTCTCTGTGGATTCGACCCTACTTGCCTATCTATTATCAGTTAGTGGTTTTAGGAATTACTTTTGATTAGGCGATACGACTTTAGCCTGTCAAAATTTGGTGCCGTTGCCGGGGAAACGATTTTATTTTTTATTTCTGATCATTTTTGTAGTCTAGGTTATTTTCTTTTTTTTGTCTCAGAGAACGTTAGTTCTTTGAGGCAAGTCTCATATTTGCTTTTAGTTTTTTTTTGTTTATGCCCAGGTGTTCCAGATTAGGGTACATCCCATTCGATCCTGAGATCGAACGATCCTTCCATAGACAGAAGAATTTCTACAAGCAAATTCTGGCGGATTCTGGTGATAATAATAATCACCGAGATCCTCTAACTAATTCTGGCGGATTTCCGTTCGTTAATATTAATCCTGTTTTAATCCCGATCAGATTCTAAATATGATTTTCGGGCATTTTTTGATTATAACGAAGTTTTTTTATACTTAAAATATTATCCTTGAGTTTGATTGATAAAATTAATTATGTTTAAAGTTAATTAAGTATAAATATATGTTTTTATTGAAGTTTAAGTGCTGGAAATAGTTTCTAAGTACTACTTTTGATGTTTTATAAAGAGGGTTTAATCACCCATTAAAAAGGGAGATTATTAGGGGTTTTTAAATAATTTTAAGATTTTTATTAAACTTTAAACTTGCTGTAATTTCATGTATAATGATGTATTTTAAGGTTTTTATGAAGGAAATATAAAGAACTATATATAAGCCTATAATTTTAACTAAAGGGAAGGTTTTAAAGTGTTGTTTAATTGGATTTTGAAGGTTTTAAAGTAAGTTAGTATTGCTGTAAATTTGGTTGTTTGGGTATTGATTGAAATCTTATTGTTTGTTTTAGGAGAGGACTTTATAGAAGGTGATTTCTAGTTAGTAAAGTGGCATACCAATTCGTTTGTTCAAGGTACGTACAAGTTACGAAACCTTGCTTGTAGGTGCATGTTTAAGGACGGATCGAGAACTTAGTATCATGTATAGCATTGACTGAGTTAAATTGTTTGGTTATATATTGTGAATTTCAAATGATGTGCACTATTTTATATTGCAAGTATTATTTGTGCTCTAATTATGCAAGGTGCGCTTAGAGGCAAAGGTATGTGATTGGTGTAAAGATTAATTTATTACTCATTCATGATTATGAAAACAGGATGAGTAAAGGAAGAATTCAAGTCTTATAAGACAAGGTTAAGGTTTTGGGGTGCCTTATGCACTCAAGGTGTTTATACACCGAGGTAGTAAAGGAATATATAATAAATGTCGCTTGTCACTAATAAATCAAGAATTGAAATTGGAAATTTGTTTTACTTGATTGAATTGATATTGGATTGATTGTATTGTTTGCATATGATTGGTATGTGATTGGTGTAAAGATTAATTTATTACTCATTCATGATTATGCAAACAGGATGAGTAAAGGAAGAATTCAAGTCTTATAAGACAAGGTTAAGGTTTTGGGGTGCCTTATCCACTCAAGGTGTTTATACATCGAGGTAGTAAAGGAATAAATAATAAATGTCGCTTGTCACTAATAAATCAAGAATTGAAATTGGAAAGTTGTTTTACTTGATTGAATTGATATTGGATTGATTGTATGGTTTGCATATGAGTCATCACCAAGTCTAAACCTGTAAATCACGTAAAGTGCAAGATGGATGAGCAATAAAACTCTGGATTGGTGCACTTTTGGAGTAATGACAATCAGGGGTTGGGGTACACGGGGTATTAGTCGTGTACTTTTATCGAGACCGTCTGATCTACGATTCTCCTATTTCAAATATTATTTTCTAAAACTAGGAGTTAGGTGAGATCTCATACTAACTACGGTCACGGAGTCGCGCCCGTGGTCGTTGGATGTTTATTGATGTTTCTGAAAGGAGGCATGGGGTTTTTCTTTTATTGATGTTCCAAATGGGACATGGGTTGGACAACCTTGTATATTGCTAAATCCAATGAAATAAATAAATGAGTTAGTTAATATTAACTAGTGAAGTCTTAATAAATTTGATGGTTGAGTCATGTGCTGAGTCTATAATTTAATGATGCTTATGATTGATTATTAGTAGCTTGTTAGGGATTTCTTATTTTATTTCGCAGCTTGTATGTACTTAGCTTTGCTGATTGCGTGCTTTGTGTGTCTTTCTTTGGTCATGGCCTTCGCCTTTCAATAACCCTGTGACGATCCAATTTTTACACTTATAATATTGGGGAGCAGATTAACCACAGGTTCTTACATACGCAACATTCGCATCAGGGTTGTGGGATTTTGAGTAGAGAGTTGGTTATTATTTGCAGTTTATTTCTTTTCATAAGTTTGAATTTATTTAAACTCTGGTTTTTATTTATTTACTACTTTTGTGGGGTTTTGAATAAGGGCCTTAATGGTTCCAAGTTGTATGATTTAAGTTGGTTTTGGTTATTGGTTTTGAAACTTATTTATAACTGAATAAGTTTTTCCGCTACTATTTTCTGATAAAGCTTTAACGTTTGAACACGTGGCGGTAGCACGCCAGTAATTCTCTTGGAATTGTTCAGGTTACTCACAGGTTTTTAAGAGAGAATTATTAGGGTGTTACACGTGAACGGTTTACAAGTTTCTTAAAAACTTGTTGGCGGCTCCCTACCTTATTTGTCCCTAATCGTTGTCCCTAATCGTAATGTCAATTCCCACTTCCTATGAATGCCAAGCATATTCACACATGCATTAACGTAGGCGCACTTCGAGCGACGCCTACAATTTGGCGACTCCACTGGGGAGGATTCTTGGTTATTTATCGATTTGAGTGATCGGTATTTAATTAAGATGAGTGGATGAGACTTGAAACATTCTTGAATTGTATTCCTGCGATTTAATTGGCATTTTCACATATGCATATGCAATTTTAGGTCACCTATTTTTCCACAATAGTACGTGCTCTACGTATGTGGCTAGCCCGGGGGATTTAAGCTCTATCAACTCGAAAACGCTCATGGCAATAAGGGTTCATCCGAGTTTTTAAATCCACCCAAACCATGCAGTTGAGTTCGATTTCATCACGAACTCGCAGAGCCGCCCGTTGGAATATACCCTCAAGGGAGGCTGCCTTGCTAACGCGTCCAAACTCTTAACCATGGTACCCTTTGACACCCAAAAGCTTGACCATAGTCGATCATAGAACTTGACTTTAGGGTTGCGAACTTCATTGCATCATGCGTGACTATATGCTTATGTGTGCATTTTTTTTATTGACCTTTTTTTAATTTTTTTTTTCTCTTATAAAACCCCTTTTTTTATTATTAGAGTCGAGCCATAGATTTTTTTTTTTTAATTTTTAAGTCACCCGGATTTTAATTCCCGTATACTGCACAAGAGTCAACGTATTTTGGTCATAGCCGGAGTTCTAGAAAGAGTTATGTGTTGTGCCACCTATGGATCTGTAGCCCCGGGTTTTATCTTTCATTTGGCGTTGGTTTCGTTTCAATCAGAGTCACAGATAAAAATTTATAACCTATATACTACAGCCTATCCGGTTTAGGTGTTTTTTTAGCGTCAACTTTCTTTTGTTTTATTTTTTTTTAAAATTTTTTATATCTTTTCGTGTCAAGTTAGTATTAGCCAAATCCTTTAATCCATTTCAACTCGTATAACATAGGATTATAGATTTTTTTTATACCCATGAGTCCTAAATCTTCTAGAATTCTAGTCCTCTTCCTAGTTTCTTGTGGTTTTTGGTGCTAACCTTAACATGTGTTCTTTGTCTTTGATTGTGGTTGATCTTATTTATGACTAATGATTTCCAATGGACCGTTTTCACCTAGTAAATGGAATAAACATTAAAATTGGACAAAATTAATCAAGTTAGTTTGTCTTTTAGTCTTCCGTGCTATTTGGTCATTGAGTCTTTTGTTTTTCACAACGTCCTCATGTCTAGTCATGCGATCATACCACGAGTCTTAATAAACTCACCTAATCACACATGTTGAGTGATTGCACACACTTTGTCTCCGAGTCATGCACTATATTGTTTATGATCGTATACTAGGACCATGCATGCATCGTTTTCTGTCGTAGTAAAAATGAGTGGAGATTTTTCTCACTTGTTTTCAAATGTCTATTTTTTCCCTTCCTTTCCTATCTAGAGCAATGAGTCGAACAATTAAGTGTATTATTTTATTTCACAGTACTTGGTCAAGGAGCAGGGATAGATTAATACGGTTCGAGTCATTACCGCAACAATCTCTCAGATCTAATAGGCGTTCAAAGAGAACTTTGCCATCTCCACATTACTTATCACCTTTCAATGGCCACTAAAGAAGATATTGAGAACATCAAAAAATCCATCGAGGCACTGTCTTCCATGATGCAAACCCTTACCACTAAAGTCACTACCATGGAACAAAACAAGGTCACTGTTTCCACCCTTGACAAATTGAAGGAACAAATCAGTAAGATTTCTGAGGATTTCACTTATGTGAGACATCCTCCTACTCCTTTGGATGTGAAAGACAGTCTCCCTGAAAAGTTCTCTACTGCTGATATTCCAAATTTCAAGCCTACTGACATTCCAATATTCCATTTGAAGGCGTTCTCTGCAACCATGGCTCTTAAGGGATTGGACGTAACACTCTTCCCTACGGTGTTCCCTCTCTCCTTAGAGCATGCTTGCCAACAATGGTTTTATTCCCTAGATGCCAAGCGTATTGCGACTTGGCAAGATGTCACCAACAGTTTCATGAATCGTTACAAGTGTAACATTCAAACTAAAACTTCTGAACGTGAAATCTCCATTCTCAAACAGAAAGAGAATGAAGGCTTCAATTCACCGCTTATCTGAACAGGTGGAGGGAAACAACTTCACTCTTGGTAGATCCTCCCAAATAAAGAGAGATGGTTCGCCTCTTTATTCAAAATATGACTCACAAGTATAGGGAACATCTCAAATTTCTTCCACTGAACACTTTTGAAGCTGTATACGACATCGGCATCAATATCGAGGATGAGCTTATAAAGACTGCTGGTAGTAACAATAATAACACTTGGAAAAACAAGAAGAACGACCATCCTTCTTCTTCGTCTTCTAAGCACGAAAATACTACCAACAATATAAGCCAAGTTGATCTCAATGAAGTGTTAGCTCTTGATGCTCCATTGCCCAAGAAGAAAAGAACTTACACTCCTTTAGGAATGACTTATGATGCGGCCTTTGATCGCCTCTACGGTCAAGGTTTGATCACACCCATTGGGCCATTTTCAGAGCCAAAACCTGTAGAAAGGAGCGCCAAATGGAATCCCAATGCCCATTACAAGTACCATCAAGGAAAGGGCCACACTACCGAGCATTGTTGGAATTTGAAGGACGTCATTCAAGACTTGGTGGATGCAAACAAACTTCCTGTCCCTCCAGGCGGCAAGAAGTAATGAACACAAGGCGCACAACAGATCCTTTGTGCAAGATTTCATGATTTCTTTTTTGTCATTCATCTCCATTCCCCCATTCATGTCTAGCATAGGTTTTCCATTTCAAATTTTTATACGTCTCATGTATTTCGTTCACCTTTTCCATTAATAAAATGAGAAAATTTCCTTTACATCTCGATCATAGCATTTTTCATTAACTCATTCTAAAAAAATAAAAATAAAAATCAATTACCGAACTAAACACAAGGTACACCAATGAATTGAGGCACCTTTGCAACCCTGTTATTCCCTGTTAACCGGTCAATCACATTCCATTTCTTCGTCAACCACTTCGAGCCTCGTCTAACGTTTGGCCTTCATTTCTTCAACCCACATTCACTTAACCTTGGGATTGGAAGATGTGTAATTGAATAACATTCAAAAAGCAAGTAAAAAATAATAAAAAAAAAGAGCAGCAAAGCAACAATAAAACAATGTCTAAAGGCAAGTGTTCCAAAGTCTTTGATACGAACATGTCTCGAATTGCGTCTCTTATCGAGTGATTGGTACCGTGCCTGAGAAACATGAATGCTAAGTGAGTGATGGACCGCATGATCTGAGATTGCCCACATTGATTCAAAAGAATGAAAAAAAAGAAGAAAAAATGAAAATGAACTTGCAAAATTCAAAACAAAAAAATATATGAAAAAATAAAACTTGCAAAGTCTAATACACAATTGCATATCTTGGGGGCTTCTCTCGGGTCTTGAGCCTTTTACCCCTTTTTTCCTTAAACCTTCAGCTTAACCACCTTACAACCCTTGAAAGACCTCTTTGAGGTGTACACACACTTGTGCAAAGTTCGGCTAGAGCTAAGTTGGCTTGATTCCTAACGGATACGTAGGCAACCTCACATTGAGGTGCGGCTACATTCACATTCATATTCACATTTATTTTCATACCCATGCTTGATTGAGTCAAAAAAATATCCAATGCTTATCCCTATGACCCTATCCATCTAGAGCTAGACTTGGGGGCTTGAACCCACATCATTTAGCCTACCTAGCCTAAAGAGTCATCATCTTTGACTCTTTTCACATATATTTCCATCACCATAGTCATTGCAGCGTCACTTATTATCACATTCACACACTTCACTCACACATCCATATCCATATAAATCATCCTTCCCTTAAAGAACCCTTTATCATGGAATCTTCAACACCGTGCATGTTTCATCGTCTTTCGGGACAACATTCATTACAAGAAACATTGTATACTTGCTTAGCTTCCTGACCTGAGCAATATTCATTGTTTCACGCATTGCATAATGTGCTGAGCAACATTTATATATCAATGATTTTTAATCATACAAAGAATATTGTGCTTAGCTCCTAAGCAACATTCATTTTGCAATACTCACTAATCACTTCATCTGTATACGTGCTTAGCTTCCAGACCTAAGTGACGTTCAAGATCGTTTCTTTACACCATATATGATGCTTAGCTCCATGACTTAAGTTCATTCATCTATCGTTTCACATGATGTAATTGTCCTTAGCCTCATGGCCTAAGAACATGCATCGTACATACATTATTTTCAGGACAAACAATTCAATCCATACGAATCATTTCGTCTTCCTCAAGGAGGAAGTTCAAAACTTCTTCTCTTTTTCATTATTTTATTTTGAGGAAGTTCAAAAACTTTTTTAAAATTTTTATCGAGGGAAGTACGAAAATAAAATTTCATTTTTCACGTCTTTATTTTTCGGGAGAAAGTCGGTACCCTCCACTCGTCTCATGACAAAAATGATGGAAATTTTTTTTCTTTTGCATTTTCGGTTGCTTGTGTATGTACACACTCACACCATACATATACACACACAATCACAAGTCATACACATGTCGTGTCAAGTCAAAGCTTGGTCAAGTCTGTTGGTCAAGTCAATCATAGTCTATACGAGTCCCTTGGCAAATTTTATTTTGCAGGTCTCAATTACAACCCACGATCGGGGACAAGCGGACCATCTACAGCCCACGACCGGGGACAAGCGGACCATCTACAGCCCACGTCCGGGGACAAGCGGACCATATACAGCCCACGTTCGGGGACAAGCGGACCATCTACAACCCACGTTCGGGGACAAGCAAACCATTTACAGCCCACGTTCAGGGACAAGCGAACCAACTACAACCCACGTCCGGGGACAAGCGGACCATCCACATCCCACGTTCGGGGACAATCGAACCACCATCATTGCATGACGCAAGGTTCTCGATACACAGAGACTTGCAATCTCATCATCTGTCGACTTTCCTCAAGCATGGAAAGTATTATCCGGTGGATTTCTTCAAGCATAGGAAACCGCCAAATTCCTTTGTCGGCTTTCCTCAAGCATGGAAAGCATTATCGGTGGATTTCTTCAACCATAGAAAAACGCCAAAATCATATGTTGACTTTCCTCAGGCATTGAAAGTATCATCTGGTAGGTTTCTTCAGGCTTAAAAAGCTACCAAATTCCTTAGTCGGCTTTCCTAAAGCATGGAAAGCGTTTCAACGAACGTCATCCGATGGATTCCTTCAAACATAGGAAGCTGCCAAACTCATTTGTCACCGATACACTGGTGTCAAATAAGCATTCTATCCCTTTACTCTTTTATCTGTAGAGCTAACATTTTTCTGCAGGTATTGGCGTATACAGAGTGATTTAGGATCGCAGAACGTCTTAAATCATTCTCCGTTCCTATCGACTACTTTGTCTATTGTTTTCGAAACTAACGTTTCTAAACACTCAGTCAAAGTAGGGGCTTCTGTAGACACCTAAAAATGTCTCCCCAAAACCAAACCCGATGATGAACAACATTTCACCGCCATTATTGGTCGGGTTGAGTATTTAATCTTGGAGTGCTTGAATCCATATTTCCATTTCATAAACCAACCTAATTCCTAGCCCATTTCCCCAAACCATAACTTATTTTTCTCTTTTCGTGCCTTTAAACCCAAAATAATTCATTTCGTGTCCTTTAAAATCAATCATTTCGTGTTCTTTTTATAGAAACGTTTATTCCAGTTTATTTTGGTCCATAATATGAGTCTAATGATTACATAGTTTGATGGGGCTTTAAAATATCTTTCCAACGATATATTATAAGCCCAAATCCAAGTTATAACGAATAAGTTTATGGCCAAAATATTAAACTAGCCCAAACCGAACCTAAGCCAACCTTACCTACGACCCAATAATCATGTGGAGGGTCCAAATTATTTGATCCAATTCCTAAACCAATTAGGATTAAACCAAAGCGTGAAAGGTATAATTGACTGAGGGTTTGGACCAAATCAACTCTAATTTTTATTTAATTTAATTGTTTTAATTTGATTTATATTTTTTTATTGAAGTTACTAACAGTTTATTCATGATGTAGCAATTCAAGGAAACGCGGAAAGTGAGTAATTAATCACTTAATTACTCTTATTTTTATTCTTGTTGCTAGTATTATGATTAGGTTATTTTATATTTGATTTGAATAACGTTATTATTGTTGAATTGATTCCAATATTAATGGTAATTCTATTATTTTTATGATCACCATATTGCATGTTTAAAGGGAATATGTAATTGAAAATCACAACTAATAAGATTATTTGGACAACCGGTTTAGGTTCCTTTTTAATCTTATTATTTAATCAAGTGATCACAAATAATTTAGAATTATATGTTGCATTAATATTCAACCAATTTAGCTTAATAATATATTGGAGCAAATTGAATCTTTGTTTGTATGCCTTTGAGAACGCAAGAATGTTTTAAACTATAAGAATCGAGTAGAGGCCAATATATACGGGCAAATGTGACTCCATGACTCACTTCGTACCATCATCCCCAATCCTCCTTTCGTGGTTCCGAACCATATGGAGTTAGTAATCTCATGGATTATGAATGGGGTTTAACCTTCACGGGTCAATCGTTGTTGCTTATCGTTGTCCCTTATTCGTGGTTGCCTTTTATGATCCGTGAACGGTTTACAATTCCTTAAAAACTTGTTGGCGGCTCCCTACTTTATTTGTCCCTAATTGTTGTCCCTAATCGTAATGTCAATTCCCACTTCCTATGAGTGCCAAACATATTCACACATGCATTAACGTAGGAGCACTTCGAGCGACGCCTACAGGAGGATGTCGTTTGGACTTTGCAATTCACCAACAAACTTTCAAAGGTGCATAATGAGTATATTTGGAGACATGCTTGAGGCCGAAATGGAAATGTTCATGGATGATTTCTCGGTAGGGGGTCTTACATTTGAAGATTGTTTGTCCAATTTGGGAAAATGTTTAGCAAGATGTGAGAAGGTCAACTTGGTCCTAAATTGGGAAAAATGCCACTTCATGGTTGAAGAGGGAATCGTCCTTGGTCACAAGATATCAAGCAAGGGGATTGAGGTCGACAAGGCCAAAGTTGAAGTGATTGAAAAATGTTGCCACCTGAGAGGAGTAAGATCCTTTTTGGGGCATGCCGGGTTCTATAGGAGATTTATCAAGGATATATCACAAATTGCTAGACCCCTAAATGCTCTTCTTCAAAAGGATGCCATCTTTACTTTTGATGAAAAGTGACTTCAAGCTTTCAACAAATTAAAGGAGGCTTTGATCTCTACTACAATCGTGCAAAGGCCAATATGGGATTTGCCGTTTGAACTTATGTGTGATGCTAGTGATGTTGCAATTAGAGGGGTGTTGGGACAAAGAATTGAGAAGAAACTTCACATCATTTACTACATGTCCAAGACCTTGAATGGAGCTCAATGGAACTACACCACAACGGAGAAAGAGTTTCTTGCAGTGGTACATGCTTTTGAGAAGTTTTGGAACTACCTCATTGGTTCCAAAACTATTGTTTACACCGAGCATGCGGCTATTAGGTAACTTGTGGCAAAGAAAGAGTCCAAACCTCGTCTTCTTCGATGGGTCTTATCTCTCCAACAATTTCATGTTGAAATCCGTGATAAGAAAGGGGTCGAGAATGTGGTTCCGGACCATCTTTCCCGATTAGAGAATGTGAAAGCTAGTGATGATGAAATCCCCATATGTGATGAATTGAGAGATGATGTGCTCTATATCTTGAATGAAAAGGAGCTTCCCTGGTTTGCCGACTTGGTGAACTATTTGGCTTGTGGAGAATTCCCTCCCAATTTCTCCAAAAACCAAAGGAAGAAGCTAAAGAGAGAAGCAAGTCACTATGTATGGGATGACCCCATTCTCTATAAGAGAGGAGTAGACGGTTTGCTCCGTAGGTGTGTTCCGGATGAAGAAGTGCAAAATGTGCTCAAGATGTATCATTTCGATCCTTATGGAGGGCATATGGGAGCAAACAAAACAACATTGAAGGTCTTGCATAACGGGTTGTGGTGGCCTAACATCTTTAAGAATAATGCTTGGGGGTTTGTGAAGACTTGTGACCGGTGTCAACGAACCGGCAACATATCCAAGCGTAATGAGATGCATCAACATCCGATTCTTGAGCTAGAGGTATTTGATGTATGGGATACTGATTTCATGGGGTCATTCCCTACTTCTTATGGAAATCAATACATCCTTGTGGCGGTCGATTACGTATCAAAATGGGTTGAAGCCATTGCCTCCCCAACTAATGACCACAAGGTAGTTATGAAGATGTTCAAGAAAGTCATATTTCCAAGATTCAGAATTCCTAGAGCTGTGGTAAGTGACAACGGTTCACATTTTGTTCATAGTGCTTTTCAAAATATGCTAAGGATGCACGGGGTTCACCAAAGGTTCGACCTTACCTATCATCCACAAACGAGTGGACAAAGGGAAGTGTTTAACCGCCAAATCAAGTTAATTCTTGAGACGACGGTTACTAGAAATAGGAAGAATTGGTCAGAAAAACTTGATGATGCCTTATGGGCATATAGAACGGCCTACAAAACCCTAATAGGCACAACTCCATGTCGTCTTGTGTATGGAAAATCTTGTCATCTACCAGTGGAGCTTGAACACCAAATTCAATGGGCAATCAAGAAGATTAACTTCGACTTGGCTAGCGCGGGAGAGCAAAGATGGCTTGATTTACATGAGCTTGAAAAGCTAATATTGGAGGCCTATGAGTGTGCTGCCTTTATCCTTCCAAAATGGTTCGATCACGATCTCTGGAGATAAGAGTCAAGTTCTAGATAAAGCAAACAATAGTCAAGGATCCATGTGCCGCTCCTGCAAGATGTGTAGAAGGCTAGAAAAGAACAAAACCTCACATGGTTGTAGCATTAACTCACTATTAGTTTCAAATTCACCAAAGGGAGCAACACCTTCTTACCACAAACAAGTAGACTCCAACTTCAAGGTCTCAAAAGTTCTAAATGACTACCTTAGCATACTCTATCCTAGAATCAACCAAGCATACTCTCAAACCATGCACACCGTTACCATTTAAGAAGAAAAACATTCATCTACACAAGTCCAGAAGTATTATGTCCAAAGCAAGTATAAAACAAAACACAATACGAATTTGCCTTGAAAGAAACAAAAATCTTTTTGGAATTTTTTCAAAATAAAAGAACACGGAAATGCATATACAAATGTGCATGGCATATAAGAATCAACATCCCACCAAACATGATATAATACCCTCCCCCTAGCTTGAATGAGACAACATGCTCAAACATTAATCAAATAATCCACGGGAGGGGAAAAGAAAGAAATCAATCCAACAAACCAACACATGTCCAACAAGTCATCAACCATTAGAGAAAGAGTAAGGAAAGATATTACCGGATTTAGGAGGGTGTAAATACTCGCAAATGACCCAATTTAATCTTTCAAAGCCAATTTCCTCTAGAATTGAATCTTGTTTTCCATATGCTAGCAAAAATTGGAGTCAATCTTCCTTGATTCCCGATCCAAACCAATGCAAAGTGTATATCAAGTCATGTACCTAGCAAAAGGCACACAAACATCTCCACGAGAGAAAATCTATTATAAAAAGAAAACAAAATGAAAGAAATAAAACACGGGTTACTTCCCGAGGAAGGCTTGCTTAAGGTCCAAGCTTCACCGCTCTAGTAAATAATATTGCAACGATCGCGAGAGCTTGTCAAATGCACTACTACACATTTCATATGATAACAAGTAGGAAAATGAGGGTAAGAGGACGTGCAACAAGGATAGTGCACGCAAATAAGGAGAGGGACGCCAAGAAAAGGGAGAAAATCAAAAGCAAATTCAACAAAATATGAAGAAGAAGATGAATAAGAAGAAAAAGAAGAATAAGGCAAACTCTCCTCAAAATGTTTTTGGGTGGAAAAATCACCCTTTTCCTCAATAGAAGACGAATGAGAGACATGTAAATCATCATAGACAATGGGGTCCCCAATAGGCTCATGGACAAAAGAAGGGGGGACATAGGAATGTGGGGGATATGGTTAAATTTTCTTAAAAAGGGGACATGAGAATAGGGAATAGGAGCATTGGTCTCACAAATGGACTCTTCCTCACCACCATGCCTCAAATCACCAATAAGAGCATTGAAATCAATCATATAATCCTCAAAAGAAGAACACTCATGATCTCCATCTCCCTCAAAGATCCAACTTCCAAGAGAGACTGCATAATCCCCTCCATCACAGCAATGAACAACAACTCCCTCAACATCCTTAAAGCCCAAAGTCTCAAAACCAAGCATGAATGGATGCAAATTCATTTAAAACTCATCTCTCTCTCATGAAGTATCCTCAATGAACTCAAAGAACACATTGGAGATAACCTCAAACGAGCCCAAATACTCATGGATAGAAGAATCACAATCATGCACTTGAGACTCATCACAATCAACTAAGGAAGGGGAGTTTAGATTCACAAAATCATCATCATCATCATCACTCTCAACTCCCTTTCCTTCACTCCTATGTTTACTTATAGGATCCTCACACACTCTTGGTTGCTCAAAATCATCATCATTAACACACAAATTAGATCGGGATTTTTCATAAACGAGGATCAAAGATGATAATTGACCTTCCAACACTTCTTTTCTTTTCAATTCTTCTTTAAAAAGCCCCTCATGCTCTCTAATCATCTCTAATTGGCTCTTCAAAGTTTCCATTTTTATTTCAAAGGGCCTAAGATTGGGATTCATCTCCAACTCCCTCAAAGATTCATCATTTTGGTTATATATATGGAACTAGAGACTCATCACAAGAGTTTGGAGAATGAAAAGGTGAAGAGGGTTGAGGATCGATAGTGAAAGAAGAGTCACAATCAAAGGTAGGATCATCAACATTATAAACATAAGAATTTTCATCAAATTGAGGAGAGGAGGAAAAATCAAGCATATAAGATTCATCATTGAGGGAACGAAGCACATCACAAGAAGGCATGCTAAATAATGAAGAATATTATAATACACCATTAGCATCAACTTGAGCATGCACCTCATCATCATGAACAAAAGAGGAAGAAAAATTGAAATAATTCGTTCTATGTTCAAATATGGGATCATATGATAATTCAGGGGAATTCATGCTAATATTAGAAGAATCAAGACATTGTACATCAATATTATGATCATGATTACTTCTATTATTGACATCACAAGCAAACCAAACATAAAAATCCCAAGCATCATAGATTGATAATGCTCTAAATTCACCATTATGCATGCATTTAACAATATCCCTAGTTTGTTCATTCAGACCAAAATAACAAATTTCACCAGCCTTTTAAAGATTACAACCATTATAATCCAAAATTCCCTCAAGCCTATTGAAATATATATTCACAAAAAGGCTCATTGTCATATTGATGAAGTGAGAGACATGCCATTTTTATCAAAACAAACAAAAATCAAATAAAAAAAAGTATATACAAAAAGACCTAGAATCAAGCAATAAAAAACACTCAAACATAGACATCCTTCCCCGACAACGACGCCATTTTGACGTAGGGAAAACTAAGTCGTTATCAAATCTTCCCTAGAGCCAAACAAATTTATAATCACTTAACAAACCTAGATACAAGTATAGAGGTAAGTCAAGGGTCGAACCACTAGGAACGGTTATATTCAAGTGATTTTAATTTGTGCCTAAGCTAGGTCAAAGTCGAAGGTGAAGAGTAGGTAACTAATACTAATAACTACCAAACCAAGTAAACAAACAAATAAAACACTAGGGAATGAGGATCAACATGCATTCATGATGATCAAGCTAATTAGGGAATCAAGCAATGTAAAGACAAATAGTAGGAACAATTAGGAGCGTTTAATTAATCATCCTCATACTCTCTAACCTAGATTTCTCTAGTACTAAACAACAAGAAGAAATATAATCAAATACTCAACCATTGATGATCAAATCAATATCAAGTGGTCATGTCAATCAATTCAATCATGCAATCTAGTTTAGCATCATGGTTAGCTACTCCAATCAAACTAGGCAATAATATGCAAACCTAAATTAATCAATTTAATTACAACACAAGAATTACTCAAATTCCCAAATCAATATCAGCAATCAATCATACATGTTTATCCAATCCGTAGCAAAGAAACTACTCAAGAATCATCATCAAAACCAAATCAACAAACAAGAAATTAACTAAAGCAATAAAGAGGAGAGAGAGTGAGAAACTCTCATTGATTTATCATGGAGATCTTCAATACAAATGTAACCTTGAATCTTCAATCTCTCAAATAATTATTGAAATCCTTCACTTTCTCTCTCTAAAACTAATCCTAAATTAACTCTAAATCTAAAGAGAGAAGCTCTCAACTAAGATAAGAAAATGTGAACTAAAATTCTAAACTAGTCTAAAGTTGTTCCAAAATTAGAAAGGTCTCAAGTATATATAGCAAGGGAGAAAAGTAGGCTCGACCAACCTGTAGTGCGCATACACAAGAGGGTGTGTGCGCGTGTGCACGCACTGGAGGGTGTGTGCCACTCATGCTCCCTGTTGCGTTCATGCACCATAGCGATGGATGTGCACTCGACCTCTTGCTTTGGTTCCAGCACTCACAAGCATGTTCCTCATCGACGTTCTCGTATGATGCTCACGAAGGGCGCATCCTTTAAATCTTCATTTTTGCGTGTTCGTGATCAAGACATGCGATGATGCTGATGCACAAGAGTGTTAAGGCCAAGAGTAGAAGCTTGCTTCTTATCTTGAACTCTAGCCAACCAAATGATATGAGGTCTTGTCCCGAGCATCCAAAAGACTTTGAGAACCTTCCAAAGTAGATCTCGTGACCCAAACAAAGCCTACAATAAAAGAAAGTAAAGCAATTAAAGTAGAAAAGATGAAAACACCCTTATTTAACAAGAAAGCACAAATAAGAGAAACGAAGAAACTAAAACATAAATGAAAGAAACTAAGGCATTAATTAAAGAGAAAAGCTATAAAAAAAGGAAAACGTCCTAAAATGTCACCATATGAGTGCCATAAATGACACTCATCGGTTAAATTTCCAATGTTGATGTTGATTTTATTGTTATTATTGATCACTATATTAGATGTTTAAAGGGAATATGTAATTGAAAATCACACCTAATAAGATAATTTGGACGAACGGTTTAGGTTCCTTTTTAATCTTGTTATTTAATCGAAGTGATCACATTATTTTATAATTATGTGTTGCAATATATTCAACCAATTTAGCATAATCATAGTTTAGAGCGAATCGAATATTGTTTGTATGCCTTTGAGATCACAAGAATTACTTTTCTCAATAAGAATCAAGTAAAGGCCAATACAGGTGAATGTAACTCCATGACTCACTTCGTACCATCATCCCCGATCCTCCTTTTGTGGTTTTGAACCATATGGAGTTAGTAATCTCATGGATCATAAATGGAGTGTAAACTTCACGGGTCAATTATCGTCGTCCCTTATTTGTGGCTGCCTTATAATGATACGTGAACAATTTACAAGTTTCTTAAAAGCTTGTTGGCGGCTCCCCTACTTTACTTGTCCCTAATCCTATAATGTCAATTCCCACTTCCTATGAGTGTGAGGCACATCCACAACATGCTTACGTAGGTACAGACTCTTGAACCATCCTTAAGGTACTCTCCCCACAAACGGTGCCAAATGTATTAAGTGTTTTTGTCCCTCGGGTGAGCTACGACTCAAAGACTGGTCGGTGAGCGCCTGTACCTGCAAAATAACAAAGAATCCAGGTGGTTGGAGTTCCGCCTCCGATGATCAAGTTAGAATGTGTAGGAGCGAGTAAAAAATGCGGAAAATAAAGGTGAGATCTTTCTAAGATTCCAAGAAAGAATATTTCTCTGATGTAAGAGTATGTTAGTAATGTGTGTAATCAATTCTGTCTGTCCCACAAATGGGGAAATCTCCCTATTTATAGGGTCATTCTGGATAAAGGTGCCCTAATCTAGGTCATTTGCCCTAGATTTGGTGGGCTGCCCGTCCTTTTAACGGCTCTTTGGGAATTGGGCCCTGAAAAGCCGTCATTCCTCTTGGTGACAGTGGATTCCACGTGTCACTTTGCAAGTGGCCCGATTTAGGCCATTAATGGGTGGACACGTGTCCCATCCCTATTGGACCACGTGGCGGGGTAATTTTACCCAAAACAACAATTGTTATATAATAAAATGCATTATGCACCAATTGAACACCAAACTAGTCCAACTAGCATATAAAACCTTGTACAAGTAGAACATGTTTAGTACTTAACCTGTTGTGTCTATCTACAGTGGTTACATTTTTGTTTCTAAAGGATCAAACACAATATCTGAGGAACATCTTACTATTATATACTACGCTTAAAATAACATCATTAACTAGAAAATTTAACATACAAAAAATGATAGCTTTAAGGGGTGTTGTAAAACTAATAAAATAGGTAACATTTAGACTTGCACATCCTATTCTACTTTACAATGCTATGCTATTTATAATATCATAACTAAATAATTAAAAAACAAGAATACTTTGGGAGAGTATAGATAGCCATACCTTTCTTTCCCATGTAGGAGAAATTGCCCTTAGTATGGTTCAACTTTATGGTTTGAATTGGAGGGAAAAAAAATTGCCACAGATGCCTTGAGCCCAACACCAAATCGTAATGTCTGAGTATATGTATTGTCTTATCCTAATGCTTATTCAACGATTGACATTTCTTGTTCAGCTCATCTTAATACTTTTTCAGTTCAGCTGAACTTAAAGTAGTCCTTCTATCTGACCTAAGTAAAGGAACTCTGCATTCTTCGGATTTCCTGGTATTTTTATGCTTCTTTTCCAAAGCTTAAATCATTGATAAATCTGAAATATGGTTAACTTCAACTCTTTACTCTTCCTCTTATACTCTAGTTAAATTTACTTCTTGCTATCTTCCATTTTCACGTACCAATCACACTCATTTCCACCTAGCCAAAAACAAGACCCCTTCGGAATCACCATGTCCAACCTTGGAAAAACAATGGTGCGTTCTTAGGGAAGGCGCATAGTGCCTCATCCAATTAGCCCACAACTGTACTTCAGACCCTTCAAGCCTAGTAACAACCCTGAAATTGAGTTCAACACCACCACTTATTTTGAGAGTCATTATCACTACGACGAAGGGCTTTACATTCCCCCTATCTTTCTTCATAATCAATTGTCCGACTCTCTTGAATTTAAGACAACCACCTATATCCCTAAAATTTTGATGGAAGTGTCGGAAGCTTATTATCCAGATCTAATTGATTTAGATGGCTATCTTCACAAGGGGGTTGGTGCTTTTGCCAAGTGGTTGTGCAAAAAATTCAACCTCTTATGACTTCATCCCAAAAGAAATTGATCCAATTTTTGATTTGAAGCTAAAATTGAGCCCGAGAGACTTCCTCTGTACACCCTGCCTTTACAAGAAAGACACATTTTCATCGGCGCTATCACGGCAACCATTCATGTGATGGAGGTGCGCAGCCTTGTCCAGTTCGTTCACCTCAATGTTTTCTCTTGTGTTACCGCCAATCTGAGGGTGAAGTACCACGGGTGTCTGTATATGGGTCTGAGACTGATGTTCATGAGCCGTCTCCTAGGTTCTTACCAATGCTTTCACATGTCATCCTGTGGAATGCAATGAATGTTCACTGACCATCGTTTGTGGATACGTTCTACCAGTTGTTCAATGCGTACTCACCTACTTTTGAGTAGTTTCTTACTCTCATCATCACATTTTTGGTGATATCTGGAGTGAAGGTTCGGCAAAGTGGATCATGTTTGCGAGGATGACATTCCTTTGTTAATAAGAAGGAACTTCAATGAAATCCTTTCCTATAATGAAAGAGATGTAGGTGCTAGTGGTGTCCGCAGAGAACTAGAAAATTTTTGTGATGTTATTGAATGACACGGGTTGAGAGATTTGGGATTTTTGAGGTCATGGTTTACCAGGGAGCGAGGTCAAACTGCTACTACTAAAGTTAGGAGAAGATTAGATCGTTATCTTACTTTAGAGGGATGGTGCACGCTTTTCCCGAGAGCCATAGTTGAGAACTTAATCCACGTTATTTCTAACCATGCGTCAATCTTACTCTCTTGTACTGATGCTCTATGCAAGAAAAAGAAAAAGAAGAAAAAGAGTTTCAAATTTGAAACATTTTGACTGCTTGATGAAGGCTATGAAGAGGTTGTGAAAACCTTATGAAAGAGTACGAGTCAGGCTGGTGTGCTTTAGAAGGTAGATGTGGTCTGCAAGAAGCTGCTTTTGTGGAGTGATGAAAAGTTTAATAAACTCAAGAAGAAATTGAAATAAGATGAGTATGCGTTGAAGTAGGCGCAAGCTCTTCCCATTTCTCATGA
This sequence comes from Chenopodium quinoa, assembly GCF_001683475.1. Lineage (NCBI taxonomy): Eukaryota > Viridiplantae > Streptophyta > Magnoliopsida > Caryophyllales > Amaranthaceae > Chenopodium > Chenopodium quinoa. The sequence continues at coordinate 2,461,917 of NW_018742390.1, read as the reverse complement.
TAATTGTAGAGAATTTTTGAGGCTTGAGCAACTGGTTGATGATTTAAATGATAAGTGGGAGGTGTATTGGTATCTCAGAGCCCGTGTTTTAGAAGTTCGTGATGGTGACAAGAACACAAAATATTATCATCACAAGCCCTCTCAACGTCAAAGAAAAACCATATTTCTGGCCTTTGGGATGATGGTGGGGGTGTGGCGCACTGATGATGAGGAATTGATAGAGGTTATTAGAAGCTACTTTGATGGGATTTTCACCTAATATAATCCCACTTCTCATGATTTTGATCCGGTTCTTAACTGTGTTCAAAAATCAGTTTTGGAAAGCTTGAATTTGATTTTGACAACGCCTTACTCTAAGGAGGAAGTTCACCAAGCTCTTAAGAAAATGCATCCGAGCAAAGCCCCTTGTCTGGATGGTATACACGCGGTGTTTTATCAGAGATTTTGGTACATAGATGGAGATGATGTGTCAAGATTTGTCACAGGAATTTTAAATGGTAACCCCATTCTAGACCTCACTAATGCAACCAACATTGCCCTTATCCCGAAGAAGAAGAAGCCGCAAGTTGCTGCCAATTACTGACCGATTAGTGTATGCAATGTTATTTATATGCTCATTTAGTACTCCACTTTAAAAATGTGCTTGGGTGATCACCTCTGTAGGGAATATTTCAAGCATTACCCAAAACTTGAACCCCACTGTGATCATACACTTAAGCATGGTTGCGTCCAAAGGGAAGGAAGCTAGAGAAAAAGAGTTGCCAACAAGTTTTAGGAACTTGTAAACCGTTCCCGAGGTGAAGGTTACACCCCTTAATGATCCAGGAGATCGTTAACTCCAATAGGTCTAGAACCAAGACAGGAAGTTCGGAAATGAAGGTACAAATCCAACCTAAAAGAGACTGAACCTGCCCTAATAATTGGCCCCTACTTTATTCTTCTTGTATTCATGTGCGCTTTCTGACCAACATGCAATTAATAGGTTTACCCTAAACCTGTTTAATCTATGTTGGTTGAATATTAATGCACAAATAAATCTATTATTGGCGTTCACTTGAATTATAATTGTATTAACCCTAAACAATATTATTAATTATCTTATTAAGCGTGATTACAAATACAAATTCCCTTTAAACATGCATAAAAGGTGTGATCAAGCAAAAACAATAATAATATATCAAGCAACAAAATAATCATCAAAATAGTAATAATCATGTTAAAGCATAATATTATTAGCAAGATCCTTGGCATGATACTAACAAGATTAATAACAAACCCTAGCATGTTACTAAACATCAAAGATAAAAAATTTAGCCCTAACATGATACTAACATGCTATTAGAAAGAGTAAGAATCCTAAAAATGATACTAGAAGGCAATAAATAACATCCTAACATGATGCTAGGAATTAATAAACAAATCTAAGCGTGCCCTCTACATTGAAATAATAGAGGGTGAATCAACCTTTCACGTCTACGGAGAAGGAAACTTCGAACTTGGTTAGGCGTGTCTAGATCTTGTGAATGTGGAATTGTGTTTGTAAAAGGGTTGGTTTAGAAAGAGAGAGAGAGAATCAAGAAATTCTTAATGAGAGTTGATGATTGAAAACGAAGGTCCAGGGACCCAATTTATAAGAAACTAGTCCGGAAACTGATAGAAAAGAGTTAGAATTCAAATTGAAATAAAAATCATCTTGTCGCCAACGACAGAGCTCGTTGCCAGGTGCATCGCCAACAACTTTTCGTCAGGCGGTGCTAAGACAGTTTTTTTTACGGATTTTGTTTTTATTATATCTTTTGTTCCAGAAGTCTAAATAAGTAATATAATATGTAGTTAGAAAGTTCTTGAAGTATAATTTTCAACCCAATTGGAATCAGATTAAAATATTTTGTAGATAAAAAGATATGGCTGAAATAGTGGAAGAGTGTCAGTTTTGGATAGAGTTTCGTATTCCATTCATATCTTTTTTGTTGTAGCTCAGAATTAATATTATAATATATCATTGGAAAGATAATTTCAAGATCTATCTAACCATATAATATTTTGATTATGATAATGAGGCACAAAAATAATATCTGACTGTCTTTGAGTATCTTTAAATTCGAATAGAATTAGGATTTAAAAAATAAAGGAAAGTTTTATTCAATTTCAAACTCTTTGATTTTATCTTTTCAAAAAGGATAATTAAGATCTTTAGAAGCTCATGGAATCTTCTAATAAATCCTAATTAGTTTCGGAATAGGATTAAACCTTTGGGCCCTCCTCATGATCATTGCGCCATAGGTAAAATATGGTTTGAGCGTAGTTTAGTATTTTGGCCATAACTTCCTCATTATTCATCGGAATTGGGCTTATAATATATCGTTGGAAAGGTATTTTCAAGACCCATACAACTACACCATTATTGGACCCATTTCATGGACCAAAGTAAACTGGAATGCACGTTTTTAATAAATAGGGTAGTTTTTCGAAAACAGAAAGAAGTGATATTTTAATAAAAACATCCTCATCACCACTTTTCACACATTTTCTATGTTCAATAAAAAATTACATGAAAGGTATTTATCACTGGGTTTGGTTTTGGGAAGACACAAATGGGTGTCTACAATCTCGGAGAACCAAAGTGCTTTTGTTCCGGGTAGATTAATCACAGAAAATGCCTTGATTGCAATAAAATTATTCCATGCCATGAAAGTTAGAAGTAAGGGACAAAAATGGCACATTGCAATGAAACTTGATATGAGCAAGGCTTATGATCGAGTAGAATGAGGTTTTTGCGACAACTCCTCCTCAAAATGGGCTTTGATGCTAGATGGGTAAACCTGGTGATGTCTTTGGTATCTGTTTCGGGGTTTTCTGATGTCCTGCGGGAGAGTTACAATTCCGAGACTGGAACCGGACGTCTGTACCTGCAAAATAACGGAGACTCCTGAGAGCTCCGCCTCCAACGGTCAAGTTAGTACCTGATTAAGGAGTAATCAATACAGAAAGTAAAGTAATGAGATCTCTCTAGGTGAGAGTGCTTAGTGTTGGTAATCTGCGTCGTTAGCGAGATTAGCCGGTTGTTAATAAGTCTGTTCTTCTCTGCTTGATCTCTTAATTATTCGGTTGTTTTTTTGTTCCCTGATTAATGAGGATTAATCGAGTATTTATAGCCTTGGGAAGCGTGCAACTCTCTAGGCTTAAGGTAAACCTAGGGCTGATCGGGCCTCTAGACTGAAATGGGCCTTGATGGCCGGTTGTCCCACTTGGCATGGGTGGACACGTGGCGTGTCTTAAGTGGTCCGTGGAGGACGTATCTGTGACTGACACGTGGCAAGCTCCTGTTGGCCTTCGTGAAGGACACGTGGCGGAACCTGGTTGGTCCACTTGTCAGACGGTGATTGGTGGATAAAAATCCCCTAATCATTTGCCCCTCACAGGTGGCACGCGACTGGTCACGTGTCGCCTGTGACAGGTGTCGCACGGTGACAGGCGACGGCCCGTTACAGGTGTCACCTTGCAGACGGCCGAGAGATTTTCCCGCCCAAATTTGAATTTGGAAGCGACCCTTCGCCTTCTCATTTTGCCTATAAAAGGAAGTGCTGACTTCGGTCATTTTCACATTTGAGAACTTTTGCGAGAACATTCGGACCCCTGAACTTGCTCTGACATTTTCGGACTTTTTCTGCCTACCGCCTGTTCTGACAAGCCGACTGACCCGAACTTCCAGGACTTCATCAACCGTCACCCGTTCAGGTAACTCAGTTCTCTTACTCTTAATTTTCTTTTTATTTTTTGAAATGGCACCATGGAAGCACACGACACGCCCTAAGTTAGTGATCAGCCGGTCACCGGGGACGGCTGAATCTAGGACTAGGAGTGCCGCCTGCCCTTTTCTGGACCCATCTTTGCCCTTTATACAAAGTCCGACTGAATCTGTGTCTATGCAGAACGTGATGGCCAGAACAAAAAAGACTGCTATGATATCAAACTCAGACGGCTCCTCCCAAAGGGTGCTCCTTAGCGAAACATCTGACCAGGCGCCAGATGTAGAACGAGGCGACTGTCAAGCTGACAGTGCTGAGAGAGGGACCAAGGTGTTCCCTTCTCATCTAACCGTGGACATGTCTAATTTTCCTTCTGCTCCTTCTAAGGGAGAGGAGGCGGGCCCCTCTAGGAGAGGGGAGGAGTCGTCCTCTTCGGACTCGTCAGGGGACGAGTCCGAATCCAGCTCTTCTGACCATAGTTCTTCTGGCTCAGAAGAAAAACATAGCCGCCTACAAGAGGCGAGAAGTTCTCATGCAGTGGAGAAGGGGGATAATTGGGCAGAGCCGTCCGCCTCTTACAGAGAGGAAAACGCCCCCTACTACTGCAGGGTGCCCCGGGGCCGGATTGCAACCATGCGAGACAACGTGGCGAGCTTTATTGCTAACCACAAAATGGGCCCGGAGTATTTACTGTTTGTGCCGGATCCAGAAGATACTGTCGTCTGGCCGGCTGGTACCAGCTATGGTGACGGCTGCTTTGGCTGCTATGTGGCGGCCATCAAAGCTGGACTGCGCTTCCCATTACATCCGGCTGTTCAGCGGATTTTAGATGGGTATGATCTGGGGTTATGGCAGTTAGCCCCCAACTCTTGGGTAAACGTACTCGGCTATGTGGCCGGGTGCGAACTGAACGGGGTGGAGCCAAGTTTTGAGGCTTTCGCCCACATGAACTATCTCAGCCGGACCCCCAAGTCGGGAGGTACCGGCTGGTATCAATTGACAAGCCATAGGGGTTACCTCATGACGAGAGGTAAGGCAAACAAATGGAAGGATTGGCGGAACACCTTCCTTATTATCGAGAGTTCAGACACGGAGCTGAACAAACGTTTTAATAAGTGGAACAGGGATCCACCTCTTCTCGCAGGCGGCCGCAGCATGCCGCCTGTTCCCCCAAAGGCTAAAAAAGAGATCCTAGACAAAGGACTCTTCAAAGTAGAGACTAGGGTGAACTCTACTTCAGGGGTACGAGAGCAAGTACCCCTAAATTGCGTCCCGAGCTTCAAGTGGCTCTATGACGAGTACTTCTTGGCCGCCTGTGGCCTCGGCAGTCGGTGCTCTAGAGGTAGCCGGCCTGACGAATACTCTGTTTTTTCACGCCTTGTTTACTTGGAATTTTTACTAACTTTGCTGTTTATTTCTTTCAGCCGACGCCATGAGTAAAATAACAGCATCTAAGACTGCGGCGGCCATGCTGCGGGTCTCACTAATGAAGCAGTCGTATGTCGACTCCCCCAGCAAGGAGGCACCCTTGGTAGGCTTTGAAAACTCTTCTCCTTTTAGTTGTATTATGCATATACTAACTCTTTTTGTTTTCAGTCTGGCACTCCAAGGGCTTCTTCCTCGCAACAGCCGGACCCCAAGGCCCGGAGGACGACTGTTGCCAGCTCTCCTGGGTCTTCCAGGAAAACAGTGGCGGCTGAGAAGCAGCCGGCCACTTCTTCAAAAACCCAGGCGGGGCCGCCTAGATGTATGGACCCTCACTTGTAAAAAACTCACCCTTGCTTCTTTCTTGATTAAGTCTAACTTGTTTTATCCTTTTACTTAATGCAGCCGGCCCCCAGGGACTTGACTTGGTTGAGGTAGCCAAGTCAATGGTTAAAGTAGTTCCTCCCTCTGACAGGGAGGCGGTCAAGGGTGCCGGCACCCTTGACCTCGATGGAATTTCAGGGATCCTAGCTGAGGTATACTTAGCACCTTTTTGAGCTTTTGAGTTCCAGGACGCCTGTTAACTCTTTTGATTGGAAACTGACGCCTGTTTTTCTTTGTACTTAGGCCCTGCTCCGAGTCAACAGCCTTCGCAAGCCGATTGATCGGAAAAACAAAGAGGTAAAGGCCGCAAAGGCTATGGCCGCCTCCAGCTGTGATAAGGCAATGTTTCAAATTGCCCAAAATGAAGTACTGACCATTGATCTTCTTTATTATCAGGCGCAGGCGACCGCCGCTGTTCGGGCTCAGCTAGAGGCGGCCCAAAAGAAGGTTGACGAGCTGGAGGGGACCGTCACCAAACTTAAAGCCGAGCTGAAACCCCTTCGCCAAAAAATGCACTCTTACGAGGCCATGGAGAAATCTTTGGCTAACGTAAAAGAACGCCTGGTGACCCAGGAGAAGAGTCTTACCCAAGAGCTCTCGGACAAGGCCGAGCAAGAGAAACAAGAGCTCGTCCGGGAGATGGTGGAAGACTCCGCCCAAATCCAACGCATGACCTGGGAACGACTGTTCCCCAGTGCCGACTTTGCCTCATGGGAAAGAACGTACCGCCAGTGTTCGGAAATATATAATCAACAGATCCTGGCGGCTGCTGAAGAAGAGGCGATGGACGTTGCGTTGGAGGAGGAAGAGCCGGTTGTGGCGCTTGTGCCACTTGGGGGTAAGGCATCAAAAAATGATGCAGCTAAGGCCGAGTCCAGCAAGAAGAGTGCTGACCAGGCGGCTGCTGCTGATACTGAACTGCCCCCTTCTTAAGCTTTAAGTATATTTTTTTCTTTTCACGGCCTGCGTGCCGTTTGCTTTGTAATTACCCGGCCAGGGGGCCGGGGTTTTGAATATTCTGCTGGTCTTTTATGGCCGGCTCATTTTAATCAAATTTTTTGTTTTTGTTCAAATTTGTCTAAGTATTTGAAATTTGCTCACTTGACCGACTGTTGTGTATGGCCGAACGTTAAGACAGGTACAAATAGTAAGTATGCCGCCTATGCCCCTGGACGACTGATTGTCTGTTTCCAGGATAGATGATCAGTCGGCCATTTAATCAATCGGTATTCGAACTCTTTATTCAATTTGACCAAGTAAATAGAATTACCTAGTAGCCAAGGATTTTAAGTAGGAAAACAAGCGGCGGGTACCGGTTGTTTCCCTTTATTGCCAATGTTGGCTTTAAACTCGTTATTTTTTAACCTAGCAAGAGTATTGGTTGAGAGCCTTTGTTTATTAAAAACAAGTGGACGACTCATACCTTTTAGGCTTCATACTAAGTTTGAGTGACTATTAAGGTAACATAGGAGTTACTTAGTCTTTGTCACAATCTTGATTGAGTAGTAGAGGTATCAGGCGGCGTAGGCCGGCTAGACCCCTTGATTCACCAATGTAAGCTATTAACTTAATAGGTTATGCAGTAGGAATAGGGGTTCGAGTGCCCTTGTTTGTTTAAAACAGGCGGACGACTCAAACCTTTTAGGTTCCATACCAAATTTGAAGGAGTGACTATGAGTTAACTTTGGAGTTACTCAGTCGCCGTCACTTTGTTTGAGAAGTAGAGGTACCAGGCGGCGTAGGCCGGCTAGACCCCTTGATTCGCCAATGTTTGTTGGCTATTAACTCAATAGGTACCCCCTGCATTTATCCCAAGTAATACAGGCGGTCATCTGACTCAGATGTCAACTGCTACCACTGGTTTGGTTAGTGATAGAGTTATCCTTGTCTCAAAAACGGCTACGTGGTTGCCCTTTGGGACAGTCGTATAGGTGCCGTGTAATTAGTTTATAGAACAATGTTCCACCCAAAAGGGAGCTGCTCTCTGCGACGAATTTCATCCGGAGGGATGCCGTCGGACGCCTGCTATGATGTTGGGACAGGTCGAATTAGTTTTTTAGTTTTGATCAGGTGGATTGGCGCCTGGTCTGATCATTCGGCCGATGGCCTTGGTAAGTTCTTGGTGAACGTAGGTGCTAAGTAAAAGAAGGGTAGCCGCCTGTAAGGTACAGGATCGGCCAGGCCCTTATCTTTTTAGCTAAGTATTGTGAGTAAAATACTCGATGGAGAGTAGCCGACTGTAAAGGAACAGACGGCATGCCCCTCTAAAGATAGTGAAACTCAATGGAGAGTAGCCGACTGTAAAGGTACAGACGGCATGCCCCTCGTAATACAATATTGAATAGTAAGTGCAAACTTTATTAAGTAGCTCTTTACTTTACATCATTCAGAAGAAATATTTTTTAAGGTTATCTACATTCCAGGTTCGAGGCAACGGTTGTCTGTCTGGTGTTTCCAGACGGTAGGTACCGTCCCTGACTTCCGCATAGATTCGGTAGGGTCCTTCCCAGTTGGGAGTTAGTTTTCCAGACTCATTGGCCCTACCAACTGCTTCCATTTTTCTAAGTACAAAGTCCCCTACTTTGAGTGGACGCCTGTGTACTTTCTTGTTGTATGATCTAGTCATTCTTAGGCGATAGATCTCATGGCGCAAAACAGCATTGCCCCTTTTTTCAGGAAGTGAGTCTAATGCCAGGCGCATAGCTTCCCAGTTTGCCTCTTCATCATATAGCATTACTCGAAGAGTCGGCTCGTAGTGTTCTATTGGAAGAACAGCTTCTGCACCATAAGTTAGGAGGAAGGGAGTTTCTCCAGTCGCCCCTTTTTCAGTCGTCCTAATGGCCCAAAGAACATGTGGTAGTTCATCTGCCCATAGGCCGCCTGCTCGTTCAATCTTTTTCTTGAGACCGTCTGAGATGATTTTATTAAAGGCTTCTACCTGGCCGTTTGCTTGTGGACGGCCGACAGATGCAAAGTAATGTGCAATTCCTTGGTCTCCCAACCAGCTTTTGAGAACAGGCGTCTCAAATTGGGGGCCATTATCAAAAACCATAGACATGGGAACCCCGAACCGAGTGATGACGTTTTTCCAAATGAATGAAATTACATCTTTCGTCTTGATTCCCTTTACAGCCTCCGCCTCTACCCATTTAGTGAAGTAGTCAACGGCAACAAGTATGTACCTTCTGCCGCCTGTAGCAGGCGTATATGGCCCCAAAATGTCCATGCCCCACTTAGCAAACGGTAGTGGGCTGTGAATGGTAGTGAGGTCAGTAGCCGGACGGTGAATTAATTTGCCAAACCTTTGGCACTTGTCACATTTTTTCACCATCTCCATTGCATCTGCTTCCAAAGTAGGCCAAAAGTAACCCTGCCGCCTTGTCCTTTGAGCAAGCATCCTACCACCTATGTGGGAAGCACAGAAACCAGAGTGAAGATCATCTAGTATCTCTCGTCCCTTTTCAGGAGTAACACACTTTAAGAAGGGTTGAAGGTGCCCCCTCTTGTGAAGTTCTCCCTGTATAATTTCAAAACAGGAGGCTCGTTTTTTCAGTGCTGCCGCCTGTTGAGGATCATCCGGCAGTGTACCGTTTGTCAGATATGCCCTGATTGAATCCATCCAGGTTGAGCTTCTGTCTAGAATTCCAATAGGATTTTCCTCGATGCTTCTCTTCTCCATTACTTCCCAAAACACAGTCCGAGGAGTATCGGAGGAGGCGGATGATGCTAATTTCGAAAGTGCATCTGCCTGGTTGTTTTCTGATCTCGGCACTTGGATCAGATGGAAATCCTCAAGGGAGCCGACTGCTTGTCGGACCGCCTGTAAATACTTGATCATGGCCGGATGTGTTGCTTCGTATTCGCCATTGTACGGACTCACTATCAGTTGTGAATCAAAACAGGCGTCTATTTTCCTTGCCCCTGCCGCCTTACACATGCGGATCCCGGCTAGTAAAGCTTCATATTCTGCCTCATTGTTTGAAGCCTGGAAACTGAAGCGTAGAGCATACTCGAACCTGTCGCCCTCTGGAGATTGACATACGACGCCTGCTCCACAACCGTTTGAAGTAGAGCTTCCGTCCACATATACCTTCCAGACTTGGTCTGGAACTTGAGAGTCAAGAGGACGAGTCATCTCTACGATAAAGTCAGCAAAGGCTTGCCCCTTCACTGCTTTTCTAGGCTCGAAAGTAACTTCGAGACTCTGCATTTCTATGGCCCATTTGATCATTCGTCCGGAGGACTCCATGGTGGTAAGGGGCCGCTTGATCGGTTGGTCGGTATACACGACGACTGCATGTGCCAGAAAGTAGGGCTTCAATTTTTTAACAGCCATGAAGAGTGCAAGACCAAATTTCTCCACTAGGGGATACCTCAACTCGGCATTTTTCAGTACGTGACTGACAAAGTAGACCGGGAGTTGACAGCCGTCCCTTTCAGCAAGGAGCACTGCGCTTAACGCATGATCAGAGACGGCCAGGTACATGTAGAGATTTTCTTTGGGCAAAGGGCTAACCAGCCTCGGCAAGGAATGCAAGTGAACCTTTAATTTCTGGAAGGCGGCCTCAGCATCCGGCCCCCATTCAAACCTTGCCTTCTTCTTAATTGCCTGGAAAAAGTATAGGCATTTGTCGCCTGATCGGCTTAGGAATCTTCCCAAGGCCGCCAGACAACCTGTTAACTTCTGAACCTCTCGAACGGTACGAGGCGACTGCATGTCAATGACCGCCTGTACCTTCTCGGGGTTCGCCTCTATTCCTCTCTGGTTGATAAGGAATCCGAGAAATTTCCCAGACTCAACTCCAAATACACATTTCTTGGGATTGAGCATGACATGGTGCCGCCTGAGTGTGGCGAAAGTCTCTCGGAGGTCCGTCAGATGATCTTTCTGAAGTTTAGTCTTGACAATCATATCATCAATGTATGCCTCGACGTTTCTCCCAATCTGATCAAAGAACACTGTGTTTATCATTCGTTGGAAGGTAGCCGGAGCATTCTTAAGACCAAACGGCATGACCGTGTAACAGTATAATCCCTGATCAGTGACGAAGGCCGTCTTCTCCTGATCTTTCTTCCACAAAGGAATTTGATGAAAACCAGAATAGGCGTCCATAAAACTCATCAAGGCATGGCCGGCTGTTGAGTCGACCAGGTTATCAATTTTAGGCAGAGGGTAACTGTCTTTGGGGCACGCCTTGTTCAAGTCTGTGTAGTCTACACACATTCGCCAGGTGCCATTCGGCTTTTTAACAAGTACCACATTTGCAACCCAATCTGGGAAGTAACATTGCCGAATGAACCCTGCATCAAGTAATTTTTTGACTTCGGCGGCTGCCGCCTGACCTCTCTCTTCACCATGGTTCCGCTTCTTTTGCCGTACCGGCTTCTTTTTCGGATCCACAGCGAGTTTGTGTACTGCCAGATCAGGACTAATGCCTGGCATTTCATGGACTTCAAATGCAAAGATGTCCTTGTATTCTTTCAACAAGTTGTGAAAGTCGGCACCAAGGTTTCTTAGAGCAGCCGTCCCTACTTTGACTGTTCGGTCAGGATGGGAGTCGTCTAATATCAGGTCCGCATGCTCACCAGCCGGCTGAGGGCGGAACTCATCCGGCCGGTCCTCTGCCAATGATTGCTATTTTCTTGCTTTTCTTGCGGACTCAGTCTGGAGTGCCTTTCTCTTTTTGTCGCCTGTTTCTTGAACAGGCGCACTTTCCTTGACATTGTCAAGGTCTGTTTTTTCTCCACTTGACCCAGTGGCCATAACAGTGGGCTTGACATCCGAGAGATAGCACTCTCGGGCCATCCTCTGATCTCCCCTAAGGGAGCCGACTGTTCCATTGTCCCTTTCAAACTTAAGCAGCATAAGTGACGGGATTATAACAGCCTTGGAATTATTCAGGGTTGGTCGACCCAGAATCATGTTGTAGGCAGAGAGTTCCTCTACCACTAGGAACCGGACTACCATGTGTCGTCCTTCCCCTTTTTCGCCCAGGCGGATGGGTAGATCTACTCGTCCCAGTGGGTGGACGACTCCTCCCCCAAACCCTATTAAAGGGTGGGAGGCCGGATGTATGCAGTCCGTCTGATATTTCAGTTTTGATAGACATTTGCTGCTGATGAGATCTGAAGAGCTCCCGGTATCTATGAGGATTCGACCAACTCTCTGGTTGGCCACTTTACATTCAATAACGAGAGGGTCGTCATGCGGCCCCCTTATTCCTCCTAGATCCTCTTCAGTGATGACAATCTCAGGAAATGTATATTTGGACGGTCGTTCTTGGTGAACGGAATTTACATCTAACCGCCTTATATTATCTTTGTTGCCCCTAATAGAGGGGCCGCCTCCTGAGAAGCCGCCTGCAATGGTGTAGACGACTGCATCATCTGTATCAGAACTGTCGGCCTGCTGATTCTTTTTGGCCGACTGCTTTTTTGAGGAAGTGTTTCCCGCAGATTTCTTGACATAAGTGTCAAGATCACCTTGATCAGCCAATCGGTCTAGGTACCGCATGAGACTGATGCAGTCATTGGTGTGATGACCAATGTCATCATGATAAGCACAGATTTTGTCTTGGTTCCGGTTGCTCGCAGAACCCTTCATGGGGAGCGGCTTCTCAATTGAGAGCCGTCCCTTTATTTCTTTTAGGATAAACTGGTTATCCTTGTTAAACACATATTTTGGGGAGTATGGTTTGAATTCTTTTTTCTTTTTCTGGGCCGGCTGTTTAGAGGAATCAGCCGCCCAGACCCCTTTTCTTTTTTCATCCTTGTTGGACGACTGTTTCTGTCGTCCCTCTCTATTGTCGAACCTCTTCCCGTCCGACTGTTTCATCGTACACAGATCAGTCGCCTGTATATAGGCTTCTGCTTCAATCAAGGCCTCTTGAAGAGTCGCCACCCTTTTTCGAACTAAATCAAATTTGAAGGTAGACCCGTCTTTGAGACCTCTAAAAAAGTCAGTATAAGCTACCTCATCCGGTAACCCTTGAATCTGTATTCTCATCAGGTTGAACCGCCTGATGTAGGAACGAAGCCCCTCCTTTTCACCCTGCTGAATTGTTCCCAAATCAAGGGTCGTTTTCTTCGCAGGGATGTTCATTGCGAAGTTGGAGGCAAATAAGTAAGCAAGCGTCCTGAAGCTGTTTACACAACCAGTCGGCAGGTTGCCGAACCATTGCTGTGCAATTCCCTTGAGAGTCGCTGGGAAACACTTGCACCAAGTGGGATCATCCAACCCTTGAAGGTACATCAGGTTGGTGAATGCCATCAGATGGTCTTCCGGGTTAGTAGTGCCATCATAGGCGCCTACTAAAACATTTTTTACTTTGGCCGGCTGAGCGGCTTCAGTAATTTCCTTGGAGAAGGCCGACGGCTGTTCACCAAGTCTAAGCAGCCGTAGCTGCCAGTCCATAGGTTGGACGTTTTTTGCTGCAGGTCCACCAAATGGAGGTGGCTGCATAAAATACTGTTGTTGCGGCACAAATGGTAAGTTTGGTACCGCCTGGGCACTATGAAAGTCGGACTGACGGGAGGTGCCGCCTGACTGACTCTCATGGTACGACTGAGTTGGCCTCATCGAGGCGTTTCGCAAACTGTCCTGAAAATTTGAAGTAGAAGCCGACTCTGATAATCGGTCACTCTTCTTCTGCTCTAGCAGGTGCCGAGCATCTGTGAACGTTTGCTTTGACCCGTCCGCCTGAATATGACGAACCGGTTTCCTATTTCCCGTAGGGTAACGGAATTTTGTGAAATCAAGAGCAGACGGTTCCCGCTTCTTGGATTTAGGATGGGGAGTCGCCTCTCGCCCTTGAACTGGCTTCCTCCTCAGTGAAGTGGAAGGTTTCTTGGCCGACTGCTCTTTGACTGAAGCAGGCGGTTTTTTGTTGATCAACTCTTGGATCTCTCCCTTGAAGTCCCTCATGAAGGTCATGAGTTCGTTCCTTGTGATGGGAGCAGACCCATCAGTCGGCTGTTGCCGAGCAAGCGGTGCGCCTGCTGGCTCGCTTCCTGTTTGAAGATACTCCCGTTCCCTTATTTCAGTATGACGGGTACGGCGGGCCCTTAGGGTCCCGTCTGGAGCTGTATGAGTTTCAACTTCAAATTCACTTTCGGTATCATGGTCCGACTGAACTTGAGGGTCGTCTAGGGGACGCCTCTCTTCTGGAGTCGGTACAGACTTGGATGCCATCTCTGAAGTACTCTCCCCACAGACGGCGCCAAATGTTTCGGGGTTTTCTGATGTCCTGCGGGAGAGTTACAATTCCGAGACTGGAACCGGACGTCTGTACCTGCAAAATAACGGAGACTCCTGAGAGCTCCGCCTCCAACGGTCAAGTTAGTACCTGATTAAGGAGTAATCAATACAGAAAGTAAAGTAATGAGATCTCTCTAGGTGAGAGTGCTTAGTGTTGGTAATCTGCGTCGTTAGCGAGATTAGCCGGTTGTTAATAAGTCTGTTCTTCTCTGCTTGATCTCTTAATTATTCGGTTGTTTTTTTGTTCCCTGATTAATGAGGATTAATCGAGTATTTATAGCCTTGGGAAGCGTGCAACTCTCTAGGCTTAAGGTAAACCTAGGGCTGATCGGGCCTCTAGACTGAAATGGGCCTTGATGGCCGGTTGTCCCACTTGGCATGGGTGGACACGTGGCGTGTCTTAAGTGGTCCGTGGAGGACGTATCTGTGACTGACACGTGGCAAGCTCCTGTTGGCCTTCGTGAAGGACACGTGGCGGAACCTGGTTGGTCCACTTGTCAGACGGTGATTGGTGGATAAAAATCCCCTAATCAGTATCCACGGTTAAATACTCTTTTGTCATTAATGGTAAGGTTTGTGGCTCAGTGACTCCTTTTACAGGCTTACGACAAGGCGAACCTTTATTTCCCTATCTTTTTATTATCTTAGCCGATGCTTTTTCGCAGATGATTCACATGAAGGTTTCACTAGGGGAGATCCATGGTGTTAGGGCAAGTCGGAATGGTCCGGGAATTTCTCACCTCCTTTTTTGTAGATGATAACCTTCTCTTCACTATGCTAACTCGATAGGAATGCTCTGTAATTGGTAATATTCTCAACCAGTACGAAGCAGCATCCGGACAAAAAATTAATTATGAGAAATCTTAGGTTGTCCTTTATCAAAGTATGAGGGTGGAGCAAAAGGAGGAGATTATGAGAGTTTTGAATATGAGACAAGTGGACAAACATGAGAAATACCTCGGAATCCTGAATGTCCTTGGGAGATTGAAAAGATTAGTGTTTGAAGCTTTGCTTGATAGAGTTTGGAAGAAGATCCAAGGTTGGAAGGAAAAGCTACTTTCACAAGTGGGCAAGGAGATTTTGCTAAAATTGGTAATTCAAGCAATACCGACTTATCTTATGGGGTCTACAAGTTCCAATGGAGGTAATAAACAAATTGCATTCCGCGACAGCTAGATTTTTGTGGGGGGCTAGTGGTGCTAAAAAACGAATTTATTGGAGGAGTTGGGCTCTATATGCACTCTTAAGTGTCTAGGTTGTATGGGTTTTAAAGATCTAGTGGTCTTTGATGAGGCTCTTTTGGGACGACAAGCATGGCGACTTTCTTGCAAATTGGACTCTCTACTTGGTAAGTTAATGAAGGTAAAGTATTATCCCCGTTGTGATTTCTTGGATTCTCATTTGGGTTATGGTGTTAACTTTTCATGGTGTAGTATTTTTGAGCTCGAAAGCCTTAATCAAGGAGGGTATTCTATGGAAGGTAGAGAATGGAGACCAAATTAGCAAATGGGATGACCCTTGGCTAGCAGATTACAATTCTCGTTTTGCTACTAGCTCCCCCTCGACCGAAGTTACGAAAGTAGGTGACCTGATTAATTTTGAAGCTTCGGAGTGGGATTGGGATGTGGTTGGCTCGCACTTTAATGATCGGGACAAAAAATGTATTTAGGCTATTCCTTTGAGCTCTCGTTTACCTCATGATGAATTGACTTGGGCATTTTCAAAGGATGGGAACTATTCGGTGAAAACTGCATATATGGTAGGAAAGGGGGGTGTAATCTTGATGATTTTCACAATGCGTTGAAATTTGGAAGGCTAATGTCTATCCCAAAGCGAGAAATTTGTGGCAATTGTGTACTCAAACTCTTTCTATGCCATGTTTACTGAAACATTGCCATCTGATCACTGATGACAAGTGCCCCTGTTGCGAGAATAATGCTGAAACATTGAGTCACATATTTTTCGAATATGAGAGAACTTGTGGCTTGTGGGATGATGCTGAATGTGTTGTGATGAGTGTGCAAAATTTTTCTAGAATTCCCTGTGATTTAATTGATATGTGGAAGAAGATCGATCAGGAGATAAGAACTCATGGCTTGTATTTTCTTTAGGGCATCTGGTAGGAGCGTAACCTGAAGGTGTTTTAGTAGAAGGATACGTCCTCTTATGTGCTTCTAGATCGTGTCTACAGATGGGTGGATGATCACAAAAGGTATGATAAAGCAATTTATTCCACTATTTTGAACACCCATCAGCCTAGTCCTTGTATTTGGCAACCCCCTTAAGAAAATGTAATCAAAATTAACAGTGATGCCTCGCTTATGGAGTTATGGCACGAGACTCTGCTGACAGTATTATTTTTGCAGCTACAAGACAAGTAAGGGAATGGTGCCAAGCAGAGGTTGCAGAGGCCAAATCAATTGTCATGGCCTTGAGGTTGGGGCGAAGATATGGCTGTATGTGATCGAGCTATTATAGAATAAGATTGCCAGGTTGCTATTAACCGATTGACGAAAGGAGCTACACACCTAACTGAGCTAGACGCCATTCTCACTAATGCGATTAAATTGGGTTCTTTCTATAATAGTCTCCATTGGACGCATGTGCAACGAGAAGGAAATGTGGTCGCGCATAATCTAGCAAAGTTTCTACCTAATAATATAGAATAAGGGCCTGTTCCGATTGACTGAACTCAGCTGAACTGAACTGAACTGAACTGAACTGAACCGAGCTGAACTGAACTGAACTGAATTGAACTGAACCGAGCTGAACTGAACTGAACCGAGCTGAACTGAACTGAACTGAACTTATTAATTAGTGGTTTTTAACTACGGATTAGTGATCTTTGATTATTTATTGATTATTTATTGATATTTATTACTATACATATGTGTATATATACAAATGTACATATTAAAATATTTACGAAAAATATACTATATAATTATAATTATAAAATGTATGGAAAATATATTATAAAATGTATGAAAAATATATTAAAAACTTGAAACCTCTAATTTTCTCAATGAGATTAACATTAGAAATATGTTTCAAAAAAATAGAACCATTTCAACAATGAATTGTATCAACATTATAATTGTTATTATTATTATTATTATTATTAATTATTGATAATTATTATTATTATTATTTATTGATTATTATTATTAGTATTATTATAGTATTATTATTATTATTATTATTATTGTTATTATTATTATTATTATTTATTGATGATTATTATTATTTATTGATTATTATGGTTAGTATTATTATTATTATTTCAATTATTATTGTTATTATTATTATTATTATTATTATTATTGTTAATATTATTATTATTATTATTATTATTATTTTTATATACTATTTATTATTATTATTTTTGTTGTTGTTGTCGTTGTAATAAGATCTTAAAAGAATAAAATTTGGCTTTATATCATTAGCAATATCATTAGACATAAATTAAGAGCCGAGCTGAATTGAACTGAACTGAACTGAACTGAGCTGAGCTGAGCTGAGCTGAACTGAACTGAACTGAACTGAACTGAACTGAACTGAATTTCAACGGAACATAACAGGCCCTATGTTTGGGAAAATTGTGTTCCTCATGATATTGCTCATTATGTACTCATGGATTATCTGATCTTGCTATTTAATGAATGAGTTTGCTCCCCTTCTACAACCAAAAAAAAAAAAAAAAAAAAAAAAAAAAACAACTACTGTGTGATCTGGAATAATTTTATTTTATATTAAGGAGGGTAAATAAGAATACATTGACAACAATAACTTATTTTTAAAATTTTTTGGTTTTAGTTCTAAATTCTAATACATGTGTCATGTATGTATTTATATGTAATCTAGTGTAATACCCCGATTCATTATATGTATAAAATAATTTTAAAGTTGTTAATTTCATGAAAACATATAATGTAATGCTACACAAAAAGTGGTGGCGGCTGAGCTAAATTTTCCCTTTTTTTTTACGCAAAAGGGGAAATATATATTATATCAAAGTGGTATCAGAAAAATAAGGATAGCATAGAGCATGTTTATCCTCCTATAGTTACTTAGGAGATTAGTTACAGAAATACTGAATAAGCTATAGGGAAAGCAGTAAAAGTAGCAATCAGAAAATTAACATAAACGATCCAAAGCAACTGATGAGCAAAAGGTGCTACTTGATCTTCATAGTCCACGAAACTAGACTTCAGCATGGTACTCTATAATCTCCAAAGCATAAGTTTCAAAGGTTGCAGCAGGAGGGTAAAAAAATGTTTCCTTCTCCCCCTTCCTAACTTTGGTCCTTCCAATGTTAGCTAACATATCAGCCACATTTTTAACATTCCTCCTAGCATGAAAGATAGTCACTTCCCAGTTTCTACCCAAAAGAGAGGCAACACCTCTAATTATGTTCTTCAAAATCAGAATCTTTGAAAGTTTCTAGAATTTTCAACATTTTTGTGAGAGCATCTGCATCCGTTTCTAAATCAAGGATTTTTATCTCCCTCTTCCAAGCAATAAGTAGACCCTCCCTAATTGCAAGTAATTCAGCGGAAGCAACACTCATAGCATTGAAATTGATCATAAATCCATCCTGCCAGATGCCTTTATCACACCTAATCACACCTCCTCCACCTACATTGTCTAGGTTACACCAAGAACCATCAGTGTTCAATTTGAAGTGCCCTCTTTGAGGAGGAGCCCAGATTCGTGTAGAAGCAGCAGTAGAAGAAGACGGAGTATCCAAATGTCCCTGTTTTAGTTTAAGACGGAAGAAATAATCCAATAGGAATTTGTTAAAAGTAGTTTGAATAAAAAGTATATTTTGCTCAAAAATAGCCGTATTCCTAGTTTTCCTAAGATACCAAATTGCGAAAACAAAAATACACTTCCAAGTATTATTTCTACATAGATTAAAAGCTAGACAATCCGGAAGATTAGTGTTGTAAAAGGAGATTAAATCAAAACCAGCAGGCTTAAGTTTTTCAAAGATTAAAGACCAAAAGGCTGAGGAGTTTGGTCAGTCTCTAAAGATGTAAATATAATCTTCTAAAGGGGCTTCACACCTGATGCAAACGAGGTCAAAAGCAATTTTTTTTTTTTTTTTTTTAAAAGTAGTTCTAGAAGGTAAGAATATCTCTAACAAGATTCCAGAGTAACATTTTACATTTATAAGGGGCGGTTATTTTGCTTAAGTTTTTCCAGGAGAAAGAAGAAAGAAAAGTAGTATTAAGATTAAAAGGGGGCAAAGTAGAGTTGTAATCACATTTGATCGTAAAGGTTCCATTTTTATCAAAAGCCCATTTCAATATATCAGACACCTTGACTAGATTGAGAAGAGGGTGAGCTAGGATCATGGAGCAAATAGAGTTAGAGATTAAATGTCTAAAATCATTCAAATACCAAGAGTTATTCCTAATGATATTAGAAACGCACCAATGACCTTTAGAATTAGGAATATTAATATTGGGGTGAGGATATAAAGGGCAGTCCCCAATCCAGTGATGATACCAAAGGGAAGTATCCTCACCATCCCCAATATTAATTATTATTCCCGATTTAAGGATCTGCCTACTGTAGGGAATATTTCAAGCATTATCCCAAACTTGAACCCCAATATGGCCATACACTTAAGCATGGTGGCGTCCAAAGGGAAGGAAGTTAGAGCAAAAGAGTCGCCAACAAGTTTTAGGAACTTGAATTGTTAACCATTCACCAGGTGAAGGTTACACCCCTTAATGATCCATGAGATCGTCAACTCCAATAGATCTAGAACCATGACTGGTTTTCGGGGATGAGGGTACGAATCCAATCTAAAAAAGAATGAACTCGCCCTAAAAAATAGGCCTCTACTTTATTCTACTCGTATTCATGTGCGCTTTCTGACTAACATGCAATCAATAGATTAACTCTAAACCTGTTTAATCTAGGTTGGTTGAATATTAATCCACAAATAAATCTATTATTGACGATCACTTGAATTATAATTATATTAACCCTAAACAATTTTATTAATTATCTTATTAAGCGTGATTACAAGTACAAATTCCCTTTAAACATGCAGAAAAGACGTGATCGAGAAATAAAAATACTAATATATCAAGCAACATGATAATCATAATCATTATTATAATTATAATAACAATTATAATAATATCATCATTAAAGCTTAACAATAATAGTAAGATCCTAGGCATGATACTAACAATATTAATAACAAATCCGAGCATGTGACTAAACATTGAAGATTAAAACTTTAGCTCTAACATGATACTAACATGATATTAGGAAAGAAATAGGAAGCATCGTAATAATTATACTTGATATTAGAAATTTAAATTATTACCCTAAACATGATACTAGGAAGCAATAAAACATCCTAACATGATTTCTATATCAAAAGATCAATTAATCAATTCATGCACTTACTTTGATGTCTCGTAGCTCATTCTAATAACAAAATACACACGTTAGTAACTTCAAGGAAAATTATAAAATCAAACAATTAAATTAAATAATTGAAATAGGGAGTTAAAAAGTTTAGACTAGATTTGGGAACAAACCCGCATAAGGTATCAACCTTCCATGTCTAGCACGAAGGCAACTTCGAACATGGCTAAGTGTGTCTAGATCTACTGTATGCGGAATTGTGTTTTGTAAAAGGCTGGTTTAGAAACGCTAAAGGGAGAAAGAATAAGCTTTAGCTTAAAGAGAGAGAAGAATTAGAGACTTCTGGTTGTTGAAAACGGAGGTCAAAGGACCCTATTTATAAGAAAATAGTCCGGAATTGATATAAAAAAGTTAGAGTTCGAAAAAGTATAAAACTACATCTTGTCGCCAACGATAGAACTCGTTGCCAGGCGACGAACTTGGCGGCAGTCACTGCACTACAGCTCAAGGCGATGAACCTGTCGTCAGGCGATGCAGTGATTTTCAACGCGTTTTCCACACGAAATCCACTTCTCGATAAAATTGAGTCGTAAAATCCGTACGAATGCTAAAATCGTATTTTTATATAAAACACTTATTTTGTTCCAAGTAAAACTCATAAAAATTAATAATCAATTCTAATCCCTTTAGGATTTAAGAGAACCTTCTAGACAATTCTAGAAGGCTATAATCAATCCTAATAGCTTTAGGAATGATAATTAATAATAGGCGCTCTTCTAGATCATTGGGTCGCATATAAGAACCAAATCGGGCCCAGTTTAGTAATTTGGTTATAACTTCCTCATTATTCATCGGAATTGGGCTTATAACATATCGTTGGAAAACTCTTTTCGAGCCCTATGAAACTACACCATTTTAAACCCTTGTCATGGACCAAACTGAACTGGATTGGCTATTTTCATAAAATAGAGCAGGTTTTCGAAAACAGAAAGAAAGATTTTTTATCAAAAAATAACCGGAACACTTGACTTTTCACACTTTCACTTCATTGGATTATGATTCGACGCGAAAGGTATTCATCACTGGGTTTGGTTTTTGGGAGACACAAATGGGTGTCTATAGAATCCCCCACTTTGACTGAGTTTTGAGAAACTTATGTTTTGAAAACGAAAGTCAAAGTAGCAATAGGGACGGATAATGATTCAGAACATTCTGTGATCCTAAATCATTTTTGTAACACCGATACATGCAAACAAGTGTTAGTTAAAGAGATAATAGAGTTAAGAAACGCGTATCTTGCAACGTCAAGCACACGTCTTTGGAGTAACCGAGAAGACTACTCTGCTAGTAACTGCCTCCTATTTCATCGAAGAAAACTCTGATTGTAGTCATCCTCTGCTGCTTGATACCATCTTCCACATCGTAGGGAACACAACCGAAGATAACTTTGCTTGTAGCAATCTTTAGTTTTTTGGCAATCCTCCACATCCTGGGAACATCGTCGATCATTGCTGCTACATCTCGAGCTTTTTTCTTTGATCATAGTGACAATCATAGCAAAATCCGTCGAAGACCGCCTCATCACGAACTACTCTTCTCAAATCTTGGTGAAAACCTCCACAATCTTAGCGAATGCCGTCGAAGACCGTCCATCTCGTGCTTTCTTCTCAAATATTGGTGATAACCTCCACAATCTTAGCAAATGCTGTCGAAGACCGCGCATCTTGTGCTATCTTCTAAAATTTAAGCGAGAGACCCTTTAATCTTAAAGTCCCCCTGTTGAAGACTTCTTCATCTTGAATCTTCAAATTGACCCTTATATCTTTGGAAAATCCTCTCAAGAACCATATCTAAGATTCTTAAAGGCTTTAAGTTGATTTGTGGAAATCTTCTATCCTACGAATTCTTTGTGAACCAATACTTTGGTGCTTAAAATGAGCCAATTCTTAGGCGCTTTAAGCTAAGTGAGATGATCTTTTGTCAGGTCTATCACTTATTGCGATTGTAATCAAGCCGACTACTTAATCATGTCAAATTGCTTATAGGGGCTAACTGGCGTACCAAGGAACTCGAAAATTACTGCACTAGGTCCGCATAATCTTATATGGGGGTCACATATTCTGTCGCCGCACCAGCGCCCGCTGGAAAATGTGTCGCCACACTTTGCTTTTGTCGCTAGGCGATAGCATTGTCGTCTGGCGTTGGAATCGAGTCTTCCCTATTTTGCCCTTGCTGCTACTGTTCGTTGCTCGGGTTTAAACTTTGAACTTGGTCGTTTCCTTTCAACTAAATCCGCTCAAATCCTTTGTAAATTAAAGCTCTAAATCTCTAATTTACTGATCCATGTAATTTTGCTCAAACTCCTCTCATCTTGGATGAATCTCATGTGTCATATTCGCAGTTTTTTCGAAAAAATTCGGGAATGTTCTTGCTTGCTGGGATGTACCTGTATTAATATTTTGGACTATAGGACTTTTCTCATCTCTTTAATTATCTTAGGATTGTCCTAAGGCTCAATTAAGACTTAATGTGTCTTTAACACATATGACTTTTCATGACTCCACTCAAAGTTCTTGACATTTGTGTTAGACTCAATTCAAGATGATATGACACGACATGACTCAACGTTCGTGTAACTTGAAAAATGCAAAAAAGCAAAAAATTTCCGTCATTTTTTGTGGAGGGTACCGACTTTCTCCCGAAAAAAAGACACAAAAAGGAAGAAGCTTTTGATGGTGCATGTTCAATGAGCTTAGTTAAATGTTGTTTGATACTATCTCTCAAGGTGCTAGGATTAATTCATCCTAGGCTATCTCAATTGTTGACTCGATGATGAAAGTATTTGGGTAACTTAGGCACGGAGGCTAAGCACTTTATACTTTGTGATGCAATGATGAGTGATGAGTGATTTTATTATGACAAAGTATGCTTCAACGTTGTGTTAAGATTTCATGACAAAGGGTTCCTAAGGGAAGTATATTTGGTCATGTATCTATGATTTGTGGGAAAGTAATACTAAGGTTAGGCTGCAAAGGCTAATGGTGGAAAACTATTTGAGAAGAGTCAAAAGATGGTGACTCTTAGGCTAGGTAAGCTAACAATCTAGGGATAAAGTTCCTAAGTCTAGCTCTAAGTAGATAGGGATGAGCACAGGGGATCCCTTGATATGATCATGGTGTGAGTGTGTGAATGTGAATATGAATGCATTTATTACGGTCACACCCCTATGTGAGGTTGCTTACGTATCTGTTAAGAATCAGGCTGAACATAGCTCTAGCCGAACCTCGAACAAGTGTTTGTATACCTCAAAGAGATCTTTTAAGGGTTGTATTGTGGTTAGGATAAAGGTTATGGAAGAAAGGAATAAAGGGTGCAACCTTGCATTTGAATCCTTGTATTGGTATGCTTGAGATTTATCACTTTTTAACTCTCTGTTGTTTATATTTTTGCTCTCTTTCTTTTTTTTTTTGCTTTTGCATTTTTTTTATTTTGATAGGCGTGGGCAATCTCAATCATGCGGTCTATCACTCACTTGGCATTCATGTTTCTCAAGCATGGTACCGAGCACTGGATAAGAAACGCAATCCGAAACATGTTCTTATCAAAGATGTTTTCGCATCAAAGACATTAGATCACTTGCCCTTTTACACACTTTTATTATTTTTTGCTATTTTGATTTTTTAAAATCACTCAAGCTTTTGAAATTGCACAAGTTACACACCATCCCATCCAACGATTAGGTAGACGAGGCTCAAAGTGGTTTATAAAGAAAGGGTTGTATATTTGAAAGGGTAAAGATGATATGATAGATTACAAGGGGTGCCTCTAATCATGGGTATATCTTGTGCTTAGTTCGACATGGATATGTATATATATCTAGTGATTTTTTTTAATGCGATGAAATGATCATATGCAAGGAATAAAATGGTTATTTTATTAAAGGAAAAGAAAGAATGATCTTATAAATAAATCTAAGGAAAATAAAAGGTGTCTATGGTTGAAAAAAAGGTCACGAAATCTTGTCGTTGAAACTCGCTTCGTGTCTTTTGCATTATCATCACTTGGTTTTCTTTCCAATTAGAGGTATAGGAAGCTTGTTATTGTTGATCAAATATTGGATGGCCTCCTTTAGCTTCCAACGGCTCTTAGTAGTATGACCCCTACCTTGATGGTACATGCAATGTGCATCTCGATTCCAACTAGGCAATCTCTTTTCAGGTGTAGGATGTTGAATAGGTCCAATGGAAGTAATGAGTCCCTTAGTATGGAGTCGATCGAAGGCAACATCATAGCTCATCCCAATGGGGGTGAAGTCTTTCCTTAGTTGCTTCTTAGATCCTTGGTTATCCATGGCTAAGACTTCACTGAGATCAAAGGTACTAACATTGTTAATAGAGTAGGCGTTTTTGGAAGAAGTAGGATTGTCGTTCTTCTTTCCTTTCCAGCCACTGTGGTTACTATTGTTAGTAGCTTTTTGCTTTGTTAGGTCATCTTCGATCTCGATGCCTATGTCATAGACGGCCTTGAAAGTATTCAAGTTGTGTTGATATTTTAAGTGCTTTGAATACTTTTCTTGTAAATTTTTTATGAACATCCTTACATATTCTTTTTTCAGTAGGGAATTCTATCATATTGGCGGAAGATTCCTTCCACTTGTTAAAGAAAGAAGTAAAGCCTTCATTCTCTTTTTGTCTTAAGATCTCAAGTTGTCTATAGTCGGTTTCGAATTGAATATTACACTTATATCTATCAATGAAAGCGTTTACAATGGCATCCCAAGTAGAGGTTTTCTCTTTGTCAAGGGGAAAGAACCATTGTTGACAAACGGTTTCAAGAGATAAGGAAAACAAGAAATGAAAGACTTTCCTATGAATCCCCTTAATGTTCATTATGGTCTCGAATGCCCTTAAGTGGAAGTAAGGATTATCTGTTGCCTTGAACTTAGGGATGTCAGTGGCATTGAACTTCTACGGAAGAAGTTCCTTGTCCACTAAGACCCCTTGTGAGCTAATGCCCTGAAATCTATAGTCATTGGATATTTTGCTCAAGCTTTCGTGCATGAGCTCCATTTTTTGTTGTTTCACAGGGTTGTTACAAGGCATTGCATAGTAGTGTTTGGCCCCATAGCCTAAACCTCTGCGCCTTTGCTGGAACATTAATCTGGGACTGTTTTCAGTATTTTTACTTTAAAGGGACATGCTTATAGTCGTACTAAGTCAGTTTCATTGGTTTATTAGCCTTTAATTAGTCAAGTTAATTAATTAATTAATTAAGAAAAGTCCTTTTAGTCATTAATTAGTTTATTTAGACTCAATCACAAGTTAAACAAATGGTTAGTGTAATCACACATAGGTTATGCACAAGCAAAGAATGCACAAGTAGTTAAGTAATCACAATATGATGCAATGAGTTTGCAACCTAACCATGGCTATAGTTCTTTAAAGTTCAAGGATATAGGTTAGTCAAAGAGGGTCCATGGTTATGAGTCTGGATGCATCGCGCAAAATCCTTACCTTTGGA
The DNA here is from genome assembly GCF_001683475.1 of Chenopodium quinoa. Classification (NCBI taxonomy): domain Eukaryota; kingdom Viridiplantae; phylum Streptophyta; class Magnoliopsida; order Caryophyllales; family Amaranthaceae; genus Chenopodium; species Chenopodium quinoa. The sequence goes on along the minus strand of NW_018742390.1, from coordinate 2,436,189 downwards.
AGGGTGGGTGCGTATGGATGGGACCCCGCGAGTCAAACTCGCTTCCATGGTTTGGTGAATTCAACAATCTTGGATGTACCCTTCGTTGCCAAGAGCGTTCGCTTGGGTAGATGCAGCATGAATGCCGTGAGGGTTTTGTCCATATGTAGAATACATATGGGTTTCAAAAGAGAGAAAAACTCAATCAGGAAGTAGAATCGAGCAAGCAATGCTAGAACCAGTCAAAACAAGAAGGCAGAGTTCTAGCTCGGTATTGGAAGAAAACAGTGCAAGACAATAGAGTCTGTCGCCGAAAAATAACTCTGTCGCCAGACGACAAGGTTGTCTCTAGGTGATGAGATTATTTCTCAGGCGACGAACTCTGTTTTCTTAGAGCTAGTTACTACATGCCTCAAAAGCTTTCTGTGTTCTTAGAATTTTCTAGTTTTCGCAGTATTATTTTGATTCTAGTTGTGAAAGATATTTCTCAAATTTCTTACGTGTAAAAATCCTATGTTTTTGACTCATTACAGATGGTCTTTCCAATGAGAACCTGTTTATGCTTATGCCGATAATGTCAATCAAAATTACGCACATGAAATACTTAGAACTTTTCGAATCTCATCCACTCATTCTAAATCATTGCCAAAATAAAATTTTAGGAATTAAAATAGAAATATTCCCCATTGGAGTTGCTAAAAAACTATAGGAAAAATTTCAAGCATTATCCTAAACTTGAGCCCCACTGTGATCATACACTTAAGCATGGTGGCGACAAAAGGGAAGGAAGCTAGAGCAAAAGAGTCACCAAAAAGTTTTAGAAATTTATAAACCGTTCACAGGGTAAAGGTTACACCCCTTAACGATCTATGAGATCGTCAACTCCAATAGGTCTGGAACCATGACTGGTGTTCGGGGATGAGCGTACGAATTCAATCTAAAAGTGAAAGAACTCGCCCTAAAAAATAGGCCTCTACTTTATTCTACTCGTAATCATGTGCGCTTTCTGACTAACATGCAATGAATAGATTTACTAAATCTGTTTAATCTATGTTGGTTGAATATTAATGCACAAATAAATCTATTATTAGCGGTGACTTGAATTATAATCATATTAACCCTAAACAAAATTATTAATTATCTTATTAAGAGTGATTACTAGAACAAATTCCCTTTAAACATGCAGAAAAGATGTGATCAAGCAATAAAAATAATAATATATCAAGCAACATGATAATCATAATTATAATCATAATAACAATCATAATAATATCATCATTAAAGCTTAGAATGTCACTAAACATTACAGATTAAATCTTTAACCCTTACATGATACTAACATAATATTAGGAAAGAAATAGGAAGCATCATAATAATCATACTTGATATTAGAGATTTTAATTATTACACTAAGCATGATATTAGGAAGCAATAAAACATCCTATCATGATTTCTATATCAAAAGATTTATTAAACAATTAAAGCACTTACTATGATGCCTCGTACCTCTTTCTAATAACAAAATACACACGTTAGTAACTTCAAGGAAAATAATAAAATTAAATTAAATAATTGAAACAGGGAGTTAAAAAGTTTACACTGGATTTGGGATCAAACCCTCATAAGGTATCAACCTTTCACGTCTAGGGCGAAGGCAACATCGAACTTGGATAGGTGTGTCTAGATCTACTGTTTGCGAAATTCTGTTTTGTAAAAGGCTAGTTTAGAAAAGCTAGAGGGAGAAACAATAAGCTTTAGCTTAGAGAGAGAGAAGAATTAGAGAATTCTGGTTATGGAAACAGAGGTCAGAGGACCCTATTTATAAGAAAATAGTCCGGAATTGGTAAAAAAAGTTAGAGATCGAAAAAGAATAAAACTACATCCTGTCGCCAACGACAGAGCTTGTCGCCAGGTGCTGCACTGCAGCACCAGGCGACGAACCTGTCGTTAGGCGATGCTGGGAAACACAAATGGGTGTCTGCACCTACCAGCAAGGATTTCTTTCCAATTAATCGAATATGAAGATTTTAAATTATAGTCTAGGAAGTTGCTATATTTAAGATACTTGTTGGTTATAATCTGGACCCATAATTTAGAATGTTGAGTTAAAATCTTCCACCCGAGTTTGGCCATAAAAGATAAATTCCATCTTTTAAGGTCTCTTATACAAAGACCAACCTTGGCCATATGATCAAAAACCACATTCCAATTAGTTCTTGGGATACATCTACATCTGTTAACACGATTCCTTAAAAATTGTTTACAATTCTTTTGAAGTTCCCTAAGGAAACTAACAAGAAGAATATTAGTTTGCATTGCATAAACATGGTAAGAATTTTAAACAGATTTAATGAGTGTGCATCTTTCTGCCATGTTTAAAAGAATAGCTTGCTAACCCTTAATTTTAGAACAAGTTTTATTAAGGAGAGGGAAATAGTCTAAATGACTTAGACGTTTATGACTAATAATAATACCGAGATACTTTCCAAAATTGGATGTATTGGTAATATAACAAATGTCACATATGGACTTCTTAACATTATAATTCATTTTCCTAGGGAAAATAGCAGAAGATTTCTTAATATTTATGGATAAACCCGAGATGCATTTGAAATGATCAAGGACTTGCATCATAATATTAATATTAGAGATAGTAGCCTTTCAAAAAAAAAAAACATCATGAGCATAGAATAAATGGGAAATACTTATATTTTTAGCAATTTTCAAGGATTTCCAATTTCCATCATCAACTTTTTCTTGGATCATACAAGAAAGTTGACGAGGGGTGGAACTAGGTCATTGAATCTAATCCTCCCTCGATCAAACTAAATTTATAAATACTTAACAAACTATACAAGAATAGAGGCAAGTCAAGGATCAAACCCAACGGAACGGTAATGTTCGAGGACTCTCAATTATGCGCCTAAGCTAGATCAAAGACAAAGATAAAGAGAGAACACTAACAACTAACAAACAAAGAAGCCAAACGAATAAAGCATTAGGAATGGTATCAACAAGCAATCATGACAATTGTAGTAACTCGGAAATACATGCAAGTCAATGGTTGTGAAGACTAATGACAAGCTCAATCAAAAGAGTTAACAAGTTATCTCCTAGAGGTCAAACTAGCGCCAACTATGAGAGACTCTAACTAGGAGCATCACTAATCAAGCTCAATCGACAATTGCAATTCCTAAATCAATGATCTGTATCATTAGAAACTACAATGCAATCTAGCATAATTCTCAAGTCCTAATCGAATTACACACATGCAAACTTCCATTAATCACTTTAATCTTAACATTTAATCAACACAATCCCCAAATTAAGCACAATCAATGAGTCATACAAGTTTCACGCTATCCCTAGCCAAACAAGTACTCAAACATCATCATCTAGTCACAAACAACTAAAGAAATCAAGAATCATCAAAATATAGAGAACAATTACACTCATCAACAATCAAACATAAAAATCAAACCAAACAAATACAAAATCACACAAAGCAATAAAGAGGAGAGAGAGTGAGAAATCCTCATTGATTGATAATGGAGATTTTCAATACAATTGTCATCTTGAATCTTCAACCTCTAAAAAAACCATTGAAATTCCTCACTTTCTCTCTCTAAAATCTACTCCTAAAACTAACCCTAAAAATAGAGAGAGAAACACTCAATTAAGCTAAGAAAATTGAATTCTAATTCTACTTCTTATTCTACTTGTTTCTCTCTCTAACCAAAAAATAAAAGAATAAAAGAAAATAACAAGAAAAGAAAATAAAAGAAAAAGGAAAAGAAAAGAAATGAAGATAAAATATAATAAGAAAAGAAAAGAAAAGAAAAGAAAAAGAAAAAGAAATAGAAATAGAAAATAAAAGGGAATTAAAGGAATGAAATATCCCCAATTCAAGTCAGAGGCTCGAAATTGCTCTTCAAGGATGGGAATTAATCCCATGTTTCGCACAACACCAATCAGACACATAAACGCACGGCTGCGATGAATGCGAGCGCGGCCACGTTGAGTGAGGTCCGAATTTGGCTTGCTTACGTAAGTTGTGAGTGCAGCTGCTGCCGAAAATTGCTGTTGGCGATGCGTGGTGGTTGCGGGTTTACTGCGGCTGGAGCAGGGGAAAGTAGGGGAAGCTGCGATTGGTGGCTGACTGGAGGTGCGGGAGGTACTGGTGCTTGGTTTGGTGATTGTTACGGGAGCAGGGGAGCTGAACTGGTGGCTGGTGGTTGCGGCAGTTGGAGGTGCGTGAGTGGTGGAGTGAAATTCGCGGCAGGTTGGGTGCGGAGGAGATGAAATAACTGTTGTGGCTGGTTGGTGTGAATTGAGCAGCAGCTCGGGTTCACGTGGTCGCAATTGGTAAACGGTGAAGCAAGGGTTGCTCTGAATTGCTGAAATTAATTTGTTGTATGGTGGTGCAATTGGTGGCGCAATTGGTTACGAAGAAGGCAAATGTGGCTTGAAAATAAGGGAAAAGGTTTAAAAGGTTAGCAAGAAGGCAAATGTAAACTCAATCAACTAAAAATTAATAAGATTATGGAAAATTTGTAAATTACTACTCATAAAGGGGTTCTATTTTGAAATTACCAACCATTAAAATTTTTATTTGAAATAACCACCCATTAAATTAACAAATATTTCAAATTACCACCTTTTTTGAAATTTCGGTGGAAAATCCGGATGTGGGCCCCACATTATTAACTTCCTTCCTTTTTTTTTTTCATTTCCCTCGACCTAACTTTCTGATTGAAACATTAAACTCAAAAAAACATTTTCTCTCATCAATTTCTTTAATTAATTCAACCAAAAGCATCAATCTTTCCCCTTTTTCTTCCTTTAATTCTCTGTCAACTTTGCAACTACCCCTTAAGGGTTGAATCAGAACCCTAGCTTTTTTTTTTCTGCAAATTGGGACCCTATTAGTACTTGCATTTGTTGTTGAAGTCGCCATCTTGGGGTGTTTTCTGGGGACCAAAAGTGCGTAGGTGAAGCTCTTGTCAAATGGTGATGTCAATGGCAATGACTGAGGTAAGCAATTGGGTCCCCTTACTATTTTAGACATGTAGCCTAATTGCAAAAAAACCCCCAATTTTAAAGCCCATGAACCTTAATTCCAAAATTGCAGAAAACCCCAAATTTTATTGCCCTAGGAACCCTAATTCCAAAATTTCAGACATGTACCAGCTGCAATTTGAGGAAATTTGGGGCAAAAGTTGTGAATTGATGTTGGATAATTTATAAAGAAAATAAAAATCGAGGAGGGAAACATTAAAAAGAGTCAAATTCGCTGTTTTTAGCCGTTATGTGGGGCCCTCAAACGGATTTACCACCGGAATTACAAAAAAGGTGGTAATCTGATTTTTTTTTTTTTTTAATTTAATGGTTGGTTATTTAAAATAAAAGTTTTAATGGGTGGTAATTTCAAAACAGGACCCTTTTTTGGGTGGTAATTTACAAATTTTTCTAAGATTATCCTAGAAAAATAAAAATTACCACCCGAAAATGATGCCTTTGTCCTCCCTTAATGGTTCGGTCTCGTGTTTGAGAATTATGAGTCAAGATTCATGATTAGGTCCACAATAGTAAAGGATCCATGCTGCTCATGCAAGTAATTGTAGAAGGCTTGAAAATCATGAAACCTCACAAGGTTGTAGCAAAAACTCACTATTAGCTTCAAATTCACCAAAAGGGAGCAATTGAAAATTTTAAAAAACAATAGAATCTGGCTTCAAGGTCCCAAAAGTTCTAAGCGACTAACTTAGCATACTCGATCCTAGAATCAACCAAATATACTCTCATACAGTGCACACCGTTACCATTTAAGAAGAAAAACATTCAACTATACAACTCCAAAAGTATTAAGTCCAAAGCAAGAACAAAACAATGATACATTGCAAATTTGCCTTGATAGAATTTTTTTTTTTTTTTTTTTTTGGATTTTTTCAAGATATAGAACATGGAAAAGCATATACAAAGGTGCATAGCATACATGAATCAAAATCACATCAAACATAATAGAATACCCTCCCCTAAGCTTGAATGAGACAATATACTCAAACATAAATGATAGAAACCATGGTAGGGGAAAACAAGAAGATCAATCTAACAAACCAACATATATCCTACAAGTCATCATCCACTTGAGAAAGAGCAAGGAGGATATTACTGGATATTAGGTGGGTGTAAATGCCCGTAAATGACCCAATTAAACTTTTCAAAACAAATTTCCTCAAGAATTGAACCTTGCCTTCCATATGCTAGAAAAAATAGGAGTCAAACTTCCTTGATCCTTGATCCAAATCGAAGCACCAAAGTATATCAAGTCATGTACCTAGAAAAAGGCATACAACATTTCCATGTTAGAAAATCTATTGTATAAAGAAAACAAAATGAAAGCAATTAAACACGAGTTACTTCCTGATAAAGGCTTGCTTAAGGTCCAAGCTTGACCGCTCTAGAAAATAATAATTCAATGCACGCAAGAGCTTGCCAAATGCATTAATAATCATTTCATACCATAAGCGGTAGGAAAATGACGGGATAAGAACATGCGAAAAAGATTGTTGCACGCAAGTGAGAAGGTAGATGCCAAAATAAAGAAGAAGAGGGATCAAAAGGAAAAACAAGAAAATAAGAAGAAGAAGGGGGAATAAAAGAATGGAAAGAAAAAGAAAAAGGCAAATCCTCCTCACTAAAATATTTTTGGGTGGAAATATCACCCTTTTCATCAACAATAGACGAATGAGGGACATTATGATCATCATAGATAAGGGGGGTCCCCAATATGATCTTTGAGATAAGAAGGGATAAAAATAGGGAAAGAGGGGATGTGGTCAAACCTTCGAGAAAAAAGGGTATAAGAAATAGGCAAAGGGGTAGCAACTCCCTCAACACAAGGTCTCACATCTCCAATGAAAGCATGAAAATCAAACATAGAGTCCTTAAATGAAGATCTCTCACAATCTACATCTCCCTTAAGCTCAAAAACTCCAACGGAATCAACCTCATCCTCCTTTGCACCACAATAAATAACCTTTCCTTCAACTATCTCAAAACCTAAGTCCTTAAAACCTTGCATGAGTGGAGGTAAAGCCATCTTAAACTCATCTAAATCCCGATAAGCTTTCTTGATGAACTCATCCAAGTATCTATAAATATTCATATGACTCTCAAAAAACAAATGGGACATTACCTCAAAAGAGTCTATTTATTCATAGATTGAAGGCTCGCAAACATACACTTGAGGCTCATCATGATGGGAAAGAGGGTTAGGATTTTCAAATTCAACTCTCTCTTCATTCTCAACTCCTTCACCATCACTCATATGCTCACTAATGGGATCCTCACACTCTCTTGGTTGCTCAAAATTATCATCATCACCCTCAACACACACATTGGATAGAGATTTTTCACGAACAAGCATTAAGGATGACAATTGGCTTTCTAGCTCTTTACCTCTCTTTCTTCCCTCCTCAAGATGCTCCACACTCTTTTTCATCACCTCCAATTGACATCTCAAAGAATTAAGAATCGACTCCTTTTTAGGCCCAAGATCATCGCTAAGCTCAATATGCCTAATTTGAGTTTCCAAAGTAGCAATAAGAGATTCAAAAGGTGTAGAAGATTAAGGCTCAACAAGAGAAAAAGAAGTAGAACAAATATTTGAAGAATCAACATTGAAATCATGAGCATATACATCACATTGGGGGTGGGGGTCAAATCAAACATATGAGATTTGTCAACTTGAGCATGCACCTCATTATCATGAACAAAAGAGGAAATAGAATTGAAAGCATTTGTTCTAGGTTACCTAATGGGATCATGTGATACATAATGGGAAATCATGCTAGAATTAGGAGAATTAACACATTGCGCATCAAAATTAGAAACATGATTACCCATATTATGAACATCCAAAGCAAACCAAACATAAAAATCCCAAGCATCATCAATTGACAATGCTCTAAATCTACCATTATGCATGCATTCAACTTTATTCCTAGTTTGTTAATTTAATCCAAAATAACAAATTTCACAAGCCTCCCAAAGACTACAACAATGATAGTCAAGAAATCCCTTAAGTTTTTTGAAATATTCACAAAAAGGCTCACTTTCATATTGAGGAAATGAGAAACATGCCATTTTTTTTTCACAAAACAAACAAAAATCAAATAAAAGAAAAGTATATACAAAGACCTAGACTATAGCAATCAAAAACACTCAAAAATAGACACCATTCCCCGGCAACGGCACCATTTTGACGAGGGGTAGAACTAGGTCGTTGAAACTAATCCTCCCTCGATCAAACTAAATTTATAAACACTTAACAAACCTATATACAAGTATAGAGGCAAGTCAAGGGTTTAACCCAAAGGAACGGTAATGTTCAAGCGCTCTCAATTATGCGCCTAAGCTAGGTCGAAGAAAAAATTAAAGAAAGAACACTAACAACTAACCAACAAAAAAAAAAACCAAACATATAAAGCACTAGGAACGGGATCAACAAGCGATCATGACAATTGTAGCAACTCGGAAATACATGCAAGTCAATGATTGTGAAGACTAATGGAAAGCTCAATCAAAAGAGTCAACAAGAAATCTCCTAGAGGTCAAACTAGAGCCAACTGATTAGGGGATTTTTCCCCACCAATCACCATCTGACAAGTGGACCAATCAGGTTCCGCCATGTGTCCGTCACATGGGCCAATAGGAGCCTGCCACGTGTCAAGCAATGATCCGTCCACTATGGACCAATTACGACACGACACGTGTCCTTCCCATGACACCTGGGATAACCGGTCACCTAGGCCCAACTTCCGAGGGAAGCCCAATCAGCCCAAGGTTAACCTAAACCTACATTGACACGTTTCCCGAGGTTATAAATACCTCCCTTAATCCTCATTAAGGGAGATTACGCAAAAAACGCAGATTACACACATTAAACACTCTCACCTAGAGAGACCCAATCACTTTAATTTCCGCATTAATTACTCCTTAATCAAGTACTAACTTGACCGTCGGAGGCGGATCTCCAATCATCCGGAGCATTGATAGTGTCATTTATGTCGCTATTTTTAAGAGTTTTCTAGTTATTTTTTCATAGTTTTTATATCTTTTTACTTGGTTTTAATAACATTTTATTACATTTGTCATGATTGCGTGTGAAATGTCGTTATTGCTCAATTTTGGCTTTTCTTGCATATTTTAGTTGCTTATGGCATTAGATTAAACTTTATTGGTTTATTCTTATGTTTAGGAACACTTGGATAAGTTCATTGCTCAAGATTGAAGAAATATAAAACATAAAAGAACAAGTAATGAAGAAATGTGCACTTGATTTTCAATGATCGAACTTCAAACGCCTATATCTTTTGATCTACAAAACATTTTGGGGCAATTCCAATTGGAGATGAAATCTTATCTTGAGAGCTTTCCAAAGACAGGTCATATGCCCAATTCCGTCGTAAAACGTGGGAGATATGCTCATTTGAAGCTGAGCGGTTTGCCCAGTCCGATAGGAGCGGGCGCGCATCCTATGAGGAGCGCCCGCTCTAAACTTTCTGGAACGATTCTGCCATATTTTGCTGCAGCTAGGAGCGCCCGTGCACGAAATTGGAGCGCCCGCTCCTCTGCACGCTGCTCGACTTTTTGCGGAGCTTCCTAGGCAATTTAGTAAGGGGTATAAATAGATTTTTTGCTCATTTTAGGGGGAGAATTCATATTTTCAGTAGTTTTAGGTTAGTTTTAGGTTTTTAGAGAGAGAAACTCTCAAATTTTGGAGAGAGAAAGTGATAGAAACAATGGTTTTCATGGATTTTGGATAATCAAAGGAGGAATTTGATGATTTGAAGATCTCCATTTTATATCAATGAGCATTTCTTACTCTCTTCTCTCTTTATGCTTTATTAATTTCTTTGTTAATCATGTTTGAGTAGATTTCCTTCTACTAGGTGTTGAGTGAAGCTTTGTTATGGTTAATTGAGTTATTTGAGATAAATTTGATGATAATTGTGTGATTAAATTGATTGAATTGATGATGGCATGTTGTTTGTTTTAGATTGGATTGATCTCCCAAGATAGCAAACTTAATTGCATGTTAGTTCTAGTTTGACAAGGGATTGTGAATTAGAATTTATATATTTGATTGCATTTTGGGTAAATTTCTTCTATGCACCTAGTCAATGAGGGATCTAGGCTAGGAATTTGAGAGATTGCTCTTGATGGTAATTAATTCCCATTTTAATTCTTTCTTCGCATGATTGATTATCAAATCGATTCCCATTAACTTGTTAATTGTTCAAAGTGGATCTTTGCCCCTAGTAGACTTTGTAATATCTTGATCTTTATATGTGTGTTAGTGTAGTTGTAGTGTCCACTATCCATAAACCGACTTCGGCGTAGCTTAAGCATTAGATCGAGAACAATCCAACATTACCGTTCCTTGTGGTTCGACTCCGAACTTACCACTAGACTTGTTTAGGGGTTAGTTTAGGATTATAATAAATTTTGTTTGGCCGTGAGGAGGTTAGTCAACGACATAATTTCCCCGCGCTCAAAATGGCGCCGTTGCCGGGGAACGGTGTCAATGCTTGATTGTTTTTGATTGCTTGAGTCTAGGTCTTTGTGTATACTTTTCTTTTTATTTTATTTTTTAAATTTTTGCTTGTTTTTGTAAAAAAAAATTGCAAGTAACTCGTTTCCTCAATATGACAATGAGCCTTTTTGTGAATATTTCAATAGACTTAAGGGATATTTGGATTTTGATTGTTGTAGTCTTTGGGAGGCTTGTGAGATTTGTTATTTTGGTTTGAATGAGCAAACTAGGGATGAAGTTGAATGCATGCATAATGGTGAATTTAGAGCATTATCAATTGATGATGCTTGGGATTTTTATGTTTGGTTTGCTTGGGATGTCTATAATAAGGGTAATCATGATTCTATTATTGATATGCAATGTGTTGATACTTCTAATATTAGCATGAATTCCCATGATTTGTTACATGATCCCTTAAGTGAACCTAAAACACATGATTTCAACTCTATTTCCTCTTTTGTTCATGATGATGAGGTACATGCTCAAGTTGATGCTAATTGTGTGTTTTAATATTCTTCATTATTTACCATGCCTTCTTGTGATGTGCTTTGTTCCCTTAATGATGAATCTCATGTGTTTGATTGTGCCCCCACTCCCCAATGTGATGTATATGCTCATGATATTAATGTTGATTTTTCCAATCTTGGTTGTACTTCTTCTTCTCTTGTTGAGCCTCAACCTTCAACACCTTTTGAATCCCTTATTTCTACTTTTGAATCTCAAATTAGGTGCATTGAGCTTGATAATGAGCTTGGGCCTAGTAAGGAAATGATTCTTAATTCTATGAGAGGTCAATTAGAGATAATGAAAAAGAATGAGGAGCGTCTTGAGGAGGGAAGGAGAAGAAAAGAGGAGTTAGAAAGCCAATTGTCACCCTTGATGCTTGTTTGTGAAAAATCCCAATTTAATGTGTGTGTTGAGTATGATGATGATGATTTTGAGCAACCAAGAGAGTGTGAGGATCCCATTGGTGAGCATATGAGTGATGGTGAAGGAGTTGAGAATGAAGAGAGAGTTGATTTTGAAAATCCTAACCCTCTTTCCCATCTTGATGAGTCTCAAGTGCATGATTGTGATCCTTTTATCCATGATTATTTGGATTCATTTGAGGTTATGTCTAATGTGTTTATTGAGTGTCAAATGAAAACCCATAGCCTTTTGAGTGAGTTCATTAAGAATGCTTCATGGGAGAGAGATGATTTTGAAATGAATTTGCATCCATTCATGCATGACTTTGAGATTTTAGGCTTTAAGGAAATTGAGGGAGTTGTTGTTCATGATTGTAGTGAAGAGGATTATGTAGTTCCTCTTGGAAGTTGGATGTTTGAGGGAGATCATGATCATGAGTGTTCTTCATTTGAGGATTCTATAATTGATTTTCATGCTCAAATTGGTGATTTGAGGAATGGTGGTGAAGAAGAGACCATTTGTAAGACCATTGCTCCTATCCCCTTTTCTCATGTCCCTTTTTCAAGGAATTTCAACCATATCCCCTACACTCCTATATCCCTTCCTTCCTTTGTTAATGAGCCTATTGGGGAACCCCTTGCCTATGATGATTTTCATGTCCCTCATTCGTCTTCTATTGAGGAAAAGGGTGATTTTGCCACCCAAAAAGATTTTTGTGAAGAGAGTTTGCCTTTCTATTCTTCTTCTTATTTTCTTGAATTTTCTTTTGATTATTCTTCTTCTTGGCAACTCCCTCTTCACTTTCTTTTGCGTGCCCTAATCTTGGTGCATGCCCTTCTTATATCATTTACCTACTTGTTATCTTATGAGATGTGTAGTAGTGCATTTGACAAGCTCTTGCGATCGTTGCAATATTATTTACTAGAGCGGTCAAGCTTGGACCTTAAGCAAGCCTTTCTCGGGAAGTAACCCGTGTTTTATTGCTTTCATTTTTTTTCTTTTTAGAATAGATTTTCTCTCATGGAAATGTTTGTGTGCCTTTTCTAGGTACATAACTTGGTATACTTTGGTGCATTGGTTTGGATCAAGGATTAAGGAAGTTTGGCACCACAATTGCTAGCATATGGAAAACAAGATTCAATTCTTGAGAAAAGTGGCTTTGAAAAGTTCAATTGGGTCATTTGCGGGTATATACACCCACCTAAAATCCGGTAATATCTTACCTTTCTCTTTCTCCATTAGTTGATACCTAAAGGGGCTTTGAAACAGGACATATGTTGGGTTGTTGGATTGATCTCCTTGTTTTCCCCTTCCATGGATTATTTGATTTATGATTGAGTGTAGTGTTTCATTCAAGCTTCGGTGAGTGTATTCCATCATGTTTGGTGGGATGTTGATTCATATATGCCATGCACATTTGTATATGTATTTTCATGTTCTTTATCTTGAAAATCACAAAAATATTTTTGTTTCTATCAAGGCAAATTTGCAATGTGTTTTCTTTTGTTCTTGCTTTGGACATAATACTTATGGACTTGTATTCTTGAATTTCTTTCTTCCTAAATTTTAGAGGTGTGCACAGTTTGAGAATGTGTTAGGTTGACTCTAGGATATGGTATGCTAAGGTAGTTGGCTAAGAACTTTGGGACCATGAATCTCTAGTTCACTTGCTTGTGGTAAGATAGAGTTGCTCTCTATAGTGGATATGAAATTAAGAGTTAGTTATTGCTATCCCTAGTGAGGTATAATTGTTCAAGCCTTCATCATATTTTGTTGAGCGACATTTTTGGATCCTTGGCTATTGCATTCTCATATCTAGAACTTGACTTTTAGCTCCCAAGATCACAACCGAGCCACTTTAGGGGATGACAAAGACATTTCTCTTTTTATAGGATTAATTTTAAATTTTAGATTTGGTTTGCATTTGCCCCTATTACTAGCCCATTTGAGCCATATACATTCTTTTCTCTAACCACAATACAAGCCTTCCAGCCTTGGTTTCACTTTAACTCCTACCTTTAGTTTGTGAAGCAATTTTGTTTTGGAGCTTGTTTTATTGTTTATGGTGCAAGTTTAGAATTGTGAGTTCATTTGCAAAGCAAGTATGTGTTGTATATAATTTTTTGCATAAAACCAAATGCATTTTGAGAAAAAGCCGCCCAAAGTTAAAAGAGGCAAGGACATTAAAAAAAAAAAATAGCAAAAGCAAAAGCTTGGAAAAAGAAAATATCGAAAAAAAGTAAAGAAGAATGTAAAGCACAAAAAAAAAGAGGTTTTGTTATTGTTGTTTTCCCTGTTTTTGTTATTTTGTGTTAAATAAGTTTGGGGGAAAGTTATTTAATAAGCATACTTGGCACTTTTGTTTTGGAATCATTTGGATCTTGTGGAAGAAGTTCCACCCGTGCTTCACATAGGTTTACCGCCAATTTCAAGAGTTCTCCACACCCTTACTCTCCTAGCTTATATGTTACAACCTTGAAAGTCCTTTTGATCCTAAAGGGTTAAGTCATTCAATGATGGCGGGAAATAGGAATCAAGCCTATAGAGCGAGTTTGCATAGCCAAGATGTTGGGTAACCTTCTCAATGTTTTTAATTTCTTATTTATTTTCCGGTTCCTTCGTGGAATCATGAGAAGCTAACTTGAAAGTGGATTTGAAACTAGTAGAGAGAACGTGGTTTGATTGGTTGGAACAAAAGGTGGAATGTGTTTCCTTTAGTTCTCTATGCTTAGCATATGTTATGTTTCAACCAACCTTGGACATCTTAGAACGTGCATACCTTTATTATTTTAGAAATATTGACATTCATTAGTGTTTGTTCCATCATAAAAGTCCACTCTAGAACGCTTGTAACTTTTCTCTTACTTCGATTTATTTTATTTTATTTATTTATTGCTTTGCCTTGATTTTTTTTCAAGAGTTATGGGTTAAACTCTTAGGACACCCTTACGAGAGCTTACTCGTCCTCTAGAGCAATCTAAGGGTTTAAAGTGCTTGATGCATACGCTAAATGTATTCGTGATTCCTACGAAAGTGAGTTAGTGTATATTCTTCCCCTTCTAGTTTTCTTTGTTTGTATAAAATGCATCACATTCCCTTGTGTTTCTTTTGTTTTGCTCGAGGGCGAGCAAAAGTTAAGCTTGGGGGAATTTGATAAGTGTCATTTATGTCGCTATTTTTAAGAGTTTTCTAGTTATTTTTTCATAGTTTTTATATCTTTTTACTTGGTTTTAATAACATTTTATTACATTTGTCATGATTGCGTGTGAAATGTCGTTATTGCTCAATTTTGGCTTTTCTTGCATATTTTAGTTGCTTATGGCATTAGATTAAACTTTATTGGTTTATTCTTATGTTTAGGAACACTTGGATAAGTTCATTGCTCAAGATTGAAGAAATATAAAACATAAAAGAACAAGTAATGAAGAAATGTGCACTTGATTTTCAATGATCGAACTTCAAACGCCTATATCTTTTGATCTACAAAACATTTTGGGGCAATTCCAATTGGAGATGAAATCTTATCTTGAGAGCTTTCCAAAGACAGGTCATATGCCCAATTCCGTCGTAAAACGTGGGAGATATGCTCATTTGAAGCTGAGCGGTTTGCCCAGTCCGATAGGAGCGGGCGCGCATCCTATCAGGAGCGCCCGCTCTAAACTTTCTGGAACAATTCTGCCATATTTTGCTGCAGCTAGGAGCGCCCGTGCACGAAATTGGAGCGCCCGCTCCTCTGCACGCTGCTCGACTTTTTGCGGAGCTTCCTAGGCAATTTAGTAAGGGGTATAAATAGATTTTTTGCTCATTTTAGGGGGAGAATTCATATTTTCAGTAGTTTTAGGTTAGTTTTAGGTTTTTAGAGAGAGAAACTCTCAAATTTTGGAGAGAGAAAGTGATAGAAACAATGGTTTTCATGGATTTTGGATAATCAAAGGAGGAATTTGATGATTTGAAGATCTCCATTTTATATCAATGAGCATTTCTTACTCTCTTCTCTCTTTATGCTTTATTAATTGCTTTGTTAATCATGTTTGAGTAGATTTCCTTCTACTAGGTGTTGAGTGAAGCTTTGTTATGGTTAATTGAGTTATTTGAGATAAATTTGATGATAATTGTGTGATTAAATTGATTGAATTGATGATGGCATGTTGTTTGTTTTAGATTGGATTGATCTCCCAAGATAGCAAACTTAATTGCATGTTAGTTCTAGTTTGACAAGGGATTGTAAATTAGAATTTATATATTTGATTGCATTTTGGGTAAATTTCTTCTATGCACCTAGTCAATGAGGGATCTAGGCTAGGAATTTGAGAGATTGCTCTTGATGGTAATTAATTCCCATTTTAATTCTTTCTTCGCATGATTGATTATCAAATCGATTCCCATTAACTTGTTAATTGTTCAAAGTGGATCTTTGCCCCTAGTAGACTTTGTAATATCTTGATCTTTATATGTGTGTTAGTGTAGTTGTAGTGTCCACTATCCATAAACCGACTTCGGCGTAGCTTAAGCATTAGATCGAGAACAATCCAACATTACCGTTCCTTGTGGTTCGACTCCGAACTTACCACTAGACTTGTTTAGGGGTTAGTTTAGGATTATAATAAATTTTGTTTGGCCGTGAGGAGGTTAGTCAACGACATAATTTCCCCGCGCTCAAGCATCTGTTTGTTTTGCAGGTACAGGCGTCCGGTTCCAGTCTTGGAATTGTCACTCTCCTGCACGACATCAGAAAACCCCGAAACATCTTGGCGCCGTCTGTGGGGAGGGTACTTCTGAGATGGCATCCACGTTTGTACCGGCTCCTGAAGAGAGACGTCCCCTGGACGACCCTCTAGTTCAGTCAGGCCACGATACTGAGAATGAATTTGAAGTTGAAGCTCACACAGCTTCAGACGGGACCCTAAGGGCCCGACGTACCCGTCATACCGAAAGGAGGGAACGGGAACATCTTCAAACTGGAAGTGAGCCAGCAAGCGCACCGCCTGTTCGGCAGCAGCCGACTGATGGGTCTGCTCCCATCACAAGGAACGAACTC
Source organism: Chenopodium quinoa (assembly GCF_001683475.1). Lineage (NCBI taxonomy): Eukaryota > Viridiplantae > Streptophyta > Magnoliopsida > Caryophyllales > Amaranthaceae > Chenopodium > Chenopodium quinoa. The sequence continues at coordinate 2,419,663 of NW_018742390.1, read as the reverse complement.
ATGACCTTCATGAGGGACTTCAAGGGAGAAATTCAAGAGTTGATCAACAAGAAGCCGCCTGCTCTGGACAAGGAGCAGTCGGCTAAGAAACCCTCCACTTCACGGAAGAGGAAGCCAGTTCAAGGGCGAGAGGCGACCTCTCATCCTAAATCTAGGAAGTGGGAGCCACCTGCCCTTGATTTCACAAAATACCGTTTTCCTACTCCAGGAAATAGGAAACATGTTCGTCATATTCAGGCGGACGGGTCGAGGAAAACATACACAGACGCTCGGCTACTACTAGAACAGAAGAAGAGTGACCGATTGTCAGAGTCGGCCTCTACTTCAAACTTCCAAGACAGTCTGCGAAATACCTCGATAAGGCATACTCAGTCGTATCATGAGAGTCAGTCAGGCGGCACCTCCCGTCAGTCCGGCTTTCATAGCGACCAGGCGGTACCAAACTTACCGTTTGTACCGCAACAACAATATTTTTTACAGCCACCTCCGTTTGGTGGACATGCAGCAAAAAATGTCCAACCTATGGACTGGCAGCTACGGTTGCTTAGACTTGGTGAACAGCCGTCGGCCTTCTCCAAGGAAATTACTGAAGCCGCTCAGCCGGCCAAAGTGAAAAATGTATTAGTAGGCGCCTATGACGGCACTACTAACCCAGAAGACCATCTGATGGCATTCACCAACCTGATGTACCTTCAAGGGTTGGATGATCCCACTTCGTGCAAGTGTTTCCCAGCGACTCTCAAAGGAATCGCACAACAATGGTTCGGCAACCTGCCGACTGGTTGTGTAAATAACTTCAAGACGCTTGCTTACTTATTCACCTCCAACTTCGCCATGAACATCCCTGCGAAGAAGACGACCCTTGATTTAGGAACAATTCAGCAGGGCGAGAAGGAGGGGCTTCGTTCTTACATCAGGCGGTTTAACCTGATGAGAATACAGATTCAAGGGTTACCGGATGAAGTAGCCTATACTGACTTTTTCAGAGGTCTCAAAGACGGGTCGACCTTCAAATTTGATTTGGTCCGAAAGAGGGTGGCGACTCTTCAAGAGGCCTTGATTGAAGCGGAAGCCTACATACAGGCGACTGATCTTTGTAGTACGGTAAAACAGTCAGATGGGAAAAGGTCCGACAAAAGAGAACGACGACAGAAGCAGTCGTCAAACAAAGACGAGAAGAGAAAAGAGGTCTGGGCAACTGATTCCTCTAAACAGCCGTCCCAGAAGAAGAAAAAAGAATTCAAACTATACTCCCCAAAGTATGTGTTTAACAAGGATAGCCAATTTATCCTAAAGGAAATCAAGGGACGTATCTCAATTGAGAAGCCGGTCCCCATGAAGGGTTCTGCAAACAACCGGAACCAAGAAAAATTCTGTGATTATCATGAAGATGTTGGTCATCACACCAATGAATGCATCAGTCTCATGCGGTATCTGGACCGCCTGGCTGAGCAAGGTGATCTTGAAGCTTATGTCAAGAAATCTACGGGGAACACTTCCTCGAAAAAGCAGTCGACCAAAAAGAATCAACAGACCGACAGCTCCGATACAGATGATGCAGTCGTCTACACCATTGCAGGCGGCTTCTCAGGAGGCGGCCCCTTTATTAGGGGCAACAAAGACAATATCAGACGGTTAGATGTAAATTCCGTTCACCAAGAACGACCCTCCAAATATTCATTTCCTGAGATTGTCATCACTGAAGAAGATCTAGGAGGGGTAAGAGGGCCGCATGACGACCCTATCGTTATTGAATGTAAAGTGGCCAACCAGAGAGTTGGCCAAATCCTCATAGATACCGGAAGCTCCTCAGATCTCATCAGTAGCAAATGTCTGTCGAAACTAAAATATCAGACTGATTGCATACATCCGGCATCCCACCCTTTAGTAGGGTTTGGAGGAGGAGTCGTCCACCCAGTGGGACGAGTGGATTTACCCATCCGCCTGGGCAAAAAAGGGGAAGGACGACACATGGTAGTCCGGTTCCTGGTAGTAGAAGAACTCTCGGCCTACAACATGATTCTGGGACGACCAACCATAAATAATTCCAAGGCTGTTATAATCCCATCTCTTATGTTGCTCAAGTTTGAGAGGGATAATGGAACAGTCGGGTCCCTAAGGGGAGATCAGAGGATGGCCCGAGAGTGCTATCTCTCGGATGTCAAGCCCACTGTTATGGCCACTATGTCGAGCGGTGGAAAAAAAGACCTTGACAATGTCAAGGAGAGTGCGCCTGTTCAAGAAGCAGGCGGCAAGAAGAGAATGGCTTCCCAGACAGGGGCCGCAAGAAAATACAGAAAATAGCAATCATTGGCAGAGGAGCGGTCGGATGAATTCCGCCCTCAGCCAGCTGGTGAGCATACGGACCTGATGTTAGATGACTCGCGTCCTGACAGAACAATCAAGGTTGGGACGACTTCTCTAAGGGACCTGGGTGACGACTTTCACAAACTATTGAAAGAATACAAGGACATCTTTGCATTCGAAGTCCAAAAAATGCCAGGCATTAGTCCTGATCTGGCGGTACATAAACTGGACGTGGATCCGAAAAAGAAGCCGGTACGGCAGAAGAAGCGGAACCATGGCGAAGAAAGAAGTCAGGCGGCAGCCGCCGAAGTTAAAAAATTACTTGATGCAAGGTTCATTCGGCAATGTTACTTCCCAGACTGGGTTGCAAATGTGGTGCTTGTTAAAAAGCCGAATGGCACCTGGCAAATGTGTGTAGGCTACACAGACTTAAACAAGGCGTGCCCCAAAGACAGTTACCCTCTGCCTAAAATTGATAACCTAGTCGACTCAATAGCCGACCATGCTTTGATGAGCTTTATGGACGCCTACTCTGGTTTCCATCAAATTCCTTTATGGAAGAAAGATCAGGAGAAGACGACCTTCGTCACTGATCAGGGGTTATACTGTTACACGGTCATGCCGTTTGGTCTTAAGAATGCCCCGACCACTTTCCAGCGAATGATAAACACTGTGTTCTTTGATCAGATTGGGAGAAATGTCGAGGCATATATTGATGATATGATTGTCAAGTCTAAACTTCAGAAAGATCATCTGTCAGACCTCCGAGAAACTTTCGCCACACTCAGGAGGCACCATGTCATGCTCAATCCCAAGAAATGTGTCTTTGGAGTTGAGTTTGGGAAATTTCTCGGATTCCTTATCAATCAGAGAGGAATAGAGGCGAACCCTGAGAAGGTGCAGGCGGTCATCGACATGCAGTCGCCTCTTACCATCCGAGAGGTTCAGAAGTTAACAGGTTGTCTGGCGGCCTTGGGAAGATTTCTAAGCCGATCAGGCGACAAATGCCTATACTTTTTCCAGGCAATTAAGAAAAAGGCAAGGTTTGAAAGGGGGCCGGATGCTGAGGCGGCCTTCCAGAAATTGAAAGTTCACTTGCATTCCTTGCCGAGGCTGGTCAGCCCTTTGCCCAAAGAAGTACTCTACATGTACCTGGTCGTCTCTGATCATGCGTTAAGCGATGTTCTCCTTGCTGAAAGAGACGGTTGTCAGCTCCTGGTCTACTTTGTCAGTCATGTACTGAAAAATGCCGAGTTGAGGTATCCCTTAGTGGAGAAATTTGGTCTTGCACTCTTTATGGCTGTTAAAAAATTGAAGCCCTACTTTTTGGCACATGCAGTCGTCGTGTATACAGACCAACCTATCAAGCGGCCACTGACCATCATGGAGTCGTCAGGCCGAATGATCAAATGGGCCATAGAAATACAGAGCCTCGAAGTTACTTTCGAGCCTAGAAAAGCAGTGAAGGGGCAAGCCTTTGCTGACTTTATTCTTGAGATGACTCGTCCTCCTGACTCTCAAGTTACAGACCAAGACTGGAAGGTATATGTGGATGGAAGCTCTACTTCAAATGGTTGTGGAGCAGGAGTCATATGTCAGTCGCCAGAGGGCGACAGGTACGAGTATGCTTTACGCTTCAGTTTTCAGGCCTCAAAAAATGAGGCAGAATATGAAGCTTTACTAGCCGGAATCCGCATGTGCAAGGCGGCAGGAGCAAGAAAAATAGATGCCTGTTCCGATTCACAATTGATAGTGAGTCAGTACAATGGCGAATACGAAGCAACCCATCCGGCCATGATCAAGTATTTACAGGCGTTCCGACAAGCAGTCGGCTCCCTTGAGGATTCCATCTGACCCAAGTGCCGAGATCAGAAAACAACCAGGCGGATGCACTTTCAAAATTAGCATCATCCGCCTCCTGTGATACTCCTCGAACTGTTTTTTGGGAAGTAATGGAGAGGAGAAGCATTGAGGAAGAACCTATTGGAATCTTAGACAGAAGCTCAACCTGGATGGATCCAATCAGGGCATATCTGACAAATGGTACCCTGCCGGATGATCATCAACAGGCGGCAGCACTGAAAAAACGAGCAACCAGTTTTGAAATAATAAAGGGAGAACTTCACAAAAGGGGGTACCTTCAACCCTTATTAAAGTGTGTTACTCCAGAAAAGGGGCGAGAGATACTGGACGATCTTCACTCTGGTTACTGTGCTTCCCATATAGGCGGTAGGACGCTTGCTCAACGGGAATGGCGGCAGGGCTACTTTTGGCCTACTTTAGAAGCAGATGCGATGGAGATGTTGAAAAAATGTGACAAGTGCCAAAGGTTTGGCAAACTAATTCACCGTCCGGCTACTGACCTCACTACCATTCATAGCCCACTACCGTTTGCTAAGTGGGGCATGGATATTCTGGGTCCATATACGCCTGCTACAGGCGGAAGGAGGTACATACTTGTTGCCGTCAACTACTTCACTAAATGGGTAGAGGCGGAGGCTGTAAAGGGAATCAAGATGAAGGATGTAATTTCATTCATTTGGAAAAATGTCATCACTCGGTTCGGGGTTCCCATGTCTATGGTTTTTGATAATGGTCCCCAATTTGAGACGCCTGTTCTCAAAAGCTGGTTGGGTGACCAAGGAATTGCACACTACTTTGCATCTGTCGGCCGTCCACAAGCAAACGGCCAGGTAGAAGCCTTTAATAAAATCATCTCAGACGGTCTCAAGAAAAAGATTGAACGAGCAGGCGGCCTATGGGCGGATGAATTACCACATGTTCTCTGGGCCATTAGGACGACTGAAAAAGGGGCGACTGGAGAAACTCCATTCCTCCTAACTTATGGTGCGGAAGCTGTTCTTCCAATAGAACACTACGAGCCGACTCTTCGAGTAATGCTATATGACGAAGAGGCAAACTGGGAAGCCATGTGCCTGGCATTAGACTCACTTCCTGAAAGGAGGGGCAATGCTGTCTTGCGCCATGAAATTTACCGCCTAAGAATGACTAGATCATACAACAAAAAAGTACACAGGCGTCCACTCAAAGTGGGGGACTTTGTACTTAGAAAAATGGAAGTAGTTGGTAGGGCTAATGAGTCTGGCAAACTAACTCCCAACTGGGAAGGACCCTACCGAATCTGTGAAGAGGTCAGGGATGGTACCTACCGTCTGGGAACACCAGACGGACAACCGTTGCCTCGAACTTGGAATGTAGATAATCTTAAGAAATATTTCTTTTGAATGATGTAAATAGTCAAGGGCTACTTAATAAAAGTTTGCATACTTAATATTCAATTTTGTACTAAGAGGGGCACGCCTACTAACAAACAGTCGGCTACTCTCCATACTCAGTTTTCATTTTTACTTAAGAGGGGCATGCCTACTGACAAACAGTCGGCTACTCTCCATGTTTAATTTTTATTCTTACTTAAGAGGGGCTGGCCACCTATACATTTACAGTCGCCTACTCTCCATTGAATATTTTACTCTATCACCATAGGGGCATGCCGTCTGGATATATAGTCGGCTACTCTCCATAGAAGAGGGCCGACTGGTTCCAAAGCACACAGCCACCCCCCTTATACTTAGCTAAAACTGATCAGGGCCTGGCCGACCCTGTGCCTAAACAGGCGGCTACCCTCCTCTTACTTAGCACCTACGTTCACCAAGAACTAACCAATTCCACAAGCCGAATGATCAGACCAGACGCCAAGCCAACTGATCCAATCTTCAAAACTAATACGACCTGTCCCAACATCATAGCAGGCGTCCGGCGGCATCCCTCCGGATGAAATTCGTCGTAGAGAGCAGCTCCCTTTTGGATGGAACATTGCTCTATAAACTAATTACACGGCACCTATACGACTGTCCCCAAGGGCAACCACGTAGCCGTTTTTGAGACAAGGATAACTCTATCACTAACCAAACCAGTGGTAGCAGTTGACATCTGAGTCAGATGACCGCCTGTATTACTTGGGATAAATGCAGGGGGTACCTCTTGAGTTAATAGCAAACAAACATTGGCGAATCAAAAGGTTCAGCCGGCCTCCGCCGCCTGGTACCTTTACTACTCAAGCAGGAGTGACGGCGACTGAGTTACACCAAAGTTAACTCATAGTCACTCTCTCAAACTTAGTATGGAGCCTAAAAGGTATGAGTCGTCCGCCTGTTTTTAGCAAACAGGGGCTCTCAACCACTACTCCTGCTAGGTTAACAACCTATGAGTTAAAAGCCAACAAACATTGGCGAATAAAGGGGAACAACCGGTACCCACCGCTTGATACCTCTACTACTCAGTTACTTGGCGACTAGGTAACAATCATGTTTACTTGGTCACTCCTTAAAAATTTAGTATGAAACTAAAAAGGTTTTCATACAGCACCTGTTCACACTAGATTAAATATGGCGGGGAACAGTCGGCCTAGACGGCCTAAAGTCTCTAGCCTAAAAACATGACAAGTAGGAAACCACTTTCCTACTTGGTTAATTTTATATGACAGAACCGCCTGCCTAAAGGGGATCCAGTCTTTAAAATGGTTCGAATACCGATTGGATAAATGGCCGACTGATCGTCTAGCCTGGAAACAGACGACCAGTCGTCCAGGGGCATAGGCGGCGTGACTAACTATCTATACCTGTCTGCAACTATCGGCCATGTAAAACAGTCGGTATAGTGTACAATTGGATATCAGAATATTCAATACTTGAACAAGTTTGAAGCAAAACAAAAATATTCATTAAAAGGAAGCCGGTCATTAAAGACCGGAAAAATATTCAGAGCCCCGGCCCCCTGGCCGGGTAAATACAAACAAACGGCACGCAGACCATGGAAAGAAGACATAAAGCTTAAGAAGGGGGCAGATCTTCAATATTAGCAGCTGCCGCCTGGTCAGCAGTCTTCTTGCTGGACTCGGCTTCAGCTGCATCCTTCTTTGATGCATTACCCCCAAGCGGCACAAGCGCCACTACCGGCTGCTCCTCCTCCTCCAACGCCTCTTCCTCAGCAACCGCCAAGATCTCTTGATTATATCTATCAGAACACTGGCGGTACGTTTTTTCCTATGAGGCAAAGTTGGCATTGGGGAAGAGGCGGCCCCAAGTCATGCGCTGGATTTGAGCAGAGTCTTCCATCATCTCCCGGACCAGCTCTTTCTTTTCTTGCTCGGCCTTTTCCGAGAGCTCCTGAGTAAGACTCTTCTCTTGGGTCACCAGGCGTTCCTTTACACTCGCCAAGGATTTCTCCAAGGTTTCGTATGAGGACATCTTTCGGCGAAGAGGTCTCAGCTCGGCCTTGAGGTTGTTGATGGTCGCCTCCAGCTCGCTATTCCTCTTCTAGGCCGCCTCTAACTGAGCCCGGATAGCGGCGGTAGCCTGCGCCTGATAATAAAGAATATCAATGGTCAGAACTTCATTTTGGGCAATTTGAAACATTGCCTTATCACAGTCAGAGGCGGCCATAGATTTTGCAGCCTTTACCTCTTTGTTCTTCCGGTCAAGAGGCTTGCGAAGGCCGTTCACTCGGAGCAGGGCCTAAGTAAAAAGGGGAACAGGCGTCAGTTTCCAAACAAAAAGAAAACAGGCGTCCTGGAATTCAAATACTCAAAAATATGCTAAGTATACCTCAGCAAGGACCCCTACAATCCCGTCTAGGTCAAGGGTGCCGACACCCCTGACCGCCTCCCTTTCAGCTGGAGGTACGACCTTGATCATAGACTTGGCCACTTCAACCAAGTCAGGCTCCTGAGGGCCGGCTGCATCAAGCATAAACAAACGGATTAGACCTAGTAAAGAAGGGAGCAAGTCTAAAATTTACAAGGAGAATTTCATACTTCTAGGTGGCCCAGCTGGAGTTTTAGAAGAAGTGGCCGGCTGTTTCTCAGCCGCCGCATGTTTCCTGGCAGAACCAGGAGAGCTCGCAACAGTCGTCCTCCGGGCCTTGGGGTCCGGCTGTTGGGAAGAAGAAGCTCTTGGAGCGCCCGTCTAAAAACGAAGAAAAGAGTCAGTATATGCATAAACACAACTCCAAAAAGAGGGTGAAAGGTTCGAAGCCCACCAAGGGTGCCCCCTTGTTGGGGGAGTCGGTTGAAGACTGTTGCATGATGGAGGCCCGCAACATGGCCGCCGCAGTCTTGGAGGCGGTAATTTTGCTCATGGCGTCCGCTGCAAAAACAAATAGCAAAGTTAATAAAAGTCATAACAAGAAATGCACGGAACAGCAGAGTATTCGACAGGCCGGCTACCTCTTGAGCACCGACTGCTGAGGCCACAGGCGGCCAAAAAGTACTCGTCGTAGAGCCATTTGAAGCTCGGGACGCAGTGCAGGGGTACTTGCTCTCGTACCCCTGAAGTAGAGTTCACCTTCGACTCTACTTTAAAGAGTCCTTTATCTAGGATCTCTTTCTTAGCCTTGGGGGGAATAGGCGGCATGCTGCGGCCGCCTGCAAGAAGGAGCGGATTCCTGTTCCACCTGTTGAAGCGCTTGTTCAGCTCTGTGTCTGAACTCTCAATGATAAGGAAGGTGCTCCGCCAGTCCTTCCATTTGTTTGCTTTACCTCTCGTCATGAGATAGCCCCTGTGGCTCGTCAATTGATACCAGCCGGTACCGCCTGCCTTAGGGGTCCGGCTGAGGTAGTTCATGTGGGCGAAAGCCTCGAAGTTCGGCTCCACCCCGTGCAGTTCGCACCCGGCCACATAGCCGAGTACGTTGACCCAGGAGTTCGGGGCTAACTGCCATAACCCCAACTCATATCCATCCAAGATCCGCTGAACAGCCGGATGTAGTGGGAAGCGCAGCCCAGCCTTGATGGCCGCCTCGTAGCAGCCAAAGCAGGCGCCATCATAACTGGTACCAGCCGGCCATACGACTGTGTCTTCTGGATCCGGCACGAACACTAAAAAGCCGGGGCCCATTGTGTGGTTTGCGATTTAGCTCTCCACTTTCTCTTGCATGGCCGTGATCCGGCCCCGAGGTAACGTGCAGTAGTAGGGGGTATTTTGCTCTCGGTGAGAGGCGGATGGCTCCGCCCAATCGTCCCCCTTCTCAACTGCGTGAGAAAGCCTCGCCTCTTGTAGGCGACTGTTTTTCTCTTCTGTGTCCAGGGAAGCATGGCCAGAAGAGCTAGACTCGGAATCGTCCTCTGACGAGTCCGAAGAGGACGACTCCTCCCCTCTCCCGGAGGGGCCCGCCTCCTCTCCTTTAAAAGGAGAAGGAGAGAATGTAGAGTTGTCAAGTGTAAAATGGGAAGGGGTCACTTTGACTCCTCCCTCAGAACTGCCGGCTTTCAAGCCGCTTTGTTTCACTTCCACATCTGGCGCCTGGTCAGATGTTTCACTAATCGGCACCCTGTGGGAGGAGCCGTCTGAGTTTGAGATCCTGGCAGTCTTTTTTGTTCTGGCCATCATGCTCTGCATAGACACAGATACAGTCGGACTTTGTATAAAGGGCAAAGATGGGTCTAGAAAAAGGGCAGGCGGCACTCCTAGTCCTAGATTCAGCCATCCCCGGTGACCGGCTGATCACTAACCTAGGTCGTGTCGTGTGCTTCCGTGGTGCCATTTCAAAAAGAATAAAGTAAAGAGAAAATTAAGTGTAAGAGAACCAACGGTTACCTGAACGAGTGACAATTGATGAAGTTCCGAAAATCCTTTGCAGTCGGCTTGTCAGAGTAGGCGGTAGGCAGAAAGGGTCCAAAATGTCAGAGCAAGTTCAAGGGTCCGAATGTTCTCTCACAAAGTTTTCAAGTGTGAAAATGACCGAAGTCAACACTCCTTTATATAGGCGAAGTGAGAAGGCGAAGGGTCACTTCCAGAATTCAAGGCATTTGGCGGGAGAATCTCTCGGCCTCTCGCCGAGTGACACCTGTAGCAGGCCGTCGCCTGTTACAGGGCGATACCTGTCACAGGTAACACGTGACCAGTCACGTGCCACCTGTGAGGGGCAAATGATTAGGGGATTTTTCCCCACCAATCACCATCTGACAAGTGGACCAATCAGGTTCCGCCATGTGTCCGTCACATGGGCCAATAGGAGCCTGCCACGTGTCAAGCAATGATCCGTCCACTATGGACCAATTACGACACGACACGTGTCCTTCCCATGACACCTAGGATAACCGGTCACCTAGGCCCAACTTCCGAGGGAAGCCCAATCAGCCCAAGGTTAACCTAAACCTAGATTGGCACGTTTCCCGAGGTTATAAATACCTCCCTTAATCCTCATTAAGGGAGATTACGCAAAAAACGCAGATTACACACATTAAACACTCTCACCTAGAGCGACCCAATCACTTTAATTTCCGCATTAATTACTCCTTAATCAAGTACTAACTTGACCATCGGAGGCGGATCTCCAATCATCCGGAGCATCCGTTTGTTTTGCAGGTACAGGCGTCCGGTTCCAGTCTCGGAATTGTAACTCTCCCGTAGGACATCAGAAAACCCCGAAACACCAACTACAAGAGACTCTAACTAGGAGCATCACTAATCAAGTTCAATCGACAATTGCAATTCCTAAATCAATAGTCCATATCATTAGAAACTACAATGTAATCTAGCATAATTCTCAAGGCCTAATCGAATTACACACATGCAAACTTCCATTAATCACTTTAATCTCAACAATTAATCAACACAATCCCCAAATTAAGTACAATCATACAAGTTTCACCCTATCCCTTGCCAAACAACTACTCAAACATCATCATCTAGTCACAAACAACTAAAGAAATCAAGAATAATCAAAATATAGAGAACAATTACACTCACTAACAATCAAACATCAAAATCAAACCAAACAAATATGAAATCAAACAAAGCAATAAAGACGAGAGAGAGTGAGAAATCCTCATTGATTGATAATGAGATCTTCAATACAATTGTCATCTTGAATTTTCAACCTCTCAAATAATCATTGAAATTCCTCACTTTCTCTCTCTAAAATCTACTCCTAAAACTAACCCTAAAACTAGAGAGAGAAGCTCTCAATCAAGCTAAGAAAAATGAATTCTATTTCTACTTCTAATTCTAATTCTACTTGTTTCTCTCTCTAACCTAAAAATGGGTATTTATAATTACAAGAATAAAAGAAAATAAAAAGAAAAGAAAATAAAAGAAAAAGGAAAAGAAAAGAAATGAAAATAAAATAATATAAAATAAGAAAAGAAAAGGAAACGAAAAAGAAATAGATTGTAAAAGGGAATTAAAGGAATGAAATATTCCCAATTCAAGTCAAAGGCTCGAAATTGCTCTTCAAGGATGGGAATTAATCCCGTGTTTCGCACAGCACAAATCAGAGCCATAAACGCGAGGTCGCGATGAATGCAAGCGCGGTCGCGTTAAGTGAGGTCTGAATTGGGCTTGCTGGAGTGAGGTGTGAGTGCGGCTGCTGCCGGAAATTGTTGTTGGTGATGCGTGGGGATTGCGGATTTGCTGCTGCTGGAGTAGGGGAAAGCAGGGGAAGCTGCGATTGGTAGCTGACTGGAGGTGCGGGAGGAATTGGTACTTGGTTTGGTGATTGTTGCAGGATCAGGGGAGCTGAACTTGTGGCTGGTGGTTGCGGTAGTTCGAGGTGTGGGAGTGGTGTGTTGGAAATAGGTAATGCAAACGGATTCTCGCGCCCGATCGGGCGGTGGTTCGCCCTACCGGGTGGAGGTGGCTAAGGAAAATAGGAGAACTCTCGCGCCCGATCAGGCAGCCCTCGCCCGACCGGGCGACGGACTCGAGTTTTTGACGAGCCCGATTGGGCGGCTCTCGCCCGATGGCTCGCCCGAGGTGGGTTTTCTAGATTTCCCGACCGAGCGGTGTGCGCCCGACCGGGCGCGACACCAGGTCTGGGAAAACTTTATCTCGCGCCCGATCGGGCGGATGTTTGCCCGATCGGGCCCGCCTTTTTTCCTTAGGTCGGTTTATTTATTTATCACCTAATTTTAGGACACCTATAAATATGAGCTTTGCCTTTCCTGTATTAAATTTTTTTTAATATGATTGAAACCAAAACACATAAAAAAAAACCTACCCTTTGAGATCTGAACAGTTCTTGAGCAATTCCACTCTTCGGGTTCGGGTGCACGAATTACGAAGAGAGTTGCATTAAACTTGGGGGGCGTGCGTCATCAGGAAACCTGTACCGGTGGTGGCGTATTTCGCTTCTAAGGTAGTGGATTATTGTTCTACGGCGCGATTGTGAGTTGAGATCTTCAATCAAGTATTTTTTTCCCTTTCATATTCTCTATTTTGTTATTGGAATTGACAGGTATTTTACCAACAATTTAGAAGCGAAATAGTATTAATTTATTATACTGTTGATTCCTGGATTATTCAATTATATAAATCGTTTGATCGGGATGGAAATTAAAATTTGGTTCGGGATCGTCGTATGAAATTCATCCGTATTATTTGCAGTTCAAGAACCCTATTTTTCGGGGAAATTTATTTTATCCGTCAGTGTGCAATACTTGTGTACATTTTTGGAAGGATGAACTCGGTAAAGTGTGTTTGATCATTGCTTAAATGCAACCTTCTTTATTTAATTTGTGGCCCCTAGTGGACATCATGTCAGCAAGGTTAAGGAATGTTAATTCCTAACTTTTTCGTTTGTAAAATATGGTTTCATATTGAACCATGTATTTAAAGAATTTAGAGAAAAGAAAACCTGAAATTTCCATTGAAGAATGTCGGTTGAAGCAGTGCAGTTCAGAAGTCTTTAATTTGGAATATTAATTAAAGTGGTAGATTATCAAAAGGCTGCTCCTTCTCTAGCGAAGACTCCAACAGGATATGCAAGTAATGCAATCGGTTATGGAGTGCAAGGATCGATGGGCAGCAATGGTGTCGACTGTCGAGTTATAACTCAATAAAATCTGTCTTGCGAGTGAGCCGAGATATGCAACAATAGTTGGTCATACCATTGCTCGTAATCAGATAAGTTATCCTTCTCAATTTATTTAATTAATTTCTAACTCTACATAATATTTGTGTCTATAATTATGTGCCCCTGTTATATATGCATAATTTAATTATTATTAGCTATTGTTTAGCAATGTGGGGGTGTGTTGACTTAGATTTTTGTGACTAACTAGTAAGTTAGTTTGTACTCTTGTTGAGGAGTGGTATTGAGGAGGAAGGTCTCCGAAAGTGACGTTTATCTATAGCTTTTGGCTTGTTGTTTCCAAGTAATTTATTTTTGCTAATGTATGTTTCATCCAATGGTAATTTATTTATGTTCATGGACTTTAATGTGTTTTGTCCTAGTAGATTAGGGATGACATGTGTTCTATCTTATGATAATATTTTTATTGTTAGTTTTCCTAATCATGGACAATGTTTTGTTGAGCACGGAGTATGTGATAAGCTTATAAGTGTCTCTTTTTTAGATTAAAAAGGGATTTAGAATTATTGTTTCTTTTAATTCTTGTGATCTTAATCAGCTTTGTTCACGAACTTGAAATGTATGTAATTGGCTAGAGGTGTAGCAATTTTTTTTCTTGTTGATGGTCTAGATGAGACCGAGTTGATTTCCGTGCTTATTAGCAGAATTAAAAGGTTTGACTTAACAAAGCTAGAATGGTCGTGCAAGTTTGAAGTGTAAGTGCCCCACATGAGGTGAGGATGGGAATTAACATTCTATATGTCTTTAAAAACTATTAATATTCTGTGAATGTTAGTATTATGGGGGTTGCAGATATGTATCAGCTGTTTATTTGTTTAGTAAGTATTTCACCTAAGAATTTGGTTTATACTCCCTAATTTGTTACCTGATTCATGATTATTTTAATGTGGTATTTGTGATTTGGGGGTTTCCAATAATAAAGAATTGACTTCTAGATATGTTTCACGTAAAGCATGAAGGCTTGTGGGACTGTGGGTGATATGTATGCTGAATATCTGCTACGTTTATCATGTACGAGCTTGATATGTTAAATCCTTGAAGTGTCTCAAGTATATGTTTTCCTATGACATGACATGTTAGTTTTGCTCGTTCATAGGATTTGTTCTTGCTTCCTAAGCTTTATTTTGCCAGTAAAGTTGATGAGTTCATCATCTAAGGTGTATTGGGTTAAAGCTTAAACTAGTGTTATATCATCTTGGTTTTACTTTCTTGATCAAAAGTTGTATGTAGATGTTTGTTGTGTGGTTTATATATTCATGTAGTTGTGAATGGAAAATTCTTAAACCATATGGATAAACCTGATTGACTAGTTGTGGAAAGAAGCATGTTAACGCGAGTTGTGCACTCTCTTTGATTCTGATATGTTTGAGAAGAGTATATCTTGGCTTGCTATTAGAAATCCATCTGTTGTAAGTATCTTTCAAGGTGAGTTGAAAGGTGGTTGATTGGAAATGGGCTAAAGGTAAGATACTATGTTGTTAGGATTTATTCTGTAAGTTTGGTGCTGACCAACTCTTATGACTCACCTGGTTTGTTCTAAGCTTGTTTGATTTGCATTAAGGTTTCTTAAGCTTTCTAGCATGATTGATTGAAAATCAAGGGTGTGTATTTTAAAATACATGCACAGGTGACAACTTAGAAGATGAGGTATTTTTTGCTCATGATGTTATATCCTTTGTGATATGTATGGTGAGTGGGGGTTAAATTTGAGTACTCTAACTTGTTTTGTTAAGTTTTTCTTGGCATGTGAGTTGAACTTCTTGATGCATGTGTGATGTTACTATGGTTCGCATTGATAGAGTTCATTTGCTAGAATGATCATCAGTTGTTAACTTCACATGCATGTTGTTAATTGAGATAAAGATGTATATGTGTCCCTAAGCCAAGAAACAAGTACAAGATAATGTGATAAGAAGAATGGTTTTAGGCAGTATGCCGATGAACTAATAAAGGTACGCATCAATCTCATTATTGTGATGTAGAGAAAGTGGTTTGGTAAATTATATTTATCATGTGTAAGCCAGAGTTATTTTCATGATTTGTCCTTGATGTTTTATTCAAATGTGCTAATGTTTTGCAATCTAAATGATGAACAAACTATTCTTGACGCGTAGTGGTTTTGTTGTAAACTATATATATTGTTCATTCTGTTTGTCAAGAGAGAATTACTCAATTATTGTTTGAGTTTCACATAGTACAGAGATAGAGGTTAAAGTGAGAAAGTTTCTCAAGTACCTATCCAGTAAATTCTAAGAGACAATGATTGAATGAACAACGATGATTAGTTGAACCTCTTCAGTGTATGGTTTTTACATGATGAAGGGTGATGCTCTGTTTCGAGTGCGCTGCAAAACAAATTGTTGTACACTATCCATTATGAAGAAAAGTTTCATTAGATTGGATGACGTGGTAAAGAAGATGATTGTTGCAAAAATTAATCTCTGGAAGTTTGTCCATTGTGGGGGTAAGTTGATCCTCATGTTCTCTACATTATTTTTCACAAGTGCCTATGTATGTTGTCAGGAACTACAGATGTAGTGACAAAGTTAGACAAATCTTGTGGAGGTGATACTCATGTTAGAGTACGTGAAAGCAAAGAAGAATCAAGCAGGTCCTTATACTAGGATGAAGCACAGGTAAGTGCTTGATTGTTTAAGAGAATATATTTAAGATCCTGTGGGGTATTTTAAATTATTCTAGTGACGAAGTTTAAAAAATTGAGTCTACGTCCTGAAGTGATCTGGCTTAATAACCCTCTAATTTATATGGTTATGAGATGCTTTGGTAGACTTGTTGCTTGATGTTTTCAGGTTGAGCTTTAAGTGCTATTAATATGTCCATAACCCAGATTGGGTGGTCAATTGAGACAGCTTACATGGACACACCGAAGTGTTTTAATTTGTTGAACTTTTGTTCTGAATGGGTCTAGAGCCTTGTTTTGGTTGACTTTGTTGGATTTACACCATTTATGTTTATTGAATCTATAACTTTTTTCAGTGGTTTGTTGACCAGGTAGATAGATTTAGTAAGGTTGAGCGTGGCTCTTAATGTCATTTGTCCAGTTATTCTTTGAGCAGGGACTGATAATGGTTCTTAAGTGGATTTAAGACCATTAGCCCAGTGGCCCTTAGAGTAAGGTTGAAAGTGACACCGCAGGTGGAAGGTTGAGCATTGCTTGCTCTTAATACTAATAGCCCAGTTGCTTGAGAGGTGGGAACGATAGTGATTCTTAAATAAATTAGAATCACTAGCCTTGATACTACTCGAGTAGGGAACGATAGTGGTACCAAATGACTGAGGTTGGGAGTATCCCTTAATGCATCTAGCCTAAGAGCTCATTGAGCAGTGGATTGATAGATGCACCGTCGAGTTGATAGGGCTGAACGTCTCGTTCTTAATGTTCTTATTCCATTGCACAGAAAAATCTTGGGTTTTCAAAGTGCTTGAATGTGTTTTAAGCCTGCAAGGAAAGACCCTAGATGTGCTGGGAATGTGTATTTTATAAACAGACGGAACACCTACGTGAGTACGAGGGGTGGCCTCCTTCAAGGGAAAATCGTGGTGTAGTTTTCCTGAAGTACTCATGAGAGCCCAAGGTGTAGGCCAAGATTGGCGGAGTTGCTTAAGCTCTAAAGTTAAGGTATGTGTATTCAAGGTCCCTTCCTCGCTCCTAGGAGTTCAAATCTTAGGATACTTACTAGGGAAGTGATGAAAACCTTGTGCACTAATGTATTAGTTCAAACCTTTAGATACTAGCATTTAAGTACTAAGACTTTCATTTACTGTTCAGATTTCATGTTGAAGATCCGCTCGCGTTAGTGGGGGATTGTTGAAAATAGGTAATGCAAACGGATTCTCGCGCCCGATCGGCCGGTGGTTTGCCCGACCGGGTGGAGGTGGCTAAGGAAAATAGGAGAACTCTCGCGCTCGATCGGGCGGCCCTCGCCCGACCGGGCGACGGACTCGAGTTTTTGACGAGCCCGATTAGGCGGCTTTCGCCCGATGGCTCGCCCGAGGTGGGTTTCCTAGATCGCCCGACCGGGCGCGACACCAGGTCTGGGAAAACTTTATCTCGCGCCCGATCGGGCGGATGTTTGCCAGATCGGGCCTGCCTTTTTTCCTTAGGTCGGTTTGTTTATTTGTCTCCTAATTTCGTGACACATATAAATATGAGCATTGCCTTTCCTGTATTTAAATTTTCTTAATATGATTGAACCCAAAACACATAAACAAAAAAAAGAAAAAACCTACCCTTTGAGATCTGAACAATTCTTGAGCAATTCCACTCTTCGGGTTCGGGTGCACGAATTACGGAGAGAGTTGCGTTAAACTTGGGGGGTGTGCGTCATCAGGAAACCTGTACTGGTGGTGGCGTATTTCGCTTCTAAGGCAGTGGATTATTTTTCCACGGCGCGACTGTGAGTTGAGATCTTCAATCAAGTATGTTTTCCCTTTCATCTTCTCTATTTTGTTATTGGAATTGACAGGTATTTTACCAACATGGTGGAGTGAAATTGGTGGGAGGCTGTGTTAAATTAATCACATAGGAAGCAACACATCCCCTGCTTCGGCCCCTTTCACCACGTCCAGCCATCACACTAACAATGTATTGGTGTTACAATATCTCAAAAGAAACCTCACTGATAATAAAACTCAAATCCCCACAATTGGAATTTGTATTCCCACAATCTCAATCACCACTCCCGATGTTTAGAAGTAAAAAAATTCTCACAATAAAAATTGTCAGTCAAATATATATATCCCTTAAACAGTAGGATACCGCAAACTAATCCCACAATAGATCTGAACCACTGATCCGATCGAAAAAAAATTGAATATATGTGTATTCTCACACTCCTCACGATTTCACGAAATTATGTATATTACGTGTAATCAATTCTGTAGTAAAAATAAATAAATTTTGGATCTTAAAATTTTGTGAACTCTCACAAACGCACAACAAAGAACAATGTCTATGAAAAACAATGTTCAAGAAAATATTAATTTTGGATCTCACAAGGCTCTTGAAACCATGTTAAATTAATCTCAATGTTTAATTCTCATTCATCACAAAGGCCACATACAATATTTATATATTAGGTATACTTGGAGGGCAAGACAAATTAACCTAAAATGGCTCACAATATACTCTAGGAAATATTTTCACAATATTCACAATTATATTGTTTCTTAAAATATATCTATCCCAATAGGTTGGGTGTAGAGGAGCTTAAATAACTATTGTGGCTGGTTGGTGTGAATTAAGCAGCAGCTCGGGTTCGTGTGGTCGCAATTGGTAAAGGGTGAAGCAGGGGCTGCTCTGAATTTCTGAAATTAATTTGTTGTATGGTGGCACAATTGGTGGCGAAATCGGAGAGCTGCCGTGGCTGCTTTGCGGAGGTAGATGCATGGTGATGGTGGCAGTTTTGGTGGTCAGGAGGCGTGTAATTCGAGTTGTTGCTTTGCTGTTGTGTGGTGTAATAGGGGAACAGGGGAAGCAAGGGAGTTAGGCGAGTGGTGAGGCTGGTGGGCACGAGCATCGTCCTCACAGCATGCTCATGATTATGAACACTAAAGTAGGCAGTCCCTAAACACCATGATTGTGGGTTCAACACTACCCGGCTTGAAAACGCGACTTTGCCAGTGCGAGGAGTTGAACTTGGAATATCCATCTACAAAACACAAATAAACCAAGGATATAATGAAGTAAAATAAACTCAAAATTAACAAACAAAACTATGACAAATAAAATGAAAATGAAAAGAATAAAAGAAAGAAAACAAAATAAAATGAAAAGAAAATAAAGGAATGAAAATGAAATGAAAATGAAAACGAAAATAAAATAAAATGAAAACTAAAATAAAATGAAAAATAAATCTAAAAAATCTAAAATAAAGGAAAAGCAACTAAAATAACAAAAATAGAACAAATAAAGGAGAAAAGACTAAAAACCCATCAAAATGCACAAAAGCCATAAAATAAGAGAGGAAAAGTAAAATAGAGAGAAAATGCATAAAACTAAACATTTATTGAGAAAGAAAGCTACGAAAAGAAAGTAAAAATGACTTAAATTCTCATCAAATGGGTGGCATTTATGACACCAATCAAATACCCCCAAGCTTACCTTTTGCTCGTCCTCGAGCAAAACAAAACCAAGGGAGAAATGATGAGCTTATTCAAACAAACAAAAAGAAGAGAAGAGACAAGAATATACACTAACTCGCTTTCTTAGGAGTCACGATCATTTTAGCATTTAAAGACAAGTCATTTAAACCCCTAGATCGCCCTAGAGGATGAGTGATGCTTTCGTAAAGGTTTCCTAAGAGATTAACCTATAACTCTCGTAATAATACAAACAAGGCAAAGCACAAAAAAAGAAACCAAAATACATGAAAAGCAAACAAATGTTCATGAAATGACTTTTTCAAATGTACAAGCATAAATGAATGCAAATCTTTCTAAGCAAGTAACGGAGTGCACGTTCTATGATTTCTAAGGTTAATTGAAACATAGGATATGCTAAGCATAGAGAAATAAAGAAACACAATTCACTTTCATCTCAAAACATTTTAGCACATTCTCCCAATTATCTTCAAATCTACTTTCAAGTGAGCGTCTCTATAATTCCTCGAAGGAACCGGAAAAACAAATAGATTTGAGGTTTCTGGACATCTTGACTTTGCATCCCCTTTCCTTAGGCTTTATCTCATAATGCCCTCCCTCGAAATGTGACTCATCCTCTAGGTCAAAAGGTCTTTCCCAATGGTTGTAACGTAAAGGCAAAAGTTTGAGGCCAGGTAGCCTAAAATTTAAATATTTGGCGGTATCCCTAATAATGATGCAAAGAACGGGCAATTTCTTAAAATCACAATCAAGTAGTCACCAAACAAAAACAAACTAACACCCCCAAGCTTATTCAAAGCTATACTCACAAACATATATACAAAAAGCGTAAACGCTTCACCCCCAAGCTTAAAGGAAGCATTGTCCTCAATGCTTAGAAAGGGAGAAAAGAATCACGTCAAAATATTTTTGAATTTTCTCATTTTCAACTCTTTTTTTTTCTTTTCTTTTTATGCATATATTCAAAGCCATTGTTCTCGCCTCTTTTAACTTATGGACGGCTTTTTCAATTTTTCATTTATTATGACCTTGCCTTTTTAACTTTTGATGCCTTTTTTTTCCATTTATTCACTTGCCATTATTCACAATATATATCTAACACGAGCTTGCTTACAAAAGGAACAAAAATGGAAAAAAAATGAAACAACAGGCTAAAAATTCTAAAGATGTGGCTTGAAAAAAGGGAAAAGGCTAAAATGGTTAGCAAGAAGGCAAATGTAAACCCAATGAACTAAAAATAAATAAGATTATCCTAGAAAAATAAAAATTACCACCCCGAAAAGATGCCTTTGTCCTCCCTTGATGGTTCGGTCTCGTGTTTAAGAATAATGACTCAAGATTCAAGATTAGGTCTGCAATAGTCAAGGATTCATGCCGCTTATGCAAGTAATTTTAGAAGGCTTGAAAATTATGAAACCTCACAAGGTTGTAGCAAAAACTAACTATTAGCTTCAAGTTCACCAAAGGGAGAAATTGAAAATTTTAAAAAACAATAGAATCCGGCTTCAAGGTCCCAAAAGTTCTAAGCGACTAACTTAGCATACTCGATCCTAGAATTAACCAAACATACTCTCATACAGTGCAAACCATTACCATTTAAGAAGAAAAGCATTCAACTATACAACTCCAAAAGTATTATGTCCAAAGCAAGAACAAAACAAAGATACATTGCAAATTTGCCTTGATAGAAACCAATTTTTTTTTTTACTTGGATTTTTTCAAGATATAGAACATGGAAAAGCATATACAAAGGTGCATAGCATACATGAATCAAAATCACATCAAACATGATAGGATACCCTCCCCTAAGCTTGAATGAGACAATATACTCAAACATAAATGATAGAAACCATGGTAGGGGAAAACAAGAAGATCAACCTAACAAACCAACATATATCCAACAAGTCATCATCCACTTGAGAAAAAGCAAGGAAGGATATTATCAAATATTAGGTGGGTGTAAATACCCGTAAATGACCCAATTAAACCTTTCAAAGCAAATTTCCTCAAGAATTAAACCTTGCCTTCCATATGCTAGCAAAAATAGAATTCAGACTTCCTTAATTCTTTATCCATCGAAACACCAAAGTATATCAAGTCATGTACCTAGCAAAAGGAAAACAAACATTTCCATGAGAGAAAATCTATTCAAAAAAGAAAAGAAAATGAAATTAATTAAACACGGGTTACTTCCCGAGAAAGGCTTGCTTGAGTTCCGAGCTTGAGTGCTCTAGAAAATAATAATTCAATGCACTCAAGAACTTGTCAAATGCACTACTAATCATTTCATAAGATAAACGATAGACAAATGTCAGGATAAGAACATGCGACAAGATTGTTGCACGCAAGTGAGAAGGTAGATGCCAAAAGAAAGAAGAATAGGGATCAAAAGGAAAAATAAGAAAATAAGAAGAAGAAGGGGGAATAAAAGAATGGAAAGAAAAAGAAAAATACAAATCCTCCTCACTAAAATATTTTTGGGTGGCAATATCACCCTTTTCCTCAACAATAAACAAATGAGGGACATTATGATCATAATAGATAAGGGGGTCCCCAATAGGCTCTTTGAGAGAGGAACGGATAAAAATAGAACAAGAAGGGATGTGTCCAAACCTTCGAGAAAAAGGTGTATGAAAAATAGGCAAACGGGGAGCAACTTCCTCAACACAAGGTCTCACATCTTCAATTAGAGCATGAAAATCAATCATAGAGTCCTTAAATGAAGATCTCTCACAATCTACATCTCCCTCAAGCTCAAAAACTCCAAGAGAATCAACCTCATCATCCTTTGCACCACAATAAACAACCTTTCCTTCAACTATCTTAAAACCTAAGTCCTCAAAACCGTGCATGAGTGGAGGTAGAGTCATCGTAAACTCATCTAAATCCCAATAAGCTTTCTCGATGAACTCGTCCAAGAATCTATAAATATTCATATGACTCTCACAAAACAAATGGGACATTACCTGAAAAGAGTCTACGTATTCATAGATTGAAGGCTCACAAACATACAGTTGAGGCTCATCAAGATGGGAAAGAGGGTTAGGATTTTAAAATTCAACTCTCTCTTCATTCTCAACTCCTTCACCATCACTCATATGCTCACTAATGGGATCCTCACACTCTCTTGGTCTCTCAAAATTATCATCATCACCCTTAACACACACATTGGATAGAGATTTTTCACGAACAAGCATTAAGGATGACAATTGGCTTTCTAGCTCTTTACCTCTCTTTCTTCCCTCCTCAAGATGTTCCACACTCTTTTTCATCACCTCCAATTGACTTCTCAAAGAAATAAGAATCGACTCCTTTTTAGGCCCAAGATCATCACTAAGCTCAATATGCCTAATTTCAGTTTCCAAAGTAGCAATAAGAGATTCAAAAGGTGTAAAAGACTGAGGCTCAATAAGAGAAGAAGAAGTAGAACAAAGATTTGAAGAATCAACGTTGAAATCATGAGCATATACATCACATTGGGGGGTGGGGGCACAATCAAACATATGAGATTTGTCAACTTGAGCATGCACCTCATTATCATGAACAAAAGAGGAAATAGAATTGGAAGCATTTGTTCTAGGTTCACTAATGGGATCATGTGATACATCATGGGAAATCATGCTAGCATTAGGAGAATTAACACATTGCGCATCAAAATTAGAAACATGATTACCCCTATTATGAACATCCCAAGCAAACCAAACATAAAATCCCAAGCTTCATCAATTGAAAATGTTCTAAATCTACCATTATGCATGCATTCAACTTTATTCCTAGTTTTTTCATTTAAACCAAAATAACAAATCTCACAAGCCTCCCAAATACTACAACAATGATAGTTAAGAAATCCCTTAAGACTATTGAAATATTTAGAAAAAGGCTCATTGTCATATTGAGTAAATGAGAAACATGCCATTTTTTTTCACAAAACAAACAAAAATCAAATAAAAGAAAAGTATATACAAAGACCTAGACTCTAGCAATCAAAAAAACTCAAACATAGACACCGTTCCCCGGCAACGGCGCCATTTTGACGAGGGTTGGAACTAGGTCATTGAAACTAATCCTCCCTCGATCAAACTAAGTTTATAAACACTTAACAAATCTATATACAAGTATAGAGGAAAGTCAAGAGTCAAACCCAAAGGAACGATAATGTTCAAGCGCTCTTAATTATGCGCCTAAGCTAGGTCGAAGACAAAGATAAAGAGAGAACACTAACAACTAACAAACAAATAAAGCACTAGGAACGGGATCAATAAGCAATCATGACAATTGTAGGAACTCGGAAATACATGTAAGTCAATCGTTGTGAAGACTAATGTCAAGCTCAATCAAAAGAGTCAACAAACTTTCTCCTAGAGGTAAAACTAGTGCCAACTACGAGAGATTCTAAATAGGAGCATCACTAATCAAGCTCAATCGATAATTGTAATTCCTAAATCAATGGTTCGTATCATTAGAAAATACAATGCAAGCTAGCATAATTCTGAAGGCCTAATCGAATTACACACATGCAAACTTCCATTAATCACTTTAATCTCAACAATTAATCAACACAATCCCCAAATTAAGCACAATCAATCAATCATACAAGTTTCACCCTATCCCTAGCCAAATAACTACTCAAACATCATCATCCAGTCACAAACAAATAAAGAAATCTATAATCATCAAAATATAGAGAAAAATAGATAAACAAACATTAAACTATTGAATCGTATTGACTCTTAACCCTTACTCCATTCTAAACTTTGATAAATTACTCCTAACCTTCAAACTACGAACTCCATCATTAAGATTCATTACTCCCTCCGCTTCTTTTTTTCTTATCGTTGAGATCACAAAGTACTTCAAGCTATCCTTTATCACAAGAAACTTGATTATTTTTTTTGTAGTTCCTTACAAAATTTGACCCCAAAAAAAATATCACACCTGGACTAGGCTGCCAAATGATTGGAAAGTTGGATATCCAACATCTCTAGTGTCACCACTTGGGACATCTTGTACACAGAACATTAAATTATACTTTCCTGATGAAATTATACTTGCCTGATGACTGGATTACCTATGGGATGTGTTTACTACATGTAATTTCTATATGATTCTTTTGTGATTCTTTCCATGCTTCAAATTTGAAAATCATTCTAATTTTCTTTTATTTTTCTGCGTGGGATAGACCTGGTATCTTGATTATTGTGTCAATCTTAATTTTTTGTTCCTTCTCTATAATTTATTCACAATTATACACTTGCTTAAAAACCTTTGCAATTTTAAGCACATCTAAAAGATCATAAAGTAATTCAATCTATCGTTTCCGCTAATATTTCACAAACAAACAAACAAAACACAATGGTCTTACATTTCGTTATCTGTAACACTACCTTCTTTTCCTTTACACACTGGTGTGGCAGGAGAGTTTAAAGTAACATGAACCAAGAAAGTCATAAGTATCTGTTCTTACACGAACTTATACAAAAAAAAAAAGTAATTATGCAACAAATCAAACAGCATATTACGCAACATTATTATGCAACAAGAACCTGATCTGCAAGTTTAACCCAAAATATGCACAAGAACCTAACCTGCAAGTTTAACATAAAATATGCACAACAACCTAACATGCAAGTTTAACATAATTATGCAACATTGTCTCTTAACACAGGACATAATGGACAGAAAAATATTGTGTTTCGACACATACCTTGTAGCCATTCATCTCCTTCAAGTCCATGTATCTTGATAACTTTGGGCCAATTAGGCTCAAGCTCTTCAACATAAAGGCTATCATACATTACATTCTCAAGATCCTCATGAATTTGGGCATAATCCGAAAGCTTCCCAAGTTTCTTACCAAATTTTGAGGTTATGTGCCAAATGCACCATCGATGAGTGGTTTCTTTCATATACAACTTCAAAGCTTTCTTCATTGCCAGATCTTAATCCGATTAGAAAACACCCACTCAAATGTTTCCGCGGTCTCGCGGGAAACTTACGCACACCCAAACGAAATGGTTTTCCCGTGATGTTTCACACCCATGAAATTACAAAAGGGAAGCTTATATTCGTTGGTCGAGTACGTCGAATCAAAACATACAACATTTCCAAACTCGTGATACGCGCTCCGGCTCTTAGCATCAACCCATAACACATCTTGGAGCCTACCCAACTCATCGACACGATGAGTGTAAAAAAAATTTCTCGTTGTCATCTGTCATCCTCTTCAAGTAGGCAAACATTGCATTCGCATCTCCTTCTTCAAAAATAATTTCCCTTTGCTTCGCTACTTCATCATGCTAATCCTTTTGGGTGAATTGCATCTCTTCCCTCCCATTTCGTTGGCGGGCCATAAAATTGTATATCTTTGCAAGCGGAACACCCGTCTTTTGATCATTTAACACTTGGCGAAGTATATGCGGGTCGTCCATGAAGAACTTCTTCCTAAACATTGTGATGTTCTTGGACTTCCCCAGTGTTGGTGCGTGACCTTTATCCTTTAGCTCGACTTTATCAATTACCCAATCACCAACCTCGTTAACCTTTGCATATAATTTCACCGGGCATTGAACTTTTTTACTCTTCCTTTTAACACAAACTTCCTCACATATTTGTGAATCCGAGACAAAGGCGGAACCGATTTTCTTGCTCTTCCTACTGGGCATACCGAAACACTCACATGTCCATGTGACACTCTTCTTCTCCTTCGCATTAGCACCTTTGCCTACAAAGGTTCCACTTGATCGAACCACCCTAAAACCTTCTTGCTTCCCGTAATTTCGAAAGTACTCATCTATTTTTTTTCCAACTATCAAAGACCATTCCAACTTTAGGAGGGGGAAGAGAAACCTCTACATTTGAAAACCTCTCGATCTCAAAAATAATAGCCACCGTACTCTTCCCTTTTGTAGGAGTCTTGTAGGACTCTTCTCCAACATTTACCTATTCAACCAAATCAATAATTTATATATTAACACCAATACAGTTGTATAGGATAATTCTACTTTTAACAGAAAAACTATTCTATCGAACAGAAAATAAACAATAATCCCTGCTGCACATA
The DNA here is from genome assembly GCF_001683475.1 of Chenopodium quinoa. Classification (NCBI taxonomy): domain Eukaryota; kingdom Viridiplantae; phylum Streptophyta; class Magnoliopsida; order Caryophyllales; family Amaranthaceae; genus Chenopodium; species Chenopodium quinoa. Next base: position 2,393,283 of record NW_018742390.1, on the reverse strand, counting down.
TTGGTATGCATACATACTTAAAGAAAGCATTGCATCCAGTAAAAAGAAAATAAATGGTACAAATACCAGTTCTCCTTATTAATTTCTTTTTTAGAGTAATAAATAAGTCTATTCTGTCTTGTGTTCATATATTGAAAGATTAGTGTCATTGTTTTGTATTCAATGCAAGCCTCTGCTTTGAACATGAATGTTAAATAAATGGATGAATGATTAATTAACTAGTTAGTAATAATGAACTAACAATGAAAAAATAAGAGAAATAAGCCCCAGGGCTCCAACTTTTCGGTTTTAATTAGAGAATGGAGTTTGTTCTAATAATATAAGTATCTGGCAACACTTGACAACACTCGTATGTCCTAGTTGGGTTGAGAAAGCAACAATTAATTCAGCTATGCACACAATTGTCATTTATTGGTGGCCACCATTTGGATTTTAATGGTGAAGTTGTGTTTCCATTCGTGCTTCAAAATAGTGTTGGGGTTTGGTGGAGTCCCACTCACCGCAAAAAAACCCGAGCCAAGGATCACACTCACAATAAATAATTTCACTAATGCATTAATAAATACAAAAGGGCAAAATAAGAAATTTACCTTTGTCGCGTGCTTCGCCCCACAAATTGGGCTCTTACTTGAGAAGCTTATCCCTGAAAATACGAGAGCCTCCGACGGAGATCCACCCGCAAAAACAACTACCAACTTTTAGGTCCGTTACCTCGAGGTTAGCAAGGTCCGACTAAAACCCGAGTATAATATGAGTTTAAGAGTTTTTGCTAATGCAATGCTCTATTGAACTCCTACTCAAGCAAGGGATTCTCAAGCCATGCTTTGGCTATTTATAAGGAAGGATAGCTTGTGAATTCCACTCATCTTTCAATGTAGGACTTTTTCACAAAAAAGATCCTACATGGAAAGATTGATGAATTCAACCCTTAGTTAAATAAACCAAGGAACAAGTAACAAGTGTCACATGGTTAGGTGAGGATCACTTTCTCACTTGGTCCCCAAGGCATTTCACATGCATTGTGAACTAACCATGTGTCACCCAACCTTGAGCCCCAATTTGGGTTCGGTTGGGCCATTTTCTTTTGGCCCGTGTCCATAACCCGTCACCCGGTTCCACGACTCCTTTCCACACGTGCCGCCACCGTGGCGCACTTCCACGTGGTGGCGGCCACTAGGTGGCTGCCACATGGCGGATGTCTACGTGATGCTGCCAACATGGCGAGCTGCCACGTGGCACGCTCCTATTTGGCGCACTCTTCTAGCCTTTCGTGTGGCTTGGATTTTACTTGTTACTTGAAGCATTTACCTGTCTAGCCAAATCCTAAATTTTGGCTCGACATTTGAGATATCCGACGCTCGGTTTTGATGCTCCAAGCTCAAATTTTCGACGTCTAAATATATAATACTCGGGCGACTCATTAATTTCTTCCAAATTAATTCGTCGAGTCGGTTTGTTAATTTCTTGGGTGTGACCCGAAGGGTTCAGTCAAGATTAAGCTGTAATATTAATTATGCATCAATATTACTGATCGGAAGCGGCATCCACCTAGGCATTCCGATCACTTGACCTTACTGAATATAATAGCTTTCTAATAATTCTGAACCCACTATTAGAATAATACACTTGTTCGAAGGATACAATTCCTTTCAATCTCTCACTTGTCCTTCCGGACAAGTGAGCTTTTAGTGTATAGCCCCTTTCCTATGTTTCTTTATGAACTATAGGGTAAGATTATTCGTCATCCCTATTAAGTCCAAAAGTGTTTCTCGAAATCCGAGTTTGACTGTCAATAAGCAGATGATTTCTAAAATCCATCTGAGCACGGCCATGCATTTTCACAGTCTCGCTCTTCGAGAGGCCTTGTAAACAACAAGACATGTTCCCTATTATTAGTAGGGGGACATTCCTAGTCTTGTAATGTAGGTTATCTTACTAAGAGGACCTAGCCGCCTGAGTGATGCCATTATAATCCCCTGTAAGGGCAGAAGTTTGACAATCATCAAAGTGGACTAGTACTCAAACAAGAAAGCTCACAATACTCATGGTCAAGGAAAAAGGTTCTGATAGCAATAATGAGAAGTATACTTATGACGATTTTTAATTTCTCAAAGTATTTTCATAGGTCGATCCAGTTTGGTTCTAAACAAATACCTATGCAAATGATTCATGACAATCATGTCCTTGTAGCACACGAAATGGTGCTATGAATCAAACTACACACTAATCTCAAATGGTCATTAATCGTCCATCGTTTAAATGACCTCGCTTAGGGATAATTTTCGATTATAATATTAAACGTTCTCTTAATAGGTGTTTCCTTACCAAAGTGGTCTTGATACCCTATTTTATATATTCCAAGAATCAAATGATCTCGTTATTTAATTCTAAACCACAATTAAATAGCAAACGGAGTGATAAAAAATTGCATGAAATTTTAAATTACTCCAAAACCTGACTGGTTCATCTTATGACAAATGGTTTTTCCAAATGTTTTAAGAGTATCACTCTTTATAAAACATCTATAGAAATCACACCCATATCTAATATGCTTGATTTCTTTCATGCAATTGTGAATGTTGTCGTTCACCTATTGCATAGGTTTAGTTATAACTACTTTGCTAATCTTAGCATCTTCATTACTGATCACTTTCATAGTAAGATGATAAAATTTGAGAGTGTCATGGATTATAAGTAATTAAGGATTTATTTTCCAAGTGATGGCTCCCACTCATTTTCATGATTGAGACCTTTAACTTGACAACCTACAATCAGTAATGTTCAGCAACGAACTTTCCATAGAACATCTTCTTTATTATCTCTATTAAGGCAACAATATTCTCAACATATATTTTAGTAGACTTCTTGATGATGTTTTTCTTGGGTTTCGCTACAAACGGCTCACAATGATTTGGGATACCCTAATCACTTATGATCATGGAAATTTTCCTTAAATTCCTGCACATTACACATGGATGCACGTCCATGTTACCATTCTCAAACCACGACTTATTGTTAGCTTGTGCTTATAAAAGACTCTCTTGTTAAGGATCTAATCCTTGTTAAGGTTTGTGCTTGCAACATCAATTCTCAAATTGTATTTGTTTCCATGCGTGAAGAACTCATCCTCTAACTTATCCATGTGTTTTGGATGTTCTTGACTATAATCTAATACATAGATTCAAGTTGATTGGTACTATATACGTACTTCACATGCTCTAAGATAGTAAATCGTGTGACGATTCCACATCATAGCTTTACATGATGGATTTAATTGTAAAATGATTCTAAATCTTTTTCCCATCATTTTGACATTTTAGCTCATTCAGTTTCATTGAGTCTTTGCTAAATTGTTCTCTATGTGAAATGGTTGAAAGTCTCTTACTAATGTCTTTCTTGTTTGAATTAGTATTTATCCTAGCTTATACTTAGTTCAAACATTTACTTAGTTTTATACATATGGGTCGAAAGCCTTTTAAAGTCCTTCATGTTTAATATGGTAAATTCCTTTACACGTTTAAACATTTAATTAAGTCTATACCATAGAACTTAATTCCCAATATGTATACTAAGTATCGCCTTTAGCTTGGTCCATTGTCAAAATACTTTCAAATCTAAACATTTAGCATTTGATAGTTGTTTCACAATAGAGTTCATAAAATTTTTGTTGGACCTTTCTATAATTTACTTTTGCTTTCACTAAACTTCTTATTCATAAGAATTTTTATGTTTCTCCATAAGTCAATCCTCTTATTAACTTCGTGAGAAAACATGTTCCAATTCCTATATGCAATGCTTCCATTAATCCCATGATGGATTCCTTGAGCTTGCTTTTAAATTTAGCATTTATTTATATTTTCAAAACTCGTAGACTATTTTCATAGTCAATTCCAAAATCCTATTTTAGGAAGGCGATTTTGGTATCTATTTTTTCCATATTTCATATGAGCAATTTTGCTTAAACAATCACGAAAAGACTTTAGCATTCCGATTGGTGAATAGGTTTTTATTAAAATCAACTCCGTGAATTTAATTGTATCCTTTTCAACCAATCTAGCTATGTATTCATATACATTTCCACATTTGTTAGTTTTCTCCTTGAAAACTTATTTGCAATTGATGGGTCTTTCACCCTTTATGCAAATTAATCAAGTCTCAAACATGATTTTAAAACATGGAGTCTATCTCGGATCTTTATGGCCTCTAACCATTATTTGGAATTTGGATTTGTCATAGCTATCTTACAAGGCATTATTTCTTTACTATCTAATAGTAAATAGTATGCTTGTAAGTCTTAGGTTTATTTCTAACTTAATAGAGAATTTATAGGATTCAACCCAAGCCTTTGGCGAATTATATACCTATACGGGGTTATTGCATCAAACAATGAGTTTCAAGGCGCTTCCAAAGCCCTTTGATTTTCTTGATCTTAATCCAACTTTTCAAAAGTTTTATGAGTAACGAATTCTCTTTTAAGGCACTTGTAAAGTCCTTGAGTATTTTTGATCAAGTATTCTCACGAAGCCCTTTTAAGGTCTTCCGAGATTCTAAGTTCTAGTTTGTTGCTAAGCTCGATTGTCATCGAGTTCAATTTTCTCCCACTTGTCGTTTTGGAAATGTGTTACGTTCCAGATAGATACCACTAAGAGCAACAAACACTATGTTCTCAATTTGGTTGTGGAGGTAATGCCCGTGGTCTCACTTGAATGCTTATAAAGAGATATGTGTATTTTCTTTGGGTAAAAGTTCGTTGTAAAACAAACAGTTAGCTCCCACTTGAGCTATCTTAGCCTTTAATGAGCTATTAAGCTCCCACTCAACCACCTAGCCCTTGCTAAGCCTGTGAGCTCCCGCTGATTCACTTAGCTCCCACTGAGCCAGTGAACTTCCACAGTGTCTAAGAGTCTTAGACATATACTTGAAAGGACATTTAGAAGATAATTCTATCCATAACTGAATATGGTGTCCTTTCTTAGCTTCGACATTTTGTTTAGTGTAACATTAGTCCTTCGTGCAAATCTTTAGAACTTTATAGGAAGGGATGTGATCCATCATTGTTCGAGTCATTAAAAATGGCATCGAGGTCTTCGTGAAGACACACTATGTTCTTTGTGGAGTTATTTATGAAAATTTCAATTTCATAACATTGTGATGATCACGCTTGGCTCAAGAAAATATCGCTCGATCTAATCTAGACGTTTTGATATTTTGCTAAGTCGATTCTATACTTCATTGAACTCTTAAACTATTCAAGGTCAAGTTTGTTCACCTTTGATGAATATAGCCATATTCTTTCAAATTCTTAATGAAACGTTGAAGTAAATGAATCCTCTTTATCTTTCGGAGTCAATTGTCTATACCAAGAACAATAGATCTTTACTTTGTCGGTTTCAACAAGTAAGACTTTCTTGTCTTAGAACAATTCTGAATCGATCAACTATCAAGAGCCTATCTAATAGAGCCTTGAGTACGTTCTTGTCGATGTGACATTGCTAAAGATGTTCGGAACGCAAATCATGCCCATGAATTTGAGCTTTTGCCAGTTTATCATGTTAAGAAAATGTTTGTCTATAATCAAGCATTCTTCACTCATGGTTTAGACAACCATGCCATTGAAATAAATTTGCAACTATTGCTCATTGCTTTAGCCTTTCCGGGTGTAAACGGATCAATTGCTGATTTTGGAACACAATAACCATTTATTTGTTCCAGCCTTAGCTTAAAGGTCTTTAAACAAGCATACGGCCTTACAATTGATGTAGCACCACTTGCTTCATTCTAAGCTTATCTTCAATAGTTTAAGGTCACTTTAAATGTGGAACACTCAAGCAATATCCGATACTTTGTGAAGATAATGAGTTGTAAGTTAACTTCAATAACATGAATTCTTTAGTAAAATGGAATCTCATTCCTTTTCTTTGTTCCTCGTTTCCTATATTCCTTATCATACTTTATCTCATAATCTTTAAGAACCATTTCTTTAAGAGTATTTGACTTTTATACTTTGTTAGGCATAATTAAGCATCTAATGCGCCGTAAAACAAAGTTCCATCTTTTCCTTTAATTCACGCTCGAATTACTACATCAATGAGTCCTACTCATCTATGTATTAAGCAAAAAGATATGTTGGTTGTCAATATTGACAATTTGAGTTTGCAACTCAGTACTTCATGTTTTATCAAAACTACCTAGTATTTTGAATACATGATGTCCAACCGTCCTTAAAAGTCATTTATGAGAATTGTATTGTAGAAATGCTTTACTTTTCTTTGAGAACCATTCTCAAAGATTTCCTTTACCAATCATGGAAAACAATGCAGTTTAATTTGGAATTCGACAAATATAAGTGCAAAGTATAACCATTTATCAAGTAAATAACATAATAAGTTTGAAAATTAAAAGGTATTCATGCAAATTTTCAATCTTATTAAACGTCTTATCCACGTATTAAAATTGTCCCCATTTGGCGAGAATAAGTCGATTCCAAGATCCAAGCAAATAAAGACTGGCTAAGCATGCTTTGGCTTGTCTTAGCACTTAATCTCCCAAGGTAAGCAACGCTTTTCTAATGGCTCCAAGCCACTCTTGGTTAAATAAATCATCGCATCTAATGCTCTCTCAACAATTTATTCACTTTGCCACGACATGTTAGGAATCCATCATTCATATCGTTGAGTACAACCAAAACCAACTTGCATACCCGGTATACCTTATGAGTCTAGGGAGTGGTAGTGATGCCTCGCTTTGGCGTAGCCCATCACTACTCCTAATAGGTGGATAAGTGTTGTTTTGGAATTACAATTTTACTCAATATTAAGGGACCTAGGGTTTCTATGTTGGTTGATTTAAGTGAACTTAATTAATCATCACAAAATTTGAAATCCTTTAACATACATCTAACATATAATTCGTATATAAATAATCATGAATATGTAAAGCAAAAGCATTTTGATTCATATTGGCAACTAGCATGACCCCTTGAATTCTTCAAATATTCAAAAGGTCTTCTTTTGCAACTTCATGGTTTTGTCTTCCAAGAACCTCCATCTTCAAGACTTAACCATAATTATGCAATACTAGTAACTATGATTGGGATTAATCTAAATATTAAGGTACGAAAATACTCAACGGTACGAGATAGTATTTAGATTTACAAAAATACATCACGGCAAGCAGTTCGTATTTTCTATCCTAATCGGGTCCCACTAGTTGCCATTTTTATAAACCTGTGAGAGAATAATCATTCCATTCATCCATTCACTATATGTGAATGGCCCATGCATTTTACAACAATAAACAAGTAATAACGCATTAAACACGCGCTCGCACTAGTAACTAATCTAGGTGATTAATCCAATTAACACGCCTAATTAAAACTAGTCAAAGTTTTTTTAACCGATTATGTAAGCGCAATTAATATTTGAAGCTCCCACTAAATTCCACATCCAACTCAATTAATCTAATTAATTAAGCCGGTAAAACCCAATTATTTGACAAAATAAAATTTTGCAAATGCTGCCCTTGAAATAATTAAAACCAAATTAGATTAATAAAATAATTAAAATGGCAAAATAATCAAAACTTTACGTAGTCCAAAATATCCAAGTGCCTAAAACTAAGATTAGGAGTGCTCACAACTCGCACACAACTTGCACGATCTCATTGCACCACATTGCTTCACAAGCAACGTCTACGTATATTATCCTTATTTGCGTACCATGTAAAGCATAGATATGCTAGCTATGTGCACCATCGCAATCCTCGCATCATAGCACACACACATACCCTTGTCGCACCAAGCAACACAAAACACACACATTGCTCGTGCACCACTGCCGCACCATAGCAGCTTTGTGCTGTGCTACGCGCACACAAACACACGCACACACGCATGCACACAGCTATCTGCTGCTGTTGTGCACGCACACAACCATGTGCTGCTACTGTTGGGTGCACTAGCCACGCCCATGGCTGCACGCACACATGAGCACCCCTCTTTGCAGCCACATGTGGGCTGCTATGTAGCCCGGCTAGCCAAAGGGGGGTTTTTCTTCGTTTTGCGTGCCATAGCCTCGAGATTTTGATCCCAATTTTGCGTGACATATTATTAATTCTAAATTGATTTTAGAACTAATTCAATTAGCAAAAATTTAAAATTTAAACAAGTCTAACTTAAATAAAATTTATCAAGGTGCATTCAATCAAAATAATTCCCAAGAACCATTCTTTAATTAAATTGGTTTAACTTGGTGCAACAAAAAATAAATAAGGCAATTTCTCATTATTAATTTAATCAATTTAAATTAATCTTGAGATTTTGACAAAGTAAGTGGGAGTTGGAAAAATATGAACTTTAATGTTCAATTGAAAAAATCAAACTACTAACATTTGTGAATCCTTGCAAAATAATATCTTCCAATATGAAGATAAACAAATTTCTATCACAAAGTTTGAAACTTTATGTTTCCAATCAACAAAAAATGATTAAAACAACAAAGTTCAACATAAAATTCATGGAATTTAGTAGCTTTTAAAGTTTCAATCACTTAACACAATTAAAGATTGAATCTTTAGCACTTTAGAAGCCTCAACACAAAAATTTCACACTTAATGCAATTATTTTGCAATTATGTGAAAAATAAAACCAAGCTTTCAAACACAAATTACCACCAAATAATCATGCCTAAAGAGATTTAAAATTGCATATAAAATATTTATTGAACCAATTACATAACCACCATAAATATGCAATTAATTTTCAAGGTTAGACAGACTTAAAAATTTTGTTAAAACAAAAACCCCTCAAAAAATGCATTTATGGTCGTTTTTGGCTAAAAACCGAGTCCAAAATGGGGAAAACCATTTCCATAACAATTTTTCCACCCAAAATTCACTATTTTTGGGTCGAAATCTGGGTTTGGGAGCTGAAGTCAGCTCTAATACGAGGTTAAAATGGATAATACGAGCTACTAATCTAATTAGCAACTTAGAACTAGAAAAATTAAGCCATAAAAATACCTTGAAAACATATGATAATTAAAAATAAACGAGCGAGGCTCCGATACCGCTATAGGGGTTTGGTGAGTCCCACTCACCGCGAAAAAAAACCCAAGCCAAGGATCACGCTCGCAATAAATAATATCACTAATGCATAAATAAACACAAAAGGGCAAAATAGGAAATTTACCTTAATCGCATGCTTCGCCCCACAAATTGGGCTCTTACTTGAGAAGCTTATCCCCAAAAATACGAGAGCCTCCGACGGAGATCCACCTGAAAAACAACTACCAACTTTAGGGTCCATTACCTCGAGGTTAGCGAGGTCCGACCAAAACCCGAGTATTAAATGATTTTATGAGTTTTTGCTAATGCAATACTCTATTGAACTCCTACTCATGCAAGGAATTCTCAAGCCATACTTTGGCTATTTATAAGGAAGGATAGCTTGTGAATTCCACTCGTCTTTCAATGTGGAAATTTTTCACAAAAAAGATCCCACGTGGAAAAAATGATGAATTCAACCCTTAGTTAAATAAACCAAGGAACAAGTAACAAGTGTCACATGGTTAGGTGAGGACCACTTTCTCACTTGGTCCCCAAGGCATTTCACATGCATTGTGAACTAACCATCTGTCACCCAACCTTGAGCCCCAAGTTGATTCAATTGGGCCATTTTCTTTTGGCTCGTGTCCATGACCCATCACCCAGGTCCACGGCCCCTTGCCACATGTGCCGCCAGCATGGCGCACTGCCACCACGGCGGGCTGCCACATGTCACGCTACCACCATGGCGCGCTGCCACGTGGCGGCTGTCAACATGGTGCTGCCACGTTGGTTGCCACATGGTGCGCTGCCATGTGTGCTGCCACGTGGCACACTCCTATTTGGTGCACTCTTCTAGCCTTTTGCGTAGCTAGGATTTTACTTATTGCTTGAAGCATTTTCCCGTCTCGCCAAACCCTATATTTTGGCTCGACATTTGAGATTCTCCAACGCTCGGTTTCGATGCTCCAAGCTCGAATTTCGGACGTCTAAATATTTATTACTCAGACGACTCATTAATTTCTTCCGAATTAATTTGTCGTGTCGGTTTGTTAATTGTTTGGGTGTGACCGAAGGGTTCAGTCAAAATTAAGCTGTAATATTAATTATGCATTAATATTACTGATCGGAAGCGGCCTCCACCTAGGCATTCCGATCACTTTACCTTACTGAATATATTAGCTTTCTAATAATTCTGAACCCACTATTAGAATAATACACTTGTTCGAAGGACACCATTCCTTTCAAATAGCTCTTCACTCACTCCCATGTTCCTCTTATTTTGATTTAAGCCTATAAAAGAAAGTCCCCTAACTTGTTCCTCTAATTTTAATTATTTTGATATAATTGAGGTTTTGATAAATTTTCGCTAAACCTAAGCTACGAATTAATGTTGTTAACAATTACCTCCTTTAGCAATGCTTTTAAAGCAAACTCCAATTCATCTTCCTCGCCTCTATGGTGCTCCACTTGGTTTTCAATGGTAGCGTTGTTGTCGACATCGTCTCCAAAAATGCGGCCACTACCACCACCGAAGAGCTCATCACATTCCTTTGTACGATCTGTTAAGATCGGATCCTCCATCACTAACATCTTCCTTGCCATTTTCAATCATGAAGTCTTGCCCAGCCTCTGAACTTACCTCCTTAAGAATGAAAAATTGGAGAAAAAAATGGAGAATCATGAAAAATGGGTTGATAGTGAAAAGTAAAAAAGGAAATGCGGACATTAGAGTCAAACACGTAATTCAAGGGTCAAAAATAATAAAAAGTTAAAAGAAATTTAGTATTACATTGTTGTATTATACCATATACCCGTATATAAGCTTTTCCTTTTTTTTTGGGCTACATCACTTTATACTGACATTTGGGTCCTACTCCATTTTTCCCAAACCCCCGTTCTATTCAAGATGCATTTTCTAATGCATCTCAAAACTTCATTTCTACTTCCACTTCATTTTCATAAGAAAACTAGTGTGTATACAGAAAATTAAATTAACAATATTGTGAAATAATTTTTTTTTTAAAAATGACGTTATAGTTCCCTCTAAGTGTTTCTCTTTAGAGGGTTTCCTTCTCTTTGGAGGGTTTCCTTCAGGCTCTTGTTAGTTTCTTGCTTCTATTTCGAAGTTTGGTTTTGATTCTTTGGTTCGTTGCGATGGAACTCTCGGATTTTGAAACCTCTGACCATAATAATAATTCTCTTTAAATACCTACTTCAAAAGAACCTGAGATTGATTGGGAGGAAGATGGAGGAGGGGATGAAGATCCACAAATTGAATTGGCAGTTATGGGGAGAATTAATACTTCACGTAATGTCAATTCCAATGCCTTGATCTCGACAATGAAGAAAATATGGAACCCTAAACACGGATGTGAGGCGAATGTAGTAGGAGACAAAACTTTTTTTTTCTATTCCATCATTGGAAGGACAAGCAGATTGTAATGGACTCGCAACCATGGCACTTCGATCACCATGTTCTGATCTTTGATGATATTAAAGGTAATTCCATGCCCTCCAAAATTCCTCTAGACTTGGTTCCTTTTTGGCTACGTATTTATGATCTACCTTTTAAGGGTAGAAATAATGAGGACAATGCAAAACAAATAGGTGATAAAATAGGGATTTTCCTTGCCATGGATAAAACGGATGTCATTAGTATTAACAAGTCCTTCAGAATCCGTGTTCTTGTGGATGTGAATAAAACTCTCATAAACTCTGTATAATTAAAAATTGGGAGGGGTTGTATTAAAGTGCTTGTTAAATATGAGAAACTACCTATTTTCTGCTATGTCTGTGGTTTGCTTGGTCATGGAGAGAAGGATTGTGATGAGGTTGCAGTGACTATGAAATTTATTAAGAAGCTAAGGGTTTCTACACCTTGGAAGGCAGTAAAGAAGGATTTGGGGGAGGAAGATTGTGACTTAGTAATGCAGTCAAGCATTTGTTTATAACCAAAAACCAAATGCCTTTGATTAGTGGAGATGGTGAGGAAGACAAAGCTGACAAGTTATCATCTATAGAGGGTCAACATAAGGAAGAGGAGATGGAGAATGTTGGGCAGGAAAAAAGCAGGGAGAAGGTTGGGAATCTAATTACCTTCACCATGAGTAAAAAGGTGGAGAAAGTGGGGAAACAACATAGCTTACCTAAACAGGAAGTCAGGGAGGAGGTGATTTGTGATGAAGGTGTACATGAAGCTAATTTGAAATGCATTCCTGATGATGTTTGTGAGAAGGGTGGTAAGAGACATTGGAAAAGAATTACTAGATGGCCGCAAATGATCTAGAGAGGAGGGGAAACTAACTGATCAGGTTTAGCACATTCAAAAGAAGATTATTTACACAAAGTTTGACATTGGTGTGGGACCATTGGCGAAGGTTTGCGCTGACCAACCCTGTCAAATCCAATGAATGTTTTGGCGTGGAACTCTCGGGGAATGGGTAATCCCCGACCATTTCGTTAACTCCGGAAATGGATTCGGAGTCATTTCCCGGGTTACTTTTTCTATCTGAAACTATGGTGCACAAGAAGGTAGTGAAGGACCTCAAAGGAAGTCTGTGATTCTATGGTTTGCTTTTGGTGTTTCTAGTGTCGGGAAAGCTGGGGGTCTATCTATGTACTTGAAGGAAAATGTTGATTTTCGAGTAGTTTCTTACTCTCGTCATCTCATTTTTGGTGATATCTGGAGTGAAGGTTCAGCAAAGTGGATATATGTTGGTATTAATGGATGGGAAAAAACTAAGGAGTGGTTTAACACTTGGAGTCTTTTGGATCATGTTTGCGAGGATGACATTCCTTTGTTAATAAGAAGGAACTTCAATGAAATCCTTTCCTACGGTGAAAGAGATGGAGGTGCTAGTGGTGTCCGTAGAGAACTAGAAAATTTTCGTGATGTTATTGAAAGGCACGGGTTAAGAGATTTGGGATTTTTGGGGTCATGGTTTACCAGGGAGCGAGGTCAAACTGCTGCTACTAAAGTTAGGATAAGATTAGGTCAGTATCTTACTTTAGAGGGATGGTGCACGCTTTTCCCGAGAGTCATAGTTCAGAACTTAATCCGCATTATTTCTAACCATGCGTCAATCTTACTCCCTTGTACTAATGCTCTATGCAAGAAAAAGAAAAAGAAGAAAAAGAGTTTCAAATTTGGAACTTTTTGACTACTTGATGAAGGCTGTGAAGAGGTTGTGATAACCTTATAGGAGAGTACGAGCCAGGCTGGTGTGCTTTAGAAGGTAGATGTGGTCAGCTAGAACCTGCTTTTGTGGAGTGATGTGAAGTTTAATAAACTGAAGAAGCAATTGAAATCAGCTGAATATGCGTTGAAGCAAGCACAAGCTCTTCCCATTTCTGATGATAATTGAAGAGAAATTTTGAGGCTTGAGCAAATGGTTGATGATTTTAATGATAAATGGGAGGTGTATTAGTATCTCAGAGCCCGTGTTTTAGAAGTTCGTGATGGTGACAAGAACACGAAGTATTATCACCAGAAGGCCTCTCAACGTCGAAGAAAAATCATATTTCTGGCCTTTGGGATGATGGTGGGGATGTGGCGCACTGATGATGAGGAATTGATAGAGGTTATTAGAAGCTACTTTGATGGGATTTTCACCTAAAATAACCCCACTTCTCATGATTTTGATCAGGTTCCTAACTGTGTTCTAAAATCAGTTTCGGATAGCTTGAATTTGATTTTGACAAGGTTGTACTCTAAGAAGGAAGTTCACCAATCTCTTAAGCAAATGCATCCGAGCAAAGCCCCTAGTCTGGATGGTATGCATGCGATTTTTTATCAGTGGTTTTGGCACATAGATGGAGATGATGTGTCAAGATTTTTCAAAGCAATTTTAAATGGCAACCCCATTCTAGACCTCACTAATGCAACCAACATTGCCCTTATCCCGAAGAAGAAGAAGTCGCAAGTTGCTGCCGATTACAGATCGATTAGTCTATGCAATGTTATTTATAAGCTCATTTAGTACTCAACCTTAAAAATGTGCTTGGGTGATCACCTCTGTAGGGAATATTTCAAGCATTACCCCAAATTTGAACCCCACTGTGATCATACACTTAAGCATGGTTGCGTCCAAAGGGAAGCAAGCTAGAGCAAAAGAGTCGCCAACAAGTTTTAGGAACTTGTAAATCGTTCACAGGATGAAGGTTATACCCCTTAATGATCCAGGAGATCGTTAACTCCAATAGGTCTAGAACCAAGACAGGAAGTTCGAAAATGAAGGTACAAATCCAACTTAAATGAGACTGAACTTGCCCTAATATTTGGCCTTTATTTTATTCTTCTCGTATTTATGTGCGCTTTTTGACTAACATGCAATCAATAGGTTTACCCTAAACCTGTTTAATCTATGTTGGTTGAATATTAATGCACAAATAAATCTATTATTGGCAATCATTTGAATTATAATTGTATTAACCCTAAACAAGATTATTCATTATCTTATTGAGCGTGATTAAAAATACAAATTCCCTTTAAACATGCATAAAAGGTGTGATCAAGCAAAAACAATAATAATATATCAAGAAACATAATAAATCATCAAAATAGTAATAATCATGTTAAAGAATAATATTATTAGCAAGATCCTAGTCATGATACTAACAAGATTAATAACAAACCCTAGCATGTCACTAAACATCAAAGACCAAAACTTTAGCCCTAAAATGATAATGCTATTAGAAAGAGTTAGCATCCTAAACATGATACCAGAAAGCAATAAATAATATCCTAACATGATACAAGGAATTAATAAACAAATCTAAGCGTGCTCTCTACATTGAAATAATAGAGGGTGAATCAACCTTTCACATCTAGGGAAAAGGAAACTTCAAACTTGGCTAGGCATGTCTAGATCTTCTGAATGCGGAATTGTGTTTGTAAAAGGGTTAGTTTAGAAAGAGAGAGAGAGAATCAAGAAATTCTTAATGAGAGTTGATGATTGAAAACGGAGGTCCAGGGACCCTATTTATAAGAAGATAGTCTGGAAACTGATAGAAAAGAGTTAGAATTAGAATCAAAATAAAACTCATCTTGTCGCCAACTACAGAGCTCATTTCCAGGCGACGCCAGCAACTTTTCGTCAGGCGGTGCTAAGACAGTTTTTTTACGGATTTTGTTTTTATCATATCTTTTGTTCAGAAGTCTAAATAAGTAATATAATATGTAGTTGGAAAGCTCTTGAAGTCTACTTTCCAACCCAATTAGAATAAGATTAAAATATTTTGTAGATAAAAAGATATGGCTGAAATAATGGAAGAGTGTCAGTTTTGGGTAGAGTTTCGTATTCCATTCATATCTTTTTTGTTATAGCTCGGAATTAATATTATAATATATCATTGGAAAGATAATTTCAAGATCTATCAAACCATATAATATTTGGATTAAGATAATGAGGCACAAAAATAATATCTGACTTTCTTTGAATATCTTTAAATTCGAATAGAATTAGAATTTAAAAAATAAAGGAAAGTTTTATTCAATTTCAAACTCTTTGATTTTATCTTTTCAAAAAGGATAATAAAGATCTTTTAGAAACTCATGGAAGATTATAATAAATCCTAATTAGTTTAGGAATAGGATTAAACCTTTGGACCCTCCACATGATCGTTGGGCCATAGGTAAAATACGGTTTGAGCCTAGTTTAGTATTTTGGCCATAACTTCCTTATTATTCATCGGAATTGGGCTTATAATATATCGTTGAAAATTTCTTTTCAAACCTCATACAACTAAGCTATTATTGGAACCATATCATGGACCAAACTAAACTAGAATGCACGTTTTTTTATAAATAGGGTAGTTTTTCGAAAACAGAAAGAAGAGGTATTTTAATAAAAACATCCTCATCACCACTTTTCAAACTTTTTCTTTGTTTGATAAAAAATGATATGAAAGGTATTTATCACTGGGTTTGGTTTTGGGGAGACACAAATGGGTGTCTACAATCTCGGAGAACCAAAGTTCTTTTGTTCTGGGTAGATTAATCAAAGAAAATGCCTTGATTGCAATAAAATTATTCCATGCCATGAAAGTTAGAAGTAAGGGATGAAAATGGCACATTGCAATGAAACTTGATATGAGCAAGGCTTATGATCGAGTAGAATAAGGTTTTTTGCGACAACTCCTCCTCAAAATGGGCTTTGATGCTAAATGGGTAAACTTGGTGATGTCGTTGGGTATCCACGATTTAACACTCTTTTTTCATTAATGGTGAGGTTTGTGGATCGGTGACTCCTTTTATAGGCTTACGAAAAGGCGACTCTTCATTTCCCTATCTTTTTATTATCTTAGCCGATGCTTTTTCGCAGATGATTCACATGAAGGTTTCATGAAAAGGCAAGTCGGAATGGTCCGGGAATTTCTCACCTCCTTTTTTGTAGATGATAGCCTTCTCTTTGCTATGATAACTCGACAGGAATGCTCGGTAATTGTTAATATTCTCAAGCAGTACGACGCAGCATCCGGACAAAAAATTAATTATGAGAAATCTTAGGTGTCCTTTTATCAAAGGTATGAGGGTGGAGAAAAAGGAGGAGATTATGAGAATTTTGAATATGAGATAGGTGGACAAACATGAGAAATACCTCGGAATCATGAATGTCATTGGGAGATCTAAAAGATTAGTGTTTGAAGCTTTGCTTGATAGAGTTTGGAAGAAGATCCAAGGTTGGAAGGAAAAGCTACTTTCACAAGTGGGCTAGGAGATTTTGCTAAAATAGGTAATTTAAGCAATACCGACTTATCTTATGGGGTCTACAAGTTCCCAATGGAGGTGATAAACAAATTTCATTCCGCGATGGCTAGATTTTTGTGGGGGACTAGTGGTGCTTAAAAAAACGAATTTATTGGAGGAGTTGGGACTCTATATGCACTCTTAAGTGTCTAGGTTGTGTGGGTTTTAGAGAGCTAGTGGTCTTTGATGAGTCTCTTTTGGGACGACAAGCATGGCGACTTGCTTGCAAATCGGACTCTCTACTTGGTAAGGTAATGAAAGCAAAGTATCATCCTCGTTGTGGTTTCCTGGATTCTCATTTGGGTTATGGTGTTAAATTTTCATGGTATAGTATTTTGGAGCTCAAAATCCTTAATCAAGGAGGGTATGCAACGGAAGGTAGATAATGTAGACCGAATTAGCAAATGGGATGACCCTTGGCTAGCAGATTACAATTCTCGTTTTGCTACTAGCTCCCCCTCGACCGAAGTTACGAAAGTAGGTGATCTGATTAATTTTGAAGCTTCGGTGTGGGATTGGGAGGTGGTTGGCTCGCACTTCAATGATCAAGACAAAAAATGTATTAAGGCTATTCCCTTGAACTCTTGTTTCCCTTATGATGAATTGACTTGGGCGTTTTCAAAGGATGGGAACTATTTTATGAAAACCGCATACATACTAGGAAAGGGGGTGTAATCTTGATGATATTTACAATGCGTGGGTTGAAATTTGGAAGGCTAATATCTATCCCAAAGCGAGAAATTTGTGGCAATTGTGTACTCCAACTATGTCTGTGCCATGTTTACTGAAACATCGCCATCTTATCACTGTTGACAAGTGCCCCTGGTGGGAGAATAATGCTGAAACATGGAGTCACATATTTTTCAAATATGAGAGAACTCATGGCTTATGGGAAGATGCTGAACGTTTTGTGATGAGTGTGCAAAATTTTTCTAGAATTCCCTTTGATTTAATTGATAAGTGGAAGAAGATCGACCAGGAGACAAGAACTCATGGCTTATATTTTCTTTAGGGCATCTGGTAGGAGCGTAACCTGAAGGTGTTTCAGCAGAAGGATACGCCCTTTTATGGGCTGCTAGATCGTGTCTAAAAATGGGTGGATGAGCACGAAAGGTATTATAAAGCAATTTATTCCACCATTTTTAACACCCATCAGCCTACTCCTTGTAGTTGGCAACCCCCTTAAGAAAATGTAATCAAAATTAACAGTGATGCCTTGCTTATGGATGAGGGTTGAGTGGGGTTAGGAGTTATGGCACGAGACTCTGCTGGCAGTATTATTTTTGTAGCTACAAGACAAGTAAAGGCATGGTGCCAAGCAGAGGTTGCAGAGGCCAAAGCAATTGTCATGGCCTTGAGGTTGGGCGAAGATATGGCTGTATGTGATCGAGCTATTATAGAATCAGATTGTCAGGTTGCTATTAATTGATTGACGAAGGAAGCTACACACCTAACTGAGCTATACGCCATTCTCACTAATGCGATTGAATTGGGTTCTTTCTATAATAGTCTCCATTGGACGCATGTGAAACGAGAAGGAAATGTGGTCGCGCATAATCTAGGAAAGTTTCTACCTAATAATATATAACAATTTGGGAAAATTGTGTTCCTCATGATATTGCTCATTATATACTCATGGATTATCTGATCTTGCTATTTGATGAATGAGTTTTCTCCCCTTCAACAACCAAGAAAAAAAAAAAAAAAAAATTACTGTGTGATCTGGAATAATTTTATTTTTGTATTAAGGAGGGTAAATAAGAATACATTGACAACAATAACTTATTTTTAAATTTTTTTGGTTTTAGTTCTAAATTCTAATACATGTGTCATGTATATAATTATATATAAACTAGTGCAATACCCCGATTCATTATATGTATAAAATAATTTTAAAGTTGTTAATTTCGTGAAAACATATAACGTAATGATACACAAAAAGTGGTGGCGGCTAAGCTAGATTTCCCCCTTTTTTTACGTTAAAGGGGAAATATATATTATATCAAAGTGGTATCAGAAAAATAAGGATAGCATAGAGCATGTTTATCCTCCTATAGTTACTTAGGAGATTAGTTACAGAAATACTGAATAAGCTATAGGGAAAGCAGTAAAAGTAGCAATCAGAAAATTAACATAAACGATCCAAAGCAACTGATGAGAAAAAGGTGCTACTTGATATTCATAGTCTACGAAACTAGACTTCAGCATGGTACTCTGGAATCTCCAAAGCATAAGTTTCAAAGGTTGCAGCAGGAGGGTAATAAATGTTTCCTTCTCCCCCTTCCTAACTTTGGTCCTTCCAATGTTAGCTAATATATCAGCGACATTGCTAACATTCCTCCTAGCATGAAAGATAGTCACTTCCTAGTTTCTACCCAAAAGAGAGGCAACACCTCTAATTATGTTCCCCAAAATCAGAATCTTTGAAAGTTTCTAGATTTTTCAACATTTTGGTGAGAGCATCTGCATCCGTTTCTAAATCAAGGATTTTTATCTCCCTCTACCAGGCAATAAGCAGACCCTCCCTAATTGCAAGTAGTTCAGCGGCAGAAACACTCATAGCATTGAAATTGATCTTAAATTCTTCCTGCCAGATGCCTTTATCACACCTAATCACACCTCCTCCACCTACATTGTCTAGGTTGCACCAAGAACCATCAGTGTTCAATTTGAAGTGCCCTCTTTGAGGAGGAGCCCAGATGCTTATAGAAGCAGCAGTAGAAGAAGACGGAGTATCCAAATGTCCCTTTTTTAATTTAAGACGGAAGAAATATTCCACTAGGAATTTGTTAAAAGTAGTTTGAATGAAAAGCATATTTTGCTCAAAAATAGCCATACTCCTAGTTTTCCAAAGATGCCAAATCGCAAAAACAAAAATACACTTCTAAGTATTATTGTTACTTAGATTTAAAGCTAGCCAATCCGGAAGATTAGTGTTGTAAAAGGAGATTAAATCAAAACCAGCAGGCTTAAGTTTTTCAAAGATTAAAGACCAAAAAGCTGAGGAGTTTGGACAGTCTCTAAAGATGTGAATATAATCTTCTAAAGGGGCTTCACACCTGATGCAAACGGGGTCAAAAGCAAATTTTTTTTTTCTTTAAAAGTAGGTCTCGAAGGTAAAAATAACTCTAACAAGATTCTAGAATAACATTTTACATTTATAAGGGGCAGTTATTTTGCTTAAGTTTTTCCAAGAGAAAGAAGAAAGAAAAGTAATATTAAGATTAAAAGGGGGTAAAGTAGAGTTGTAAGCACATTTGATCGTAAAGGTTCCATTTATATCAAAAGCCCAATTCAATATATCAGACACATTGACTAGCTTGAGGAGAGGGTGAGCTAGGATCATGGAGCAAATAGAGTTAGGGATTAAATGTCTAAAATCATTCAAATACCAAGAGTTATTCCTAATGATACTAGAAACACACCAATGACCTTTAGAATTAGCAATATTAATATTGGGGTAAGGGTATAAAGGGCAGTCCCCAATCCAGTGATGATACCAAAGGGAAGTATCCTCACCATCCCCAATATAAATTATTATTCCCGATTTAAGGATCTGCCTACTGTAAAGAATATTTCAAGCATTATCCCAAACTTGAGCCCCACTGTGACCATAAATTTAAGCATGGTGGCATCCAAACGAAAGGAAGCTAAAGAGTCGCCAACAAGTTTTCAGAATTTGTTAACCGTTCACCGGGTGAAAGTTACACCCCTTAATGATCCATGAGATCGTCAACTCCAATAAGTCTAGAACCATGATTGGTGTTTGTGGATGAGGGTACAAATCCAATCTAAAAAAGAAAGAACTCTCCCTAAAAAATAGGCCTCTACTTTATTCTACTCGTATTCATGTGCGCTTTCTGACTAACATGCTATCAATAGATTTACTTTAAAATTGTTTAATCTATGTTGGTTGAATATTAATCCACAAATAAATCTATTATTGGCGATCACTTGAATTATAATCATATTAACCCTAAACAAGTTTATTAATATCTTATTAAGCGTGATTACAAGTACAAATTCCCTTTAAACATGCATAAAAGGCGTGATCGAGAAATAAAAATAATAATATATCAAACAACATGATAATCATAATCATAATTATAATCATAACAACAATCATAATAATATCATAATTAAAGCTTAACAATAATAGTAAGATCCTAGGCATGATACTAACAATATTAATAACAAATCCGAGCATGTCACTAAACATTAAATATTAAAGCTTTAGCCCTAACATGGTACTAAAATGATATTAGGAAAGAAATAGGAAACATCATAATAATCATACTTGATATTAGAAATTTTAATTATTACCCTAAACATGATACTAAGAAGCAATAAAACATCCTAACATGATTTCTATATCAAAAGATCAATTAAACAATTAATGCACTTACTTTGATGCCTTATACCTCTTTCTAATAACAAAATACATATGTTAGTAACTTCAAGGAAAATAATAAAATCAAACAATCAAATTAAATAATTGAAATAGGGAGTTAAAATGTTTAGACTGGATTTGGGAACTAACCCTCAGAAGGTATCAATCTTTCACGTCTATGGCGAACGCAAATTCGAACATGGCTAGGTGTCTCTACATCTACTATATGCGGAATTATGTTTTGTAAAAGGCTAGTTTAGAAACGCTAGAGGGAGAAAGAATAAGCTTTAAATTAAAGAGAGAGAAGAATTAGAGACTTCTGGTTATTGAAAACGGACGTAAAAGGACTTTATTTATAAGAAAATAGTCCGGAATTGATATAAAAAAGTTAGAGTTCGAAAAAGAATAAAACTACATCCTGTCGCCAATGATAGAACTCGTCGCCAAGTGGCGCTAGGAACTGCACTAAAGCGTAAGGCGACGAACCTATCGCCAGGCAATGCAGTGATTTTCCACGCGTTTTCCACACAGAATCCACTTCTCGATAAAATTGAGTCTTAAAATCCGTACGAAGGCTAAATTCATATTTTTATATAAAACACTTATTTTGTTTTAAGTAAAACTTATTAAAATTAATTATCAATCTTAATCCTTTAGGATTTAAGACAACCTTCTAGACAATTCTAGAAGGCTATAATCAATCTTAATAGCTTCAAGAATGATAATTAATAATAGGCCCTCTTCTAGATCATTGGGCCGCATGTAAGAACCAAACTGGGCCTAGTTCAGTATTTTGGCCATAACTTCCTCATTATTCATCGGAATTGGGCTTATAATATATCGTTGGAAAACTCTTTTTGAGCCCCATGCAACTACACCATTATTAGACCCTTTTCATGGACCAAACTGAACTGGACTGGCTATTTTTATAAAAGAGAACATGTTTTCAAAAACAGAAAGAAAGATTTTTTATAAAAAACTAACCGCAACACTAGACTTTTCACACTTTCAATTCATTCGATTATGATTCGACGCGAAAGGTATTCATCACTGGGTTTGGTTTTTGGGAGACACAAATGGGTGTCTATAAAATCCCCCACTTGGACTGAGTTTTGAGAAACTTATGTTTCGAAAACAAAAGTTAAAGTAGTGATAGGGACGGATAATGATTCAGAACGTTCTGTGATCCTAAATCATTCTTGCAATGCCAATACCTTCAAACTAGCGTTAGTTTAACAGATAAAAGAGTTAAGAAACGCGTATCTTGCACCGTCAAGCACACGTCTCTGGAGTAACCGAGAAGACCACTCTGCTTGTAGCCTCCTATTTCATCGAAGAAGACTCTGCTTGTAGTCATCCTCTGCCGCTTGATACCATCTTCCACATCTTAGGGAACACAATCGAAGATAACTCTACTTGTAGCCATCTTTTGTTTTTTGATAATCCTCCACTTCCTAGGGAACATCGTCGATCATTGCTGCTACATCTCGAGCTTTTTTCTTGAATCATAGTGACAATCATAGCAAAAGCCGTCGTAGACCGCCTCATCACGAACTGCTCTTCTCAAATCTTGGTGTCAACCTCAACAATCTTAGCGAATGCTGTCGAAGACCGCGCATCTCGTGCTATCTTCTAAATTTTAAGCGAGAGACCCTTTAATCTTAAAGTCCCCCTGTTGAAGACTTCTTCATCTTGAATCTTCAAATCGACCCTTAAATCTTCGGAAAATTCTTCTCAAGAACCATATCTAAGATTCTTAAAGGCTTTAAATTGATTTTTGGAAATGTCCCATCCTAGGAATTCTTTGTGAACCAATACTTTGGTGCTTACAATGAGCCAATGCTTAAGCGCTTTAAGCTAAGTGAGATGATTTTTTGTCAAGTCTATCACTTATTAAGATTGTAATCAAGTCGACTACTTAATCATGTCAAATTTTTTATAGGGGCTAACTCCGATACCAAGGAACCCAAAAATTGCTGCACTAGGTCCAAACAATCTTATATGGGGGACACACATTATGTCGCCGCACCAGCACCCGCTAGAAAATGTGTTGCCGACTTTGCTTCGGTCGCCAGGCAATAGCCTTGTTCTCTGGCGCTGGAGTCGGGTCATCCTTATTTTTCCCTTGCTACTACTGTTTGTTGCTCGGTTTCAAACTTTGAACGTAGTCGTTTCCTTTCAACAAAATCTGCTCAAATATTTTGTAAATTAAAGCTCTTCATCTCTAATTTACTGATCCATGTAATTTTTCTCAAACTCCTCTCATCTTGGAAGAATCTCATGTGTCATATTCGCGGTTTTTCGAAAACATCCGGGAATGTTCTTACTTGCTGGGATGTACCTGCATTTTTATTTTGGACTATAGGACTTTGCTCATCTCTTTAATTATCTTAGGATTGAATCCACTCAAAGTGCTTGACATATGTGTTAGAATCAATTCAAGATGATATGACACGACATGACTCAACGTTCGTGCAACTCGAAAAATGCAAAAAAGCAAAAAATTTCCGTCATTTTTTGTGGAGGGTACCGAGTGTCTACCGAAAATCAAAGACACAAGAAGGAAGAAGCTTTTGATGGTGCATGTTGAATGAGCTTAGTCAAATATTGTTTGATACTATCTTTCAAGGTGCAAGGATTAATTCATCCTAGGCTATCTCAATTGTTGACTCGATGATGAAAGTATTTGGGTAACTTAGGCACGGAGGCTAAGAACTTTATACTTTGTGATGCAATGATGAGTGATGAGTGATTTTGTTATGACAAAGTATGCTTGAACGTTGTGTTAAGATTTCATGACAAAGGGTTCCTTAAGAAGTATATTTGGTCATGTATCTATGATGTGTGTGAAAGTAACAGTAAGGTTAGGCTGCAAAGGCTAACGGTGGAAAACTTTTTGGGAAGAGTCAAAAGATGGTGACTCTTAGTCTAGGTAAGCTAACAATGTAGGGATCAAGCCCCCAAGTCTAGCTCTAAGAAGATAGGGATGATCATAAGGGATCCCTTGATATGATCATGGTGTGAGTGTGTGAATGTGAATATGAACGCATTTATTATGGTCGCACCCCTATGTGAGGTTGCTTACGTATCCGTTAGGAATCAGGCCGAAGGTAGCTCTAGCCAAACCTCGCACAAGTGTTTGAATACCTCAAAAAGGTCTTTTAAGGGTTGTAACGTGGTTAGGATAAAGGTTATGGAAGAAAGGAATAAAGGCTCAAGCCCTTAAATAAGCCCCCAAGGTGTGCAATCTTGCATTTGAATCCTTGTATTGGTATGCTTGAGATTTCTCACTTTTGAACTCTTTGTTGTTTATATTTTTACTCTCTTTCTTTTTTTTTTTTGCTTTTGCATTTTTTTTATTTTGATAAGCGTGGGCAATCTCGATCATGCGGTCTATCACTCACTTGGCATTCATGTTTCTCAAGCACGGTACCGAGCACTCGATAAGAAACACAATTCGAGACGTGTTCTTAACAAAGATATTTTCGTATCAAAGACATTGGAACACTTGCCCTTTTGCACACTTTTATTATTTTTTGCTATTTTAATTTTTTGAATTCACTCAAGCTTTTGAAATTGCATAAGTTACACACTCATCTAACGGTTAGGTAGATGAGGGTTGAAGAAAGAAAGGTATATCATTAGACGAGGCTCAAATGATTTATAAATAAAGGATTTTATATTTGAAAGGGTAAAGATGATATGATAGGTTACAAGGGGTGCCTCTAATGATGGGTATATCTTGTGCTTAGTTCGACATGGATATGTATATATATCTAGTGATTTTTTTAATGCGATGAAATGATCATATGCAAGGAATAAAATGGTTATTTTATTAAAGTAAAAGAAAGAATTATCTTATAAAATAAATCTAAGGAAAATAAAAGGTGTATATAGTAGAAAAAAAAAAGGTCACGAAATCTTGTCGTTGAAACTCGCTTCGTGTCTTGTGCATTATCATCACTCGGTCTTCTTTCCAATTAGAGGTATAGGAAGCTTGTTATTGTCGATCAAATATTGGATGCCCTCTTTTAGCTTCCAACAGCTTTTAGTAGTATGACCCCTACCTTGATAATACTTGTAATGTGCATCTGGATTCTAACTAGGCAATCTCTTTTCAAGTGCGGGATCCTGAATTGGTCCAATGGAAGTAATGAGTCCCTTAGTATGGAGTCGATCGAAGGCAACATCATAGCTTATCCCAATGGGGGTGAAGTCTTTCCTTAGTTTCTTCTTAAATCCTTTTTTATCTATGGCTAAGACTTCACTGAGATCAAAGGTACTAACACTGTTACTAGAGTAGGCGTTTTTGGAAGAAGAAGGATTGTCGTTCTTCTTCCTTTCCAGCCATTGTGGTTATTATTGTTAGTAGCATTTTTCTTTGCGAGGTCATCTTCGATCTCGATGCCTATGTCATAGACATCCTTGAAAGTATTCAAGTTGTGTTGATATTTTAAGTGCTTTGAATACTTTTCTTGTAAATTTTTTATGAACAACCTTACGAATTCTTTTTCAGTAGGGACTTCTATCATATTGGCGGAAGTTTCCTTCCACTTGTTAAAGAAAAAATTAAAGCCTTCATCTCTTTTTGTCTTAAGATATCAAGTTGTCTATAGTCGGTTTCGAATTGAATATTACACTTATATATATCAATGAAAGCATTTACAATGGCATCCCAAGTAGAGGTTTTCTCTTTGTCAAGGGGAAAGAACCATTATTGACAAATGGTTTCAAGAGATAAGGAAAACAAGGAATGAAAGACTTTCCTATCAATCCCCTTAATGTTCATTATGGTCTTGAATTCCCTTAAGCGGAAGTAAGGATTATCTGTTGCCTTAAACATAGGGATGTCAGTGGCATTGAACTTCTGTGGAAGAAGTTCCTTGTCCACTAAGACCCCTTGCGAGCTAATGTCCTAGAATCTATAGTCATTGGATAGTTTGCTCAAGTTTTCTTGCATGAGCTCCATTTGTTGTTGTTTCACAGGGTTGTTTCCAGGCGTTACATAGTAGTGCTTGGCCCCACAGCCCAAACCTCTGCGCCTTTGCTGGAACATTAATCTGGAACTGTTTTCAGTATTTTTACTTTAAAGGGACATGCTTATAGTCGTACTAAGTCGGTTTTATTGGTTTATTAGCCTTCAATTAGTCAATTTAATTAATTAATTAATTAATTAATTATGAAAATTCCTTTTAGTTATTAATTAGTTTATTTAGACTCAATCACAAGTCAAACAAACATTTAGTGTAATCACACATAGGTTATGCACAAGCAAAGAATGCACAAGTAGTTAAGTAATCACAATATGATGCAATGAGTTTGCAACCTAACCATGGCTCTAGTTCTCTAACGTTCAAGGATATAGGTTAGTCAAAGAGGGTTCATGGTTATGAGTCTGGATGCATCGCGCAAAAGCCTTACCTTTGGAAGGGTGGGCGCGTATGGATGGGACCCTGCGAGTTAAACTCGCTTCCTTGGTTTGGTGAATTCAACAATCTCGGATGTACCCTTCGTTTCCAGGAGCGTTCGATTGGGTGGATGCAGCATGAATGTCGTGAGGGTTTTGTCCATATATAGAACACAAATGGGTTTCAGAAAAGAGAGAAAAAACTCAATCAGGAAGTAGAATCGAGCTAACAGTGCTAGAACCAGTCAAAAGAAGAAGGAAGAATTCTGGCTCGGTATTAGAAGAACACGGCGCGAGACAACAGAGTATGTCGCCGGAAAATAACTCTGTTGCAAGACAACAAGGTTGTCGCCAAGCGACGAGGTTATTTCTCAGGCGACGAACTCTATTTTCTCAGCGCTAGTTCGTAAATGCCTCAACAGCTTTCTGTGTTCTTAGAATTTTCTAGTTTTCGCAGTATTATTTTATTCTAGTTGTGAAAGATATTTCTCAAATTTCTTACGTGTAAAAATGACGTGGGGTGAACTAGGTCGTTGGACTAATCCTTCCTAAGCCAAAAAAAATATATAAACACTTAACTAACCTAAATACAAGTATAGAGGTAAGTCAAGGATCGAACACAAAGGAACGGTAATGTCTAAGTGCTTTCAATTTGGGTGCCTAAGCTAGGTCAAAGACTAAGGAAAGGAGGTGACACTAACAACTACTTAAACGAAAAAACCGAACAAATAAAGTGCTAGGGATTAGGATTCACATACAATAGCAATGAACATAGCAAATTGGGATAGGAAGTTTACTAAGTCAAGTGATGCGAGGGAAAACCAATCATGAAACCAAAAGAGTATATCAAGCTATTTTCCTAGAGGTCTAACTAGCGTCAACTACGATAAACTATAGCTAGGAACATCACAAGACTCCTCAATAATTAAATGCAAGCCACAAATCAATTGTATGTATCAATGTGAAATTACAAAGCAATCTAGTGCAACAATCAAAGTTGGCCATTCTTCAATCGATTACACACATGCACATGATCAATCGACCAATTTAATCACATCATCAACTCCATCAATTATCCCCAATTTACATCAATCCATCACATCATATAAGCTTCACCATCACCCTAGCAAGCAAACACTAGTAGAAAAAAAGCATTAGGAACCCCCTATATGGCACCGGTTCAGGCTAAACCGGTGGCCAAAACCGGTCTAGAAATGGGCGGGATTTTACCAAAAGAGAAAAGGCACCGGTTTGGCCTGAAACGGTGCCAAAAATTAAAAAGGCACCGGTTTGAACCGGTGTCATTTGAACCCGTGCCATATTAAAAAAAAAACCGCAGCTTTCCTTATTCTTCTTCCTCTCTTTCTCTTTCCTTCCCTTCATTCGTTCTATCCCTTCTTTCGTTCTCTTTCATTCGTTCTAAAGTGCCTCCCCTTTTCCCTCCACCACATCCGCCACCTTCATCGGCCACAGAGGTGTCGAAAACCACCGCCCCTCTCTGTCATTCCTCCCCTGCCCTTCTGTTTTCCCTTTCTTTCTCTTTGCTGCTTGTTCCACCGCCGCGCACCGCCCATTGCTGCTTGTTCCACCACCGTGCACCCATTGTTGCTTGTTCCACCACCGCGCACCGCCTCCACCACTCCACCGCAGCGCTACCTCCACCATTACGCACCACCGCTGCTTCCTCCACTACTAGGGTCGTCCTCCTAGCTGCTGCCCTCCTTGTCTCCTCCTAGCTGCTGCCCTCCTTGTCTCCTTCCATTCAAGGTTTATTTATAATTTTTTTTTTACATTATTTTCTAATTATATAATTATATATATTAATTTGTTTTGTATTTTGAACCATTGTTAGTAAATTAAAATTTAGGTTTGAATATAATTTTTCTCAATTTTAGGTTTGAATATAATTGTGAAATTGTGAAAATATTAGAGATTAGTAACCTTGTTACTCAATTAGTTGGATTTTATTATATTTTAATGGTTAATTAATGTGTTTTAGTGGATAATTTTGAAATAATTATAGAATATGTACTTAAATAGGTGAAATTTGGTATTTTACTTTTAATGGTTAATTTGAAGTTGTTTTGATGGATTATTCTGAATAAGTTAGAGATTAGTTAACTTTGTTATTAAATTAGTTGAATTTTGGAATGTTTAAATGGTTAATATTAAGTTGTTTTGATTGGTATATTTGAATTAATTTGAGATTAGTAACCTTGCTTGTTACTAAAGTAGATGAATTTTGGAATGGGTGAATGGTTACTTTTAAGTTGTTTTGATGGGTAATTTTGAAAAAATTAGAGATTAGTAACCTTGTTAGTTTAACAATTGTTAGTTCAATGAATGATGTGTTTTAGCTTAAAAATAAATTTGTGAATTGACATGTTATGAAAAAGAAATAGTACATACCTTATATTAAACCTAATTTTTATTTATTGTTTTTTTTAATAGATTTGTGAATTGAAGCACGAGTTTAATTAGCTTGAGGACTACATATTGAGCTCAAGTAGGTAGCTGCTATATTGGTATGACTTATAAACTTTACTTAGCTATATTTCTTTCTATTTATCCATTTAATAAAAGTTTATTCATGAAATTGCAACTTGTGTATTGTTTAATTGCAAATAAATACAACAATATATAGAATACTTGCATCATCATATGCCTAGATACCCGTTCAAGGCTTTCTCATTAGGAGAAAGTCTTGAATAGTCCCCGGTTGGGACTGTTCTTGAATGTGTACTCTCACTTAGGTGGTGAATGTATGTTTTATTTTCGATTTTAAGGAACATCTTAGCTTACCATTTCCTCACTATGTTCTCTGGGTACATATGTAGGTAATTAATTATCTACATCGTGTACTTGGAGAACTAGAGGGAAATGCTGCCGGATTTTCCTTAAAATTGGAAAGTTGACCTACATTCACTAGTGAGAGTAGACATTCAAGGATGGGTTAGGTTGGAGTGATAAGGACCCTTTGGAAACATGCATTTTTTCACTATATGAATGGTATATTCACGTTTTGTACTTGAATTTGATTTACATAAAATATGTAGCACTTACACATTATAAATTGTATGGTGCTATATATGTTTAGAGAAAATTTACTAAATGGAGAAGGATCGTGGTTGGATGTATGGTAGACGTGATACATTGGAATTTTGGAATGGGGTTCAAGAGTTTTGCGAGAGGACTTTAGCTTATCAACGCAAACTGGGTGGCAAAGGCCTTTATTGTCCTTGTGTTGATTGTAATAATGTGAATGTGGTCGATAGTGTTGAAATCATTAGAGATCATGTATTATGTCGTGGGTTTAGGCAATTATACCATGTGTGGATTTGGCACGGAGAAAGTGGAGAGTACAGTGGGGATCTTGATCGGAATGATGTGCGTGTTAGAAGCAATGAGATTCATGTGGACGAGGAATACGAGAATTATGACTATATTGTTGATAATGGTGAGGATGGAGCCGATGATGATCAGGCGGATGAGGTCGAGGATGAACAAGTGGATGAGATGTTGCATGGTGTTGAAGGTGAAGTGTTTGAGTTATTATCGGAGGCTTCCAAAAAGCCTTTGTATCTCGGGTGCAAAAAATACTCCAAACTATCGGTCGTGTTAACACTTTTCAACATTAAGTCGAAACATGGGTGGATGGACATCAGTTTTACTTCTTTGTTGACCGCATTAAGTGATATGTTGCCTGATGGGAATGAAATTCCTAAGTCTTACTATTACGCAAAGAAGCTCATGTGTCCCTTTGGTTTGGAGTATAAGAAGATACATGCATGTCCTAATGACTGTATTTTGTATCGAAATGAGTATGAACAACTGCAGGAGTGTCCACGATGCAAGCGGTCGTGGTACAAGCGCATGAGTTGCAATACTGGCACGGAGGGACCTCCTGCTAAGGTGTTGTGGTATCTTCCCATTATTCCAAGGTTTAAGCGTCTGTTCTCAATACCAAAAGACGCTAAAAACTTGAGGTGGCATGCAGAGGGAAGAAAAAAAAATAGAATGCTGAAGTATCCAGCTGACTCTCCACAATGGAAGAACATTGATTTAAAGTTTGAGGAATTTGGTAATGAAGTCAGAAATTTAAGGCTTGGTTTGTGCACGGGCGGGATGAATCCGTTTGGCACTCTTAGTACCCAACACAACACATGGCCGGTACTTTTAGTGATTTATAATTTGCCTCCTTGGCTGTGCATGAAACGTAAGTATGTAATGCTTTCATTGCTAATAACTGGTCCTAAGCAACCTGGAAACGACATAGATGTTTACCTTGCGCCGCTTATTGACGACTTAAGAAAGATGTGGGACGAAGGGGTTTCCATTTTCGATGCTCATCAGAACGAGATGTTCACATTGCGTGCAGCCCTTATGTGGACCATGAATGACTTCCCTGCATATGGCAACTTGTGTGGGTACAAGGTCAAAGGGAAAAAAGCATGCCCCATATGTATTGATGACACATCAAGCGTATACCTGACTCATTCTCACAAAGATGTCTACCTACGGACTCGAAGGTTCCTTAGGCGTGATCACCCGTACCGTAGGGAGAAAAAGGCTTTCGATGGAACCGTGGAAGAGGATACTGCGCCTAGACCATTGACTGGTGCTGACATTAGTGCTCGGGTGAAAGGGATACGAACGGTGTTTGGAAAATCAGAAAAAACTGTGGTCTCATCTGCTCTGTTTAAGAAAGAATCAATCTTTTGGAAGCTTCCGTACTGGAGAGAACATGATGTTAGGAATTTTTTTGATGTGATGCATATAAAGAAGAATGTGTGTGATGTTGTTTTGGGGACGCTTATGAATATCCTAGGAAAAATAAAGGACGGAAAGGGTGCACGGTTAGATTTGAAAGAGATGGGGATTCGTCCAGAATTGTGGCCTCAAGAAAAGGTTAGAAAGAGGAAGGAGCCGAGAATAGAATATGAAAATGTTTCGAAAAAGGGAAGGAGAAGAGAAAGGGAAAGGGAAAGGCCAAAGATGCGTCAAAGAAGAAAGTTAAGGGTAAAGGGAAGGATGAAAAGAATTATTTACTCCCGGCTTGCTATACATTGTCAAGGGTAGAGAAACGTATGTTTTGTGCATGTTTCTACGGCATTAAGGTTCCATCAGGGTACTCATCTAACATGAAAAGATTTGTAACCTTAAATGGAGAATTGAAGCTGACAAGTATGAAATCCCATGATTGTCACATTATGATGCAAGTATTCCTACCGATTGCAATCCGTGGTATTTTACCAAAACACGTGAGGGAAGCGATTATAAGCCTTTGTTCATTTTTCAATACAATTTGTAGCAAAGTTCTTGATCCTTGTACACTAGATGCTTTGCAAGCAGATGTGGTTGTGACTTTGTGCAAATTTGAGATGTATTTCCCACCCTCATTTTTTGACATAACGGTTCATCTGGTTCTTCATTTGGTGCGTGAGATTAAGTTGTGCGGTCTAGTGTTCATGAGGTGGTGCTACCCTTTTGAAAGACACATGGGTACATTACAAGATAAAGTACGGAACTGGGCTCACCCTGAAGGAAGTATGATGCAAGGGACCGTGGGTGAGGAGATAGGTAACTTTATGGCGGGCTACATAGCCCTTGCTCAACCTATTGGTCTTCCTACTTCTCGACATGAAGGTAGACTTGATGGTCATGGCACAATTGGGTCGAAACGAATGTCACCAGACCGAGATCAGTTCTTACAAGCACACCTTTATGTGTTGCACCATGTTTCAGATGTGCACCCATATTTAGACGAGCACATGGCTAGTTTGCGTGATGAATTTCCATCCAAAGGTGAAAGGTCACTTATGCAGTTGCATAATAAGAGGTTTTTTGATTGGTTTCGTGATCGAGTAATGAGTGGATTGAATGATACTAATGTGACCGATATAGTACGGTGGCTTGCGTACGGTCCTAGGGATGATGTCCGTTCATTTGAGGGATATGACATCAATGGGTACACTTTTTGGACCGAGGGTCGTGATTTGAAATCTTCCTCCACCCAAAACAGTGGTGTAACTCTTGTGGCATCTTCAAGGGAGTTTGCAAGTTCTAAGGATAAATCACCTGTCGATGCAGAGTTGTCATACTATGGTCGAATTCAAGAAATATGGGAGCTTGATTATTGTGACTTCACGGTTGCTCTTTTCAAGTGTAAGTGGGTTGATAATATCAGGCATAACGTCAAATATGAGGACTTTACTCTTGTAGATCTTGGCCACTTGAATGATAGTGCGGAACCATTTATCCTTGCATCTCAAGCTAAGCAAGTGTTCTACGTAACTGACCCAATGGATTCAAAATGGTCTATAGTGCTAGCTGGCAAAAGAAGAATCTTAGGCATTGGAGATGTTGAGTATGAGGAAGAATATGATGCGTTTGATGATTCAGCACCTTTCACTGTTCCTAGACCTATTGTACTAAATGACATAGACAACGAAGCAGGTTATATGCGATCAGACCACAACGAAGGAATTTCATATTGAGGTAGTTTGATTAAAAGTTAGTAATGGTTTCATTGCAAATGTAGTTTAGTTATCATGTATATAGGAGCATAAGTAGGCGAAAATGACATATTTGTAGTTTGAAATTGCCTAAGTGTACTCATTATCATGCATATACAAGGTTATAGGACCATAAGTAGGTGAAGATGGCTTAAATAGCTTCTACTTAACCCAATTCTTTTGTTTTGTGTATGAACTAACATTTATTCATTCTAACAACCTATATTCAATATATTTAACATGTTTGTAGTTTGAAATTGCCTAAATGTACTCATTATCATGCATATACAAGGTTATAGGACCATAAGTAGGTGAAAATGGCTTAAATAGCTTCTACTTAACCCAACTCCTTTGTTTTGTGTATGAACTAACATTTATTCATTCTAACAACCTATATTCAATATATTTAACATGTTTGTAGTTTGAAATTGCCATTTTGTACTCATTATCATGCATATACAAGGTTATAGGACCATAATAAGTAGGTGAAAATGGCTTAAATAGCTTCTACTTAACCATAATAACTATCATGCATATACTTTACTATACACTAATATTGTTTTATGATTGCTTTGACAGGTGCTTATATCTCATGGCGGACGATCATGATCCTCATTGTGTAGAGGACATTGACGATGATGAGTATGAGGATGAGGACGAGTACGAGGATGAGGACGAGTACGAGGATGAGGACGAGTACGAGGATGAGGACGAGCCTTATGATGTGAATAAGGAGGATGAGTTGGGTGAGCCAGAGGATCATGCTCAAGATGAGTTCGAGCGTAGGCTTGACGAATTCGAAATTTCAGCTGAACGTGCACCGCCTATTGTAAATACAGCACGTGAGATTGTTGGTGAGAACCCGACTCCTGAAAGTCAAGGTCAAAGACAAGATGAAAACAACACAGGTGGTGGAGGGGGGGAAAAGGCACCGGCTCAAAGAAAAAGAAGGGGTCCGACGAGAAGCTTAAGAAACCGGACGGTCCCATGGTCTTGGAGTATGACAACAACGGCCAACCCGGGCCCAAATGGCGTCGACAATATGCTAATCAAGTTGGCATATGTTCGCAGAAAATCCCCATTACACTTGAAATGCGGCAAGTACCTCCGGGTTTGATTCAAACATTTTGGGATAATACAAGGGTAAGTGTGTTTTTGGCACATTTAGACAATTTAAGATACCTTAACCTTATGCTTGTTACTAAATAGAAACTAATAATCGGTTTTAATTTGTGCTTGCAGAGGCTGTTTTCTATTCCTAATGATCCCGAGAAGAGAAGGGTGTTTGAATCTTTATTAGCGGAAAGATTCAGAGGCTTTATGACCAAGTTGACTAATGGGTGGATCTACAAGAATAAGAAGAAATCAAAGAAGAAGAATGCTGATGAGGATGACCGTCTCCCGTGGAAAATATGGCCGACCGTGTCAAAAGATGATTGGGAAGAGTTCGTTAGAATGAAGACTCAAAAGAAAGCCATTGTAAGTTTGTGTAAATATATGATCTCAATTGAATAATAGCTTGACACTTTTTGTAGCAATGATACTAAAATTTTTAGTTTTGTAGGAACTTTGAGAGCAAAATAAAAAGAATGCTGAAAAGAAAGATTACGTCCATTGTATGGGTCCTAAGACTTTTGGTGAAAAGAGACCTGAGTGGGTCGATTCGGGTTTATACCCTAAATTGCTTCTAGTGGCATCGAAGGAACCCTCTAGTTCCACGATCACTACATTGGTGAGTCGTGCCAGTGATTTCTTTTGTTCTCTCCATACGTTTGATAAGGAAACCGGAAAATGGGACATCAAGGGTCCGGAAGCCAAAAAATTGACAGATAAGTTACCTATGAATTGTTGAATTTAAGTCACTTTTGCATCTAAATCACTGTACAAACCATTAACTGTTTTACTGACCTCATTTTTCCTTATGATATAGCTTGAGCACACTCAAGAGATGGTGGAGAGAAAATTTGAACCAAGTGTGGAGAATGACCCTTTCACCATGGCTTTGGGAAGGCCATACCATCCAGGACGAGTAGTAGGTTCGGGAGGGTCATTGCTTGGATGGAATAAGGTGATGGGTCCCGAATACACAAAATCGGGTAGATCTCGAGCCAGTGTTAACTCACCGGGGGAGTTGGATGCCAAGGTGGCATCAATTAAGGAACAAGTACACAACGAGTTAGTTGGTGAATTGAATGCTTGGGCAAAGCTGATGAACTTACCGACTTTGCCGTTCCTCACGAGTACCCCGGTCGACTCATGTTCTGAACCAAAAGGACAAGGAGAAGGTGATAGACATGGAGGAGATGAGATACGTGGTAAAGATGTGCCACCTGAGGTAAAATCAATTGGGTTATTAAAAGTTTTAAAATACTGAGTTAATTGAGATTTGAGGTGCAATGATTGATGTACTATTGCAGGTTCCTACTCCTACACACGCGGACTCGAGGGAGCTTAAAAATCCAACACCGCATGAATTTCCAGAGTTACAGGTGATTTGTAACCCTCTACCTTAATGAATTTTGTTATATTATCTATGCTGTTGTAAAAGTCCTATTTAACTATCTACTTTTTATATATATACTTGTGTAGGAAGACACCCGGTGTGCACTTCTAGCCCCAGGGCATGCAAATAGTACGGCGTTGTGTTGGGTGGCGTATGGTAGTGCGCAACCGATGACGGGTGCTATAGCGGGGCCACATCATTACTCGGTTGGGATCGATTCAGTGGTTGCGGGATTTAAAGACATCCCACTACCCGTACCGATAGAGGAGGTTGAGATAACAACGCTTTGGCAAGCTGTAGGTAGCTTCGTTGATTGGCCACGTGCATGGGTGAAGTTGATTAATAAGGAGGTAAATTATTTATTTCTCAATTTTTGTAAGTGCTAAAAAGTTAGGCACTCTTAAAATAAAACCGCCAAATTTTTTTTTTTTTTTAACAATATGCAAGGTCCGCCAAGTTGATTTAAAATTGCTTAAATTTTTTTTTAAAAAATATGCAAGTTCCGCCGCCCCGGGACACCCGAGGGAGCCGCCCCCGCTGCCGGAACAGCGAAGGCAGCCCACGCCGAGGCCACAGCAGCCCTGGCAGCCGCATTCCAAGGCTGTAGCAGCCACGGTAGGTGGCTGCCATGTCTGTTGCAGCCTTGACAGCAGCCTGTCTGGGCTGCTGCAACGTCAACAGGCGGCTGCCATGGCTGCTGCAGCCTCGGAAGCACCTGCCTGTGCTGCTACAGCCATGGATGCCGCCTGTCGAGGCTGCAGCAGCCCAAGCAGGCTGCTGCCGAGGCTGCAGCAGACATGGCAGCCACCTACCGTGGCTGCTACAGCCTTGGAATGCGGCTGCCAGGGATGTTGTGCCTCGGCGCAGGCTGCCTTCGCTGTTCTGGCATCAGGGGCGGCTCCCTCGGGTGTCACGGGGCGGCGGAACTTGCATATTTTTAAAAAAAATAAAATTTGAGCAATTTTAAATATATCAAGCCATTTTGAGCCGAAATGGCTACTCACTTGCCTATTTTCCTCATTTCTCAACTTATAAACTCCTTGCATCTCAAAACAAGTCATAATGACATATTTATAAGTGTTTGTCATTTGAAATTACATAAAAATCGCCAAGTTCTAAGGTTTTGGGTCCATTTCATCAAATTAAAGCATTTTGAGCCGAAATGGCTACTCACTTGCCTATTTTCTTCATTTCTCAACTAATAAACTTATACATTCTCAAACCATATAATAATTACATATGTATAAGTGATTTTTAGTTACAATTTCATAAAAGAAGCAAAGTTCTAAGTTTTTTTGGTGCATTTCATCAAAATAAAGCCATTTTGAGCCGAAATGGCTACTCACTTGCCTATTTTCTTCATTTCTCAACTTATAAACTCCTTGCATCTCAAAACAAGTCATAATGACATATTTATAAGTGTTTGTCATTTGAAATTACATAAAAATCGCCAAGTTCTAAGGTTTTGGGTCCAATTCATCAAAATAAAGCATTTTGAGCCGAAATGGCTACTCACTTGCCTATTTTCTTCATTTCTCAACTAATAAACTTATACATTCTCAAACCATATAATAATTACATATGTATAAGTGATTTTGAGTTACAATTGCATAAAAGAAGCAAATTTCTAAGTTTTTTTGGTGCATTTCATCAAAATAAAGCCATTTTGAGCCGAAATGGCTACTCACTTGCCTATTTTCTTCATTTCTCAACTTATAAACTCCTTTCATCTCAAAAAAACCCATAATAAAATATTTATAAGTGTTTTTCATTTGAAATTACATAAAAATCGCAAAGTTCTAAGGTTTTGGGTCTAATTCATCAAAATAAAGCCATTTTGAGCCGAAATGGCTACTCACTTGCCTATTTTCTTCATTTCTCAACTAATAAACTTATAAATTCTCAACCCATATCATAATTACATATTTATAAGATATTGTGAGTTGAAATTGCATAAAAGAAGCAAAGTTCTAAGGTTTTTGGCGCATTTCATCAAAATAAAGCCATTTTGAGCCGAAATGGCTACTCACTTGCCTATTTTCTTCATTTCTCAACTTATAAACTCCTTGCATCTCAAAACAACTCATAATTACATATTTATAAGTTTTTTTCATTTGAAATTACATAAAAATCGCCAAGTTCTAAGGTTTTGGGTTCAATTCATCAAAATACCAGGATTTTGAGCCGAAATGGCTACTCACTTGACTATTTTCTTCATTTCTCAACTAATAAACTTTTACATTCTCAAACCATATCATAATTACATATTTATAAGTGACTGTGAGTTGAAATTTCATAAAAGAAGCAAAGTTCTAAGTTTTTTGGCGCATTTCATCAAATAAAGCCATTTTGAGCCGAAATGGCTACTCACTTGCCTATTTTCTTCATTTCTCAACTTATAAACTCCTTGCATCTCAAAACAACTCATAATGACATATTTATAAGTGTTTATCATTTGAAATTACATAAAAATTGCCAAGTTTTAAGGTTTTGGGTCCAATTTAAATAAAGCCATTTTGAGCCGAAATGGCTACTCACTTGCCTATTTTCTTTATTTCTCAACTAATAAACTTATACATTCTCAATACATATCATAATTACATATTTATAAGTGATTGTGATTTGAAATTTCATAAAGGAAGCAAAGTTCTAAGTTTTTTGGCGCATTTCATCAAAATAAAGCCATTTTGAGCCGAAATGGCTACTCACTTGCCTATTTTCTTCATTTTTCAACTAATAAACTTATACATTCTCAAACCATATCATAATTACATATTTATTAGTGATTATGTGTTGAAATTACATAAAAGAAGCAAAGTTCTAAAGTTTTTGGGCCCATTTCATCAAAATAAAGTCATTTTCTTCATTTCTCAACTTATAAACTTATTCTTTCTCAAACTATTTCAGATTTTGCATGGAAGCAAAACTTCAAAGAGAAAGAGGGTGGAGAAGCCTAAAAGAATTGATCAAACTAAGAATAAGCTAAGTGAATAACGGTCCAAGAGTGAACAAGCGTCGAAGTTGCACTCTTCGAAAGGTTCACCCATGCCACCTACTCCACTTGTCGAAGACATTGTTCTTCAATCGCTCTCTGCTGACATGACCTTTCTTCACAATCGTGCTTGTCATTTGGTCGATCCCATGGAAGTTGCACTTCCTAAGGCAATGTTCCACTATGATGAGGATGCAGTTGCATGGATTAGCAAAGAAGATGTGAAGGAATTTCTACGTGGTGCAAAGCTTAACATTTCCCTCATTCAAACATTCATGAGGTACTTCATGCCCACATAATCTATACTTTTTCAAGTTATTCAAATTGATGGTGATTATCCTACATCTGATTAATTATTCAATGTTCATGCACGCAGAGCACTACAGGAGCACTTAACTGACACTGATTCTCCTTGTAAAGTTGGGTGGTTATGCCCCGAGCAGTTATCCACTACTAGAATCATAGGAAACCCTCATGATGTATTGTACTAAGTTGAAAAGAGTATCAGGGAATCAAAGCGTGCGGGAGTCAAGTTCATATTCGCCCCATGTTATAGAGAGTAAGTCTAACCATTTCAAATTCAATCAATTTGGCCTCATTATATGTTGACTCCTAAATATTAATTTGCTTGTCTATTTTGAACTTATGTAGGGAGCATTGGAGCCTCAGGGTGATTTGTAATTCCACTAACACAATTTATCACCTTGATTCAGCTCGATCATCGGAGAAGTGGCTCATGAAGTCTATATTGCAAAAGTAAATATATATAGCAACCTAGTGATTATTATTGTTAGTAATAACTAATTTAGTAATCATACGACTAATCAAATTTGAATGTACTTTTTTTTACTACAGTGTTATGAAGAAGCTACATTGTCGTGCTCCAAAGGGTCCAACATGGAAGTCACCGTTGGTAATTTACATGATATTGTGATTATCTTGAAAATCTAT
Organism: Chenopodium quinoa; assembly: GCF_001683475.1. Classification (NCBI taxonomy): domain Eukaryota; kingdom Viridiplantae; phylum Streptophyta; class Magnoliopsida; order Caryophyllales; family Amaranthaceae; genus Chenopodium; species Chenopodium quinoa. The sequence goes on along the minus strand of NW_018742390.1, from coordinate 2,353,733 downwards.
GTTAGTAAATATTTGCTCATTTCCTTTGCATGTTTCACTAATGTGATTTTTTTGTCATATGCTAGTGCGCACATCAAGAGAATGGACTTGATTGTGCTTTGTATGTGATGAGATTCATGCTTGACATTGTGACTCATTGTACGGACACTCAACAGCTTGATGAGGTAAGTCTTAAAACTTATTGAAATGTTATATTGATGTGATTTCTAGCCTTAGACACCTAATATTACCCAACAATGGCATGTTATGAGAAACAAAAAGGCCATTTCACAAGAAAGGTAGAAAATGGGCTAAATAGAAGTCATATGGGCCATATTTGGGCCATTTTGTGTTAATATGCTCTTTTGATGTGATTTCTTTCCTTATACACCTATAACTAGATAGACATGTTATGAGATAAATAAAGTTCATTTAATAAGAAATGTAGGAAATGGACAAAGTAAAGTCATACAGGCCATATTCGGGCCATTTTGAGTAAAAAGCGTCATAAACCTTAATAAAATGCTCTCCTATACAATTTTATGGCTTACACACATACAACTACCCAACATTGACATGTTATGAGAAAGAAATAGTTCATTTGATACGTAATGTAGGAAATGGGCTACATAGAAGTCATATAGGCCCTATTTGGGCCATGATGAGTAAAATGCGTTGTTAAACTTATTGAAATGCTATATTGATGTGATTTCTAGCCTTATACACCTAATATTACCCAACAATGGCATGTTATGAGAAACAAAAAGGCCATTTCACAAGAAAGGTAGAAAATGGGCTGAATAGAAGTCATATGGGCCATATTAGGGCCATTTTGTGTTAATATGCTCTTTTGATGTGATTTATTTCCTTATACACCTATAACTAGATAATATTGAATTTTATGAGATAAATAAAGTTCATTTAATAAGAAATGTAGGAAATGGGCAAAGTAAAGTCATATAGGCCATATTCGGGCCAATTTGAGTAAAAAGCGTTATAAACCTTAATAAAATGCTCTCCTATACAATTTTAGGGCTTACACACATACAACTACCCAACATTGACATATTATGAGAAATAAATAGTTCATTTGATAAGTAATGTAGGAAATGGGCTACATAGAAGTCATATAGGTAATATTTGATAAAATACATATTGTTTTGCCTAATTAATTAATTTTAACATAATGTTTTGGTATTTCAAGTTTTGCAAGGTCCAAAAGGATGGTCCGTTGACAATCAAGGAGCTTAATGAAATCCGTGACATGTTGGCGTCTTTTATCACCTTCAACATGTAAATGGCATTGTAATTGTAAATTATTTATGTTCACTTTTGAACTATATAACTTATTATTCATTATATATTTACTTACTATTATTTGTATATGTAAGCAATTTAAGTTTTTTTTGTATTGCGTTTGGGAATATTTATATCTATATATATAATTGAATTCTTGTTTTTAATATTATTTTTGTATCTTATTTGAATAATTAATAATATTATTATAATTAGTTATTATAATAATAATATTATTAATTATTATACTTAATATAATTGCTGGAATTACATGTTATTATTATTGCGGGAAACAAGTTTTTTTTTTAGAATATTATTGCACGAAAATTGGAAAAAAAAAACAAAAAAAAATATTTGGTGAATAGGCACCGGTTAGGCACCAACCAGTGCCTAAAATAGCTACCACAAAAAAAAATGGCGGGAGAGCAGTTAAAGGCACCTGTTAACCGGTGCTTAATTAGGTATATGGCACCGGTTAACCGGTGCCTATTTGACCCTATGGCACTGGTTTTGAACCAATGCTAAAAAATGGGTTATTGGCACCCCCCACATAGGCAGCGGTTCAAACCTGTGCCTTAGACCTGGTTTGAACCGCTGCCAAAGCCCTTTTTTCACCTAGTGAAACTACTCTAACAACATCATCATATCAACAAACAACTATAGAAAACAAGAATCAACAATCTATCAAGATCAATTACTCTAAACAAACATCAAAGTCCAAACGAATCCAAAACAAATCAAAAAAACGTGAATATTAAACAAAGCAATAAATGAGATAGTGTTTAGAAATGCTCATTGATAATAGAGAAGATCTCCAATACAATGGTCACCATTGAATCTTCAATCTCTCAATCACCACTGAAATTCCTCATTTTCTCTCTCTAAAATCTACTCCTAAAACTAACCCTAAAACTGGAGAGAGAAGATCTCAACTAAGCTAAGAAAATGATCAAAATCTAAAATAAAACTTGCTTGCAAAAATTGAGTTCAAAAGGGTATTTATAAGTGGCGCAAAACGTAGAAGATCAAAGCCGGACCCCGCAGAGGAGCGCCCGCGCAGCTACAGTGCGCGCCCGCGCTCTTCTGGGTTTCTTCGGATCTTCTTGCGGCTTCGTGCATTCGCTAAGGTCGCACGATTATGATGGTGATGAACACTAAAGTAGGCAATAGCTTAAGCTCTAGATTAGTGGGTACACCACTTCTTAATGGTGGCACGGCATGAGAGCGCAAGAGCCAAGACTTGGAATTTCCACTTCCTTGCATCTTGAGCTTTCCAAATGTCATGAGCTTTCTCCAAAGGCTTTGTCCACTTTAGTAGATCACCAATATCAAGACTCGAACCTCGTACAATACCTACAACCACGGAAATAGAGCAAATAAAGGAGAAAAGGCTAGAAAACCAACGAAATACACTAAAGCTACAAAATAAGAGAGGAAAGGTAAAACTAAGCGATAAAGCATAAAACTAAGCATTTATTGAGCAAGAAAGCTATGAAAAGAGGATGAAATCAACCTAAATGCTCATCAAATGGGTGCCATTTATGACACCCATCAAATGCCCCCAAGCTTATCTTTTGCTTGTCCTCGAGCAAAACATAACCAAGGGAGTGAAAATGACGAGCTTATTCAAACAAGCTAAAGAGGAGAAGAGACAAGAATATACACTAATCACTTTCGTAGGAATCACGGTCAATTTTAGCAACTAAATACAAGCCATTTAAACCCCTTGATCGCCCTAGAGGACGAGTGATGCTCTCGTAAGGGTTTCCTAAAGTTTAACCCATAACTCTCTTAATAATACAAACAAGACAAAGCACGAAAAACAAGTCAAAAGGAAAGCAAAACAAACAAATGTTCATGAAAGGACTTTTCCAAATGTACAAGCACAAATGAATGCAAATTTTTCTAAACAAGTAAGGGAGTGCACGTTCCAAGATACCCAAGGTTGATTGAAACATAAATATGCTAAGCATAGGAACTAGCTTTCACAATCCACTTTTATCCCAAACGATCTTACCACGTTCTTCCTACTAGTCTCATATCAACCTCTAGTGAGCATCCCAATGATTCCTCGAAGGAACCGGAAAAAGAGAATTTTTAGGCTACTCGACTTCTTGACTATGCATCCCTTCTCCTTATGCTAAAACTCACATTTCTCTCCACCAATGAATGACTCAACTACTTAGGTCAAAAGGTCTTTCCCCAAGGTTGTAACGTTAAGGCAAAAGGATGAGGGTAGGCTAAAAAATAAAATTTGGTGGTTAACCTAAATTGTGAAGCAAAGATTTGCGCATTTCTTTACACCATAACAAAGTAATCACCAAACAAAAACAACAACACCCCCAAGCTTATTCAAATCTATAAATCACAAATATATACACAAAAATCGTGAGAACGCTTCCCCCCAAGCTTAAATGGAGCATTGTCCTCAATGCTCAAAAAGGAAGAATACTCACATCAAAATATTTTTGCATTTTTCATTTTTCACTTTTTTTTCTTTAATAGTGCTTTGTCCTCGCCTCTTTTAACTTTGGACGGCTTTACAACTTTGCACTTGCTTTGTCCTTGCCTTTTTTAACTTTGGACGGCTTTTTCATTTATTCACTTGCCATTATTCACAAAAATATTCAAAACATAATCTTGCATTCATTTGAACCAATAACCATACTAGTACACCACAAACTCCAAAGGATGACCATTTGCTTCACAAAAACCAAAAATGGAACAAAAAGAAACAAAGGCTCACTAATCTAAAGATGTGGCTTGAAAAGAAGGGAAAAAGCTCAAATGGTTAGCGAGCAGGAAAATGTAAACCCAAAAATAACCAAAATGATGAATACTATCCTAGAAAAAGAAAAATTACCACCCCGAAAAGATGCCTTTGTCCTCCCTAAATGGTTCGGTCTCGGTCTTAAGAAATATGAGTCAAGATTCTAGATTAGGTCCGCAGTAGTCAAGGATCCATGATGCTCATGCAAATAAATGTTGAAGGCTTGAAAAAGTATAAACCTCACATGGATGTAGCAAAAACTCACTATTGGTGTCAAATCGACTATAGGAAGCAACTACCTAACATGCCACATACAAGTAGAATCCGGTTTCATGATCCCACTAGTTCTAACCAACTACCTTAGCATGCTTTATCCTAGAATCAACCAAGCATACTCTCAAACCGTGCACACCGTTACCATTTAAGAAGAATAGCATTTAATTATTCAAGTCCAAATGTTATTATGTCCAAAGCAAGAACAAAACAAAACACATTGCCAATTTGCCTTGATAGAAACAAAAATCTTTTTGGATTTTTTCAAAATATAAGAAACATGGAAAAGCATATACAAAGGTGCATAGCATATATGAATCAACATCCCACCAAACATGATAGAATACCCTACCCCAAGCTTGAATGAGACAATACACTCAAACATAAATTAAATAATCCATGGGAGGAGAATACAAGGAGATCAATCCAACATACCAACATATGTCCAACAAGTCATCATCCACTAGAGAAAGATCAAGGATGGATATTACCAGATATTAGGTGGGTGTAAATACCCGCAAATGACCCAATTAAACCTTTCAGAGCTAATTTCTCAAGAATTGAACCTTGTTTCCATATGCTCGCAAAAATAGGAGTCAACCTTCCTTGATTCTTGATCCAAATCGAAGCACCAAAGTATATCAAGTCATGTACCTAGCAAAAGGCACACAAACACTTCCATGAGATAAAATCTATTCTAAAAACAAAAGAAATCTAATCTAAAACACGGGTTACTTCCCGAGAAAGGCTTGCTTAAGGTCCAAGCTTGAACGCTCTAGTAAATAATATTGCAATGAACGCAAGAGCTTTTCAAATGCACAACTACACATTTCATATGAAAGCAAGTATGCACATGAAAAATAAAGAACATGCAACAAGATCATTACACGCAAGTGAGAAGGGAGGTGCCAAAAGAAAGAAGAAGAAGGAAAAACAAGAAAATAAGAAGAAGAAGGGGGAAAAGAAGAATGGAAAGAAAAAGAAAAAGGCAAATCCTCCTCACTAAAATATTTTTGGTTGCCAATATTCTCCTCTTCCTCAACAATGATGGAATGAGGGACATTAAAATCATCCATAAAAAAGGGCTCCCCAATAGGCTCTTTGAGATAGGAAGGGAGAAAAATAGGACAATAGGGTATGTGGTCAAACCTTTGAGAGAAAGGGGTATGAGAAATAGGCAAAGGGGTAGCTACTCCCTCAACACAAGGTCTCACATAGCCAATGAGGGCATGAAAATCAATCATAGAGTCCTCAAAAGAGGAACCCTCATGATCACCATCTCCCTCAAACATCCAACTCCCAAGAGGAACCACATAATATTGCCCACTACCTTCATGAACAACAACTCCCTCAACTTCCTTAAAGCCTAGAGTCTCAAAACCATGCATGAATGGATGTAAATTCATCTCTAAATCATCTATCTCCCATGAAGCTTTCTCAATGAACTTACTTAAAAGGCTACGGCTATTCCTTTTACCCTCAAAAAACACATTTGACATAACCTCAAACAAGTCCAAATACTCATGGATAGAAGAGTCACATTCATACACTTGAGACTCATAAAGATGGGAAGGAGGGTTAGGATTTACAAGTTCAACACTCTCTTTGTTCTCAACTCCTTCACCATCAAACAAATGCTCATCAATGGTATCCTCACACTCTCTCGGTTGCTCAAAATCACTATCATCATCCTCAACACACACATTGGATTTGTAATTTTAACACACAAGCATCAAAGATGACAATTGGCTTTTTAGCTCTTCACTTCTCCTTCTTCCCTCCTCAAGATGCTCCACACTCTTTTTCATCACCTCCAATTGACTTCTCAAAGAATTAAGAATCGACTCCTTTTTAGGCCCAAGATCATCATTAAGCTCAATATGCCTAATTTGAGTTTCCAAAGTAGCAAAAAGAGATTCAAAAGGTGTAAAGGATTGAGGCTCAACAAGAGAAGAAGACGTACAACCAAGATTGGAAGAATTGACATTGAAATCATGAGCAAATACATCACATTGGGGAGTGGGGGCACAATCAAACATATGAGATTTGTTAACATGAGCATGCACTTCGTTATCATGAACAAAAGAGGAAATACAATCGGAAGCATTTGTTCTAGGTTCAACTATGGGATCATGTGACAAATCATGGGAAGTCATGCTAGCATTGGAAGAATTAACACATTGCACATCAAAAATAGGAACATGATTACCCCTATTATATTCACCCCTAGCAAACCGAACATAAAAATCCCAAGCATCATCAATTGACTATGCTCTAAATCTCCCATTATGCATGCATTCAAATTCATTCCTAGTTTGTTCATTCAAACCATAATAGCAAATCTCACAAGCCTCCCCATAACTATAATGATTGTAGTTCAAGAACCTTATAAGTCTATGGAAATAGGCATGAAAAGACTCATAATCGTATTGAGGAAAAGAAAAACGTGCCCTTTTTTACAAAGCAAACAAAAATCAAATAAAAGAAAAGTAAAAACAAGGACCTAGACTCAAGCAATAAAAAACACTCAAACATAGACATCGTTCCCCGGCAACGGCGCCATTTTGACGTGGGGTGAACTAGGTCATTGGACTAATCCTCCCTAAGCCAAACAAAATTTATAAACACTTAACTAACCTAAATACAAGTATAGAGGTAAGTCAAGGGTCGAACCCAAAGGAACGGTAATGTCTAAGTGCTTTCAATTTGGGTGCCTAAGCTAGGTCGAAGACGAAGGAAAGGAGGTGACACTAACAACTACTTAAACGAAGAAACCGAACAAATAAAGTGCTAGGGATTAGGATTCACATATAATAACAATGAACATAGCAAATTGGGATAGGAAGTTGACTAAGTCGAGTGATGTGAGGGAAAACCAATCATGCAACCAAAAGAGTATATCAAGCTATTTTCCTAGAGGTCTAACTAGCGTCAACTACAATAAACTCTAGCTAGGAACGTCACAAGACACCTCAATCATTAAATGCAAGCCATAAATCAATTGTCCGTATCAATGTGTACTTACAAAGCAATCTAGTGCAACAATCAAAGTTGGCCATTCTTCAATCAATTACACACATGCACATGATCAATCGACCAATTTAATCACATCATCAACTCCATCAATTATCTTCAATTTACAACAATCCATCACATCATATAAGCTTCACCATCACCCTAGCAAGCAAACTACTTTAACAACATCATCAAATCAACAAACAATTATAGAAAACAAGAATCAACAATATATCAAGATCAATTACTCTAATCAATTATCAAGCATCAAAGTCAAAACAAATCAAACAAACATGAATATTAAACAAAGCAATAAATGAGATAGAGTTTAGAAATGCTCATTGATAATAGAGAAGATCTCCAATACAATTGTTACCAATGAATCTTCAATCTCTCAATCACCATTGAAATTCCTCACTATCTCTTCAAAAATCTACTCCTAAAACTAACCCTAAAACTAGAGAGAGAAGCTCTCAACTAAGCTAAGAAAATGATCAAAATCTAAAATAAAACTTGCTTGCAAAAATTGGGTTCAAAAGGGTATCTATAAGTGGCGCAAAACGAAGAAGACCGAAGCTGGAACCCGCAAAGGAGCGCCCGCGCAGCTACAGTGCGCGCCCGCGCATCAGGCCTGCGCGCCCTCGCTCTTCTGGGTTTCTTCGGATCTTCTTGCGGCTCCGTGCGTTGCTAAGGTCGCACGATTATGATTGTGATAAACACTAAATTAGGCAATAGCTTAAGCTCTAGAATAGTGGGTACACCACTTCTTAATGGTAGCACGTCATGAGAGCGCAAGAGCCAAGACTTGGAATTTCCACTTCCTTGCATCTTGAGCTTTCCAAATGCCGTGAGCTTGCTCCAAAGGCTTTCTCCACTTTAGTAGATCACCAATATCAAGACCCGAACCTCGTACAATACCTACAACCACGGAAATAGAGCAAATAAAGGAGAAAAGGCTAGAAAACCAACGAAATACACAAAAGCTACAAAATAAGAGAGGAAAGGTAAAACTAAGCAACAAAGCATAAAACTAAGCATTTATTGAGCAAGAAATCTATGAAAAGAGGATGAAATCAACCTAAATGCTCATCAAATGGGTGCCATTTATGACACCCATCAAAAAATCCTATGGTTTTTACTCATTACGGATGGTCTTTCAAATGAGAACCTGTTTATGCTTATGCCGATAATGTCAATCAAAATTACGCACATGAAATACTTAGAACTTTTCGAATCTCATCCACTCATTCGATATCATTGCCAAAATAAAATTTTAGGAATTAAAATAGAAATCCTCCCCAGTGGAGTTGCCAAAAAACTGTAGGGAATGTTTCAAGCATTATCCTAAACTTTGAGCCCCACTGTGATCATACACTTAAGCATGGTGGCGTCCAAAGGGAAGGAAGCTGAAGCAAAAGAGTTACCAACAAGTTTTAGGAACTTCTAAACCGTTCACAGGGTAAAGGTTACACCCCTTAACGATCCATGAAATAGGAAAGAAATAGGAAGCATCATAATAATCATACTTGATATTAGAAGTTTTAATTATTACCCTATACATGATACTTGGAAGCAATAAAACATCCTAACATGATTTCTATATCAAAATATCAATTAAACAATTAAAGAACTTACGTTGATGCCTCGTAACTCTTTCTAATTAATAACAAAATACACACATTAGTAACTTCAAGGAAAATAATAAAATAAAATTAAATAATTAAAATAGGGAGTTAAAAAGTTTAGACTGGATTTGGGATCAAACCCTCAGAAGGTATCAACCTTTCACGTCTAGGGCGAAGGCAACTTCGAACTTGGCTAGGTGTGTCTATATCTACTGTTTACGGAATTGTGTTTTGTAAAAGGCTAGTTTAGAAAAGCTAGAAGGAGAAACAATAAGCTTTAGCTTAGAGAGAGAGAAGAATTAGAGAATTCTGGTTATTAAAACAAAGGTCAGAGGACCCTATTTATAAGAAAATAGTCCGGAATTGATAGAATAAAGTTAGAGTTCGAAAAAGAATAAAACTACATCTTGTCGCCAGGTGCTGCACTGCAGCGCCAGGCGACGAACCTGCCGTCAGGCGATGCTGTGATTTTCAACGCGTTTTCCATAATTAATCCACTTCTCGATAAAATTGAGTCGTAAAATCCGTACGAAAGCTAAAATCGTAATTTCATACAAAACACTTATTTTGTTCCAAGTAAAACTCATAAAAATTAATTATCATTCCTAATCCCTTTAGGATTTAAGAGAACCTTCTAGAAAATTCTAGAAGGCTATAATCAATCCTAATAGCTTTAGGAATGATAATTAATAATAGGCCCTCCTCTAGATCATTGGGCCGCATATAAGAACCAAACCGGGCTCAGTTTAGTATTTTGCCCATAACTTCCTCGGAATTGGGCTTATAATATATCGTTAGAAAGCTCTTTTTCGAGCCCCATCCAACTACACCATTATTAGACCCTTGTCACAGACCAAACTGAACTGGACTAGCTATTTTCATAAAATAGAGCAGGTTTTCGAAAATAGAAGGAAAGATTTTTTATAAAAAACTAACCGCAACACTAGACTTTTCACACTTTCACTTCATTCGATTATGATTCGACGCGAAAGGTATTCATCACATGCTTTGGTTTTTGGGAAACACAAATGGGTGTCTGCACCTACAAGCAAGGATGTCTTTCCAATTAATCGAATATGAAGATTTTAAATTATAGTCTTGGAAGTTGCTATATTTAAGATACTTGTTGGTTATAATCAAGACCCATAATTTAGAATGTTGAGTTAAAATCTTCCACTGGAGTTTGGCCATAAAAGATAAATTCCATCTTTTAAGGTCTTTTATACATAGACCACCCTTGGCCATAGGATCACAAACCACATTCCAATTAGTTCTTGGGATATATCTAGATCTGTTAACACGATTCTATAAAAATTGTTTACAATTCTTTTAAAGTTCCCTAAGGACACTAACAAGAAGAATATTAGTTTGCATTGCATAAACAAGGTAAGAATTAAAACAAATTTAATGAGAGTGCATCTTCCTGCCATGTTTAAAAGAATAGCTTGCTAACCCTTAATTTTAGCACAAGTTTTATTAAGGAGAAGGAAATAATCTAAATGACTTAGACGTTTATGACTCATAATAATACCGAGATACTTTCCAAAATTGGATGTATTGGTAATATAACAAATGTCACATATGGACTTCTTAACAATATAATTCATTTTCCTAGGGAAAATAGCAGACGATTTCTGAATATTTATGAATAAACCCGAGATGCATTTGAAATGATCACGGACTTGCATCATAATATTAATATTCGAGATAGTAGCCTTTAAAAACAAAAAAAAAAAAAAAAAAAAAAAAAAAAAAAAAAAACATCAGCTTAGAATAAATGGGAAATACTTATATTTTTAGCAATTTTCAAGAGTTTCCAATTTCCATTATAAACTTTTTCTTGGATCATACAAGAAAGTTGACGAGGGGTGGAACTAGGTCGTTGAAACTAATCCTCCCTCGATCAAACTAAATTTATAAACACTTAACAAACTATACAAGTATAGAGGCAAGTCAAGGGTCGAACCCAAAGGAACGGTAATGTTCAAGCGCTCTCAATTATGCGCCTAAGCTAGGTCAAAGACAAAGATAAAGAGAGAACACTAACAACTAAGAAATAAAGAAACTAAACAAATAAAGCACTAGGAACGAGATCAACAAGCAATCATGATAAATGTAGCAACTCGGAAATACATGCAAGTCAATGGTTGTGAAGACTAATGGCAAGCTCAATCAAAAGAGTCAACAAGCTATCTCCAAGAGGTCAAACTAGCGCCAACTACGAGAGACTCTAACTAGGAGCATCACTAATCAAGCTCAATCGACAATTGCAATTCCTAAATAAATGGTTTGTATCGTTAGAAACTACAATGCAATCTAGCATAATTCTCAAGGCCTAATCGAATTACACACATGCAAACTTCCATTAATCACTATCTCTAGCCAAACAACTACTCAAACATCATCATCTAGTCACAAACAACTAAAGAAATCAAGAATCATCAAAATATAGAGAACAATTACACTCATCAACAATCAAACATCAAAATCAAACCAAACAAATATGAAATCAAACAAAGCAATAATGAGGACAGAGAGTGAGAAATCTTCATTGATTGATAATAGAGATCTTCAATACAATTGTCATCTTGAATCTTCAACCTCTTAAATAACCATTGAAATTCCTCACTTTCTCTCTCTAAAATCTACTCCTAAAACTAGAGAGAGAAGCTCTCAATTAAGCTAAGAAAAATGAATTCTAATTCTACTTCTAATTCTAATTCTACTTGTTTCTCTCTCTAACCCAAAAAATGGGTATTTATAATTACAAGAATAAAATAAAATAACAAGAAAAGAAAATAAAAGAAAAAGGAAAAGAAAAGAAATGAAAATAAAATAAAATAAGAAAAGAAAAGAAAATGAAAATGAAATAGAAAATAAAAGGGAATTAAAGGAATGAAATATCCTCAATTCAAGTCAGAGGCTCGAAATTGCTCTTCAAGGATGGGAATTAATCCCATGTTTCGCACAGCACAAATCAGATCCATAAACGCGCGGTCGCGATGAATGCGAGCCCAGCCGCGTTGAGTGAGGTCCGAATTGGGCTTGCTTGCGTAAGTTGTGAGTGCAGCTGCTGCCGAAAATAGCTGTTGGTAATGCGTGGTGGTTGCGGGTTTGCTGCGGCTGGAGCAGGGGAAAGCAGGGGAAGCTGCGATTGGTGGCTGACTGGAGGTGCGGGAGGTATTGGTGCTTGGTTTGGTGATTGTTGCGGAAGTAGGGGAGATGAACTGGTGGTTGGTGGTTGCGGCAGTTGGAGGTGCGTCAGTGGTGGAGTGACATTTGTGGCAGGTTGGGTGCGGAGGAGATGAAATAACTGTTGTGGCTGGTTGGTGTGAATTGAGCAGCAGTTCGGGTTCGCGTGGTCGCAATTGGTAAACGGTGAAGCAAGGGCTGCTCTGAATTGCTGAAATTAATTTGTTGTATGGTGGCACAATTGGTGGCAGAATTGGAGAGCTGCGGTGGCTGCTTTGCGGAGGTAGATGCATGGTGATGGTGGCAGTTTTGGTGGTCAGGAGGCGTGTAATTGGAGTTGTTGCTTTGCTGTTGTGTGGTGGAATAAGGGAACAGGGGAAGGAAGGGAGTTAGGTGAGTGGTGAGGTTGGTGGGCACGAGCATCGTCCTCACAGCATGCTCATGATGAATATTAAAGTAGGCAGTCCTTAAACACCAAGATTGTGGGTTCAACACTACCCGGCTTGAGAGCGCGGCTTTGCAAGTGCAAGGAGTTGAACTTGGAATATCTACCTATAAAACACAAATGAAACCAAGGATAAAATAAAGTAAAATAAATTCAAAATCAACAAACAAAACTAAGAGAAATAAAATGAAAATGAAAAGAATAAAAGAAAGAATACTATATAAAATGAAAAGAAAATAAAGAAAAGAAAATGAAAACGAAAATAAAATAAAATAAAATGAAAATTAAAATAAAACGAAAAATAAATCTAAAAAATCTTAAATAAAGGAAAAGCAACTAAAATAACGAAAAAAAGAACAAATAAAGGAGAAAAGACAAAAAAAAACCATCAAAATCCATAAAACAAGAGAGGAAAGGTAAAATAGAGAGAAAAAGCATAAAACTAAACATTTATTGAAAAGAAAGCTATAAAAAGAAGGTAAAAACGACTTAAATGTTCATCAAATGGGTGTCATTTATGACACCCATCAAATACCCCCAAGCTTACCTTTTGCTCGTCCTCGAGCAAAACAAAACCAAGGGAGAAATGATGAGCTTATTCAAACAAACAAAAAGAAAAGAAGAGACAAGAATATACACTAACTCACTTTCGTAGGAATCACGGTCAATTTTAGCTACTAAAGACAAGCCATTTAAACCCCTAGATCGCCTACAACACGAGTGATGCTCTCGTAAAGGTTTCCTAAGAAACTAACCTATAACTCTCGTAATAATACAAACAAGGCAAAGCACGAAAAAGAAACCAAAATACAAGAAAAGCAAACAAATGTTCATGAAAGGACTTTTTCAAATGTACAAGCATAAATGAATGCAAATCTTTCTGAACAAGTAAGGGAGTGCACGTTCTAAGATATCTAAGGTTGATTGAAACATAGGATATGCAAAGCATAGAGAAATAAAGAAACACAATTCACTTTCATCTCAAAATATTTTAGCACATTCTCCCAATTATCTTCAAATCAACTTTTTAGTGAGCGTCTCTATAGTTCCTGGAAGGAACCGGAAAAACTAATAGATTTGAGGTTTCTCGACATATTGACTTTGCATCCCCTTTCCTTAGGCTTTAACTCATAATGCCCTCCCCTGAAATGTGATTCAACCTCTAGGTCAAGAGGTCTTTCCCAATAGTTGTAACGTAAAGGCAAACGTTTGAGGCCGGGTAGGCTAAAATTTAAATATTTGGCGGTATCCCTAATAATGAAGCAAAGAACGGGCCCTTTCTTAAAATCGTAATCAAGTAGTAACCAAACAAAAACAAACTAACACCCCCAAGCTTATTCAAAGCTATACTCACAAACATATATACAAAAAGCGTAAACCCTTCTCCCCCAAGCTTAAAGGAAGCATTGTCCTCAATGCTTAGAAAGGGAGACAAGAATCACAACAAAATATTTTTGAATTTTCTCATTTTTCACCTCTTTTTTTTTCTATTTATGCATATATTCAAAGCAATTGTCCTCGCCTCTTTTAACTTTTGGACGGCTTTTCAATTTTGCATTCATTATGACCTTGCCTTTTTAACTTTTGACGCTTTTTTCCATTTATTCACTTGCCATTATTCACAATATATACATAACACGAGCTTGCTTACAAAAGGAACAAATATCCATACTTACATACCACAATCTCCAATAGCATGACCATTTGCTTCACAAAAACCAGAAATGGAAAAAAAATGAAACAAAAGGCTAAAAATTCTAAATATGTGGCTTGAAAAGAAGGGAAAAGGCTCAAATGGTTAGCAAGAAGGCAAATGTAAACCCAATGAACTAAAAATAAATAATATTATCCTAGAAAAAGAAAAATTACCACCCCGAAAAGATGCCTTTGTCCTCCCTTGATGGTTCGGTCTCGTGTTTGAGAATTATGAGTCAAGATTCAAGATTAGGTCCGCAATAGTCAAGGATCCATGCCGCTCATGCAAGTAATTGTAGAAGGCTTGAATATTATGAAACCTCACAAGGTTGTAGCAAAAACTCACTATTAGCTTCAAATTCACCAAAAGGGAGCAATTGCAAATTTTCAAAAACAATAAAATCCGGCTTCAAGGTCCCAAAAGTTCTAAGCGACTAACATAGCATACTCTATCCAAGAATCAACCAAACATACTCTCAAACCGTGCACACCATTACCATTTAAGAAGAAAAGCATTCAACTATACAAGTCCAAAAGTATTATGTCCAAAGCAAGAACAAAACAAAGATACATTGCAAATTTGCCTTGTTAGAAACAAATTTTTTTTTGTTTTTTGGATTTTTTCAAGATATAGAACATGGAAAAGCATATACAAAGGTGCATAGCATACATGAATCAAAATCCCATCAAACATGATAGAATACCCTCCCCTTAGCTTGAATGAGACAATATTCTCAAACATAAATCATAGAAACCATGGTAGGGATAAACAAGAAGATCAACCTAACAAACCAACATATATCCAACAAGTCATCATCCACTTGAGAAAGAGCAAGGAAGGATATTACCGAATATTAGGTGGGTGTAAATATCCGCAAATGACCCAATTAAACCTTTCAAAGCAAATTTCCTCAAGACTTGAACCTTGCCTTCCATATGCTAGCAAAAATAGAAGTCAAACTTCCTTGATTCTTAATCCAAATCGAAGCACCAAAGTATATCAAGTCATGTATCTAGAAAAAGGCACACAAAAATTTCCATGAGAGAAAATCTATTCTAAAAAGAAAAGAAAATGAAAGCAATTAAACACGGGTTACTTCCAGAGAAAGGCTTGCTTAAGGTCCAAGCTTGACCGCTCTAGAAAATAATAATTCAATGCACGCAAGAGCTTGTCAAATGCACTACTAATCATTTCATAAGATAAACGGTAGGCAAATGACGGGATAAGAACATGCGACAAGATTGTTGCACGCAAGTGAGAAGGTAGATGCCAAAAGAGAGAAGAATAGGGATCAAAAGGAAAAACAAGAAAATAAGAAGAAGAAGGGGGAATAAAAGAATGAAAAGAAAAAGAAAAAGACAAATCCTCCTCACTAAAATATTTTTGGGTGGCAATATCACCCTTTTCCTCAACAATAGACGAATGAGGGACATTATGATCATCATAAATAAGGGGGTCCCTAATAGGCTCTTTGAGATAGGAACGGATAAAAATAGGGCAAGAAGGGATGTGGTCAAACCTTCGAGACAAAGGGGTATGAGTATTAGGCAAAGGGGTAGCAACTCCCTCAACGTAAGGTCTCACATCTCCAATAAGAGCATAAAAATCAATCATAGAGTCCTTAAATGAAGATCTCTCACAATCTACATCTCCCTCAAGCCCAAAAACTCCAAGGAAATCAACCTCATCCTCCTTTGCACCACAATAAACAACCTTTCCTTCAACTATCTCAAAACCTAAGTCCTCAAAACCGTGATGAGTGGAGGTAGAGTCATCACAAACTCATCTAAATCCCAATAAGCTTTCTCATATAACTCATCCAAGTATCTATAAATATTCATATGAATCTCACAAAACAAATGGGACATTACCTCAAAAGAGTCTATGTATTCATAGATTGAAGGCTCACAAACATACACTTGAGGCTCATCAAGAGGGGAAAGAGGGTTAGGATTTTCAAATTCAACTATATCTTCATTCTCAACTCCTTCACCATCACTCATATGCTCACCAATGGGATCCTCACACTCTCTTGGTTGCTCAAAATTACCATCATCAACCTGAACACACACATTGGATAGAGATTTTTCATGAATAAGCATTAAGGATGACAATTGGCTTTCTAGCTCTTTACCTCTCTTTCTTCCCTCCTCAAGATGCTCCGCACTCTTTTTCATCACCTCCAATTGACTTCTCAAAGAATTAAGAATCGACTCCTTTTTAGGCTCAAGATAATCACTAAGCTCAATATGCCTAATTTGAGTTTCCAAAGTAGCAATAAGAGATTCAAAAGGTGTAGAAGATTGATGCTCAACAAGAGAAGAAGAAGTAAAACCAAGATTTGAAGAATCAACATTGAAATCATGAGCATATACATCACATTGGGGGGGTGGGGGCACAATCGACATATGAGATTTGTCAACTTGAGCATGCACCTCATTATCATGAACAAAAGAGGAAATAGAATTGGAAGCATTTGTTCTAGGTTCACTAATGGGATCATGTGATACATCATAGGAAATCATGCTAGCATTAGGAGAATTAACACATTGCGCATCAAAATTAGAAACGTGATTACCCATATTATGAACATCAGAAAACCAAACATAAAAATCCCAAGCATCATCAATTGACAATGCTCTAAATCTACCATTATGCATGCATTCAACTTTATTCCTAGTTTGTTCATTTAAACCAAAATAAAAAATCTCACAAGCCTCCCAAAGACTACACCAATGATAGTCAAGAAATCCCTTAAGTCTATTGAAATATTCACAAAAAGGCTCATTGTCATATTGAGGAAATGAGAAACATGCCATTTTTTTTCACAAAACAAACAAAAATCAAATAAAAGAAAAGTATATACAAAGACCTAGACTCTAGCAATAAAAAAAACTCAAACATAGACACCGTTCCCCGGCAACGACGCCATTTTGACGAGGGGCGGAACTAGGTCGTTGAAACTAATCCTCCCTCGATCAAACTAAATATATAAACACTTAACAAACCTATATACAAGTATAGAGGCAAGTCAAGGGTCGAACCCAAAGGAACGGTAATGTTCAAGCGCTCTCAATTATGCGCCTAAGCTAGGTCGAAGACAAAGATAAAGAGAGAACACTAACAACTAACCAACAAAAAAACCAAACATATAAAGCACTAGGAACGGGATCAACAAGCAATCAGGACAATTGTAGCAACTCGGAAATACATGCAAGTCAATTGTTGTGAAGACTAATGGCAAGCTCAATCAAAAGAGTCAACAAGCTATCTCCTAGAGGTAAAACTAGTGCCAACTACGAGAGACTCTAACAAGGAGCATCACTAATTAAGCTGTAACAACCCGTCCTTTTGGAACTGAAAGCGTTAGCGGAATTACGCCTGAACGGGAGGCTACTTAACTTCGATTAAAAAAGTCAAGCTTCACCTAGGTCTAAAGGTCAAATTTCACTCATTCACACATCCAAATTAAGTCGTTTAAGCTAAGCGCAAACTAATTGAGCAAAAGAAAATAACAAACGAACTTAAACATACACCAATCAATTACATTCAAAAGCCAAGGGCAGAACAACCCTTATCGGCCAAACAAAAATCAAACCAAACCAAATTCAAAGTACTTAAACAATCAACTAACAACAAAAGGCATACAAGTGAAACAAATGAACAACGTTCTACAATTAGTGGGGAGCAACTAGCAGTTCTCCCTCAAATCAGAAATAGAATATTTTAGACTTAAATTAACAGAAAAAAACCACAACCGCAAACAATTTAAAAACTTAAATGACATCACTTAAAACCATCAAACCATACAAACAATGAAATATTTCAAAATAAACATAAAACAGGAATATCGATATTAAATCACTTAATTCCAATCATAATATATAAACTTCAATTCAGTAATAATTTAATAGTATAATTATTTCAAACCCAAAATCTTCAAAATAGTAGAACTGGCAAGGAGGGAACGCTAGTGGCCTCACAATCCACTTCCTAAGGTTTGTCAGGACAAACCACCGGTCATCTTGCAGAGATCGTGTCTAAGATTGGACAACTCCCGGTTATGGGTAGACGCCTATAAAGTCTTACACACCCCCGGACGACAACAATTAACCCAGGTTGAGCTACCTAAGACTCGCAATCCAGGTAGTTAGCATGTTCATTAACCATCGGGAAGCAACTCGGCCTCACACCCGATTATGGCCCCACACATAATTAAAAAATCACTTAAAATAGATAATATAATATATTTCACTCAGAAATCTGCAGAGAAGACAAACATGGTCTTACACTCAACTCAAACAGCATAAGGAAATCATATTTCTTAAATTCAATTGAAACTCCATTTCAAAATGCACTTCAACTTAATAAATCACAAAGATATCGTCTGAGTTTGGGAATATAATTAATTATCGGAGTTCATAATTAAGTCACTACTACAAAACTTAGAAAAAAAGACCCCTAAATGCAGACCCAATTTCTCAACTAACGGGTCTAATTAATGTAAGAGATCTAATAACAATGATAACAGGTCTCTTATGTGCATTAGGATCCACTATGTTTGGCGGTAAAAAAAAAAAGAAATTAGAGAAATAACATACCCGATGTTAATCTAACGGGTCTGTTACATGCACGAGGGACTACTTCTCTCGTTGGGAAAAGCTAGAGACAAATATAAAGCCATATTTTCCGATGTCTCCCATACTTTCCTTTATTTATAAAAATAAATTCCTTACTAGTGTTATCTCCATCACCTTCACTCACCTAGCGTGGTACTCCCAGATTCCTCTTCTTCACTTTATAATTCACTTTAACTTTTTTTTTTTTTTGGTGGAGCGATTTCTTGAGAAATTCGAGCAGTATTATCGCTCTGTTTATCACAAGTTTCAGTCTGAGAAGCAGCAGTTTATGCGGCAGCAGAAGGTGGAAGCTCGGCCGAGGGAGGATGCTGTGGTGGTGGTTGTGAAGTACAAGGGAATTCTTGAAGTAAAAACCAGTCTCCGAAACCGCCAAGAATCTAGAGTAGTCCTCCCAATTGAAGAATCTCTTAATCTTTGATATCATCTATTTCCTCCTTTGATTTTTTTTAAATCAACCAAAAATTATGAAGCCATAACCACCTTCCGTCTAGTGTCGTTGGAAGCAACTTCACGTCTCTTAATGGCTCAATTTGAGTAT
Source organism: Chenopodium quinoa (assembly GCF_001683475.1). Lineage (NCBI taxonomy): Eukaryota > Viridiplantae > Streptophyta > Magnoliopsida > Caryophyllales > Amaranthaceae > Chenopodium > Chenopodium quinoa. The sequence continues at coordinate 2,334,264 of NW_018742390.1, read as the reverse complement.
CTAAATTGCAAGATTTGAAGATTATTAATACTTTGTATGTTAATAGGGTTTATTTTTACATGAATTTTTTCATTTCTTTTTTGCTTGGATTTTGGATTTTAATGATAACTCATTTCCGAATTCAACAGATTCAGGTCAGTTTTTATATATTGTTCATCACTTTTAATTTTTTGGTTTTGATTTCTTCTATAATTTTGAAAGTTTTTTTTCGATTTAAATGTTGACGTACTTTTAGATCTATTGTTTTCAGTTTTGATCTTCTATATGTATGAATTATTGTCGGATTATTTTCAATTTTGATTTATTTTTAATAATTGTGTTTGTTTATTCTTACTATGTATATTTTGATATGATTTTAAATGTTTTTTTTTGACAGGATGTTTTCTTTGTTACGTTATTGACTATTGCAGTGATTGAATTGGATGAATGTAGTAAATAAAAGTTCTATTGTGAGAAGAAAGATATAGATAATTAAATGTAATTATCTTAAGTTAGTTTTCCGTAACAAAAGAATTGCAATTTGCAAGTTTATCAATTGCAAATATTTGGTATATTTGAATGCTATATTTGTTGTACGTTTAAGGAGTGTGATTGTATTGTATAACTTGTAGAAGCAAGTATGTAAGGTTGTATATTCTTGTAAATATCATATGTATAATCGTGTGTAGACGTTATTTCATTCAATCTTGAACCGTACTTTTGCAATTCAATTTTATAATTTCAACAATTTTAATGGAGCGCTAAAAACAAAACTTTCAAAATTTTAAATTCAAATGAATATTACAGATTTTGTTTTTTTAAAAAAGGGGATCAAAAAGACCCGTTACTTAATATAACAGGTCTTTTTGAATCCTCTCTAAGAGACCCCATAATCCAATAAACGGGTCTCTTTCCCTTTCAATATGTCTTTCATACACCACATCTAACAGACCCCCAATCTCTAATAACGGTTCTATTTGTTTTTTAAAACATATCCCCATAATGAGGGGGTCTCTTTATCAAATAGACCCTCGAGATAGAGACCTGTTGTAAAGGGTCTCTAAAGTCAATTTAAACGGGTCTATTAGCCTTTTTTTGTAGTAATGAGTGCATTCACAACTCTTGGCAAAGTGATGCTAATGATAGTGTTATCCTTTTTCCAAAGCATTACAACCCACACACATTCAAACACCCATTAAAATATTTTATCTTAGGGATTTACAATAACCAAAGATTCACATATTATTTATTTATAATATATTCAACTAATATAAAAATAATTATAATAAAGATTCTGTAAATTCATTTGATAAAACCAAAAATTCAAACTACAATTTCATGAAATAACCAAAACAGGGCAGCAAGATACGTGTCCAAAAAACATCATAAAAACTTAATCAAACATACTTCAAATTAGAAATAAAAATTAGGGAACATACATATACTCAATAGGTATCATATAAAACCATTTCGGAATTAAAATTCAAGATGAACATGCCCAAATAAAATCATATTTACAGCAGCCCCTACACTAATATACAACAATACCAATCATACCAAATCACCCAAAAACCCACCTTAAACAAGAAACTATGCTTAGCCCATTTTAGTAAACACTCTAAAAACACAATAGGTCATGTTAATCATGCATTTAGGCTTAGAAATTTGGCAAAACACATCTTGAAAACTCTCTAATCACACTCCTTTCACTGTGGATGGCAGCAGTTCCTATACTTAGTTATAGGCCATTAAAACAAATCAAACTTGCTTAGAATCATGCCAAAATTAATTAGGTGATAGCCTAACATGATACTAAATGAATTTAGGCAATAAAATCAACACAAATAATTAACTCAAAGCCTAGGAACAGGTGAAACACAAGCTGTCATTACAGCACACTAATTCGAAAGTACTTGCATATAAAAGTGAGAATTTTGCCTCAAACACACATATTTTGACTAAGATACAAATATAATCCTTACATGATAATTTAGAAGATATATTCAATTGGTCACTAAAATAAGATATTTACATGCTCATAAACTCTATCTAATATCACGTCCTCATTCACGTTGGCAGCACAACTTGTCTCACAAAATCAGTCATTTGGAGGCCTTAAACACCTTCGAATCTTAAACATAATGTATCAAATCGATCGTAAAACAATCCTCTACAATAATATAAAATAAAATCATTGAATTCATGGATCATTCACAACCAATAACCACTGCAGAAATTAGAGTCTTATACGCACATAATCAGATATTAAGTACCCAAAAATCATCACAAAACCTAATATAATCATAACCAAATATCACACACCTATTAGGGATTTATGGTAAGATAATTCAAGCATGAAAAACATGATTCAAACACCCAAAATCACCTTAATTGTACACGAAATTCTGACATACATATCAAGAACGAAAATCAACAAATCAATCTAACCCTAACATGATTTCTACCTATCAATTCAACCCAAAAACCTAGCATTTCTAATCTAAGGGAAGAAAGGATAGTTACCTTGATATATATAGGCCACCAAAAAAAGAAGAAAAGGATAGCAACACCAAGCACAGACATCATCAACAACACGCACAAACACCCACTCAAGCAGCCCTCTTGAAAGCCCTCAAAATTCTTCCGTTTTGACACTTTGAAGAGGGGGAATTTGAGCCCTCAAACAGAAAATTAGGCTTTGATTTCCCCCTTGCTTTTCCTTTGAAACCCACGAAATAATAGAAGGGAGAGGAAGAGATGTGTTGTGTTATTTTTTTCTGTGAAGAAAAACTTATGAAAGCCTGCTATTTTTAACGAAAAAAGGGAAGGAGAAGAGGAGGGGTTGAGCATCCATAATTAGATGTTATTACCATTGATTAGAGGAGGTTACTTAGGGTAAAATGATCAACCATTAATCCCTCAAAGCTGCTGTGTAAATCAGCCTATAATGGGTTCAAATGAAGCTCACAAACAAGCCTCATAATACACCGGTTCAAGACTCTTCTTTTGGGCTTGATTGAATAATTAGTTGAGGCTTAAGAATGGGATAAGGAATCTAATAAACAAGCCTATCTCAATCTAGTCATGAAAGTGTTAAGGCGAAACCCGACTAATAGACAAAGTCTAGTTGGCCTGAGCTAGACTAGGAAAGGGATGTAACGAGAGGCGATTTGAAAGTATGTTTTTAAAAAAATATAGATTATATTATTGATAACTCAATAATAATATAAATAGTAATTACAATAATAATAATGAAACAATAATTTAAATCACGAAACAAAAATATATATAAAGTTCATATTTTACAGAAAAGCAATATAAAGAGGCGATATGCGAAACCAATAATATTATTCATTTATAATGACCCAATTACTAAAAGGACATTATAATGAGTTTTATAAATATAAATTAAAGAATAGTTTGTAAACAAGATCAATTCGACAATCAAGTTGACAGAATCACTCAATACCACTTTATACATCGATATTGATACGATTGAACGTAAAATGTCTTTAAAACCATAGAATCATTTTATACCTATCAAATTGGCACTTCAGTTAAGGAATCACCCATGATGACCCGTTTCAATTGCGATAAGTTAAGTAATGAAATTACATATGATTTAGAAACACTTATTGAATTGATGCTTAAGTTTAAGGAATCACCCTTTAAGGCTAATATCAATTCAGACATGTTAAATATAGTTGAAATGATCAGAACTCAAGTATAAAACATTTTTAAATAATAATTTCAATTGCTTTATCAATATATTATAATTAAGGTGTCAAAAGTTTATAATGACCCTTCAACCAAAATAATGATTTTAATAATTAAATAAAGATTTCACTTTTGAAATTGGCTTTAAATAAGAAATTAGGTTTAATAGATTTAAATGCACATAAAATGGTGGTTAGAAAATACAGGGTGTTACAAAGCTCAATCGACTTTAATCTCAACAATTAATCAACACAATCCCCAAATTAAGCACAATCAATCAATCATACAAGTTTCACCCTATCCCTAACCAAGTAACTACTCAAACATCATCATCTAGTCACAAACAATTAAAGAAATCAAGAATCATCAAAATATAGAGAACAATTACACTCATCAACAATCAAACATCAAAATCAAACCAAACAAATATGAAATCAAACAAAGCAATAAAGAGGAGAGAGAGTGAGAAATTCTCATTGATTGATAATGGAGATCTTTAATATAATTGTCATCTTGAATCTTCAACCTCTCAAATAACCATTGAAATTCCTCACTTTCTCTATCTAAAATCTACTCCTAAAACTAGAGAGAGAGGCTTTCAATTAAGCTAAGAAAAATGAATTATAATTCTAATTCTATTTGTTTCTCTCTCTAACCCAAAAATGGGTATTTATAATTTCAAGAATAAAAGAAAATAAAATAAAAGAAAAAGGAAAAGAAAAGAAAATAAAAGAAAAAGGAAAAGAAATGAAAATAAAATAAAATAAAAAAGAAAAGAAAAGGAAAAAGAAACGGAAAATAAAAGGGAATTAAAAGAATGAAATATCCCCAATTCAAGTCAGAGGCTAGAAATTGCTCTTCAAGGATGGGAATTAATCCCATGTTTCGCACAGCACAAATCAGACCCATAAACGCGCGGCCGCGATGAATGCGAGCGCGGCCCCGTTGAGTGAGGTCCGAATTAGGCTTGCTTGCGTGAGGTGTGAGTGCGACTGCTGCCGGAAATTGCTGTTAGTGATGCGTGGTGGTTGTGGGTTTGCTGCGGCTGGAGCAGGGGAAAGCCGGGGTAGCTGCGATTGGTGGCTGACTGGAGGTGCGGGAGGTATTGGTGCTTGGTTTGGTGATTGTTGCGGGAGCAGGGGAGCGGAAAATTGGTGGGAGGTTGGTTGCGGAGCAGCTGAATACTTGTTGTGGCTGGTTGGGTTGAATTGAGTAGCATCTCGGGTTCGTGTGGTCGCAATTGGTAAACGGTGAAGCAGGGGCTGCTCTGAATTACTGAAATTAATTTGTTGTATGGTGGCGCAATTGGTGGCGCAATTGGAGAGTTGCGGTGGCTGCTTTGCGGAGGTAGATGCATGGTGATGGTGGCAGTTTTGGTGGTCAGGAGGCGTGTAATTGGAGTTGTTGCTTTGCTGTTGTGTGGTGGAATAGGGGAAGCAAGGGAGTTAGGTGAGTGGTGAGGTTGGTGGGTACGAGGATCGGCCTTACAGCATGCTCATGATGAACACCAAAGTAGGCAGTGTGTTAAATACGTGTTTGGGCCGCACCCGTCACGGGAGAGTGCAAGTCCACCACTTTTACAAGACCAAGGAGGTTCCACCTCAAAATCATATGACAACGAGGGGAGTAGCCCCTTAGCCTTATATAGTGGTGGTAACTCTTGAATTCTTTCAATGTGGGATTTCATTACCACTACAGTCCCTATTAGTGTTTAGTGTGGGACAACAGAATGCTCACATGTAGATTGTTCATGGGCTCAACACAGTTCCTAAACACCATGATTGTGGGTTCAACAATACCCGGTTTGAGAGCACAGCTTTGCAAGCGCAAGGTGTTGAACTTGGAATATCCACCTACAAAACACAAATGAAACCAAGGATAAAATGAAGTAAAATAAACTCAAAATTAACAAACAAAACTAAGAGAAATAAAATTAAAATGAAAAGAATAAAAGAAAGAAAACTATATAAAATGAAAAGAAAATAAAGGAAAGAAAATGAAATGAAAATGAAAACGAAAATAAAATAAAATGAAAACTAAAATAAAATAAAAACTAAACCTAAAAAATCTGAAATAAAGGAAAAGCAACTAAAATAACAAAAATAGAACAAATAAAGGAGAAAAGACTAGAAAAACCATCAAAATGCACAAAAAGCCATAAAACAAAAGAGGAAAGGTAAAATAGAGAGAAAAAGAATAAAACTAAATATTTATTGAGAAAGAAAGCTATGAAAAGAAGGAAAAAACGACTTAAATGCTCATCAAATGGGAGCCATTTATGACACCCATCAAAAGTCGATCCAAGCAAAGAACAAAGATATAAGGTGAAAGAGGATCTCCTTGACGGATTCCTCTTGAGGGAGAAAAAGAGTTTGTAATCTCTCCATTACGTAAAAGAAAAATGGAGGGAGTATAAATGCAACTAAGAATGAGATTAACCATGATAGGAGGGATATTAATATTTAGGAGTGTATTCTTAACAAAAATCCATTCTAAAGTATCAAAAGCTTTCGAAAGATCAATTTTTAAAGCCCTTAAATTAGCTTTCGCAGAGGCCTTGTTGAAATGATGAGCAACTTCTTTGATTATAATAATATTTTCTTCAATGGATCTATTAGGAATGAACCTATATTGAAATGGGCTAATTAGGTCATTCATAATCGATTTAAGCGATTTGTGATGCATTTAGTAAATATTTAGTAAATAGTATTACAAACACCAATGGGTCTGAAATCTTTTCAGAGTAATTAGATTATCACATATAGGGATTAAAGAGATATATAAATAATTTATGTTATTAAGAATAGAGCCTTTTAGACAACTGTTCCGAACAAAGGCTGTAATGGAAGAAGAAAGATTGTTCCAATTTCTTTGGAAAAATGTAGGTTGTATGCCATCTGGACCAGGAGATTTAATTGGATCCATATTGAAAAGAACCTGTTTAATATCATTCATAGAAGGAGGGAGATCAAAATCCGATAAAATAGAATTATCTATGAGTTTAGGAAAACTATAAGAATTTAAAAGGTTGTCATCTATGGGAACACTTTTAAAAACATTTAAATAATATTGTCTAGCCATTTGTTTAAGAATAGCAAGTTAGTAATCCAAGAACCATTTTCATCTTGTAAAGTTAAAACTTTACTCTTAGTCTTTTTTATATTAACAATCAAGTGAAAATATTTAGTATTACAATCTGCATTCTTTTTCCAATCCAAACCAGATTTTTGAGCCCATATAATTCTTTCAATTTTATAAATATGATTGAGATCAAAAGGCAAATATTTTTCTAAAGAAATAAGGAAATGAGAATAACTTTTAGAAAGGACAATTTGGATACCATCAATTCTAGCAATCAATCTCCTTTTTCGATTAGAAATATTACCAAAAATATCATGGTTCCAATTTTTTTATTAGATAAGAATTCTTCTTTGCCTTTTAAGAAATCTGAATGATGCATGTCCCAACTATTCACAAAAAATTATTGAAATCTTGATCTTCTTCTGTTCTCTCTTCTCCTTTTTCATTTTTTTATTTCTCTTATCTCTGTGTCACGGTAATTAGCACCGGCGCGCGAATCACTCCAACGTGTCGCAGCGCGTAGGATCGTTCCTCGGCGTTTGTGCTCCGCTGTTTTCCTTTCAAACTCGCCGTTGTTGTTCGCTGCTGCTGTGTGGGTTCTTGCAGTTGCTATTAGAGTGTCGCCGCTGCTGTTGGAGTGTCATTGTGACACGGGTAGTTTTACCGTGAAACAATCTTCAGCCGTCGTGCCGCGATGGTTTCGGTGGTTGCGTTGCATAGATTCAGCGTTTTTTGGGGCTTTTGGAGCTCAATTCTCCACCAAAATTTGCTCTAATTTTTTGCTATTTTCCTCATTTTTATTTCTTACAAGAATCCATGTAAATTTCTCTTGCCTTTTGTGTCAAATATTGTCATGACATCTTTAAATCAAATTGGGGGTTTTTGATTTTTGAGCTTCTATGTCAAAATTCTTGCTATGAATTGATTTGTATATGAATGTATGTGTTTTTGTGAGCAATTTGAGACCAAGTTTGTGTGATTTGGTGAAGAATTGAGCAAATCACCATTTTTAGTACTACTTGTTTGAAATGGTGTTCTTGTTTTTCATGTTATTTTTTGCACTTGAAATGGTGATATATTGGTTGTATATCTTGTAAAATATGTCATGATGTGTCGATCTATTGTTCTTGTGCAATTTTGAAACATGCTCTGTTTTGTGTATGTACTATATTGTCATAGAGAACATAATATCATGCAATTAGGAGAACTGTAGTATTAGTTCGTCATGGAGAAACTAAATAATAGAAATAATTCTATTATTTTGCTAATTTTTAGCCTTCAGGTAAAAATTTTGCGTATAATAGAAAATGCAACTTGAGGTAGTTGTTAAGCCGCTTTTGAATAAAAAACTAAATAACTTAGGAAATTATGCTAAGTATTTAGATATTTATTTTTGTAATAGCATGCCTAGACAACGGGATCACGATCTTTCTACTCGTGGCCGGCGTCAGGCTTTTCGAGAGGACACACCACAGTTCCTGAGGGAATGGACGACGATGCCTTAGAGACCAAGCCTCACCCTTCTTTGAGTAGGGGTAGGTGGATTCCACCTCCATGGACACCAGATGAGCTGGTTTTCTATTGTATGAACCACATTTCTCACCGTCCACTTGCCGGCATAGTCGATGGCACGCTTCGCCATCATGGATCCGGAGCTAGAGATTTAATTTCCCGGCTATATGGGATTATCACGAGGGATCTTGTTACGAACGCCTTGTGGGAGTCTGCTGGTTTAGGAGATTTCTATTCAGCGGTCGTAGGATTTCGCGGCCCCCGTGGTTGTGGCTCCACAGTTGTTTCGTGCGTTGTTGGAGTATTTTTGGGATACTACCAACACTTTTCACTTTGCTTGGGGGGAGATGGCAGTGACCCCCCCTGGATTTTAGCATGATCAGCGGCTTACGCTTCACCGAGCGGGCCGTGCGGCAGATTCCTGACTTCACTTGAGGGGCGGCTGAGGTAGCAGATTTGTTAGGTCCGGTCGTTCAACATATCAGGACTCAGCTGGTGCCTCGAGGTGGTCCTAAGAGTAGGCGATCAGAGTTGGCTTCTGTTCTTTCGCATGGCTTTGACATGGCTGAGACGACACCCAAACAGCGAGTACGGATCTTTATCTTGATTTTCATTTTTGGGACTCTTTCTCCTGATAGGAGTTCACGTGCGCTCGTTTGCTACCTTCCTTATCTTGTCAGGATCGGCGAGATAGGATCTTATAGTTGGGCTAGCCTTGGGTATGCTAATCTATTCTCGTCTCTACGTCATGGCTGCAGGTAGCTGAATGACAAGGCCCCTGTCGCTGTCTACGATTTATGGAGAGTCGTAGAGGTGATGATCTTTCTTCTTCTTGTTTTGTTTTTACCGGTTTAACTCATATGCTTAAGGATTAATTTTCATTGCAGATGTGGTTCTATGAGTACTTTCCGGGATTGGCTCCTCGACGACGTTGTGGAGCGGTCCATTATTTCCCTGTCGAATCCAAGCGGTGTGACCGAGGCGAGTCACATGTGGAGTTCGTCTCTACGCTGCGCGGGCTAATGCGCTGAGGCACCTCTTCCGTTGGTGTAAGAATTGATTTTGCAACATGTTATTCTCTACCTTGATGTTATTTTTGGCGTTCATTACAATATTTTATGGTTTTCAGGTTGCTGTTGAGATCTAGTATCGGACTTGGGCTGGGATAACTGATCTTCCCGAGGCCTTGCAGATTTCGGCGTACCGTACTATTTTTGTTGGTACCGCATGCTTTGCTTGGTATCTTCGAGAGCGCGTTGTTTGTCTACAGACTCAAACTCGGACTCGGACCCAGACGATTCAAATTCATCAACTATAGGACCTTTGCCAGCGGTCACTTCCAACTTCTCTCCACTTGGCGTAGTGATCTTCATCGTCTTGCGCCATTCCTTTGAAACATCATCAGCTGGGACAATTAATTCAAAGGGGTCAAAATCTTTGCTTGATATGACAGCTTGAATGAGCTCAGAATCGTCATTGCAGACAGGCTTGGATTCATTTTTATGGCTTAATTTTTCTGGTTTAAGTTGCTTATTAGATTAGTAGCTCGTATTATCTATTTTAACCTCGTATTTAAGCTACCTTTAGCCCCGAACCCAGATTTTGACCCAAAAATGGTGTGGAAAATGTGTTCTGGAAATGGTTTTATTCTTCAGGGATCGGTTTTTAGCCAAAAAACGACCAGAAATGCTATTTTCGAGGGTTTTTTTCATTTTTACGAAAAAATTTAAGTCTTTCAAACCTTGAAAATTAATTGCATATTTATGGTGGTTATGTAATTGGTTCAATACATATTTTATATGCATTCTTAAAACCTCTTTAGGCATGATTACTTGGTAGTAATTTGTGCTTGAATGCTTTGTTTTATTTTTCACATAATTGCAAACTAATTGCATTAAGTGTGAAATTGTTGTTCTTTGAGGCTTCCAAGTATTAAAGATTCAATCTTTAATTATGTTAAGTGATTGAAACTTTATGTTACTAAATTCCATGAATTTTTATTAAACTTTATTGATCTAATCATTTTTTAGTTGATTGGAATCATATTGTTTATCTTCATATTGGAAGATATAATTTTTCAAGGATTCACCAGTATTAAAGTTGGAATCTTTATTGAACTTACGTTCATTTTTCCAACTCCCTCTTATTTTGTAAAAAACTCAAGGTTAATTTAAATTAATTAAATTAATAGTAAGTAATTGTCTGGGTGGAGGCCACTTCTGAACAGTAATATTAATGTATAATTACTATTACAGCTTAATCTTGACTGAACCCTTCGGGTCACACCCAAGCAAATATACGAACCGACTCGACGAATTAATTTGGAAGAAATTAATTTGTCGCCCGAGTGTTAAATATTTAGACGTCGAAATTCGAGCTTAGAGCGTCGAAACCGAGCGTCGGATCTGGAGTCAAAAATAGTAAAAGACGAGACGACAAAATTAGTAATAAATAAACAATGACTAAAATACCCCTAGCATCGGAATCCTGAGTGCTAGGGGATTAGGCAAGCTAGCAGCCCGCACCATGTGTGAGGCTTGCTAGCAAGCTACGACCAGCAGCCCGCAAGCATTGCGTGGCTTGCTGGCGCGCGCTACTGCTAGCAGCCCGCACATGTGCGTGGCTTGGTAGCAGCGCCAATCGGCAACAGCAGCCCGCACATATGTGCGTGGGCGTGCTTGGCCGAGAAGGCTGCAGTTAGCAACCCGCGTGTGCGGGGCTAGGCTGGGCCGAGTCTTTGAGGAAGCGTGTGAAGGGAGTGTGTTTGTGTGAGGACAAGTGGCACAAGGAGAGGAAGGAGTGTGGATAAAGTATGGTCCCCTCCTCTCCAAGTGGTCCTCACTTCTCTTTACATACAACAAGGACACATGTTGATTTATTACTTGCTTGTCTATTTAATTTATTTTAGCTTTAAATTAAATTGTGGAATTTCATGATCCCACATTGATGGGATTGAAATTCTCACTCCCACTTTTCTCTATAAATACCCAAGTTGGGTTTTGGAGAAAAGTGCTTGAGTGGGAGTTAAAAAGAGCATTGCATTTTGGCAAAAACTCTTAAACTCCATTAACACTTGGGTTTTGGTCGGACCTTGCTAAATCCAAGGTAGCCGACCTAAAACGTCGGTGTTCGTCCTTTGTGGGTGGATACCGTTGGAGGCTCGGTATTTTCGTAGCTAAAGCTTTCAATTAAGAGCCCTTTTAGTCGGGCGAAGCACGCTTCAAAGGTAAATTCCGATTTTATCCTTTTATGTTTATTTGTTATGCTTTATGGTTTTATTAATTGTGAGCGGTTCTTTGGGTCGGGGTTGTTTCCTCGGTAATTTGGACTTACCAAACCCCAACAGCCTTGATGAAACTTGGATTGTGCATTGGGGTCATAGCTAGCAGTTTTGTTCTCAGGTCGAGGTTCTAGGAAAGGGTCCAATTGGCATAATCAGTCCTTGACTATGCAAGCGATCAAAAGCAGCATCATAGATCATTCCCAAAGGCGTGTAAACCCTCCTTTGCCTTTGGAATCTCTAAGTGGGAGCATTAAGAGCTAACACATCATTGACATTGATGTTGGTGGTAGCATTATTGGGCTTTGGAAGACGGAAAAGAAGGAGTGTCGTTCTACTTATTTTTCCAAGTGTTGTTGTTGTTGTTTTTGTTGCTACAAGCAGTCTTCATCAGTTCATATTCGATATTGATCCCAATATTGTACACAGCTTCGAAGGTATTCAATGGCAGAAACTTCAAGTGATGCGTGTACTTATGAGTCAGATTTGCAATAAATAGGCGAACCATCACTTTCTCCTTGGGAGGATCCACCAAGAGTGCATGTGTTTCTCTCCAACTGCTTAGATAAGTAGTGAAGCCTTTATTCTTCTTATGTTTGAGAATGGAGAGTTCACATTAAGAAGTCTAGGCTTGGATGTTACACTTGTAGCTGTTCATAAAGCTTTCAGTAACATCCTCCCAGGTCGCAACAAGTTTGGATTCCAGAGAGTAGAACAACTGTTGACAGGCATGCTCCAAGGAAAGTGAGAACAAAGTAGGGAAGAGTGTCACATCTAATCCCTTAAGAGCCATGGTCACATAAAAAGCCTTCAAGTAGAACAGAAGATTATCGGTAGGCTTGAACTTGGGAATGTCAACAGTGGAAAACTTTTCGGGATGTTTGTCCCTTATGGACGAAGAGGTGACAGGTTGCTCCAGATAAGTGAATTCTTCAGAGATCTTACTCATCTGTTCTTTGATCTTGTCCATTGCAGCGGCAGTGACATTGTTTTGATTGTCTTGATCTACTGTGTTGACCCTGGTGGTGAGTGTTTGCATCATGTTAGACAACATCTCCATGGTCCTATTAATTTCCTCAATATCCTCCTTATAGCCATTGGTCGAAAGTAGAATGGAGACGGACTTTGTAGAGATAATTGTGGTGGTTTCCTTGTACGCCTCTTTGGTATAAGAGGTTGTTGAGGTATTGACTCGAACCGTAACAATCTACCCCTGCTTCTTGAGCAAGTGTTGTCACATCGAAACAAACACACCTTTAATGACTAGACTTAACCTTGACCCATTCGGAAAAGAAATGAAAAACAAATTTTTTTTCTTTGTTTTCTTTATTTTCTAAAAAAAAGTATGGGAGGATACCATCCGACTTACTCCGAAACAAAAAACGACACAAGACCATCCTAAAGTACAGTCATAAAATGGTGCACGAATAAAAGAAAAGTGTGTGAACTTGACATGACAAGTAAGTGATTAAGTGACAAGGGTTGAAACTAGGTCTCATCTAGATCTACCTAAGTCAAACTAAATTTGTAAATGCTTAACAAACCTTATACGAGTATAGAGGAAAGCTAAGGGTCAAACCCAAAGGAATGAATCAAAACCATGTTATAGTCTAACGTTAAGCTATTTTGGAGAGTTTTTAATGGTTGAGTATGATAACTATGATAACAAGAATCAAGAATTCAATCAAATTGCTAAACACTAGGGATACAGGTTCCACATGCAAGCTTAACAATCATGCTAATTGATAGATCACCCAATTGATTCATACATTGCATAGGACAAACGATAGTTGCAATCAAAGGAACTCAAAGGTTACCTCCTATAAACCAAAGTAGGGTTCACTATGAATGATTAACAAGGAGAATCACAAGTAAATTCAATCAATTAAAGCAATTCCCAAATCAATTGTTCGTGTCATTGGAATTCGCAATGCAATCTAGATTAATCTTATAGGTTGATCACTCCTAGTCTAATTAATCACATGCACAACTATGTCAACCAATTTAATTGCAACAATCAATCAATCAAGGATCATCAATTAACAATAATCATCAATCAAGCATGCTTCCCCTTCTCCCTAGAAACTAATCTACTCACTAATCATGGTGAATTATAAAGCTAAAACAAATTCAATCAAAAACACATTCATTTCAAGCTAAATTAAAAGGAAATTCAATCAATCAACAAATTCTCAAATCTAAACCAAATATTCAAGCATAAAATTAAATGGCAATTGAAGTAAATTCAAAGGAAAGAGACCTTACTAACTTTGATAGATATTGAAAAAGAATCAAAAACATGATTGAAGAAACAATGTTGAATTACAATTCAAATCAAAAGATTACAATCTCTACTTTCTCTCTAACTTCTCTCTAATTTCTCTCTCTAAAAACTAAGCAAATGAAATATTCTCTAAAAGTTTTTTTTTTCAAATGGATTTACAAGAGTATATATATGCAAAGAACAAAAGCTGATCGGCCGCGCCCTCTCCTCAAAGACTCCACGGGCACGGAGAAATGGGTCCGGAACCCATAACTACTTCCGCGGGCAGTCAGGGCAAAACCCGCGCCCGCAGCATAGCCACCTGCTCCCGCGGCACAGGGCGCGGCAAAATGCCCTGTTCCTAGAGAAGCACGGGGCCGCAGTCTCTCTTATCCGGAGCGCCCTCTCCAATATCTCCGCATCCGCTGGTAGACCGCAGCTAGGGAGCGGAGAGTTCCAACCAAAATTCCCCAACTTGTGCACCAAAACCCGCGCCCGCGGCCCATGGATCCCGCGCCCGCGGCTTTGAGAAAAAGAGGAGAGCCCTCTCCAAGAGACTTGAAACTCCTTTGCTTGGCTCTTTTTACCCCTCTTGAATCCTTTACAAAGCTAAGTCTTTAGGCACCTACAAGAGAAACCAAGGAGAGAAAATAGAAGAGAAAAAGAGCAATATAAAAGGAAAACACGAAGAAATGCACATAAAGGAAAGTAAAACACGAGAGAAGAAGAAATAGAGAAACTAGAGGAGAAATGATCAAAATGGTAACAGAAAAGCATGAAAAGCATAAAGAAAATATCCTAAAACACTACCTTATGAGTGCCATAAATAACACTCATCATTAAGTGATGTTATGGACACGTGTTATGACAAAACAGCTAGACATGACATCAAACCAGACATATAAACCACATAAGCACACACAAAGACCAAAAAAAGACTGATTGAACAAAACTTCTAGGCACCGTGTCACTATGCTGACTGTCATGACACGATACAGTGCACCGTCAAAAGGGACAATGCACCGTGTCACGACATTTAGTCACGATGATGTAAAAAGAGTTCGCAACCTAAAGTCAAGATCTATGTTCAACTATTGATCAAGATTTGAGTGTTAAAAGGGTAACATGGTTAAGAGTTTGGACGCGTTATCAAGGTAGCCTCCCTTGAGGGTGTATGCCAATGGGCGACTCTGCGAGTTCGTGATGAAATCGAAATCGATTCCATGTTTTGGGTGGATTTAATAACTCGGATGATCCCTTATTGCCATGAGATTTTTTGGGTTGATAGATCTTAAATCCCTCGGGGCTAAGACGTTTGTAGAACACACACGTTTTTTTAGAAAAACCAAAGGAAGTTGACTGTGAGAAGAGAAAATAAGCCACTAGACTAATTTAAGGACTACCGTGACGCGACAGAGTGTACCGTGTCACGGTGTTGCACACCGTGTGATGGTGTACGGCGCCGTTACACGGCAGCATTTGCCGTGGCACGGCAGTCAGAAAATATTTTTGGTGCCCTGTTTTCCTTCGTTCGCAGTCAAGTTATTCAATTTTTCCTACGGGACAGATATGCGACGTTAAAACGTCTATGCTTATACAAAAATGCCAATTTTATCACATGAATATTTTTTAGAATCTTTCAAGTCTCATCCACTCATCTTAATTAAATACCGATAACTCAAATCGATAAATAACCAAGAATCCTCCCCAGCGGAGTCGCTAAATTGTAGGCGTCGTTCGAAGTGCGCCTACGTTAAATCATGTGTGAATATTCTTGGCACTCATATGAAGTGGGAATTGACACAATAAGATTAGGGGCAAGGGAAGAAGGGAGCCGCCAACAAGTTTATAAGGAACTTGTAAATCGTTCACGGATCATTTAAGGCAACCACGATTAAGGGACAACGAAAGGCAACAACAATGATCCGTGAAAGTTACAACCCATTCATAATCCATGAAATTACTAACTCCATATGGTTTTGAACCACGAAAGGAGGATCAGGGATGTAGACACCTATTTGTGTCTCCCCAAAACAAAACCTGGTGATGAGTAACTTTCACGTCAAATCATAATCGAATGAAGTGAAAGTGTGGAAAGTCTAGTGTTGCGGTTAGTTTTTATTTCTTTTCTTTCTCTTTGTTTTTGAAAACCTATTTTAAGGAAATAGACAATCTAGTTTGGTTTGGTCCATAGCAAGGTTCCAATAATAGAATAGTTGGATGGGGTTGAAAAGAGCTTTCCAACGATATATTATAAGCCTAATTCCGATAAATAATGAGGAAGTTATGGCCAAATTACTAAACTGGGCCCGGTTTGATTTTTATGTGTGGCCCAATGATCTAGAGGAGGGCCTAATATTGATTTATCATTCCTAATGCAATTAAAATTGATTTTAGTCTTCTAGATTCTTCTAGAAGGTTCTTTTCATTCCTAATTTAATTAGCATCGATAAATTGACTCTGGTTGACTTTTTAGAATTTTAATCAGAATAAAAGAAGTGTTTTTAAGGTAAATACAATTTTGCCCTTCTGTACGGCTAAATTTTATCAAAATTAAGATAACGCGTGAAACTGGTTTATAGCGCCTGACGACATGATTAGCGCCTAGCGCTAATGCTTGGCATCTGGCGCTAGCCTTAGCGCCTGTCGCTAATGACTAGCATCTGCCGCTAAGTTGTTTTATTCTCTTCGAAACTCTGATTCGTTTTTCTATCCGTCCGGCTGATTTTCTCTATAAATAGCCTCCTAAAACCTCTGTTTTCAATCATGAACTATCAATCAATTTTCTTATTCTCTCTAGTTTTCAAGATTCTCTTGATTCTCTCTCTTTTTTCTAAACTAGCTTTCTCAAACAAAATTCCGCATTCACAAGATCTAGAAACACCTAGCCAAGTTCGAAGTTGCCTTCGCCCTAGACGTGAAGGGTTTTAATTTATGAGGGTTTGGTCCCAAATCTAATCTAAACATTCTTAATCTTTATTTCAATTATTTAATTTAATTATTTGATTTTATTATTTTCCTTGAAGTTACTAAAGTGTGTTTTTTTATTAGAAAGAGATACAAGAAATCCAAGTAAGTGCTTTAATTGATATTATGATATAGAAATAATGTCTAGGTTGTTATTATGATTCCTAGTATCATGTTAGGATGCTTGATGTTTTGAATGACAACGATGATTCCTAGTGTCATGCTAGGGTGTTTTGATCTTCCTAGTATCATGTTTAGGGTAATAACTATAATTTCTAATATCAAATATGACAATTATGATTATTATGATGCTTCCTATTCTCTTCCTAATATTTTTGTTAGTATCATGTTAGGGTTAAAGCTTTAATTTTTATTTCTTAGTGACATGCTAGGGTTTGTTATTAATCTTGTTAGTATCATGCCTAGGATCTTGCTATTATTATGCTTTAACATGATTGTGATTTTTATTATGATTATGATTATTATTATTATTGTTATTATGATGATTATTATGTTGCTTGATATATATATATATATATATATATATATATATATATATATATATATATATATATATATATTGTTATTGCTTGATCACGCCTTTTATGCATGTTTAAAGGGAATTGGTACTTGTAATCACGCATAATAAGATAATAAATAATCTTGTTTAGGGTTAATATGATTATAATTCAATTGATCGCCAATAATAGTTTTATTTGTGCATTAATATTCAACAAACATAGATAAACAGGTTTAGGGTAAACCTATTGATTGTATGTTAGTCAGAAAGAGCACATGAATACGATCAGAATAAAGTAGAGGACTATTACTAGGGCAGGTTCAATCTCTTTTAGGTTGGATTTGTACCTTCATCCCCGAACTACCACTCATAGTTCTAGACCTATTGGAGTTAGAGATCTTCTGGATCGTTAAGGGGTGTAACCTTCACCTCGTGAACGGTTTACAAGTTCCTAAAACTTGTTGGCGACTCTTTTGCTTTATCTTCCTTCCCTTTAAACGCCACCATGCTTTAGTGTATGATCACAATGGGGTTCAAGCTAGGAGTAATGCTTGAAATATTCCCTACAGGGGATGATGGTCAAAGTGAGTCATGGAGTCACATTCGCCCGTATTGGCCTCTACTCGATTCCTATAGTGAAAAGTGATTCCTGCAATCTCAAAGGCATGCAAACAAAGATTCAATTTGCTCCAAACTACAATTAAGCTAAATTGGTTGAATATTAATGCAACACATAATTCTAAAATATTAGTGATCACTTGATTAAACAACAAGATTAAAAAGGAACCTAAACCGGTTGTCCAAATTATCTTATTGGGCGTGATTTTCAATTACATATTCCCTTTAACATGCAATATGGTGATCAATAAATATACAATAAACAATAATATTGGAAGCAATTTAACAATAAATCCAACAATATAAAATCGTTGGAAAAATAATAGAAATAAAAGGAACATAATTCTTACTTTGATTATGTTTGTTTGCAACTATAAAATAATAAACGAGTTAGTAACTTTAAGGAAAAATAATAAAGAAAAATAATTAAATTAAATTAAATAAAGTTTATTTAGGGGCAAAACCCTCAAATAGTTCTACCTTTCACGCCTTGGTCTAAGGACAGAACCTTGAGTAAAGTGCGGACTCCTTGGAGTGCTTGAAGAGGCAATTATGAAAGAAGAAGGGTAGACTAGTGTTTAGGCTAGAGTATAAAAGAGAAAAAAAAGTGAGTTCATTGATGCCCTGTAGATAAAAAATGAGGGGGTATTTAAAGGGAAAATGAGTAGAGGGAACCCACAGAACCCTACAAAGATAAAAACCCTAAAAATAACACCATGACATGGTGCCAGGCACCGTCAGAAGGGGGAAAATTCCGTGCCACGGGAAAAACAAAGTGGTGCGGGAAATAATTAGATTACGGGAGATAAAACGCGTGAAGGGTTTACGCGAAAAGGACATGGTGCTGCCCCGTGTCACCGCACAGGCACCGTGTCACGAGAATGCACACCGTGGCGAGGCATTGATCCCTGTGACGCTTTGCTTATTGCCGTGACGCGGGAAACCGTGCATGCATTTTTCCGTCTAAATACATTTTTGCCCTAATTTCATTCAGCCTTTTTAAGTGCCGATTGATAATTTCGGGCCATTTCTGAGTTGTTTTTATTTATAATTGGGCCAAAATAATAAATTAAATAAAATAAAAAGGTTTGGGCCAAAATAATAAAATAAAGGAAAATAAATAAAATAAAAAGGTTTGGGCCAAAATTAAAAATAAACTATGCTTTGACTCACCATCAAAATTGATCCATAGACTATTAAAAACTGAATTTAATTAAATACGATTTTTTAAGCACTCTCGGGATTAAATACTGAACCCGACCAATAATGACGGTGAAAGATTGTCCATCATCGGATTTGGTTTCGGGGAGACATTTGTAGGTCTCTACACTAATTCTTTCATATAATTACACAATTATTAAAGCCAAAATGCTTGTAAAAGAAGTGTAAAACCAATATAGGATAAAGTTTATTTGCATTGATAAATGTATAAAAATAGGAATTCGACAAAATTCATCTGCCTATTGCATGTCAAGCGGTCAAGGCCAAATAAGGTTGTAGACGAATAAGAAAAAAAAAACGCACCCAAAAAACTTGTTCCAAGAGGGTCACTAGATCGTTTCTAAAAATTATACTTTGGTTTTATTATTAATAGGGAAGAATTTGTGACTTATTACTCATTAAATTTCACCCATTCATCATTCAGTTGTAGAATTCCAATGATAGTCGGTTACAATCTTTACATTTGCTCCAATTCAAGCAATTCCAATTATAAATAATGTCGGTTACAAACTTTGAACTGGGGGGGATACTTTTTTTTTTTTACTAATAATTGATATATCAATAACATAAAATCGCTTATGTGACTAGTTTATAAGTTAAGAAAAATGATGCGGTGAAATAAAATAAAAATAGTAATACATGGCGGAATGTCACTCCTTACCTTGGAGTGTTAATAATAATATACATGTGGATTAATTGATAATGATTTAGTTCTGCTTAAGATTGTCATACAAGTGGTTTCCATTCAATGAGGTTTGGTGTTCACGAAGGAGCTATGTCTTCGATAAGTGCAATTACTAGATATATCAAGTGTTTAGGGTAAAAATACCCTAGACATGTGGACCAATTAGAGAGGTCCACGTGTCAAGTTTGGAAAGGTCATCTAAGGCCACCCACCAGCTGACACATGGAAGCCTCAGATAAAGCAGAAGATTTGCGGCCTTCAAGGCCCAATTCTCGAAAAAGCCGTAATTGTGGCGGAGCCCACAAAACCTAGGTCAGAGTGACCATATAAATAGGGAGATATTTCTTCATTTTGGGGACACATTCAATCATTTATTACATCCCTTTGCTCTCTCATCAGAGAACACCTGATCTTGGAATCCGAGAAGATCCCACCTATATTTTCGCACTTTTTCCTTTCATTCTAGTTCTAACTTGATCTTCAGAGGTGGAGCTCCTACCACCAGGATTCTCCGTTGTTTTTGCAGGTACAGCTCCAGCCGGACCAGTCTTCAAGCCGTTACTCTCTCGAGGGACAAAAATACCCAAAACATTTGGCGCCGTTTGTGGGGAGAGTACCTCAAAGATGGTTCAAGAGTCTGTACCACTTCCTGATTCTACCAACTAGCAACCGACTACTTAGCCGGGTAACCTCAATATTGCTCAGCCAGAGCATCAGCCAGAGGTCTTCACTAGCCATGAGGATGATGATGACCAAGTGGAAACATATATGGCGCAGGATGGCTCATTCATTTCCAGATACCTTCATTCCAGAGAACGTCTAGAACGACGTGCGAGCTAGACGGGTCCAAGCAGGCCCCTAGGGCGGCCAGAAAGGATAACCCAGACGGCTAGAGGAACAGCTCCAGTCACCCGGGATGAGCTGGTGACATTCATGAATAGCTTCAAGGGTGAGATCAAGGAGATGATAAGCAAAGGCAGGGCTGTTCCAAGTCAGGGTCAGTCGGCAAGGAAGACTCCTCCAGAAAGGAGAAAGCCAGTTAGGGACAACCAGCCGACTCCAAATCCAAAGGACAAGGTAGCCGGGACCTTTGACAGGTCCAAAATTCTTCTACCCTAGAAGAATATCAGAAGCACCCGCCGGAGTGAACAACCGGTGGGTAACAAAAAATGAACTCCTAATGCTTGGGAAATCATCATCCGTAGGAGGAATCAGAAGCTGTTTGAGTCAGCCTCCACCTCGAGCTTTCTAGACATCTTTAAGAATATATCTGCAAGGAATGCCTTATCCTTGCATGAGAGCCATACAAGCAGTAATACCCTCTACTTTGGCCCTAAGATGATTGGGAATGCAACGTATGTACCGCTTATGGTCTACGGCCCGTATTCTCCTCACTTCATGCAGTCGGCCCTCTTTGGAGGACAGGCGACATATAGCAATTTCCATCCACTAGAGTGGCAGCTTCGTCTGCTCCGCCTTAGTTAACAACCTTTTGCGTTCACTAGGGAAATAACCGAGGCGGCATAGCCTGCCAAGGTTAAAAACGTGTTGGTAGGTACTTATGATGATACCTTCAATCTAGAAGACCATCGCAACTTCACGGTGTCGATTTCTCCTTTCGGATACCCCGTTCCATTAAGGAGTTCCTAGAGGTGTCAATTCTAAAAGTATTCGCTATTTTTTTTTCAGATAGTCATCGAATTCTTGGTTCAAGTATTCACCACCTCGATCCGATCGAAGGGCTTTAATTTTCTTGCCAAGCTTTCCAACTTCACTCTGAAATTCTTTGAACTTTTCAAACGATTCAGATTTATGTGACATTAAGTAGACATGACCATATCTACTATAGTCATCTGTGAAGGTGATAAAATATCGGTGTCCATTTCTTGTGGTTGAGCTCATTGGTCCACATACATCAGTGTGTATTAGATCTAATAAGTCTTCTGCCCTTTATCCTAGCTGGAGAATGGATACTTAATCATCTTTCCTAATAAGCATCCCTCGCAATTCTCAAACGATTCTAAATCAAAAGAGTCAAGAACACCTTCTTGTAGAAGTCTCTTGATGCGTTTGATGTTAATGTGGCCAAGACGACAATGCCACAAGTTTGGTTGACTCCATGGTCTTAGCTCTTTTGGTATTATCATAAACAATTTTTTCTAAACACACAAAAGGTGTAATTTCCATAAATATAAACAAGACATTTAAACAAAAGGACTTGTGATCAAGGTTTAAAATGACGTCCAACATCGCAAGATCAAAGTATGGTAGATAAAACTTAACAAGTTTTAGACAAAATACATGAGATTAAAAGCTTTATTTGGATAGATTTTCTTCATCTTCCACTTGTGTGCTCATGTCCACTTGAAAAACATCGCTCATTTTGTTCCTGAAATAAGAGCATAAAATTAGTCAATTTTCCGGTATCTAATACCTTATAAATTGCTTATTTTCAAGTGTGTGGATGATACCTGAGATTGAGGCTATCTTTCCTTTTGCCTCATCTTCTAGATACTCGTTACATTCTCTTTTGTAGTGGCCTTGCTTACTACAATAGAAGCAGTGCATCTTTGCCTTGTTTTTGAACTCCTTTTTCTTGAGCCTAAGAGAAAACGTAGCCGCCTTGCAAGATTAGGTTTTTTGGAGCTCTTTTCTTAGAAGCATATGAGCCGCTTGCTCATCCTCCACCGGTTTACCAATAAGTTCCAGACGGTTAAATAACCTTGTCATCTTTTGCACATGGGCTTGAAGTGGCATTCCGGGTCTAGGTCTTACACTATAGAACCTAGCTCATACTTCTTGCCTTTCTTTGCTAAGACATCCATCTTGAGGTGGCTTGATCCTCATGTTAGACAATGACCTAGTCACTTCTTCCACGAGTCCATCATAGTTGCCTTGTTGCTCTTTGTTACCCTCAAATTGACCACATCTTCAAGAGCCTTGAGAAGTAAATCCAGAAGGTAGTTGGAGAATTTCTTCTTCCACTGTTCCGGAATGGAGTTTTCCATGAGTTGAGAGACTCTCTTGCAATCATAGCTCCACTCCTCATGAGCCATATCGCTCATAATCCCTTTTGAGTAGAAACTCCGGATGGGAGTATCCAAGATATGCTCTAGGTAGCAATGCAGAGGGTCAAATGGAGTTCCTCTTCCCATTCCTTGAAGTTTACCAAGTTCAAGCTAAATGATAACTTCTCGGGAAGTTCTGGGAACATAAGATTGTTGTCGATAGTTGAAGACATGATTCTATATTTGAAAGAATTTTGAAATGAAAAACCATTCGTGAAATTTAAATAAGATTGAATTCATGCATTTTAATCAAACTTATTTAAAACGTTTTATTCACACATTTAAAGTTGTCCCCCATTTAGTGAGAATAAGTCGATTCCAAGATCCGAAGAAACAAAGAGTGGTTAAGCATGCTTTGGCTTGTCTTAACACTCAATCTTCTAAGGTAAGCAACGCTTTGCTAATGGCTCCAAGCCACTCTTGGTTGAATAAATCGTCGCATCTAACGCTCTCTCAACAATTTATTCACTTTGCCATGACATGTTAGGACTCCATCACTCATATCGTTGAGTACAACCAAAACCAACTTGCATACCCGGCATGCCTTACTTCTTAGGAGAAGTAGTGATGCCTCGCTTTAGCGTAGCCCACCACTACCCTCGTTCGACCGGTAAGTGTTGTTTTGGAATGACAAGTTTTTACTCAATATTTAGGGACCTAGGGTTTCTATGTTGGTTAATTTAAGTGAACTTAATTAATCATCACAACATTCGAAATCCTAAACATGCAGCTAACATATAATTCATATACATAAACATATATATATATATATCGAAAAAAATAAATATAGATGCATTTGGCAACTAGCATGACCCCTTGAGATCTTCAAATCTTCAAAAGGTCTTCATTTGCAACTTCATGGCTACGTCTTCCAAGAAACTCCATCTTCAAGACTTAACCATAATTAAATGCAACTACTAGTATCTACGATTAGGACTAGTCTAAATATTAAGGTACAAAAATACTCAATGGTACGCAGACCGTATTTAGATTTACAAAAATACATCACGGATCGCAGTCCGTATTTTCTATCCTAATCGGGCCCCACTAGTTGCCATTTCATAAAACCTGTGAGAGAATATACGTTCCATTCATCCATTCACTATTTGTGAATGACCCATGCATTTTACAACGATAAACAAGTAACAATGCAAAAACACGCGTGAACTAGTAACTAATCTAGGTTGTTAATCCAATTAACACGCCTAATTAAAACTAGTCAAAGTTATTTTAACCGGTTATGTAAATAAGCGCAATTTAACATTTGAAGCTCCCACTAAATTCCGCATCCAACTTAATTAATCCAGTTAATTAAGCCTGTAATTCCCAAATCTTGTCAAAATATATTTTGCCACTGCTGCTCAAAACCGAGGCCTTGCCTCCAAAATTTATTAAAATAATTAAAACAAATTAGATTAATAAAATAATTAAAACGGCAATTATTAAGAAAAAATACGTAGTCCAAAATGTCTAAGTGCCTAGCACTAAGACACGGAGTGCTCACATTTCCCACATCAACGAACTTTCACACATAAAAAACGTGGCCCTTGATGGCTATGTTGAACGAATTCATTGTACTACATTGCTTCGCAAGCAACGTCTACACATACCCCTAATTAAAAAATGCATGCACCAAGTCCAAATGATGCACCATGTGCTCGTGCCCCACATCACCGCGCCACAGCAGCCCCAAGTGCACGCAACACAGCACACACGCACGCATGCACATGGCAGCGTGCTGCTGCTGTGTTGCGTCGCTTGTGCTGCTGCTGCTGCTTGCGGCCGTACGCACCAGCCATGCAATGGCTGCACACACAGGGCATGGAAGCCCCTTGGCAGCCACATGCGGGCTGCTATGCAGCCCGGCTAGCCAAGGGCGTTCATGCCTTGTTTTGCGTGCCATTCTTTAATTGAATTTTTAATGAGCAAAATTTCATGCAACCAAAATAATTCCCAAGAACCATTCTTTAATTGAATTGGTTAAACTTGGTGCAACAAAAATAATAATTGGGCAAATACTCACTATTAATTTAATTAATTTAAATTAAGTTTGAGTTTTCGACAAAATAAGAGAAAGTTGGAAAAATGAACATAAATTCAATAAAGACTCCAACTTTAATATTTGTGATTCCTAGAAAAATTATATCTTCCAATATGAAGATAAACAATTTTTCTATCACAAAGTTTCAAACTTTATGATTCCAATCAACTAAAAAATGATTAAATCAATAAAGTTTATCAAAAATTCATGGAATTTAGTAATATAAAGTTTCAATCACTTAACATAATTAAAGATTGAATCTTTAATACTTGGAAGCCTCAAAGAACAACAATTTCACACTTAATGCAATTAGTTTGCAATTATGTGAAAAATTAAACCAAGCATTCAAGCACAAATTACTATAAAGTAACCACGCCTAAAGAGGTTTAACATTGCATATAAAATAGGTATTGAACCAATTACATAACAACTATAAATATGCAATTAATTTTCAAGGTTAGAAAGCCTAAAAAGTTTTCGTAAAAACGAAAAAACACTCCAAAATAGCATTTTTAGTCGTTTTTTGGCTAAAAACCGCTTCCTGGAAGACTAAAACCATTTTTAGAACACATTTTCCACCCAAAATTCACTATTTTTGGGTCGAAATCTGGGTTTGGGGCTTAAGGTAGCTTAAATAAGAGATTGAAATAGATAATACGAGCTACTAATCTAATTAGCAACTTAAACCAGAAATATTAAGCCATAAAAATCACCTTGAAAAATATTATAATTTTAAAAACAAACGAGCGTGGCTCCGATAACGCTGTTGGGGTTTGGTAAGTCCAACTTACCGCGGAAATGACCCCGACCCAAAGAACCACTCGCAATTAATAAAACCATAGAGCATAACAAATAAACATAAAATAATAAAATCGGAATTTACCTTTAACGCGTGCTTCGCCTGGTCTAATGGGATCTTACTTGAAAGATTTAGCTTCGAAAATACCGAGCCTCCAACGGTATCCACCCACAAAGGACGTACACCAACTTTTTAGGTCCGCTACCTTAGAGTTAGCAAGGTCCGACAAAAACCCGAGTGATTAAATGAGTTCAAAGGTTTTCACAATGGTGATGCCTTTTTCAACTCTCATTCAAGTGATTTTCCCAATACCCCAACTTGGGTATTTATAGGGAAAACAAGAGAGTGAAAAGGCTCTCCCATCAATGTGGGAGAATTTGATTTTTCCATTTTATTTTAAAGGTTAAATTAAATAAATAATCAAACTAGTAATAAATCAACAAGTGGCAAGCTCATGAGAGAAGTTAGGTGAGGACCATTTGGAGGGGGGGGGGACCAAACTTGCTCCCCACCCACTCTCCAAAAACCGGCCACCTCATTCCTCAAGCCTCCCCTTACAATGCGCCACATGGCACCACACTTGGGCACCAAGGCACCCAAGGTGGATGTTATGTGCGGCTGCTAGCAGGCCTAGCACAAGTGTGCGGGCTGCTTGGCGCTGCTGGCCAGCAAGCCCAGCATGGCTTGTGCGGGCTAATTGTGCACTCGGCCAGCAAGCCGCGCATTAAGGATGCGGGCTACTGCTGAGTGCCGATGATCCTTGCGCGCGTTGGCCAGCGCTGCTAGCATGCGATGCTAGCATTAGTGCGCTTGCGATGCTAGCATTGGTGCGCTAGCACGCACCAGCCAGTGTAGGCTCGACTTGGTGCGCATGCTAGCCACCATGCTATAACAAATGCCCCTAGCACTCGGTTTGCTCGGGGCATTCCTGTACTAGGGGTATTTTGGTCTTGTTGATTTATTATTTTCATGTCTCGTCTTTTATTATTTTGACTCGACTTCCAACGCTCGTTTTCAACGCTCTAAGCTCGAACTTCCGACGTCTAAATATTGAATACTCGGGCGACGAATTAATTTCTTCAGAATTAATTCGTTGAGTCGGTTCGTATATTTGGTAGGGTGTGACCCGAAGGGTTCTGTCAAGATTAAGCTGTAATATTAATTATACATTAATATTACTGATCGGAAGCTGCCTCCATCCAGGCATTCCGATCACTTGACCTTGCTGAAGATATTAGTTTTCTACTAATTTTGAACCCGTTATCAGAATAATACACTTGGTCGAAGGACACCATTCTTTTCATGGATGTTTATTCCGGTTTTCATTAGATAACCCTGTGGAAATAAGATCAAGAAAAGACGGCCTTCGTCACTGATCAGGGGTTAGTCTGATATACTGTGATGTAGTTTGGCTTGAAGAATGCGCCTGCTACTTTCCAACAAATGATTAATACAGTCTTCATTAATCAAATTGGGAGGAATGTAGAGGCGTACATTGATGACATGATAGTCAAATCCAAGTAGAAAACGGATCACCTTGTTGATCTCTGAGAAACCTTCACCACACTTATGCGGCATAAGGTCATGTTAAACCCTAAGAAATGCGTCTTTGGTGTTGAGTCTTGGAATTTTCTCGGATTCCTGATTGATCAAAGGGGGATAGAGGCTAACCCCAAGAATATACAAGCGGTGATTGACATGAAGTCACCCCGCACTGTCAAGGAAGTACATAGACTAACCTATTGCCTGGCGGCATTAGGGAGGTTCCTCAGCCGGTCAGGTGACAAATGCCGTTACTTCTTCCAAGCAATCAGGAAGAAGACTAGATTTGAATGGGGGAATGATGTTGAGGTGGCCTTTTTGAAATTAAAAGAAAACTTGCACTCTTTGCCAAGGCTTGTTAGCCCTTTGCCCAAAGAGATGTTGTACATGTACCTAGTCGTCTCAAACCATGCCCTCATTGCTGTTTTTCCTTGCTGAGAGAGACGACATTCAGTTCCCGGTCTATTTCAAAGCCATGTACTCCGAAATGGTGAACTCTGGTACCTAATGGTTGAAAAATTTGTCCTTGATCTTTATATGGAATTCAAGAAGCTAAAACCTTACTTGTTGGCACATCCGGTGGTGATCTAGACCGATCAACCCCTCAAGCGACCAATGTCTACCTTGGAGTCATCCGGCAGAATGTTGAAATGGGATTTTGAAATGTAAAGTCTTTAAATCACTTACGAACCAAGAAAGGCAATGAAAGGTAAGGCGTTTGCTGATTTCATTGTTAAAATGACACGACTGGTTCCTCTGGATAACTTTGATCAGGTGTGGAAAGTGTATGTAGACGGGAGCTCGACAAAAACCGGCTGTGGTGCAAGAATTATTTATGAGTCACCTGAAGGGGACAAATTTGAATATGCACTACGGTTCAAGTTTCAGTCCTCAAATAACGAGGCGGAATATGAAGCCCTGCTAGCCAGAATCCGCATGTGTAAGGCAGCAGGGGTAACAAAAATTGACGCCTTCTCTGATTCACAGTTGGTAGTAAGCCAGTATCAAGGTCAGTACAAAGATACCCATACAACAATGATCAAATACCTCCACGCAGTCAAAGAAGAGGATAGGACACCTAAAGAGTTTCATCTAAGTACAGTGCCCAGGTCTGGATACAACCAGGCGGATGCCTTGTCCAAATTGGCATCTTCCGCCTGCTGTGACACGCCTCGGTCAGTCTTTTGGGAAGTACTTGAAAAAAGAAGCATATATGAAGAGCCCATTGGAATCCGTGTCTGAAGCTCTACCTGGATGGATGGCATCCGGGCTTATCTCACAGACGGCACGCTCCTTGGTTAACCACATGAGACAGCCGTCATGAAGAAACGAGCTGCAAACTTCGAGATAAGAAATGGAAAACTCTGCAAAGCAAAGTTTTTGAAACCTCTTCTGAAGTGTGTTACCCCAGAAAAAGGGGAAGGAAGTTCTTGAAGAATTGCATGCGGGATATTGCGCCTCCCATATAGGCGGAAAATCCTTAGCCGGCAGGGCCAGGAGGTAGGGTTATTTTTTGCCCACCCTTGATTCAGAATCTAAAGAGATGGTGAAAAAATGTGACAAGTTCCATTGGCAAGCTCATTCATCGTCCGGCTACTGACCTGATGGCAATCCACAGCACAATCCCCTTTGCTAAATGGGGCATGGACATTTTAGGTCCTTACACGCCTACACCAGGCGGAAAAAGATATATTCTGGTGGCTGTGGATTACTTCACACATTGGGTGGAGGCGGAGGCGGAGGCGGTAAAAAACATCAAGACAAAGGATGTCATCTCTTTCATATGGAAGAACATCATTACCCGCTTTGGGGTACCTATGTCTATGATGTTTGATAATGGCCCTCAATTTGAAACGCCTTAACTAAAAACTTGGTTGGGAGATCAAGGGATCTCAAATTATTTTGCATCAGTAGGCCGACCCCAAGCAAACGACTAATTTGAAGCCTTCAACAAACTCATCCCAGACGGCATCAAGAAGAAAATTGAAAGAGTCGGTGGCTTATGGACAGAAAAATTAATTCATGTCCTATAGGGCATCCGGACAACTGCAAAAGGGGCAACCGGTGAAACCCCATTTCTCATGGTATGCGGTGCTGAAGCCGTCTTGCCCATCGAGCATTATGAGCCAACTCTATGAGTAATGCTTTACGATGAAGAGGCAAACAGGGAGGCCATGCGGCTAGCGTTCGACTCACTCCCGGAACGCAGGGGCAATGCTGCCTTGCCTCATGAAATATACCGTCTGAGAATGACTCGTGCTTATAATAAGAGAGTGCACAAACGACCCTTGAAAGTTGGGGATTTTGTGTTACATAAAATGGAGGACACCGGTAGGGCCAATGAGCTTGGAAAGCTAACTCCTAATTGTGAAGGTCCCTACCGGATCTATTATGAAGTTATGAATGGCACCTACCGCTTGGAAACTCCAGACGGTAGTGAAAGGTATGGTGTCCTTTGAACAAGTGTATTATTCTGATAGCGAGTTCAGAATTATTAGAAAGCTAATATATTCAGTAAGGTCAAGTGATCAGAATGCCTGGGCGGAGGCCGCTTCCAATAAGTAATATTAATGTATAATTAATATTACAGCTTAATCTTGACTGAACCCTTCGGGTCACACCCAAGCAAAATATACGAACCGACTCGACGAATTAATTCGGAAGAAATTAATTTTTCGCCCGAGTGTTAAATATTTAGACGTCGGAAATTCAATCTAAGAGCGTTGAAACCGAGCGTCGGAAGTCGAGTCAAAAAAAGTAAAAGACGAGACGGAAAAATTAGTAATAAATCAACAATGAATAAAATACCCCTAGCATCGGAATCTCGAGTGCTAGGGGATTAGGCAAGCTAGCAGCTCGCACCATGTGCGAGGCTTGCTAGCAAGCCATGGCCAGCAGCCCGCAAGCATTGTGTGGCTTGCTGGCGCGCACTACTGCTAGCAGCCTGCACATGTGCGTGGCTTGCTAGCAGTGCTAATCGGCAGCAGCAGCTTGCACATATGAGCGTGGGCGTGCTGGGACGAGAAGGCTGCAGTTAGCAGCCCGCGTTTGCGGGGCTAGGCTGGGCCGAGTCTTTGAGGAAGCATGTGAAGGGAGTGTGTTTGTGTGAGGACAAGTGGCACAAGGAGAGGAAGGAGTGGGGAGCAAGTATGGTCCCCTCCTCTCCAAGTGGTCCTCACTTCTCTTTACATATAACAAAGACACTTGTTGATTTATCACTTGCTTGCCTATTTAATTTATTTTAGCTTTAAATTAAATTGTGGAATTTCATGATCTCACATTGATGGGATTGAAATTCTCACTCCCACTTTTCTCTATAAATACCCAATTTGGGTTTTGGAGAAAAGTGCTTGAGTGGGAGTTAGAAATAGCATTGCATTTTGGCAAAAACTCTTAAACTCCATAAACACTTGGGTTTTGGTCGGACCTTGCTAACTCCAAGGTAGCGGACCCTAAAAGTCGGTGTTTGTCCTTTTTGGGTGGATACTATTGGAGGCTCGGTATTTTCGGTGCTAAAGATTTCAAGTAAGAGCCCATTTGGTCGGGCGAAGCACGCATCAAAGGTAAATTCTGATTTTATCCTTTTATGTTTATTTGTTATGCTTTATGATTTTATTAATTGCGAGAGGTTCTTTGGGTCAGGGTTATTTCCGCGGTAAGTTGGACTTACCAAACCCCAACAACGGTATATGAGACACGCTCGTTTATTTTTAAAATCATAATATTTTTCAATGTGATTTATATGGCTTAATTTTTCTGGTTTAAGTTGCTAATTAGATTGGTAGCTCGTATTTATTTTAACCTTGTACTTAAGCTACCTTCAGCCCCGTACCTAGATTTTGACCCAAACATAGTGAATTTTGGGTGGAAAATGTGTTCTGGAAATGGTTTTATTCTTCCAGGAAACGGTTTTTAGCCAAAAAATAACCAGAAATGCTATTTTCGAGGGATTTTCGTTTTTACGAAAATTTTTAAGTCTTTCTAACCTTTAAAATTAATTGCATATTTATGGTGGTTATTTAATTGGTTCAATACATATTTAGATGCAATTTTAAACCTCTTTAGGCATGATTACTTGGTAGTAATTTGTGCTTCAATGTTTGGTTTTATTTTTCACATAATTGCAAACTAATTGCATTAAGTGTGAAATTGTTGTTCTTTGAGGCTTCCAATTATTAAAGATTCAATCTTTTATTATGTTACGTGATTGAAACTTTATATTACTAAATTCTATGAATTTTTGTTAAACTTTGTTGATTTAATCATTTTTTACTTGATTGGAATCATATACTTTGAAACTTTGTGATAGAAAAATTGTTTATCTTCATATTGGAAGATATAATTTTTCAAGGATTCACAAGTATTAAAGTTGGAATCTTTATTGAACTTATGTTCATTTTTCCAACTCCCTCTTATTTTGTCAAAAACTCAAGGTTAATTTAAATTAATTGAATTAATAGTGAGTAATTGCCCTATTATTTTTTTTGCACCAAGTTAAACCAATTTAATTAAAGAATGGTTCTTGGGAATTATTTTGGTTACATGCACTTTAAAAATTTTATTTAAGTTAGACTTGTTTAAATTTTTTTATATTGTGCTCAAATGAATTAGTTCTAAAATTAATTTAGAATTAATAATTATGTCACGCAAAATTGGGATCAAATCCCGAGGCTATGGCACTCAAAACAAAACAACACATCACTTGGCTAGCCGGGCTTCATAGTAGCCCGCATGTGGTTGCCCAGGATGAAACCCCGAGCTTGCGCGCGAGCTGATGCGTGGCTGCTGCTTGCTGCCAGCAAGCACCAATCAGCAACACGGCGCAGCAGCAGCAAGGTGATTGCGCGCCTGTGTGTGCTGCCTTGCGTGGCTGGCTGCAGCTGGTGTAAGCGCGAGCACATCGTGCATCGCTTGGGACTTGGTGCATGCGTCGTGTAATTAGGGGTATGCGTAGACGTCGCTTGCGAAGAAATGTAGTGTAATTTATTCGTTCAACATGGCCATCAAGGGCCACGTTATTGATGTGTGAAAGTTCGCTGATGTGGGCGGTTGTAGACACCTAAAAATGTCTTAAACCAAACCTGATGTTGAACAACCTTTCACCGCCATTATTGGTCGGGTTGAGTATTTAATCTTTGAGTGTTTAAATCCATCTTTCCATTTCATAAAACCAACCCAACTCCTATCACATTTCCCCAAACCATAACTTATTTTCCTCTTTTCGTGCCTTTAAACCCAAAATAATTCATTTCGTGTCCTTTAAAATCATTCATTTCGTGTCCTTTTTATAAAAACGTTTAATCCAGTCTATTTTGGTCCATAATCTGGGTCTAAGGATTAAATAGTTGGATGGGGCTTTAAAATAGCTTTCCAACGATATATTATAAGCTCAAATTTGAGATATAATGAATAAGTTATGGCCAAAATATTAAATTGAGCCCAAACTGAACCTAAGCCCACCTTACCTACGACCTAATGATCATGTGGAGGGTCCAAATTATTTAATCCCATTCCTAAACCAATTAGGATAAGTTAAAGCTTCTATAAGTTTCAAAAAGATCCTTATTATCTATTTTGAAAAGATAAGATTAAAGAGTTTGAAATTGAATAAAACTCCTTTTTTTGAAAGTACTAATTTTATTCGAATTGAAAGACATTCAAAGATAGATAGATATTATTTTCGTGCCTCATAGTTTTTATCCAAATTTTATATGGTTGGATAGCCCTTGAAATTATCTTTCCAATGATTTATGAGTGAGATTTATGTCTCTCTTAGGGAGTAGTTTTAGAGTTATTTCCGTGTTTATTTTCCCTTATTTCCCCTTTTATTATCTTGTTTTCTTTTTAATAAAGTTTCTAGTTTATTTCTTAGTTTTAGCGTGTTTTAATTTTATTTCTTTATTTAATTGGTTTCTAGTTTATTTTCGTATTTTATTTGCTTTCAATTTATTTTATTTCGTTACTTCTATGTGTTACTTTCATAGTTTTTATTAGATTTAAGTTTATTTTGTTATTTTATTTTATTTTATTTACTTGTATAGTTTTATTTAATTTTTATTGGTTTAGTGTTATTTCTTTTATTTCTTTTATTCTATTCTTTTTCCCAATCCTCTCCTCAATCTTGCTCGTGTTTGTAGGTGTGTTCGAGGTTCAAGGCATATGCTACAATATCCAAATGGAGTGAGTCTCGGGTTTGAGATAAGGACATAAAAAGTTGCTGCCTCCTATCCTTCACCCCACCTCTTTCTTAACCTGCACCACACCAACCTTTTCCCTGCTCCCTCACTCAACCAACCAACCACCAGCTCAAACTCCAACCCAATTAACAGTCACAGCCACGCACCAAGCAGCAAAAATCACCACAGTGCCACCACCATTTCACACCAACCCATAAGCCCCCGAAAACACCACTCGCCAGCCACGCAACCACCTGCGAACAACCACCACCACCTCCAATCACCAATCACCCCCGTAACAACCACTCAACTTCCTCATCAAAACCACGCACATCACCACCAGCACCCATAAACCACAAAAATAGCAACTTCCTCCTACAACCAACTCCCCTGCTGCCACCAACAAAACCAGCCTCAACAGCCACCACAATCGCACCTTTCTTCACTCACACATCAACCAACACCAACACCACCAATCACCCCCGTAACAACCACCATCTCCACCGACAACCTTCACCACACCATCAAACAATCCGCAACCAATTCCCCTGCTCCAACTCCACCACAATCAACCACGCACATCAACAAAAACCCCAACAAACCGAAACAACAACCCAGCCACACCGTTGCTCCCTCACGCACCCAATCCACGCACCTTACCTGCAAGGAATGGTGTCCTTCGAACAAGTGTAATATTCTGATAGCGGGTTCAGAATTATTAGAAAGCTAATATATTCAGTAAGGTCAAGTGATCGGAATGCCTAGGTGGAGGCCGCTTCCGATCAGTAATATTAATATAATTAATATTACAGCTTAATCTTGACTGAACCCTTCGGGTCACACCCAAGCAAAATATACGAACCGACTCGTTGAATTAATTCGAAAGAAATTAATTCGTCGCCCGAGTGTTAAATATTTAGACGTCGGTAATTCGAGCTTGGAGCGTCGAAACTGATCGTCGGAAGTCGAGTCAAAAATAATAAAAAGACGAGACGCGTAAAATAATAATAAATCAACCATATTCCCAAAATACCCCTAGCATTAGAGTGCCCCGAGCATCCGAATACTAGGGGCAAAAATGTCCAAGCATAGGTGGCTAGCAAGCGCACTAAGCCGAGCCTAGCATGGCTAGCCAGGTGCGTGCTAGAGCACCGTGCTAGCAGCCACGCACAACAGCAGCTAGCAGCTGCGTGCACGTGGTGCGTGCAGCAGCTAGCTGCCGCAAGCTAGGCGTGCTAGCAGCGCACGCACTAGCAGCCACGCTCAGCAACAAGCCCGCACCAAGTGCGTGGCTTGCGCGCACAGCATCAGCCCGCATCTTGGTGTGGGGCTGGGCTCGTGGCTGGGCCATAGGGCCGGTCACTATGGGGAAGCTTGAGGAATATGGGAGCAAGTGGGTAAGGACATGTGGCACAAGGAGAGTATTGAGTGGGGAGCAAGTATGGTCCCCTACTCTCCATGTGGTCCTCAGCAACCCATTTCACATGGTAATGCCACTTGTAGATTTATTATTAATTTGCAATTTTAATTTAATTTAGCTTTAAATTAATTTGTGGAAGTTCATGATCCCACATTGATGGGATAGAAATTCCCACTCATACTTTCCTCTATAAATACCAACCTTGGGATTTGGAGTAAAGTGCTTGAGTGGGAGTTAGAAAGAGCATTCCATATTTTGGAAAAACTCTTAAACTCCATTAACACTTGAGTTTTGGTCGGACCTTGCTAACTCCAAGGTAGCGGACCTTAAAAGTCATGTTTTTCTTTTGTGGGTGGATACCGTTGGAGGCGCGGTATTTGCGGTGCTCAAGGCTTTCAAGTAAGAGCCCATTTTGAGAGGGCGAAACTTGCTTCAAGGGTATGATTCGTTCTTCCTTTTCTTGTGTTTATTTATTTATGCTTTATGGTTTTATTAATTACGAGTGGTTCCTTGGGTCGGGGTTGTTTCCGCGGTGAGTTGGACTCACCAAACCCCAATAGGGGTATCAGAGCCCCGCTCATTTATTTTTATAATCATGTTTTTCGAGGTTTATTTTGGCTTATTTTTCTGGTTTAAGTTGCTAATTAGATTAGTAGCTCGGTTTTATTTATTTTAATCCCGTTTTTAATGTCGAATTTGGCCCATAACCCAGATTTTTGCCCAAAATAGTGAATTTTGGGTGGAAAAGGTGTTCTGGAAAGGTTTTTCCCCCTTTGGAACTGTGATTTTAGCCAAATTCTGACCAGAAATGCCTTTTTCGAGGGATTTTTCGTTTTTTACGAAAAAATTTAAGTCTTTTCTAACCTTGAAATTAATGGCATAACTTGTTGATTATGTGGTTGATTATTTACATTATTTTCTACTTTTTTAAGTCCCATTAAAGCACACTTACTTGGTAGTATTTGATGCTTAAAGGTTGATTTATTTTCACATAATTGCAAACTAATTGCTTTTTAGTGTGAAAATTTTTGTTTTGAAGATTCCTAAGTGTTAAAGATTCAATCTTTATTTGTGATAAGTGATTGAAACTTTAAAAACCACTAAATTCCATGTTATTTTGTATTAAACTTTGTTGTTTTAATCATTTAGAGTTGATTGGAAACATAAAGTTTCAATTTTTGTGATAGAAATTTGGTTATCTTCATGTTAGAAGATATAATTTTCAAGGATTCACAAAATTTAGATGTTGGAATTTTCATTTGAACATTAAAGTTCATATTTTTCCAACTTCCCCTTACTTTGTCAAATACTCAAGTTTAATTTAAATTGATTAAATTAAAAGTGAGAAATTGCGTCAACTTTGTTATTGCACCAAGCTAAACTAATTTAATTAAGAATGGTTCTTGGAATTATTTTGGTTATTTGCACTTTGAAATTTTATTAAGTTAGACTTGTTTAAAATTTTTATTTTTTGCTCATTAAGTTAGTTCTAAAATTAATTTAGAATTAATTAATTAATTATGTCTCGCGAAATGGGATCAAATTTTGAGGCCATGGCACGCAAAACGAGGCAAAGAACCACCCTTGGCTAGCCGGGCTGCATAGCAGCCCGCATGTGGCTGCCCCGCCTTGCGTGCGGCCACACGCGCGGTAGCAGCACACGACCGCAGCAGCCACGCACTAGCAGCCATGGCTGTGCGTGCGCGTGCGTGCGACAGTGGCAGCAGCCCATGGCTGCTTGCCGCGGGCCGTGTGTGCGGAGTTTTTTTGTGTGTGCATATGCTTGGTGCGGTGAGGTGAATAGCCGTAGTATGCTTGGTTTGCATGAGCCGCGATTATTCGATTTTCCTTGGCAAAACCCTTAAAGCGAAAGCCACTTGAAATGCGGCTGGCTTAATATTGCTTATTTTGCCGTTTTATTTATTTTAATTAATTTTGTTTATTTTAATTAAAATTTTGGGAGGCTAGGCCTCGGTTTTGAGCGGCATTGGCAAAATTTTATTTTGAAAAGTTTGGGTGCTACCGACTTAATAAATTGGATTAATTAAGGGAAATATGCGGAATTTAGTGGGAGCTTCAATTATTAATGACGTCAATTACATAATCGGTTAAACAATTTTAATTAGTTTTAATTAGGCATGTTAATCGGATTAACCACCTAGATTAGTTACTAGTGCGCGCGTTGTTTAATTGCATTTTACTTGTTTGATATTGTAAATTGCATGGGCCATTCACAAATAGTGAATGGATGAATGGAATATATATTCTCTCTCACAGGTTTTATGAAATGGCAACTAGTGGGACCTGATTAGGATAGAAAATACGGACTACGTGCCGTTATGTATTTTTGTAAATCTAAATACGGTCTACGCACCGTTAAGTATTTTTGTACCTTAATATTTAGATTATTCATAGTCGTAGACACTAGTATTTGCATAGTTTGGTTAAGTCTTGAAGACGGCGTATCTTGGAAGACAAAGCCTTGAATTGCAAATGAAGACCTTTTGAAGATTTGAAGAATTCAAGGGGTCATGCTAGTTGCCAATATGTATCTATAATTTAACTTTATATTTTATGCTTATATACATGTGAATTATTCGTTAGATGCATGTTTAGGTTTTTCTTATGTTGCGATGATTAGTTAAGTTCACTTAAATCAACCAACATAGAAATCCTAGGTCCCTAATAATATTGATTCAAACTTTCCTTTCCAAAACAACACTTACCAACCGAACGAGGGTGATGGTATGCTACGCCAAAGCGAGGTGCCATCACTTCTCCAAGGCTCATAAGGCACACCGGGTGTGCACATTGGTTTTGGTTTAACTCATCGGTATGAGTGAGGAGTCCTCACATA
The DNA here is from genome assembly GCF_001683475.1 of Chenopodium quinoa. Taxonomy (NCBI): domain Eukaryota; kingdom Viridiplantae; phylum Streptophyta; class Magnoliopsida; order Caryophyllales; family Amaranthaceae; genus Chenopodium; species Chenopodium quinoa. The sequence goes on along the minus strand of NW_018742390.1, from coordinate 2,296,518 downwards.
CCGTGGAAAAAGAGATACATCGTCAAAGATGCATTAGATGCGACGATTGTCTAACTAAGAGTGGCTTAGAGCCATTAGCAGGGCAATGCTTACCCTAGAAGATTGAGTGTTAAGACAAGCCAAAGCATGCTTAACCACTCTTTGTTTCTTCGGATCTTGGAATCGCCTTATTTTCACAAAATAGGGACAATTTTACGTGTAAAAAAGACGTTAAATAAGTATTGAAAAAAAATTCAATCTTATTTAAGTAATTTTGAATGGTTTTTCATTAAAATTCTTTCAATTGTAGAATCATGTCTTCAACCTCAAACAACCAGTTTTCATTACGCTCAATTCTCGACAAGGAGAAGTTGAGTGGTACAAATTTCCTTGATTGGCAAAGGAATTTGCGCATCGTTATTATGCAAGAAAAGAAAGAGTATGTCCTTGATGAGGAAATGCCCGAGGCTCCCAATGAGGAGGTAACTCAAGCAGCCCTTAACCGATGGCAAGTAGACGATCGGGATGTCAAGTGCGTAATGCTAGCCACTATGTCTCCTGAACTTCTGAAAACCTTCTTCGAGAAGAAATCGGCCTATGAGATCATTTCTGAGTTACAGAATATGTTTCAAGAACAGGCTCGAACTGAAAGGTTTGAAACCCACAGGTAGATCCTTGAGACTAAGCTCAAGAAAGGAGAGCCAGTCAGCCCACATGTGCTCAAAATGATCTGATTATTTGAGAACATAGGAAGGCTTGATGCGGGGTTTTCAAATGAAATGGCTATTGACATCATTCTCCATTCCCTTCACAAAGGCTATGACCAGTTCAAGATGAACTACAACATGCATAACATGGAGAAAACCCTCACCGAGATTCATGGGATGTTGAAGCAAGCTGAGCAGATGCTCAAGGATGAGGGAAGGCATGATATGCTAATGATTAAGAAGGGCAAGCCATTCAAAAGGGCGGGCAAAAAGAAGAAGGGCTTCAAGGGGAAAGGAAAGAAGAACTTTCCGCCTAAGCCGAAAGCTACCAAAGACAACAAGGAGAAAAAGGTAGCATCTTCTAAGTCTGATTCCGAATGCTTCTATTGTAAGAATAAGGGACATTGGAAGAGAGACTGCCTCAAATTCAAGGAAGATAAGAAGAACAAAACCGTTGCTTCTACATCAGGTATCTACGTTATAGACTTTGACTTCACTAGCTCGGCTTCATGGGTATTAGATACCGGATGTGGCTCACACCTTTGTTCCGATTCACAGGCACTAAGGAACACTAGGAGGCTAGCAAAGGGAGAGATCGAGCTCCGGGTAGGAAATAGAGCAAGGATTGGTGCTATATCCGTAGGATCTCTTAGTTTGTCTTTGCCCATGGGACTAGTTTTGGAACTTGACAATGTTTATTGTGTTCCCAACATTACCAAAAACATCATTTCAATTTCGGCGTTGGACGCCAAAGGTTTTGAATTTCGAGTTAAGGACCAATCATGTTCATTTTATCTCGATAAAGTTTTATATGGTACGGCACATTCAGAAAATGGTCTTTATGTGTTATCTCTAGACAAAGAAATTTATAACGTTAATAATCCTGCAAAGAAAGCTAAGACTACACCGTCTAGTCAAACTTACTTGTGGCATTGTCGTCTTGGCCACATTAACATCAAACACATCAAGAAGATTCTTCAAGAAGGTATTCTTGACTCATTTGATTTAGAATCCTTTGAGAATTGCGAAGGATGTTTATTAGGCAAGATGATAAAGCAACCATTCTCCAAGTTGGGAGAAAGGGCCAGTGACTTGTTGGGACTAATACACACCGATGTATGTGGGCCAATGAGTACACCCGCAAGGAGTGGTTATCGGTATTTCATAACCTTCATGGACGACTATAGTAGATATGATTATGCCTATATAATGTCGCACAAATCTGAATCATTTGATAATTTCAAGGAATTTCATAACGAAGTTGAAAACCAACTCGGCAAGAAAATCAAAGCGCTTCAATCGGATCGAGGTGGCGAATATTTGAGCCAAGAATTCGATGACCATCTGAAAGAACATGGAATACTTTCAGAGTTGACACCTCCGGGAACTCCTCAATGGAATGGAGTATCTGAAAGGAGGAATCGAACCCTGTTAGACATGGTCCGATCGACTATGGGTCTTAGTGAACTTCCAATCTCTTTCTGGGGACATGCACTTTTAACTGCGGCACTTACACTGAATCGTGCTCCGTCAAAGGCAGTGGAAAAGACTCCATATGAATTATGGACAAATAAACCTCCAAGGTTGTCTTTTCTCAAGATTTGGGGATGCGAAGCATATGTTAAGAAACTCATTTATGACAAACTTCATCTGAAATCTGACAAGGTTTACTTTGTGGGTTATCCAAAAGAAACCAAAGGGTATTACTTCTACAACAAATCCGAGAACAAAGTGTTTGTTGCTCGTGATGGTGTCTTTTTAGAGAAGGAGCATCTCTCCAAAATGACAAGTGGGAGGAAAATCGAACTCGACGAAGTTCAAGAGGACGAGCAACAAGGACAAGTTTACAATCAAAGTGCTCACGAAGCATCTGTTGACATTGGTCAAAGTCAAAATATGCAAAGTCAAACCGACAATGCAAATGCTCAATCCATCACCCTACAAAAGCCAACTTGGCCAAGATCTCAACCCGACAGATATCTCGGTGTTGTATTAACCGAAGATCAGGACAATCTAGTAGTGGATGAAGATGAGACGACAACCTACAAGCAAGCTATGACGAGCCCCGACTCTGGAAAATGGCAAGAGGCCATGAAATCCGAAAGGGACTCCATGTTTGAAAATCAAGTATGGGACTTGGTTGATTTACCCGTAGTTTACACACCTATCGGATGTAAATGGATTTTCAAGATGAAAACCGACAAAGATGGAAATGTATTCATTTACAAAGCAAGGCTGGTAGCAAAAGGTTACATGAAAATTCACGGCGTTGATTATGATGAAACCTTTTCTCCAGTAGCTATGCTTAAGTCCGTTTGAATTCTTCTAGCGATTGCTGCATATTACAATTATGAAATATGGAAGATGGACGTCAAAACCGCCTTCCTCAATGGAATTTTGGAAGAAACCGTGTACATGACACAACCTGAAGGTTTTGTCGACCAGAACAATCCTAAGAAGGTATGCAAGCTTAAGAAGTCCATTTATGGATTAAAGCAAGCAAGCAAAAGTTGGAATCTGCGATTTGATGAAGCCATCAGTAAGTTTGGTTTTATCAAGAATCCAGATGCGTCTTGTGTTTACAAGAAGGTCAGTGGGAGTGACATCGCCTTCCTAGTCTTATATGTCGATGACATTTTTCTCATTGGAAATAGCATTCCGTTGTTAGAGTCTGTAAAGGCTTGGCTCGGGAAATTTTTTTCAATGAAAGACTTGGGAGAGGCTCAGTACATACTAGGCATCAAAATCTATATGGATAGATCAAAGAGGATGATAGGAATGAGTCAAAGTACTTACATCGATAAGGTACTAGCTCGATTCCAAATGGAAGGAGCCAAGAGAGGGCACCTACCCATGTCACATGGCATAACCTTAAGCAAGAAGCAGTGTCCAACGACACTTGATGAGCGAGAAAGGATGAGTCGTATTCCATATGCTTCACTTATTTGATCGATCATGTATGCCATGATATGTACTAAGCCGGATGTATCATATGCCTTGAGTGCTACGAGCCAATACCAACGAGACCCAGGAGAGGCGCATTGGACTGCGGCCAAGAATATTATGAAGTACCTGAAAAGGAACAAGGATAAATTCCTGTTTTATGGTGGTAAAGATGAATTGGTTGTTAAGGGATATACCGACGCAAGCTTCCAGACAGACAGAGACGACTCCAAGTCACAATCCGGATACATATTATGTCTTAATGGAGGAACGTTTAGTTGGAAGAGTGCAAAGCAAAGCACAACCGCTGATTCTACAACTGAAGTCAAGTACTTGGAAGCGTCTGAGGCAGCCAAAGAGGCAGTTTGGATTCGCAAGTTCATTGATGAACTTGGTGTTGTACCCTCCATCAAGGGTCCAATAGACCTCCATTGTGACAACAATGAAGCTATTGCTCAGGCTAGAGAGCCACGAGAACATCAGAAGGTCAAACATGTCAAGAGGCGATTTCACATGATTTGAGAATGGAAGACAGAGGGTGAAATCAGAATTTGCAAAGTGGGAACGGATGACAATGTAGCTGATCCACTTATAAACCCTTGTCTCAAGTGTAGCACAACAAACACATTGAGGCAATGGGAATCAAGCATGTCACGAACTGGCTTTGATTTCCATATTATAGTGTTTTAATTAAATTTTGGACAATGTTAATGTAAAGCACTATGATGAACCATACAGTTTTTGGAGTAATTAAATTTTTCATGCAATTTAAATCACTCCGTCTCTATTTAATTGTGGTTTAGAATTGAATAATGAGTCCATTCGATTTTAATAAATATTCAAAATAGGGAATCAAGTCAATGGCTTGGATAAAGAAACACCTATTAAGTGAACATTGAATATTTTAATCGAAAATTATCCCTATTCAAGGTCATATTTTTTGTGGACGATTAATGACCATTAGAGATTAGTGTGTAGTATGATTTATAGCACCGTTTCTTGTGCTATGAGGATATAAATCATTTGCACAGGTATTGGTTTAGAACCATACTGGATCGACCTATGAGAATACTTTAAGAGATTTAAAAATTGTCATAAGTATTTTTCTCATTATTACTATCGGAACTCTTTTCCTTGACCATGAGTAGTGGGAGGTCTCTTGTTTGAGTACTTGTCCGCTTTGGTATCCGCCAAATGTTTGCCGTAACTGGGGATTATAATGCCAGATATCGGGCGGCTAGGTCCTCTTAGTAAGAGAAGCTACATTACAAGACATGAAATGTCCCCCTAATAACAATAGGGAATATGTCTTGTTGTTTACAAGGCCTCTCGAAGAGCGAGACTGTGAAAATGCTTGGCCGTGCTCAGATAGATTTTAGAAATCATCTGCTTATTGACAGTCAAACTCGGATTTCGAGAAACACTTCTGGACGTAACAGAGATGACGAGTAATCTTACTCTGTAGTTCATGAAGAGACATAGGAAAGGGGCTATACACTAAATGCACACTTGTCCGGAAGGACAAGTGGGAGATTAAAACGAATGGTGTCCTTCGAACAAGTGTATTATTCTGATAGCGGGTTCAGAATTATTAGAAAGCTAATATATTCAGTAAGGTCAAGTGATCGGAATGCCTGGGTGGAGGCCGCTTCCGATCAGTAATGTCAATATAATTAATATTACAGCTTAATCTTGACTGAACCCTTCGGGTCACACCCAAGCAAAATATACGAACCGACTCAATGAATTAATTCGGAAAAAAATAATTCGTCGCCCGAGTGTTAAATATTTATACGTCGGTAATTCGAGCTTGGAGCGTCGAAACCGATCGTCGGAATTCGAGTCAAAAATAACAAAAAGACGTGACACGCAAAATAATAATAAATCGACCATATTCCCAAAATACCCCTAGCATCGAAGTGACCCGAGCATCCGAATGCTAGGGGCAAAAATTTCCAAGCATAGGTGGCTAGCAAGCGCACCAAGCCGAGCCTAGCATGGCTGGCTAGGTGCGTGCTAGCAGCCACGCAAAGCAGCAGCTAGCAGCCGCGTGCACGTGGTGCGTGCAGCAGCTAGCTGCCGCAAGCTAGGCGTGCTAGCAGCGCACGCACTAGCAGCCACGCTCAGTAGAAAGCCCGCACTAAGTGGGTGGCTTGCGCGCACAGCAGCAGACCGCATCTTGGTGCGGGGCTGGGCTCGGGCTGGGCTCGTGGCTGGGCCATATGGCCGGTCACTATGGGGAAGCTTGAGGAATGTGGGACCAAGTGGGTAAGGACATGTGGCACTAGGAGAGTATTGAGTGGGGAGCTAGTATGGTCCCCTACTCTCCATGTGGTCCTCACCAACCTATTTCACATGGTAATGCCACTTGTAGATTTATTATTAGTTTGCAATTTTAATTTAATTTAGCTTTAAATTAATTTTTGGAATTTCATGATCCCACATTGATGGGATAGAAATTCCCACTCATACTTTCCTCTATAAATACCAACCTTGGGATTTGGAGTAAAGTGCTTGAGTGGGAGTTAGAAAGAGCATTCCATATTTTGGAAAAACTCTTAAACTCCATTAACACTTGGGTTTTGTTCGGACCTTGCTAACTCCAAGGTAGCGGACCTAAAAAGTTGTGTTCGTCCTTTGTGAGTGGATACCGTTGGAGGCACGACATTTGCGGTGCTCAAGGATTTCAAGTAAGAGCCCGTTTTGAGAGGGCGAAGCTCGCTTCAAGGGTATGATTCGTTCTTCCTTTTCTTGTGTTTATTTATTTATGCTTTATGGTTTTATTAATTACGAGTGGTTCCTTGGGTCGGGGTTGTTTCCGAGGTGAGTCGGACTCACCAAACCCCAAAATTACCACCAACGACCACCGCAACAATCAATCACAATCCCCTCCGCACCACCATTCTCAATCACCAACAGTTACAGCCACAAAACCATGACTCCGACCACCGCAACCACTCTATTTCAGCCACCTAACTCGCAATTAATTGCAACCCACAAAAACAACCCCTACACCACCGTCCACCTGCAACAATCAGTCATGAAGCCACCAATTCGCATAAGCAACGACAAAAATCAGAGCAATGCAAATTAATCGGGCTTGGGCAAACCGCATAGGAGTTCGGTCGAAGTGCCAAAACAGTCAGAAACTTTTGAAGTTTTCTAAATTTAATAGGTGTGGTTGAACATACCCATGGTTCGACCGATCCAACCCCGTAGTTCGGTCGAACCTACCCGAGGTTTGATCGAACCATTTCACGAGCATCGCACGGGATTTTAATGAAGATCAACCGGTCTAATAATGATGATGATGATGCAATTGGTGATGATAGCCATTGATTTGGAGCATTGATTATGATCAGATGGTGGTGATTCAATGATGATTATTGATGACGAGCAGCCGAAATCAAAAGAAGAAGAAGAAAAGGGTCTGCTGATTTTTGGTTTTATTTTTCCTTTTTCTTTTATTTTTATTTCTTTTTTTCCTTCCCTTTATCTTATTTATTTCTTTAGTTTTATTTTATTTCTTTTTATTTTCCTTTTCTTTCTTTAGTTTTTCTATTTTTCTTTTATTTTATTAGCTTAGTATAAATACCCAATTTTGGGGTAATTAGAAGGGGGAGAACAATTACCAATTATTCAACTCTCTAATTAGTTTTTATGAGAGCTTCTCTCTCTAGGTCGGTTTAGGTTAGGATTAGAGTAGTTTGGAGAGAGAAAGTAAGGGTTTCACCATTGTTGAGCTTGTATATTGAAGAGGAAGATTGATCATCTTGCTTGTAGATTTTCACATTCAATTAATGAGAATCTCTAACTTTCTCTCCTCTATTTTTATTTGCTTTCTTTTGATTATTATTTTAGTTGTTGGTATTGCTTATTAATCATGTTTATTCTTTATTATTTGTTAATTAATCTTGTTATTAGCATGATTAGTGAGTAATTTCCCCATTAAGGGGATGGTTGTGTTGTAGTTGGATCTAGAGCATGTTCTAGGGTTTAGAATTGATTTATTTGTGATTAAAGTCTTTATATGCTTGATATTATTTAATGTTCTTGCAAGTGCACATTGTTGGTTGATTAAAGGTGAATCTTTGCTAACAAGGAACGGAAGTTGACTTAGTTAAGGTTCATTACTATCGATTGTTATTTAATAGTACCTCCTAGTATATGGTTCTAATGTGGAAACATAGAGGCTATGTTAGGAGAAGCCAATTGACCTCGGAAGGCGGCTAGATTGGATCCTTTATTTCGATATTCGAGGATGTTTAGTTCATAATTAATTCAATTTCTATGCCTTTGTTTATGTTCAAGTGAATGATATACCTAAACCATTTGCCTTAATGTTTTATTTCTTGTTTTAGCATCTTTAGACTTTAGTTTATTTATCTCTTATTCCAAACTAGCGTAATTGTCGATAACATTTGGTGGTGTTTATTCGTTCTCTACGGTTCGAACCCTATGCTTGCCTTATACTCCTATTAGGTTTGTTTAGGTTGTATAAGTTGTATTTGATCTAGGGATAGACAATTGACGACGCGTTTATTCCCTTGTCAAATTGGCGTCGTTGCCGGGGAACAGCTTCCATTACCGTTGTATTATCTTATTGAGACTAGTCCATTGTATATATATTTCTTTTGATTTGTTTTTGTTCTATTTGTTTTGTTTTTGTTGTTGAAAAATGGCACGTTTTTGTTTTCCTCAATATGATGATCCCCGATCCTCCTTTCGTGGTTCCGAACCATATGGAGTTAGTAATCTAATGGATTATGAATGGGGTGTAAACTTCATGGGTCAATCGTTGTTGCCTATCGTTGTCCCTTATCGTGGTTGCCTTAAATGATCTGTGAACGGTTTACAAGTTCCTTAAAAACTTGTTGGCGGCTCCCTACTTTCCTTGTCCCTAATCGTATTATGTCAATTCCCACTTCCTATGAGTGCCAAGCATATTCACAACATGCTTTAACATAGGCGCATTTCAAACGATGCCTACAATTTGGCGACTCCACTGGGGAGGATTCTTGGTTATTTATCGATTTGAGTGATCAGTATTTAATTAAGATGAGTGGATGAGACTTAAAAGATTCTTGAATTGTATTCCTGCGATTTAATTGGAATTGTCACATATGCATATGCTTTTTAGGTTACCTTTTTTTGCCACAATAGTACTTGTTCTACGTATGTGGCTAGCCCAGGGGATTTAAGCTCTATAAACCCAAAAACGCTCATGGCAATAAGGGTTCATCCGAGCTTTTAAATCCACCCAAACCATGGAGTCGAGTTCGATTTCATCACGAACTCGCGGAGCCGCCCGTTGGCATACACCCTCAAGGGATGCTGCCTTGCTAACGTGTCCAAACTCTTAACCATGGTACCCTTTGACACCCTTTTAAGCTTGACCATAGTCGAACATAGAACTTGACTTTAGGTTGCGAACTTCATTGCATTATTCGTGATAATGTGCTTATATGGTCATAGTTGGAGTTCTATAAAGAGTTACGTGTCGTGCCACCTATGGATCTGTAGCCCCGAGTTTATCTTTCATTTAGAATTAGTTTCGTCCCAATAAGAGTCGCATATCAAAAGTTATAACCGATATACTACAGCCTGTCCAGTTTAGGTGTCTTTTTAGCGTTACCTTTTTTTATTTTTTTGCGTCAAGCGAGTCTTAGCCAAGTCCTTTAATCCGTGTCAACTCAAATAACATAAGATTATTTATTTTCATATATTTATTTTTTATACCCATGAGTCATAACTCTTCTAGAATTCTAGTCATCTTCCTAGTTTCTTGTGATCAATTTTTGTCCTAACCTTAACATGTGTTCTTTGTCTTTGATTGTGGTTGATCTTATTTATGACTAACGATTGCCAATGGACCGTTTTCACCTAGTAAATAGCATAAAAATTAAAACTTGACAAAATTATTCAAGTTAGTTTGTCTTTTAGTCTTCCGTGCTATTTGGTCATTGGGTCCTTTATTTGTTTTTCACAACGTCCTCATGTCTAGCCATGCGATCATACCACAAGTCTTAATAAACTCACCTAATCACACATGTTGAGTCGTTACACACACTTTGTCTTCGAGTAATGCACTATATTGTTTATGATCGTATACTAGGACCATGCATGCGTCATTTTCCGTCGTAATAGGAATGGGTGGAGTATTCCCCATTGGTTTTCAAAATTCTTTCATACACTCTTCCTTTCCAATCTGAGTATCGAGTCAATGCATTAAGTGAGCTCATTTTGTTCCATAGTACTAGAGTTCAAGAATCACTAGGCAAGAGTTGTAAGAATAAAGGGAACGTCATTCCTTCCTTCTTTTCTTTCAATCAAAGCATTAGAAATAACAAACTTCTTGTTCCTCTTGGAGGTAACAAATAATTCATAAGCAACCATGAAGACGAAGCACAAGACAAGTTTCCATACAAGATTTCATGCTTTTTTTTCTTTCGTTTTAACCCTTTTCCCCTAATAAGTATAGCATAGGTTCTCCTTATCCTTATGTCTATATGTCATGTTCCATCAATGATCATTTCTTTCCTTCACATTCGATCATGTCATTCGCCAAAAATAAAAAAAAAAATTCAATTTCCGAACTAAACACAGGGTACACCAACGAATTGAGGCACCTTTCCAACCCTGTCATTTCCCATGCATTAACCATTCAAGAACACATTCCATTTCTTCATCAACCACTTTAAGCCTCGTCTAACGATTGACCTTATTTATTCAACCCACATTCACTTAACCCTGGGATGGGAAGGTGAGCAATTTGTGTAACAGTCAGAAAGCAAGTTCAAATTAAAAAACAAAAAGGGAAAAGAATAAGTAAATAAGTAAATAAATAATAAACAAAAAAACAATGTCTAAAGGAAAGTGTTCCAATGTCTTTGATATGAACATGTCTTAAATTGCGTCTCTCATCGAGTGCTTGGTACCGTGCCTGAGAAACATGAATGTTAAGTGAGTGATGGACCGCATGATTTGAGATTGCCTACATTGATTCACAAGAATGGAAAAAAGAAAAATATATATAATATATGAATAATAAAACTTGAAAAGTCTAATGCATAATTGCATATCTTGGGGGCTTCTCTTGGGTCTTGATACTTTTACCCCTTTCTTCCTTAAACCTTCAGCTTAACCAGATTACAACCCTTTAAATACCTCTTTGAGGTGTACACACACTTGTGCAAAGTTCGGCTAGAGCTACGTTGGCCTGATTCCTAATGGATACGTAGGCAACCTTACATCGAGGTACGACCACATTCATATTCACATTTATATTCATATCCATGCTTGATTGAGTAAAATAATATCCAATGCTTACCCCTATCCATCTAGAGCTAGACTTGGGGGCTTGAACCCACATCATTTAGCCTACCTAGGCTAAAGAGTCATCATCTTTGACTCTTCTCACATATCTTTCCATCACCATAATCCTTGCAGCCAGCCTTAGTATCACATTCACACACTTCACTCACACATCCATATCCATATCAATCATCCTTCCCTTTAAGAGCCCTTTATCATGAAATCTTGTTTCAACACTGTGCATGTTTCATCATATTTAAAGACAACATTCATTAGAAGAAACATTGTATACTTGCTTAGCTTCATGACCTGAGCAATATTCATTGTTTCATGCATTGCATAATATGCTGAGAAACATTTATATATCAATGATTTTTAATCATACAAAGCATATCATGCTTAGCTCCTTGACCTAAGAAACGTTCATTATGCAATAATCACATCATCTGTATACGTGCTTAGCTTCCGGACCTAAGTGACGTTCAAGATTGTTTCTTTACACCATATATGATGCTTAGCTCCATGACCTAAGTTCATTCATCGTGTCACATGATGTAATTGTCCTTAGCCTCCTGGCCTAAGGACATGCATCATGCATACATTACTTTTAAGAAAAGCAATTCAATCCATGCGATTCATTTTATCTTGCTCAACGAGGAAGTTCAAAACTTCTTTCCTTTTTTTCGTGTTTTTTCTTTTAGGGAAGTTTAAAAAAACTTTTTCAAAATTTTCTCATCGAGGGAAGTTTGAAAATAAAAGTTCAGTTTTCACATCTTTCTTTTTCGGGAGAAAGTCGGTACCCTTCACTCATGACAAAAATTGACGGAAAATTTTTGCTTTTGCATCTTTGTTTGCTTGTGTCTGCACACAAACATATACATGTCATGCACACACTCACAAGTCATACACATGTCATGTCACATCAAGTCAAACTTGGTCAAGTCAGTGGTCAAGTCAATCACAATATATACGAGTCCATTGGAAAATTTATTTTTGCAAGTCTCATCTACAACCCACGTCCGAGGACAAGCGGACCATCTACAGCCCAAGTCTGGGGACAAGCGGACCATCTAAAGCCCACGTCCGGGGACAAGCGGACCATCTACAGCCCACGTCCGGGGATAAGCGGACCATCTACAGCCCACGTTCGAGGACAAGCGAACCATCTACAGCCCACGTTCGGGGACAAGAGAACCAACTACAGCCCACGTCCGGGGACAAGCGGACCATCTACAGCCCATGTTCGGGGACAATCGAACCACCATCATTTCATGAAGCAAGGTTCTCGATACACAGAGACTTGCAATCTTATCATCTGTCGACTTTCCTCAAGCATGGAAAGTATTATCCGGTGGATTTCTTCAAGCATAGAAAACCACCAAATTCCTTTGTCGGCTTTCCTCAAGCATGGAAAGCATTATCGGTGGATTTCTTCAAACAGAGAAAAATGCCAAAATCATATGTCGACTTTCCTCAAGCATGGAAAGTGTCATCCGGTAGGTTTCTTCAGGCTTAGAAAGCTACCAAACTCATCTGTCGGCTTTCCTCAAGCAGGAAAAGCATTTCAACAAACGTCATCCGGTGGATTCCTTCAAGCATAGGAAAATACCAAACTCATTTGTCACCGATACACTGGTTTCAGATAAGTGTTCTATCCCTTTACTCTTTTATCTATGGAATTAACATTTTTTGCAGGTATCGGTGTATACAGAGTGATTTAGGATCGAAAAACATCTTAAATCATTCTCCATCCCTATCGACTACTTTGAATATCATTTTCGAAACTGACGTTTCTACAAACTCAGTCAAAGTGGGGGCTTCTGTAGACACCTAAAAATGTCTCCCCAAAACCAAACCCGATAATGAACAACTTTCACCGCCATTATTGGCCAGGTTGAGTATTTAATCTTGGAGTGCTTAAATCCATATTTCCATTTCATAAAACCAACCCAAATCCTACCCCATTTCCCCAAACCATAAATTATTTTCCTCTTTTCGTGTCTTTAAACCCAAAATAATTCATTTCGTGTCCTTTAAAATCATGCATTTCGTGTCCTTTTTAAAAAAACGTTTAATCCAGTTTATTTTTGTCCATAATCTGGGTCCAATGATTAAATAGTTGGGTGGGTATTTAAAATATCTTTCCAACGATATACTATAAGCCCAAATCCGAGTTATAACGAATAAGTTATGGCCAAAATATTAAATTGAGCCCAAATCGAACCTAAGCCCACCTTACCTACGACCCAATGATCATGTGGAGGGTCCAAATTATTTAATACCATTCCTAAACCAATTAGGATTAATTAGAAGCTTCTATAATTTTCTAAAAGATCCTAATTATCTTTTTTGAAAAGATAAGATTAAAGAGTTTGAAATTGAATAAAACTCTTTTTTTTGAAAGTCCTAATTTTATTCGAATTGAAAGACATTCAAAGATAGATAGATATTATTTTCTTGCATCATAGTTTTTATCCAAATTTTATATGATTGGATATCCCTTGAAATTATCTTTCCAATGATATATTATAATATCAATTCCGAGCTATAACGGAAAAGATATAAATAAAATGTCAAACTCTATCCAAAACTGACACCGTCTCACTATTTCAGCCATATCTTTTATTATATAAAATATTTTAATCTGATTTTAATTGGGTTAAAAATTAGACTTCAAGAGCTTTCTAACGATATTGTTTTCATCATATTCAGATTTTTGGATCAAAAGATATGATAAAAACAAAAACCGCAAAAACTGCAGTCTATCGAGTTTTATTCCGATTTAATTCGGATCTTATCTTAATTCTTCGACCCTTTTTTTTTCTCTATAAATAGAGGTCATATCACCGCTTTTCCAATCATCAACAATATTGATCATCAAATCATTCTCTTCCCCCTCTTTAGCTTAAACACTAGCCTCCCCATTCTTTCATTATTCCTTCCTTTAAGCACTCCAAGGAGTCCATATAATACCCAAAGCTCTATACTTAAACCAAGGCTTGAAATGTATAATTGACTAAGGGTTTGGACTAAATAAACTCTAGTTTTTATTTAAATTAATTTTCGTTTGATTTATATTTTTATTGAAGTTACTAACAGTTTATTCATGATGTAGCAATTTAAAGAAACGTGCGGAATATGAGTAATTAATTAATTTAATTACTCTTATTTTTATTCTTATTGCTAGTATCATGATTAGGGTTATTTTATATTTTATTTGACTAACGATATTATTGTTAAATTGCTTCCAATATTAATGTTTATTATATTATTATTTAATTATCACCATATTACATGTTTAAAGGGAATATGTAATTGAAAATCACGCCTAAGAAAATAATTTGGACAACAGGTTTAGGTTCCTTTTTAATCTTGTTGTTTAATCAAGTGATCACAAATATTTTAGAATTATGTGGTGCATTAATATTCAACCAATTTAGCATAATAATAGTTTGGAATAAATTGAATCTTTGTTAGTATGCCTATGAGATCGCATGAATCACTTTTCACTATAAGAATCGAGTAGAGGCCAATACGGGCGAATGTGACTCCATGACTCACTTCGTACCATCATCCCCGATCCTCCTTTCATGGTTCCGAACCATATGGAATTAGTAATCTCATGGATTATGAATGGGGTGTAACCTTCACGGGCCAATCGTTGTTGCCTATCGTTGTCCCTTATCGTGGTTGCCTTAAATGATCCGTGAACGGTTTATAAGTTCCTTAAAAACTTATTAGCGGCTCCCTACTTTCCTTGTCCCTAATCGTATTATGTCAATTCCCACTTCCTGTGAGTGCCAAGCATATTCACAACATGCTTTAACGTAGGCGCAATTCAAACGATGCCTACAACGGTGTAACGTATAGCGACATCGGGCCCACTCCCATGTTCATTGAGCATCAAACGGTTGTGCGAAATGTGAGCACTCCATGTCTTAGTGCTTGGAACTTAGACACTTTGGACTACATATTTTTGTTTAAAAATTGTCGTTTTAATTATTTTATTAATCTAAATTGTTTTAATCATTTTAATAAATTTTGAAAGCTAGGCCTCAATTTTGAGCGTGATCGCGGGTTAGTTAGGTCGTTAAGCTACTACCCTAACCAAATTAATCATTTATATTACCTAAACCTACACTAAACTAGTTAGTGGCAAGTAAAGGGTCGAACCACTAGGGAAGCACGCTAATTCAACATCAAATATCACTAATGCAAGAGTGAAAAGGGGATTGTTTTTGTCGGTTTTGTTGAGTAAGAACACTAAAACTACAAATAAGCAAGAAAATGATGATTTAAAATCAATAGAAAATGACGCTAGGGATACGGGGGTGTCCAATATGATTAGAAAGAGGAGAATAATGGTGATTATCATGGAACATATGCCAAAGAACACAAGATTCTACCTAAACAATTCATTCTCATGCAATAGCCTAGGCAAATCAATGAAAGAAGTCTACACTAATAATGATCATTCTCATGCATCCTATTAGTTACAATCAAATCAAGAGAATAAAGAAGCACAATCCATAAAAACTCCACTTTAATAACGCATTCTCATGCAATCATTAAAATTCAGATGATCCTAATCTAGTTCAAATCACTTTCATGCATTTAAACTAGAAAACATCAAATAGAGTGCAACAATAATCCCAAGCTAATAAAAATCATGTCTTTCATCAACATATGGAATAAGTTCAATTCAACCATCATCATTCATCCAATATCAAATCATATCTTTCACCCCCTTCCCCTAGCTAAAAGTTTAGCCTAGAGAAGGGAGATTAAACATAATATCAAAACTAGAAATAAACTCAAGAAACTCAAAACAAAACATGATTAAAATCAATGAAATCAATAACAACTAGATAAGCTAATAAGATTGACAAGAATAAGTAACAATAAAACAAATAAATAATACTAAAGGAAAGGAGAAGAGATTACTAAAGAAAGGATTAATGAAAGATGAAAACTTGGATTCTTGCTTGATTGATGGAAGATTAAAACTTGAGCAAAGTTGAATACAATAAAGGATGCTTGAAAAACAATCTATTTTCTCTCCCTCAATTAGGCTAATGTTCTATGGAATTAGTACTAAGTTAATCTAAATTACATCAAAACGTTCTATAAATGGGACTTATATAGTCCGGCAGAGCCAGCTGAAATAGAGGAGTGGTCTGACCGAACACTGGGTAGGTTCAGCCGGACTACAGGGTAGGTTCGGCCGAACCATGGGTAGGTTCGGTCAAACCTCCCTGATCCTTGTCTGGTCGAACTTCTGAGGTTCGACCACTCCTGCAAAATTGCCAAATTGCTTCTTGACCCTACCATGACGTTCGGCCGAACCACTGAGTAGGTTCAGCCACACCTTCAGGAGGTTCGGCCGAACCTTTTCTGAATTTAGCTTCCTTCAGCTTCCCTTAAGCTTAACTTCCTCCTCTTGAAAACCCCGATGGTTCCTACAAAGGACAAGCATGGAAATTAAATTAAAGAGTAGGAAAAAGGGGCAAAATCTAGGAAAGAATATGCATAAAGGGAAAGGGAACTAAGTGCAAAGAAAAGAATGCAAACAAGCCGCAAATGTGAGAAAAAGACCATCAAAATGAACCTTAATCGTGGCATAAATGCCACTCATCAAATCCCTCACACTTTCCTCTTGCTAGTAATCTAGCAAGGAATGCCAAAACAAAGAGAAAGTCACAACAAACATAACATGACAAGGGTTAAGGAAAACCAATTAAGCACTTAAGTAGAAAATGCTCCATTTGAACTCGAACGAAAAGACATGCACCAAAGAATACTCACCTTTCTCAATTTAATGAGGGAAAACACGTTATAAGATGCTCGGGGTTAATAGAGAAAAACCTAAGCTAAGCATAGAGAACTAATGACTTCACTCTCCACCCTAGCCCCAACCAAGACGGTCCACGTTCTCTCCACTAGTTTCAAGTCATCCCCTAGCTAGGCCCTCATGATTCCTCGAGGGAACCGGAAAAAGATATTTTTATGTGGAATCATAAGGTCATCCCGACATCTCAACTATGCATACTCTCTCCATAGGGTTGAAATCTATCTCCCTCCACCGATCTTTGACCCAGCTCCTCTAAGTCCAAGGGTCTTAAATAGGGTTGTAATGTCATGTCTAGGGGTTAAGGTTGGGAATCAATTTGAAAATTTTGGTGGCAAATCCTAAGTGAAGCAAAAGAGTGGCCATCTCTCAAGAACAACCTAAGAATTGAACATAACCTCAAATTACAACCTTCAATACAAACCTCACAATATTACCTCATCCCTTTTCATTTCTTTCATCTCTTTTTTTTTCATCATTTTTTTTTCTTTTCATTTCATTTTTTTCATCACTTTTTTCATTTTTAAATTTTTTTTTTCAACTTCACTTGGTTTTCATGTGTTGCAACCTTCTTCACAAACCTTTTGCATATTCTTAACCAACTTTCATAACCTTACTTGAACCGATTACACAACTTTCTTGCTCAAAATCAACACTCTCAAACTCGAACCTTACAAGCCAATACTTCACTAACTACAAGGGTCGGTAGAACATAGGCCGATAGGTTTTTAATATGGCTAAGTAAAAAAGGGAAATAAGGCTCAAATTGGATAGAAAGTAGGTGGATGTAAATATAAAAACCAAATTTGTAACAAAACATAAATAAAACAAAGAAAAATGAGAAGAAATTCCCTCTTCCTCCTCTAGAGTTGTTTGGTCACGATCTCAAGAGCTAGATACCAACACAAAGATTAAGACATGCATAGTTAAGGATCTAAAATGCCGCTCACAAGAATGATGAAGGCTAGAACAAATGACGCTCACATGGGATAAGAAATAAGCAAATACTAACTAGAGGGAATCCTATCCACTATAGAGAGCAACTCCATCTTACCACTTTCTCGTGAACTAGGGGTTCAAATGTCCTCAAAAGTTCTAAACCGGGCTACCTTAGCTTACAATGTGTCTAACTCAACCCTGAGCATTCTCAAACCGTGCAAACCCTCATCAATTAGGAAGATAAGCATTCAAAGATGCAACATCATAAAAGGCATACATAACCAAATGAATGAGCACATTCCACATCAAAAATCATTTTTACTTGTCAAAGTCATGTTTGTAATACAAAAAGGGAAAATACAAAACAAAAGAAAGAGGAAGAAAAAAAAAGGTTCACACATGAGGCATATAATCCAATTAAATCCCAATCGTCATACAAGTGATCGTTCGATAGCAACATCAACGATCCCAGGTTTCATAGAACCAAAAGCAAACATCCTCGAACCATTCAGCTTCTTCCTAAGCTAACCTAGACTAAACACTCAAAGAAAGAGCAAATAAAAGAGAGGAAAGGTCTCACCAAATGCCGCTTGAAATGGAAGACTAGATAATTCATACAATCTCACCAAGGGAGCTTGTGTTGCTCCTTAACTTCCTTCGTTTCCGCTTTCAAGCTTCAAGAAAGGTGAGCCAAAACAAAAGAAACTATGACAAAACAAGAAAAATAAAAAAAAGTTAGAAACCAAAGAAAAAGACTAAAGTTATAGATAAAAAGAAAAATAAATAAAAAGTTATCTACAAAGTTTGGATTAAGAGAATTTGGATTGTCGGGAATTTTGGATTTTTCCTTGGGAGCATCTTCGCCTACACAAAGCTCAAAAATCATCAAAAATCAGCAAAAATCATCATAAAAACATCATCAAAACATCACCATCATCACCATCACATCATCATCGTCATCATCATCGTCACATCACCATCACAACATCATCAACTAAAACAAGGCCACAATCCTCAATAGTCCTCCTCATGTACAAGCCACTACCCTACCACACTACCCTCCTATGTAAATTTATTCAACTAACCCAAAAGGAACATCCTCCCCCACACTAGTCTTTTGCACGTCCCGAGAAAAAGTTAAAGGTTAGACGCTCCGGGGGGAAGGAAGGGAACCCTCATCATGGGGCCCTTTCTCCTTGCCCTCTAGGTCGAGGGGGGTTCTCAAAATTGAACCCGAGAGTGTCCATAAATGGGTGAAAGGGTTGGTTAAAATGCTCATAGGGCCACCCCTGGTCACCCCAACCACCATCAAAAGGGTTTGGGGTGGATGTACGAGCCGAATCATAAGCTGGATCACACCCACCCGTGCGATAAGGATCATAAGGTGGGGTGCCAATGCATTAAGAAGGGTCGATGGGACCTTCCCAATAGGGGTAGACATTGGGGGTAGGGTTGTTGGAGTCATAGGGGTCCCAATGAGGAACCGAACCCTCTTGAGGAGGGTGGTAGGGGTAGTTAACATAGGGCGCTTGGATGCCCGCTTGTACAAGGTTATCATAATTCATCCTCTTGTATTACCCCCATTGTTAAATGGATGCTTGGTTATCCCGACGGATATCCTCGAGGGTAGTACGGAGGGCATTCATATCAAAAGGAGGAAAGGAGGAAGAGGAAGATGCCTCACCTCCCTCGCTAAGAGGGGAACGGTTTGCTCCTGGCGGTGGACTGGTGGAGGATGAGGAACTGCACCCCGGGCTCTTGTTCTTCTTAATTCATCGGGGATGTGCTGCCGGGGGATCTTCCATTTGAGAGGAGAGGAGTGGTCCACCGTAGTGAGGGATGGGTCCAGAAGGACACACCATTCAACCTCTTTGTCCACTAAGAGGATAAATTTGTGCTTGCTTGTGGAGTAGTTGATGAAGCGGTTGTGACAGAGAGCACTAAGGGAGAGAGAATAGGGAGGAAACTCGTCGGTGACTTCCTCTCGGATTTGGTGCACAAAGGGGAGCATTTCTAATTGCTCCTTGTAAGCTCCATCTTTCAAGGAAAGGGCAATGATAGTGATCATGCCCCCCATAAAAATGTCATCACCAAGACGGTTGTCCCGAGTATCCAAAAGCCTTTGGATGAAGGTGGAAGAGAATTAGAACTTGAGGTCCTGAGGGTTGTCGGCCAAAAATAGACAAGCTACCTCATCTCTTGGCTATGTGGATGATGTTGTTGACCTTAGATGTGTTAGTTTGAAAACTATCCCTTGTGGATATGCTCCTCCACCATTCTTGCTTGTTGTAGGGGATGCGATGAGTGGAAGTCATCTCGCAAGGATGATCTAGCCCGGTCGCATGCCAATGGAAAATGTCGTTTAGATCACTCTTGGTGAGGGAGTGATCCTCATTGAACATGCGAAAATGTATCACAAGTTGAGGTTCCTCATCGTTAAACTCCGGCTCTATGACTTCCTTGCGGAGAGAGGCAATGAATTCCAAAGTCACTCGCTCATAGGTGTGAGCGTGAAGGTAGATGAATTCACCCCATCCAAAATTTTGTGCTAACCGGACTACCTCATCCAATATACCGAGCTTTTGCAACGTTGTAGGAAAAAAGAACCTTGTTGAACGGATGTGACGATTGATGAGGGCTTTGTAGATGTCCCAAAAGTGCTCATTTGGAGCAATTATGCTATGATCATTTATGCCGGGAGGAGGCGGGAAACTCGTTGAAGAAGATTCACTCACTCTCTTCCTCTTTGACTTGCTCTTGCCGAAAACCATGATTCTACAAAATTACCAAGAGTTATTATTAGGAAAATTTGACAAGAGATGTCATAAGAAGCTAGCCACGGTAAAAGTGTATGCCTGAAAGTAGTTGCCTTGAGTTATGAAATAGATATAGAGGACGACAACAATACAATTCAAGGCATAAATGGACACATTTAAACCAAGGCATGGGCAAGAAACCCTATGACATTCATATATAAGTCCTAACAAAGTCTAGGTGAATTTTGGCATGATGTCTCCTAATTACGTGTTAATCATTCACCAAACCATCAAAATCAAACCAAAAACAACAAGAAACATTCTCCAACAACAACCAATTCATGAATTCCTCAATCATCAAATAGTAGCATGAACACCCTAGCATGAAATCAACATTTTTAAGCAAAGACATTGAGATCAAATAAAACCAAGGTATACATGTATAATCATGATAACAACATGTTCTACTATCAATTACCAATCAATTGCAACATGTAAATCCAAAGAACCACAAGAATTAAGCAAGTTATTACTAACAATTTCAAGAACACCACAATTCATATTTAAACATGCAAAACATGGTATAACTATGAGAAATTGAATAAATGAACTTGAAAAAGTTAAGAAAACCATACCACAATTGATTGTAAGTAAGTAGAAACCCAAAAACACCAAAACTCTCAAACCCCAGAAATTGGGGGAAATGAAAAGATGGGATTTTTGTGAGGAATTTTTGATGGAGATTGTAGAAATGGAGTAGAGGATGGAAAATAAGTGAGAAAAAGAGAAGATTGGAGTGATTTTGATGGAGGTTTGAGGTTGTAGGAGGGGATTGCAATGGAGGCTAGAGTGAGAAGGAGGAGAATAGAGAGATAGAGGGTCGAATGAAATGAATTCGAAAAGAAGAGAAGCCCCCTTTTTTTTTGAAAATTCGACAAAGGTTCGGCCGAACCATGGGTAAGTTCAGTCGAACTCTTGAAATGGTTCGGCCGAACTTGCTCAAGGTTCGGTCGAACCTTCTCTCTAACTTGAAATTCACAAAAATGGCAGAAAGTTTTCAAGTTTTAATTCTAGAGCAGGTGCGACCGAACACATCAATGTTTGGGCGAACTATGGTTCGGTCGAACCTACTCTAGATTATTAATTTTTGCAATTATGGCAAAAAGTTTTCAACTTGAGGTTCCGGAGGAGGTGCGACCGAACTCAAGAAGGTTCGGGAAAACCTTTCAAAAGGTTCGACCGCACCTTCAGGGAGTTCGATCGAACCACCTGGATTTTAAAAAAAAATGCCCATTTTGCAACACAATATGCACAAACACCCCTCTTCAAAATACACTAAACACCATACCATCGTGCTAAGGCATAGCATACCAAAAATTCCAACACAATCAAAAATCAAAAGTCCAACAATCCAACATTGTAGATAGGAAAATAACAAAGCATCAAGAAAGGAGGAAAGAGAAAAGGGTTAGAGACTCGGGTTGCCTCCCGAGAAGCGCTTCTTTATGGGGAGGTCACTAGCTTGACCATGAGAAAAATTCTTCAAGTGGGAGGCTTGGGATCCAAAGGATCAAGCATTATACATTCGATGATACCAACTTCTTCCTTGCAAAAGTAATGCTTTAAACGATGACATTAACCATAAACTTGTTACCATCCGCATCTAACTCAAAGGAGCCATAAGGAGTAGTCTTTGATATCACAAAAGGACCCGACCACTTTGATTTGAGTTTACCCGGAAACAAACGAAGCCTTGAGTTGAAAAGAAAAACCTTGTCTCCAACCTTAAAGTTCTTGTTTCGAATATGTTGGTCTTGCCACTTTTTGGTCTTCTCCTTATATAACCTTGAGCTCTCATAAGCATCATCTCTAAGCTCTTCAAGTTCATTGAGCTTAAGCAATCTCTTCTCACCGGCCAACGATAAATCCATATTGAGCTCTTTGATGGCCCACCAAGCCTTGTATTCTAACTCAACCGGCAAGTGACAAGCCTTTCCATAGACCAACCAATAGGGAGTCGTGCTGGTTGGAGTCTTGTACGCCGTCCTAAGAGCCCATAGTGTGTCATCAAGTTTGAGAGACCAATCTTTCCTTGATTTGTTCACCATCCTTTCAAGATGATTTTTGATTTCACAATTCGAGACCTCCACTTGTCCTAGAGTTTGAGGGTGGTAAGGTAATCTAACCTTGTGATGAACCCTACCTCTTGAGAAGAGCTTCAAATTTCTTTTTGGCGAAATGGGAGCCTCCATCACTAATTAGCACCCTTGGAACTCCAAACCTAGGAAAAATGATCTTCTTTAGAAGCTTAAGCACAACCTTGTGGTCATTGGTAGGTGAGGGTATGGCTTCAATCCATTTTGTCACATAATCGACCGATACCAAGATATATAGATTCACACAAGAAGAAACGAAAGGCCCCATAAAATCCACCCCCCAAACATCGAAGGGTTCAACTTCAAAAACACTTTGTTGGGGCATTTCGTCCCTCTTGGTAATGCCTCCGCTCCTTTGACATCTATCACATTGCACAACGAATTGGTGGGCGTCTATATGCATTGTCGGCCACCACAATAAAGATTGAGAGATTTTTTCCACTGTTTTGTCAACACCACCATGCCCTCCACATGGTAGTGAGTGGAAATGCTCAAGAACTCCTTGAATTTCATGATCTGGAACACACTTCCAATAAAGGCCATCTCCACATTGCTTGAATAGGTATGGGTCATTCCAAAAGTACCTTCTCACTTCCTTGAAAAACTTCTTCTTTTGTTGAGAAGAGTACTCCGAGGGAACGACTCCACACGCAAGATAGTTGGTTATATCCGCGTACATCCTCCTTGTTCTCAAAAGGTAGCCTAGATAAATGATCCGCTACATAGTTCTTCGCTCCCTTTTTGTCCCTTATTTCCATGTGAAAGTCTTGGACAGAGAGAACCCAACGGATCAAGCGAGGCTTTGCTTCTTTCTTGGTCATGAGATACTGCACCGCGATGCGATCCGTGTACACAATAACTTTTGAGCATATAAGATAGGACCAAAACTTATCGAATGCAAACACTACCGCTAACATCTCTTTCTCCGTTGTTGTGTAATTCTTTTGAGCCTCATCTAGAGTCCTACTTGCATAGTAGATGACACATGATTTTCATTGTTTCTTTTGACCAAGAACGACACCTACTGTAAAGTCACTAGCATCGCACATTAGCTCAAAAGGCAAGCTCCAATTCGGAGCTTGCACAACGGGAGAAGAAATGAGTGCTTCCTTGAGCTTACGAAACGCCTCAAGGTAAGCCTCATTGAAGCTAAAAACAACCTCTTTTTTGAATAATTCGGTCAAAGGTTTGGAGATTGAAGAAAAATCTTTGATAAACCTCCGGTAAAAACTGGCATGCCCAAGAAAAGCCCGTACCCCCGTGATGGAAGTAGGAGGGGGCAAATTTTCAATTACTGAAACCTTACCGGACCAACCTCAATGCCATTTTTTTAAACTTATGGCCGAGGACAATGCCCTCCTCGACCATAAAATGGCACTTTTCCCAATTTAAAACCAAACTCGTCTCTTGACATCTTTTCAAAACTTTTTCAAGGTTAAAAAGACAAGTGTCAAAAGACGAGCCACCAACACTAAAAATCATCCATGAAACTTCAATTTCTTTTTCAAGCATCTCAGAGAAAACAGAATTCATGCATCTTTGAAATGTAGAGGGAGCATTGCATAATCCGAATGACATTCTTCGGTATGAAAATTTCCCATATGGACATGTGAAATTAGTTTTCTCTTGATCACTTGGATGGATAGGGATTTGGAAAAATCCGGAATACCCATCCAAGAAACAAAAGAAAGCATGGTTAGAAATCCTTTCAATCATTTGGTCCATGAAAGGGAGAAGAAAATGATCTTTCTTGGCGTTTTTGTTCAATCTCCTATAATCAATGAGCATTCTCCACCTGGTCACCGTCCGGGTGGAGATTTCCTCTCCCTTTTCATCCTTGATTATGGTCATTCCACCCTTATTTGGAACTACATGAATCGGGCTAACCCATTTTCTATCGGAGATAGCATAGATGATGCCCGCCTCACGTAGTTTCAAAATTTCTTTCTTCACAACCTCTTGAAGGTTGGGGTTCAACCTTCTTTGAGGTTCAATGGAGGTGGAATGATCATCTTCAAGATGAATGTGATGCATGCATAAAGAAAGGGCTAATACCTTTGATATCATCAATGCTATACCCTATCACATCCCTATATTTTCTTAAAACATCAAGAAGTTTTTCCAAATTAAGACCATCTAGCGTAGCATTGACAATAATAGGGTATTTTCCCTCCTTATCAAGAAAAGCATATTTCAAAGAAGGGGGAAAGGGCTTGAGTTCTACCTTGGGAGGAGGCTTAGAACTCTCCTCCAATTTCTCCTCCTTGGACTTAAGCTCAATCTCAACTTGTTGTTCAACTTCCTCCTTTGAGGATTCCTCCATTGACATGACAAATTCTTTAGCCTCTTGAGAGTGGAACTCTTCTTTGCATGTAAGGACTTCTATTATTGGATCTTGAGGCCTCATCACGACCCTCCCCAAGCGATCTAGCTCTTCATTCACAACATCAACTCTATAGCATTTTTCAACCATGGGGGTCTTGAGCAACTTAGAAAATTCAAAGACAATCTTTCCATCGTCCACTTAACATGTGATGGTGTTGTTCTTGCAATTGATGACCGCCCCCAAAGTTTTAAGAGCTTCACGTCCCAAAATCAAAGGAGTATTAACATATTCCTCCATATCCATCACTACAAAGTCACAAGTCACGTAGATGTGTCCCACTTGAATTAGAACATCCTCAAGCTCTCCACAAGGTAATTTCACCGATCGATCGGCCAATTGAATTATCTTCCTTGTAGGGATCATCTCTATATTGAGTTTTTGAACAATGGATAGAGGGATTAAACTAACACTTGCTCCAAGATCGGCTAAGGCGCCCCTAGCTTCCATGTTCCCAATTTTCACCGGCAAAGTGAAACTTCCCGGGTCTTTTTCCTTCTTTGGAATCTTATGTTGGACAAGAGCACTCACTTGATGTGGAAGGGTGATAAGCTCATCATTGAGCTTCCTCTTATTAGTGAGAATATCTTTTAGGAACTTAGAGTAAGATGGCATTTGTGTCACAACTTCAAGAAAAGGGAGGTTGATATGCAAATTCTTCATGACACTAAGAAATTTTGTGAACTTGTCATTCAACTTGGTCTTCGCAAGAGGACCGGGAAAAGGAACCGGTCCATCAAGATTCTTAGCCTCACTAGGAATTGAAGTTGTCTTCTCATTGTCAAGCTTCTTGTTCTACGAACCTCCTTCTATCTCATCACCCTTTTCTTTCTTACCTCCCTTGTTTTCATTCACACTCTCCTCTCCTCCCTTCTTTTCCTCACTATCCCCTTCATTTGGCCCTTCATAGGAAGTTTCCGACCTCAATGTGATCACCTTGCATGTATCGGGTTTTGGATTGTGAGATGGGTTAGGTTGTGGTTGTCCGGGTAGAGTGGATAGTGAATTGAAAGGATTTCTCTCGGCCAATTGAGCTAGTTGTGAATCAACCATCTTATTGTGAGCTCTTATCTCTTACATTTGTTGCCCAAAATATTGCATTTGCGCTTGCATGGCTTGGAGGGGTTGAGTTTGAGTTATTTTCGCTTGAGGTGCTTGTTCTTGTTGATTTCTTTGAGGTGCTTGGGTTTGATTGTTGTATTGGTTGTTCCTTGGATAGCTTCCTCTTGGGTTTTGGGGTTGAGATGGAGGTGGATTTTGATATTGAGGATTGGAGTTATAGGAAGGTTGAGCTTTTTGGTTCCATCGTTGAGGTTGAGGTACAAACCCGGGTGGTGGTTGTCTCCAAGCTACTCCACCGCCGCTTCCTCTAAATCCCTCTTGCCTTGTGTTTTATGCCGCTACATGCTCGGGGCTTAAACCTCCACAATAGGATGTATCATGGTTCGTTCCTCCACAATTTTGACAAGAGAAAGAGTTAACTTGAGAAGAGCTTTCTCCACCACTTGAACTTGCATTCACACTCGTGTTCAACTTGGAAAACCCTTTTGTTAGTTGATTAATTTGATGTTGTAATTGATCAACTTTCTCCAACTCGTAAATACCACCTCTCTTTGGAGCGTTTCTTCTTCGGCCCCCCCAAGAGTAATTCTTTGCTACCTCTTCTATTGTTGCTTCAACTTGATTTTGAGGGATCTTGAATAATTGACCACTCGCCCCCGCATCCAAATTGGCTCTTGACATGGGCTCCAATCCGTTGTAGAAAAACCGCATGAGCAACCCTTGATTGTACTCATGGTGGGGACATGCTTGTACCAACTCCTTAAATCTCTCCCATGCTTCACTAAGACTTTCATCGGAATCTTGCTCAAATGATGCAATTTTCCTTCTCATTTCGGCGGTCTTCTCCTCGGAGATAAAGCGCTTCAAGAACGCCTTTACCACCTCCCTCCATGTTGTGAGAGTGTTAGGCTTTACTTGCTTTAGCCATTTCTTTGCTCGTCCGTTGAGAGATTGCCGGAAAAGGTGCATACGAATGTAGTCTTGACTCACTTCATTGGTTTGCATCATTGCGCACAATTCAAGGAATTGGTCCAAATGTTCAATAGGGTCCTCACTTGCACTTTCAGAAAATTGCTCCGATTGGACCATCCGAGTATATTATGGATGGATTGCACAATTCAAGGATTGAGAAAATTGTCTCAAGGTTCGGTTGATTTCGTGGTCAATTTGATGTGAGGGTGCTCCTTGAGACCTCCTAAGCATTCACCAAAGCTAAGAAAACAATTAGCAATGACAAAGATAATAAAAAAAAACAAAAAGAAAATAAAGCAAAATGACTCTAACAAAAGCAATAATAGACGCTAAACAAGCAGCTTCCCCGACAACGGCGCCAAAATTTGATCGCGGGTTAGATAGGTCGTTAAGCTACTACCCTAACCAAATTAATCATATATAATACCTAAACCTACACTAAACTAGTTAGTGGCAAGTAAAGGGTCGAACCACTAGGGAAGCATGCTAATTCGACATCAAATATCACTAATGCAACAGTGAAAAGGAGATTGTTTTTGTTGGTTTTGTTGAGTAAGAACACTAAAACTACAAATAAGCAAGAAAATGATGATTTAAAATCAATAGAAAATGACGCTAGGGATACGGGAGTATCCAATATGATTAGAAAGAGGAGAATAATGGTGATTATCACGAAACATATGCCAAAGAACACAAGATTCTACCTAAACAATTCATTCTCATGCAATAGTCTAGGAAAATCAATGAAAGAGGCCTACACTAATAAGTATCATTCTCATGCATCCTATTAGTTACAATCAAATCAAGAGAATAAAGAAGCAAAATCCATAAAAACTCCACTTTCATAACTCATTCTCATGCAATCATTAAAATAGAGATTACCCTAAGCTAGTTCAAATCACTTTCATGCATTTAAACTAGAAAACATCAAATAGAGTGAAACAATAATCCCAAGCTAATAAAAATCATGTCTTTCATCAATATATGGCATAAGTTCAATCCAACCATCATCATTCATCCAATATCAAATCATATCTTCCACCCCCTTCCCCTAGCTAAAAGTTTAGCCTAGAGAAGGGAGATTAAACATAATATCAAAACTAGAAATAAACTCAAGAAACTCAAAACAAAACATGATTAAAAGCAATGAAATCAATAACAACTAGATAAGCTAATAAGATTGACAAGAATAAGTAACAATAAATAATACTAAAGGAAAGGAGAAGAGATTACTAAAGAAAGGATTAATGAAAGATGAAAACTTGAATTCTTGCTTGATTGATGGAAGATTAAAACTTGAGCAAAGTTGAATACTATAAAGGACGCATGAATAACAATCTATCTTCTCTCCCTCAATTAGGCTAATGTTCTATGGAATTAGTACTAAGTTAATCTAAATTACATCAAAACGTTCTAAAAATGGGACAATTATAGTCCGTACAAAGCTAGCTGAAATAGAGGAGTGATCCGACCGAACACTGGGTAGGTTCGGCCGGACTACAGGGTAGGTTCGGCCGAACCATGGGTAGGTTCGGCCGAACCATGGGTAGGTTCGGTCGAACCTCCCTGATCCTGGTCTATTCGAACTTCTGAGGTTCGACCACTCCTGCAAAATTGCCAAATTGCTTCTTGACCCCGCTTTGACGTTCGGCCGAACCACTAAGCAGGTTCGGCCACACCCTTAGGAGGTTCGGCCGAACCTCTTCTGAATCTTGCTTCCTTCAGCTTCCCTTAAGCTTAGCTTCCTCCTCTTGAAAACCCTGATGGTTGCTACAAAGCACAAGTATGGAAATTAAAGTAAAGAGTAGGAAAAAGGGAAAAATCTAGGAAAGAAGATGCATAAAGGGAAAGGGAACTAAGTGCAAAGAAAAGGATGCAAACAAGCCGCAAATGTGGGAAAATGACCATCAAAATGAACCTTAATTGTGGCATAAATTCTACTCATCAGAGCGGCATTGGCAAAATTTATTTTGACAATTTTTTTGAATTATCGGCTTACCTAATTGGATTAATTAAGTTGGATGCGGAATTTAGTGAGAGCTTCAAATGTTAATTACGCTTATTTACATAACTGGTTAAAACAACTTTGACTAGTTTTAATTAAGCGTGTTAATTGGATTAACCACCTAGATTAGTTAGTAGTTCACGCGTGTTTATGCAATGTTACTTGTTTATTGTTGTAAAATGCATGGGCCATTCACAAATATTGAATGGATGAATGGAATGTATATTCTCTCACAGGTTTTATGAAATGGCAACTAGTGGGGCCTGATTAGGATAGAAAATAGGGACTGCGATCCGTGATGTATTTTTGTAAATCTAAATACGGTTTGCGTACCGTTGAGTAATTTTGTACCTTAATATTTAGATTATTCCTAATCGTAGATACTAGTAGTTGCATTTAATTATGGTCAAGTCTTGAAGATGGAGGTTCTTGGAAGACGTAGCCATGAATGTTGCAATGAAGACCTTTTGAAGATTTGAAGATCTCAAGAGGTCATGCTAGTTGCCAAATGCATCTCTATTTATGTTTTTCGATATATATATATATATATATATATATATATATATATATATATATATATATATATATATATATATATATATATATATATATATATATATATATGTTTATGTATATGAATTATATGTTAGATGAATGTTTAGGACTTCGAAAGTTGTTATGATTAATTAAGTTCACTTAAATCAACCAACATAGAAACCTTAGGTCCCTAAATATTGAGTAAAACTTGCCATTCCAAAACGACACATACCAACTGAACGAGGGTAGTGGTGGGCTACGCCAAAGCGAGGCATCACTACCTCTCCTAGGAGCGTAAGACATACCGGGTATGCAAGTTGGTTTTGGTTCTACTCAAAGATATGAGTTATGGAGTCCTAACATGTCGTGGCAAAGTGAATAAATTGTTGAGAGAGCATTAGATGCGACGATTTATTCAACCAAGAGTGGCTTGGAGCCATTAGCAAAGCGTTGCTTACCTTAGGAGACTGATGTTAAGATAAGCCAAAGCATGCTTAACCACTCTTTGTTTCTTTGGATCTTAGAATCAACTTATTCTAACCAAATGGGGACAATTTTAATGTGTGGATAAGACGTTTAATAAGATTGAAGATTTGCATGAATACCTTTTAATTTTAAAACTTATTATGTTATTTACTTGATAAATGGTTATACTTTGCACTTATATTTGTAGAATTCCAAATCAAACTGTATTGCTTTCCATGATTGGTAAAGGAAATATTTGAGAATGGTTCTTAAAGAAAAGTAAAGCATTTCTAAAATACAATTCTCATAAATGACTTTTATAACAAAGTCTGAAAGGACGGTTGGACATCATGTATTCAAAATACTAGGTAGTTTTGATAAAACATGAATTATTGAGTTACAAACTCAAATTTTCAATATTGACAACCAACATATCTTTTCGCTTAATACATAGATGAGTAGGACTCATTGATATAGTAATTCAAGCGTGAATTAAAGGAAAAGATGGAACTTTGTTTTACGGCGCATTAGATGCTTAATTATGCCTCACAAAGTATAAAATTCAAAAACTCTTAAAGAAATGGTTCTTAAAAGATTATGAGATAAAGTATGATAAGAAATATAGGAAACGAGGAAAAAAGAAAAGGAATGAGATTCCATTTTACTAAAGAATTCATGTTATTGAAGTCAACTTAGCAACTCATTATCTTCACAAGTATCGGATATTGCTTGAGTGTTCCACTTTGAAAGTGACCTCAAACTATTGAAGATAAGATAAGTTATCAACTTACAAGCTAAGAAAGAAGCAAGTGGTGCTACATCAGTTGTAAGGACGTATGCTTTGTTTAAAGACCTTTAAGCTAAGGCTGGAACAAATAAATGCTTATTGTGTTCCATTATCAGCAATTGATCCATTTACACACGGAAAGACTCACATTCAAAGCAATGAGCAATAGTTACAAATTTATTTGAATGGCATGGTTGTCTAAACCATGAGTCAAGAATGCTTGATTATAAACAAACATTATCTTAACATGATAAACTAGCAAAAGCTTAAATTCATGGGCATGATTTTTGTTCTGAACATCTTTAGCAATGTCACATCGACAAGAACGTACTCAAGGCTCTTTTAGATAGGCTCTTGATAGTTGATCGATTCAGAATCGTTCTAAGACAAGCAAGTCTTACTTGTTGAAACTGACAAAGTAAAGAGCTATTGTTCTTGGTATAGATAATTGACTCCGAAATCTAAAGAGGATTCATTTACTTCAACGTCTCACAAAGAATTTGAAAGAATATGGCTATATTCATCAAATGTGAACAAACTTGGCCTTGAATAGTTCAAGAGTTCAGTGAAGTACATAATCGACTTGGCAAGATATCAAAACGTCTAGATTAGATTAAGCGATGTTTGCTTGAGCCAAGCGTAACCATTACAAAGTTATGAAAATTGAAATTTTCATAAATAACTCCACAAAGAACATAGTGCAACTTCACGGAGACCTCGATGCCATTTAAAAATGTCTCGAACAATGATGGATCACATCCCTTCCTATAATGTTCTTAAGATTTTCACGAAGGAATAATGTTACACTAAACAAATGTCGAAGCTAAGAAAGGACGCCATATTCAGTTATGGATAGAATTATATTCTAAATGTTTTTTCAAGTATATGTCTAAAAATCTTAGCCACAGTGAGAGTTCACTGGCTCAGTGAGAGCTAAGTGACTCAGTGAGAGCTCACCGGCTTAGCAAGAGCTATGTGGATGAGTGGGAGCTTAATGGCTCATTAGAGGCTAAGATAGATCAAGTAGGAGCTAACTGTTTGTTTTACAATGAACTTTTACCCAGAGACAATATACGTGTCTCTTTGTAAGCATTCAAGTGAGACCACGAGCATTACCTCCACAACCTAATTGAGAACATAGTGTTTGTTTCTCTAACTGGTATCTTTATGGAAAGTAACACATTTCCAAAACGACAAGTGGGAGGAAAATGAACTCAATGACCATCGAGCTTAGCAACAAACTAGAACTGAGAATCTCATAAGACCTTAAAATGACTTCGTGAGAATGCTTGATCAAGAATACTCAAAAGGACTTTACAAGTGCCTTAAAAGAGAATTCATTACTCACAAAACATCAGAAATGTTGGAGTAAGATCAACATAATAAAAGTGCTTTGGAAGCGCCTTGAAACTTAGTGGTTGATGCAATGCTCCGTATAGGTATAGAATTCACCAAAGGCTTGGCTTGAATCCTATAAATTTTCTATTAAGTTAGATATAAACCTAAGACTTACAAGCATACTATTTACTATTATATAGTAAAGGAATAATGTCTTGTAAGATAGCTACGACAAATCCAAATTCCGAATAATGGTTAGAGGCATAAAAATCCTAGATAGACTCCATGTTTGATAATCATGTTTGAAACTTGATTAATTTGCATAAAGGGTGAAAGACCCATCAATTGCAAATAAGTTTTCAAGGAGAAAACTAAAAAATGTGGAAATGTATATGCATACATAGCTAGATTGGATGAAAAGGATACAATTAAATTCACGAAGTTGATTTTAATAAAAACTCATTCACCAATCAGAATGCTAAAGTCTTTTCGTGATTGTTTTAGCAAAATTGCTCATATAAAATATGGCAAAATAGATACCAAAACCGCCTTCCTAAAATAGGATTTTGGAAGTGACTATGAAAATATTCTAAGGGTTTTTAAAATATAAATAATGCTAGATTTGAAAGCAAGCTAAAGGAATTCGTTTTGGGATTTAAGGAAGCATTGCATATAGGAATTGGAACGTTTTTTCTCATGAAGTTAATATGAGGATTGACTTATGGAGAAACATAGAAATTCTTATGAATAAGAAGTTTAGTGGGAGCAAAAGTAAATTATATAAAGGTCTAATAAGAAGTCTACGAACTCTGTTGTTAAATGACTATCAAATGCTAAATGCTTAGATTTGAATGTATTTTTTACAATGGACCAAACAAAAGACGATACTTAGTACGTATTGGGTATTAAGTTCTATTGTATAGACTTGATAAGATGTTTGAACATGTAAAGGAGTTTACCGTGTTAAACATTAATTGAAGGACTTTGAAAGACTTTCGACCCATATGTATAAAACTAAGTAAATGTTTAAACTAAGTATAAGCTAGGCTAAATACTAAGTAAAACATGAAAGACTCTAATAGAGACTTTCAACCATATCACATAGCAAACAATTTAGCAAAGACTCAGTGAAACTGAATGCGCTAAAATGACAAATTGATGGAATACGATTGAGAATTACTCTGCAATTTAATCCATCATGTACGTTGTGATATGGAATCGTCGTAGGACTTACTTGCTTAGAGAATATGAAGTATGTATGAAGCACCAATCAACCTGAATCTATGTATTAGATCGTTAGATTATGGCCAAGAACATCCAAAGTACGTGGATAAGTAACAGGATGAGTTCTTGACTTGTGGAAACAAATACAATTTGAGAATTGATGTTGCAAGCACAAGCCTTAACAAGGATTAGATCCTTAACAAGGAAGCCGTTTATAAGCACGAGCTAACAATAAGTCGTGGCTTGAGAATGGTAACATGGACGTGGATCCATGTGTAATATGCAGGAATTTAAGGCAAATTTCCATGATCACAAGTGATTAAGGTATCCCAAATCATTGTCAGCCGTTTGGAATGAAACCCAAGCAAAGCATCATCAAGAAGTCTACTAAAATATATGTTGAGAATATTGTTGCCTTAATGGCAAAAATAAAGAAGATGTTCTATGGAAAGTTCGTTGATGAACGTTAATGATTGTAGGCTGTCAAGTTGAAGGTCTCAATCATGAATATGAGTGGGAGCCATCACTTGGACAATAAATCCTAAATCACATATAATCCACGACACTCTCAAATTTTATCATGTTATTATGAAAGTGATCAGTAATGAAGATGTTAATATTAGCAAAGTAGTTATAACTAAACTTATGCAGTAAGTGAACGATAACATTCACAATTGCATGAAAGAAATCAAGCATATTAGATATGGGTGTGATTTCTATAGATGTTTTATAAAGAGTGATACGCTTAAAACATTCGGAAAAATCATTTATCATAAGATGAATCGTTCAGGTTTTAGAGTAATTTAAAATTTCATGCAATTTTATCACTCCGTTTGCTATTTAATTGTGGTTTAGGATTAAATAATGAGTCCATTCGATTCTTGGAATATTCAAAATAGGGTATCAAGACCAGTCTTGGTAAGGAAACACCTATTAAGTGAACGTTGAATATTATAATCGAAAATTATCCCTAATCGAGGTCATTTAAACGATGGACGATTAATGACCAATAGAGATTAGTGTGTAGTATGATTTATAGCACTGTTTCTTGTGGTTTGAGGACATGATTTTCATAAATCATTTGCACTGGTATTGGTTTAGAACCATACTGGATCGACCTATGAGAATAGTTTAAGAGATTAAAAATCGTAATAAGTATACTTCTCATTATGGCTATCGAAACCTATTTCCTTGACCATGAGTATTGTGAGTTCTCTTGTTTGAGTACTAGTCCGCTTTGATGTTGTCCGTCTTCCGTAATAGGGAATTATAATGGCAACACTCGGGCGGCTAGGTCCTCTCAGTGAGAGGAGCTACATTACAAGACTAGGAATGTCCCCCTATTAAAATAGGGAAGATGTCTTTGTTGTATACAAGGCCTCTCGTAGAGCGAGACTATAAAAATGCATGGCCGTGCTCGGATGGATTTTAGAAATCATTTGTTTATTGACAGTTGGACTCGAAATCGAGAAACAATTGTAGACGTAATAAGGATGACGAAATAATCTTACCTTATAGTTCATGAAGAGACATAAGAAAGGGGTTATACTACTAGGAAAATTTGTCAAAAATAAAACCACCTTTGGGCGGTCTTCCCATAATAGCACCACCTTTTGATTATTCCAGAATAACACCAACTTTCATATGTATTTGCCAAAAATGAAACAAAACCTGTTGGTACCCTGTTGTATTGGTTTCCTATGACACGTGTCACAATGTCATTGGTCAATTATTTTTATTTTTATTTTATTTTTATTTTTTTTAAAAAAACCTAAGTAATTAAAATAAAGTTAAAATTAAAATTAAAAAAACCCTCACCCTCGCCAGCGCCCCTCCCCCCGCCCTCACCGTCGATCGACCTCCCTAGCCTTCCCCCTCCCCTGAACGACACCCTTCCACGGCTCCACCCATTCCCCCACCCTTAAACAACCCACCACAGAAACCCTAGTCTATGAAAATTAGGGAGAGGAAGCCGAAATTGAAAAGGGAAGGAGGGAGGGGGTCAAAATCGGAAAAGGGAAAAGGGGAAAGGGTCGGCCGGAAAGGGGTAGGGAAGGGGAGAGGGTGGTGCAAAGGGGTCGAGTAGGGGAGGTGGGTGCCGAAAAGGGGTAGGAAAGGGGAGGGGTGACGGAAAGGGGAGGGGGTGCTGGAAAGGGGGTCGGAAACTAGGACGGGGGTCGGGGATAGGGTTGTTTTAGGTGGATGGTCTTGGTGGGGGTGGTGGATGCCGGCGAATGGTGGTGGACGCCGGTGATAGTCGTGGGAAAGGGGGTTAATTTTTTTATTTTTTAAAGTTTTTTCAAAGTCAAAAATAAAAATAAATAAATTGACCAATCATACTAGGACACGTGTCCCAGGGTAACCTGTAAAATAGGTGACCGGTTTTTGGTTTCATTTTTGGCAGATGTGTGTCAAAGGTGGTATTATTGTGGAATAATCAAAAGCTGGTGTTATTTAGGGAAGACCGGTGAACGATGGTGTTGTTATTTTTAGCAAATTTTCCTACACTAAATGCTCACTTAACCGGAAGGACAAGTCGGAGATTGAAAGGAATGATGTCCTTTGAACATGTGCATTATTCTGATAGCGGGTTCAGAATTATTAGAAAGCTAATATATTCAGTAAGGTCAAGTGATCGGAATGCCTGGGTGGAGGCCGCTTCCAATCAGTAATATTAATGTATCATTAATATTACATCTTAATCTTGACTGAACCCTTCGGGTCACACCCAAGCAAATATACGAACCGACTCGACGAATTAATTCGGAAGAAATTAAGTCGTCGCCCGAGTGGAAAATATTTAGACGTCGGAAATTTGAGCTCAGAGCGTCAAAACCGAGCGTCAAAAATTTAGTCAAAAATAGTAAAAGACGAGATGAAAAAATTAATAATAAATCAACAATGACTAATATACCCCTTGCATCGGAATCCCGAGTGCTAGGGGATTAGGCAAGCTAGCAGCTCGCACCATGTATGAGGCTTGCTAGCAAGCCTCGGCCAGCAGCCCGCAAGCATTGCGTGGCTTGCTAGAGCGCGCTACTGCTAGCAGCCCGCACATGTGTGTGGCTTGCTAGCAGCGCCAATCAGCAGCAGCAGCCCACACATATGAGCGTGGGCGTGCTGGGCCGAGAAGGCTGCAGCTAGCAGCCTGCATGTGCGGGCTAGGCTGGGCCGAGTGCTAGGGCCGAGTTTTTGAGGAAGCATGTGAAGGGAGTGTGTTTGTGCGAGGACAAGTGGCACAAGGAGAGGAAGGAGTAGGGAGCAAGTATGGTCCCCTCTTCTCCAAGTGGTCCTCACTTCTCTTTACATACAACAAAGACACTTGTTGATTTATTACTTGCTTGCCTATTTAATTTATTTTAGCTTTAATTAAATTGTGTAATTTCATGATCCCACATTGATGGGATTGAAATTCTCACTCCCACTTTTCTCTATAAATACCCAAGTTGGGTTTTGGAGAAAAGTGCTTGAATGGGAGTTAGAAATAGCATTGCATATTGCAAAAACTCTTAAACTCAATTAACACTTGGGTTTTGGTCTGACCTTGATAACTCCAAGGTAGTGGACCTAAAAAGTCGGTGTTTGTCCTTTTTGGGTGGATACCGTTGGAGGCTTGGTATTTTCGGAGCTAAAGCTTTCAAGTAAGAGCCTATTTGGTCGGGCGAAGCACGCGTTAAAGGTAAATTCCAATTTTATCCTTTTATGTTTTATTTGTTATGCTTTATGTGTTTATTAATTGCGAGTTGTTCTTTGGGGCGAGGTTGTTTCCGCGGTAAGTTGGACTTACCAAACCCCAACAGGCAGACGCCTGCCTAGAACTTGGAATGTAGATAACTTAGCCGGGCTTGTAGCTATTCCTTGCGCAGCAGCACAGTAGACTTAGCCGGAGTCTTCTCTGGGTCCACCATTTTCAGCGCTTCTTCTACAAGGAGCAAACAAACAGTTAAACAATGCAATTAAAAGAATTAAAGTATATAAGTAGAGACGACAATTTTCAGGATGTGTAGTGGGTCTACCCTTGGTGAACATCGTGCTAAGTCCGCAGGTGGATAGGAATATCTCATCCTTGAATA
Organism: Chenopodium quinoa; assembly: GCF_001683475.1. Lineage (NCBI taxonomy): Eukaryota > Viridiplantae > Streptophyta > Magnoliopsida > Caryophyllales > Amaranthaceae > Chenopodium > Chenopodium quinoa. Next base: position 2,259,030 of record NW_018742390.1, on the reverse strand, counting down.
AATCCGGATGGGGGATCCAGTTCTTTGGCACGAATATGTGAGTCCTATCCCCTAAGGGCTCATTCGTGGTCTCAAAAAATCCTGGCTCCATTTTTTGCTCGTAATCTTTGGAAGAGATGAGGGGGGAGGGTACACTTCCTGCCTAGAATAGTCGTTTCTCTATTATACCGGCGTAGGGTCCGATTATGACTTAGCCTTGGAGAGGAGATCAGATTAAATTTCTCCTTCCAGCTAGTCCATTTGGACACTTTATCCAAAGACATTAAATATTGGGGAATGTGGTAAGAGTATAACACTCCCCATGGCCTCCTAGGTCTTAGCTTATGTGATGCATGTGAGCAACGGCGGAAAAGCTGGGCTCCGAATCCTGAAACTCGCAGGCGGCGATGTAGCTTAGAATATTGACCCACGAGTTTGGGGTGAGATGTCAGACACCTACGTCGTACCCCTTAAGAATTTTTCTAATCCCTCTATAGAGAGGGAAACGGAGGCCGGCTGTAATTACCACCTCGTAGCAGACGAAGTAATTATCTGCATTTTCAATCCCATCGTCCCAAGTCATTACAACATCCTCAGGTAGGACCTCTATTATCCACCCCTTTCCAAAGGGGTTCTTCTCCTTGAAAGACTCAAAGCCGCTTTGTAACAGGGCAATGTCACCCGGCAGCATCCTAGTCTTTTTAGGGTCAGGGAAAGTTGAAGCTTTAGCCGGCTGTTGGTAATCACTTGCAAAATTGTCTTGATCGGAGCTAGAAGCCTCTGCTCCAGATCTTTCGACAGCTTCTTCACCGCCTGATTCCTCTCCTGAACCCTGAGAGGAGGTGGCCTCTTCACCACCTACCTCCCTTAAACTTGAACTACTTAGGGAAGAGGGAGCTCCATCATCGAAACCACTTTGCCCCTCCGACTCCTCCTATTCCCCATCCGGAACAACATCATCTGCTGGCACTTCCCTAGCGCACCGGCTTCTTGGCTTAATAACCATTTTTTTTACTCTTGCCATTGTGTCCTGCACAAACACAGAGAGGGAGGAGCACAGCAGTTATGACAGTCCTAAAAAGGCACCCCCTATTCTAGATTCAGCCGTACCGAGAGTTCGGCTTGAATGTTCTAGGCAGTGCCGAGTGTGTGGATTGAGAGTCCATTTTTATGTTTAAAGAATATGTATACAGATAGAACAAGAATGTATACTGATGAAAAAGAAGAAAAAAGCTAAAAGAGGGTACACGCGGTTACCTTACTTTGGCTCTGAACTTTCTGAAAACTGCAACAGACAGTGACCGGGTGTTATTACTAAGAATAGGCAAATCTTGAAAGATCAAATGTAGGCGGGATTAGAGTATCTCTCACTAAAATCTCATTTTCTCTCTCTAGAAAACTTCTCAAAGATTGTAAATGAGGGGAGAGAAGGGGGGTAAAACCCTATTTATAGAGGGGTAAAACGGGGGCATCCCCGTCACACCCTAGAAGGTTAATAGTCGTTTTTACAGACGCGTGTTACAGGCATCACTTGGCCCGCCACGTCACCCTTGTGAGGGGCAAATGTTTAGGGTAAAATTAACTTAGACATGTGGACCAATCAGAGAGGTCCACGTGTCAAGTCTGGACATGTCATCTAAGTCCACCCACCAGCTGACCTGTGGTAGCCTCAGATAAAGCAGAAGAATTGCGGCCCTTAAGGCCTAATTCCTGAAAAATACCGTAATTGCGGCGCAGCCCACAAAACCTAGCTCAGAGTGACTTAGGGAGGGGCACTTTTCTAGAGTGACCCTATAAAGAGGGAGATATTTCCCCATTTTGGGGACACATTCAACCATTTATTACATCTATTTTCTCTCTCATCAGAAAACACCTGATCTCGAAATCCGAGAAGATCCCGCCTAAATTTATGAACTTTTCCTTTCATTCAAGTTCTAACTTGATCTTCGAAGGCGGAGCTCCTACCACCAGGAGTCTTTGTTGTTTTTGCAGATACAACTCCAGCCGGACCAGTTTTGAAGCCGTAACTCTCCCGAGAGAAAAAAACACCCAAAACATCAAGGATCACGATTATGGAGATAATTAGTTTATTTTATAGAGCCGTCAATGTTTGGTGCTAGACATGACAATTGATATTTGGGCTAGTTAAATAGTCCAAAGCCATATAGAATGGATCCTATGAGGTTACACACAAGAGTATTGGGTAAAACAAGTTAAAGGCCCATTATTAGGCCTCATGAGTTTATGACATGCCACATTGATTGTTGGGCTAGGATTGTTTGATAAGCTTAGAATGTTTTGGGCTTAACATGGATTTATTTAGAGATGTGATCTATAAATATAATCCATTCCTAGGGTTGTATGACATAACAATTAACTATTAATTGTGAACCAAGCAACAAACTCCCAAAATCCTAATTCTCTCTATCTCTCCTTTGAGGAAGGTTGGTTTGCCCAGGTCTCGACCCTCTCTCTCTCCTCCTAATCTGTACTGTCGCCCCTCTTGGGTGGCGCGTGTGGTGGTTTTTTAGGTTGTTCATGGTGTGCTTGTGACTCACACCTCCGTTGAAGGTTGATTGAAGTGTTTGATCACAACTAACTAGCATTAGTGGAGGTTTGATCCGTGCTCGCGGACTTAGTAGAGGAAGAACACGTGAGGTTCTTAACCTCCTTATTATTCTTGCTTGATCCTAAGTGGAATCACGCTACAAATGTATTAATTCTAATTCTTTATGTGTTATGTGTTATATGAATATGATTCATGTTTTCTGCAATTCGTACTTATAAACTCCTACATTTAAATCACTTTGCATTCATTTTGAATTAAGATTATTGAATGAGGATGTGGATGATAAAGGTTGTTAAATGATGATGTGGCATTATACTGGTTTAATATATAGACGTGACATATACACAAATTTATAAATGCCTTTTAATATATAGTACAGATTACTAATAAAAACAAAAATAAATTTCCATTGTGCATTAGATTAAAAACAAATTCCTTAGGTGCTTTGAACGGAGGGTTGAGAGATATTTAGAAGTGTCTCGCACGGCAAGAAGGTCATTTTTTGCAGGATTTAAATTTTGTTGTCATAGATTCAAAGGTACAAGATATAATTTCACAGGTATTTAAAAAAAAGGTTCAAATATCTCATTAGACTAATACCATTAGAGCTTTAGTTGTATCAAATACACTCTTAGTGCTACAAAATACAAATTTATTGGTACTTACAAAAAGCCTCAGTGGTACAAAATGTACTTTTAATAGTTAAGGTCTCAATTCTTTTTTTGTCTTTTTTGCACATGAAATCATGTCTGACGAAAAGGTAGGTCCCAACCCATCCTTTTGCACTCTTTCTATCTCTTTCTTCTTTGTACATCAATCAATCAATAACTATATACTAAAAGACACACCAGCAATGACACATGTCATTTTCTGGCGTTTCCTTAGTAAATTTTAAAAAACAAAATAAAAAGTAAAAAAATTTACAGAATTTGCTAGAGAATATATGCAAATTATTTTCTTCTAAATTTTAGGAAAAACTTAGTGCCTATTCTGACTTACTGAACTGAACTTTTGGAGCTGAACTGACCTGAATATTTTATGAGAGAAGGAAATTAAGAACTGAACTGAAAATAAGATGAAGAGAACTGACCCTTAGATATCTAATCATATCTTTATATAAATTCCTATACAAGTAATTACTTTTTAATGTGTAGTGATTATTTATAATAAAAAAACATGAATATACGTATGTTTCAACCTAACATAATTGGTGAATAGAAAATCATTAACTGAGTAGCAAAAAAATAAAAATAAGTATGCCATCAAGGGTTGAAATAGAAGAAAGTTTGAATAAAAAATATAAAATGTATTCATAAAATTAAAGATGAAAAAAAAAATTCAGTTACTAGCTTAGCTTGATTTAGGATAAAATAAAAAATATATTTTGGCCCGAGTTATTTTTTATTTTTAAAATATATTTTTAATTGATACTCTGCATCAAAAAGTGAAAAACCGTGTATGGCACGTGATCTAACCTAATTTTGTACATTATTTTATGCGTGAGACATCAAATTTTGTCTCACAACCCTACATTTATACTTCATGCAAATTCCTCAAATACCGTCCACGTTGGTTTGGTTTTGGGCATTAATTTTTTGTTTGGTTCGACTTAAAACCGCTAATGGCAATAGCAGTCATAGTTTTCAAAGCACGAATAAAAAGATACTGCATCTACATATTCCTTAGCTAATTCACATAATTCTTAGTTAAAGGCATGAAAGAGAACACCAAAATTTACATGTACAAGTTCAAAGAGACCCCGTTTTAGTAGCAACATGTCTATTTGCTTTTATTTTTAAAAAATACAAGATCACTAATATTGTTAGCAGTTTTAAGGTGAATCAAAGATGAATGCTACATGGATGGTACTTTGGGAATTTTTTATAATATTGGTGCATAATGGGAATATATTAAATTTAGTCATAATTTCTTACTCCCTCTTAAAGTTAAACATTCCTCATACAAGTATCAATAATATATTTAATCATTAATAAGTAAAAATGATAATCATTGAATAATAATAAACTATACATCACGATTCCAACAATATCCATACAACTGTTTATTTTATCATAAGTAAAGTCAAGTGAATATTACTACAAAAAGTGCTCATGAAGAACTTTATTTTCAAAAAGGAAAAAGTTCATTTTAACAAGGAATTTTTTACCTTTACCAATTACCAAACCACTTATTAGTTTTTACCGCCTAAACATTAAAAATTTTAATTAACCCCTAAACAAATTTCTAAAAATTGAATTTTACCACCAACTAACGGATTCCGTACATGAATTCATCAGTGGGGGCCCACCTTTTTGACATTTCCTCTTTATTTTTCCCGATCTTCCACACCAACCATCTAGCCAACAAAATCAACTCTGCCCCCTGGTTGGTCTGACACGCCAATAACTAGTCCACACAAGAGTCCACCACTCAGCAACAGCAAGCCGACAAACAACTGTGGGTATGGGGTTTCAACGGTGCCAATTGAGTTTAGGGTTTTAGGTGTGTTTTTCACGGGTGGTAAAAAATGGAAGGGTATTCTTAAAAGGGTGGTGGACTCTTGAAACTTTAATTTTTAACATAAATTCTGAAAAAATATAAATTAATATTAGAAAAAAAATTAAATTTTATTAATAAAATATTTAAAAATATGGGGAATTACAAATAAAATCGTGATATAAAATAAAAGGATTATAAGATATTTTGTTGATCATTAGTAATTTTGCTGTATAATTCATAAATATATATAAACTCCTACCCTCTTGTAACACCCTAGAAATTCCTTTCTTTTAAATACCCATTCCACTCTTTTAAAAACACGATTTAGGAATAATTAAGACATTACCGCCAACGTGAAAACGACTAAGGCAATTATCAAAGATACACAGCGGAAGACTCAAAATTTAAAACCGATTAAGCAAGTCAACTCAAAAGTCAACCAAACGAAAATAAAGTTTAAAACCAAACAAAAAAAGTCCAATAAAATCAAACTACAACTTGGAACCATTAAAGGCCCTTATTCAAAAACCGTTCCAAAACCAAACCTTTGTGTTAGTCCACATAAAATAAGTCATAAATAAATAAAGCATAAAACACCTTGTAACCTAATGAAAACTAGTAAGATTCACTCTTCTCTCATGCCTCATCATGATCATGCTTCAATACCTGAAAAGTTTATCTCTACTTGTTTCCACTACTCTCCATTAAAAATGGGTCATCATAGGGCCAAGATAAAGACATGGCCAAATACACAAACACACACAATCACCAAAGCTGAGTACATAAGCGTAAATTAGCCACACTAACATGCTTTCACCTATCAACACACACTTACCTCATTGCACCTGTTCACAAGCACACAACAAATCAACAAGACACAATGACTAGACACTAATTAATTCATTTTGCGTTGATTACGCATCGAACGGGTTTCCACCTCCTAACCTCCCCCAAATAAATTTGAGGTTAACTGACACTGGAGCTAACCGTGCCAGCGACAAAACCACTCAAAGGTGCCGGAATTCCTGCGCATAATGATAAATAAAAAAGGAATATACAGCGTCCTATACTCCATTAGAAGTTATGGTTAAATATAAAACCCCATAACTCCCCCCATTGTTCATACTCAAGGTATATACGTTCCAAGAGTTTTGGTGTGTAATCTCTTTCACTTTACGTTATTTACATATTATTAGACTTGGTGATGACTCTCAAAGCATAATAAGTCAACCAACAATAATTATTTAATCAAACAAACATACCAATTTAATTCTTGAATAATTAGTGACCACATATTATTTAATGTTGAACCCTTTTTAATTCTACCTCAGTGTCAAAGACACCTTAAACGCATAATGCGCCAAAAATCCTATCCCTCGGTGTTAAAAATACCTTAAGTGCACAAAGGCACCAACATACAATTTATTCCTTGTGTACATAGACACTTATATAGCTCCTTCCTCATGCTTAAAGCATCAATAAAAATTATTTGAACCATAATAAAATTCATTTTCAATATTTCAAACATAATTAAACATGTAGGTTATTTAATTATGCCTTCTAACATGCCATAAATAAAAATGTGGTTCAAACACAACATGCCCAAAATATAATCTTCCAATCTATAACCATCACAAATAATTCATTCTTCCAAATTTAATCACAAACATCATAAATCCACAATTCCATACATAAACCTTAGCATGATACTACTTGTAAATAATTGAAATCAAACCTAGCATGATTCTACGTCACCAAAATATGCTAAGTACGCGTACATACCTCAAATAAGCCCTTAAAGTAGCCGATTACACTACAACAATTCCTGAACTAAGTCTCCTACATAAAGGGACAATAATACTATATTAATTACCCTTGTATACACAATTTTGAGCAACTAAAACTCACTTTAAATAACTTATAATAATCTGAAAATTATTTTAAAACCCCTAATTAAACTCCTTTTTAATAGATAATCACACCCTTTTATTAAAAATCACAATTATACTACTTTAAATGAAATTCCAACATTTTAAACTAATCAAAAATCCTTTAAAAATTCATCAAAATACATCTTTATACTTAAATTATCCATAGAAACATTAAATTATCTCTTACCCCTTTTAAACTCAAAGATAAAATTTAAAGCATAAAAAAACTTCGTTAAAAATCAAAAACTGCTCGAAAATCGTATTTAGAGGCTGAATTTGGCCACGAGAGGATAGCGCTCACTAGTGAGTCTTTCTTTAAACGTTCTTTCCACTCGAAAAACACTACCTTTTTTTATCAAAATCCAAGGAGTTTAGAACCTGATCGGGATTAAAACGAGATTAATATTAACGAACGGAAATCTAATTATTAAAACATGAATTTGCGTGTTCAAAATAAATCTGGAATTAAGTTAAACTAATAAGTAGTTATAATCACCAAAATTTCAAAACATCATTACTATAAAAGCCCTAAATCAATTATTCATTAAAACCCTAAAATCGTGACTTTCAATAATTAAAAACCCTAGGTTATAAAATTGGCAAAATCTGAAAATTATAAAGTTTAATCATCAACATACAATTTGATACTAATTAAATTAATTTCAAACAATAAAATCAAAACCCATAAATCAAAAATTATTATTACACAAATTAATAAAACAAAGGAGAGAGAAAATAAGACTAATCTTTTTGTGTGGGAAATTTTTGGGGATTCATGGGGTATTTTAGAGTAGAGAGTGTATGGTTAAATTTGGGCTTATAAAAATGTGGGCTTCAGTTATGGGATAGGGCTTAAGTTATAGGTTTTGAAATGGGTTATTCCAATAAGAGTATGTAGGAATAATTTACATTCCCCAATAATTAATAAATGTTTGGCCCAAAACATATTTTACTTTTATAAAACTTTATATTTAAAATACTTTAACCCTTTAGAATATTTAATTAAAATACTTGAACCCTTGACAATACATTTTATTAATACTTAAATACTTTATAAAAATACATAAAAATACGGGGTATTACACCTCTAATTTTCTAATTTTTATTAATTTAGATATAGAAACTCCAAAAGGAGGGCGATTTCCACGGTCAAGTTACTGGTTGGGGTTGTTTATACGGGCAAATCAAAGCTGTTTCTGTATGAGCAGCAAGCGGGTGTGCAGTGATCGTAGGCGACTTGGGATTGAGGGTTTGGAGGTAGTTGATCGTCGTTGTCGTCGCATCTGCCGTCACCGCGGGAATCGCCATTCAGCTCCTTGTACAGTAAGTGAAGTGTTGAAGTTTAATTTTTAAGTAATATATTTCAAAAGTCATTTATTCGTAGATGTATGTTGTTACTCCAACTACGTATGACGTTAAATTATTTATTTTGTGAATTATGGAGAACTATGATGAGAAATTTAGTTGAATTTCAAAATTATTTTATGTTGTTATAATGGTTTATGTAGCTGGGAAATATTGTTTGGCTACTTTTAAAATTGGATGAATTCAATTTTATTTGATTAACAACTCCCAATCGCCATAAGTGCAAAATTTGTTTAACCACATGAATAATTTATATATCGGGGAAATGCTGACAATATTACTTGTAATTGTAATTGTTAGATAAGTAATTGTTAATTTCATTGGTTGAATAAGATTAGTAATGGATAATTTTTTTGTGTTAGATATTGTCACGGTGATTATGAAAAAGTGAAATAGTTATTGGTGTATATGGGTGTATTACGACATATGTTTTGATAATTGATCTTGGAATGTTTATAATGGTTTTTTTTTTTGTATTATATTGATGCTAGAGTATATAAAGTTCTTCGTTGTATTGTGTGTTGTTGCTAGAGTATGTGTTGATGCTAGAGTATATAAATTGCTAGAGTATGTGTTGATGCTAGAGTATATAAAATTCTACCGAATAAAGATGTATGTAGAAATACCAAATTCCTTTTTGTGTCTCATAGTATGTGTTGATGCTAGAGTATATAAAATTCTACCGAATAAAGATGTGTGTAGAAATACCAAATTCCTGTTTGTGTCTTGCAGGGGTTGTTTCAAGGCAAGATTGAGAATTGTGGAAATAGGAGTTGTTGGTGTCGAAGGGGACAGTAGCATGTTTGAAAATGGCACCGGCGTGAACCCTTTTTCCCCATTTGGAGAAGAGAATTGGGATATGTATTAAGTCCCGTTACAGGTCTCGGTGAATTAGACCCATTGATGGAGGGGTTTATAACCCCTGTTACGAACATTGGTGGGCCGCACTGTACTTCACCAATGAGAGCATTTGAGACGGTACAAACGAATGTAGTGAGCAATGACATTGGTGTAGTAACTTTTATGGAGGCTCCTAGTTTGGGAATGGTGTTTAGGACTTGGCAAGAAGTTGAAGAATATTACAAAGAGTATGCTCAATAGAAAGGGTTTGGGGTAAGCAGGGTTGCAGGAGCGTATTTAAAGACTGGTGTTAGAGATAGGATTGCCATGACATGGAGGTGTGAGTGTGGGTAGGCCTGACATTAGTGTTGTAAGGGAAGAAAAAAAAGGGCAAAAGCAATGGATGTTGGTGGGCCAGTAGGGACGGTTGGGGGACTCATATGTGAAGATGAATTGAGTAAGAGGAAGAGAAAGTCAAAGAAATGTGAATGTAAGGCAATGATATATGCAGGTCGTTCAAGCGCTGGTTATTGGGTGATAAGAAAAGTTGAATTGGAACATTCAAACCATGAGCCAAAACCCGAGGATGCTAATCTTGTGAAAGAGTACAGAATGAAGAATATGACCTCGAGTGTTAGGAAGAAGCTGTTGACCTTGTTTGATCAGGGCGTACCTATATCCTAAATCATGGGTTGTTTTGAGTCTGAAGCTAATGGGGATGAAATATTTCGAATGACTTTGAAAGACCTTCAACACGAAGTGTACAAGGCTAGGAGGATTCGGATGCTTGGAGGGGATTCGAATGCAATGATGGCATATTTCAACGAAATGCAGGCTGGAAACCAAAACTTCTACCGCGCTCAGCGTTTGGATGAGCATGGACGTCTCAAAGATGTTATATGGGTTGATGCTCGGAGTCGTGCTGCGTAGGAGGAGTTTGGTGATGTTCTTTGCTTCGATGCAACGTATCTTACAAATGAGTATGACCTTCCGTTTCTTAACTTTGCAGGCGTGAACCACCATGGACAGTCAATTTTGCTAGGATGTGCTTTGGTATCCCACGAGGATTGCGAAACTTTTACATGGATGTTCAAACAGTGGTTGTCTTGCATGAACAACCAAGATCCATTAGCGATCCTTACAGATCAGGCAGCTGCCATGCGCAAGCCGTTAGAAGAAACTATGCCTGGAACTCGACATCGGTGGTGTATCTGGCACATAATGAAGAAGATTCCGGAGAAACATTGGAAATGTCCACGGTATGGATATTAGTGATTAACTGATAGAAATTCGTGTGGTCCCTTTATTTGATGTTTTTGTGGATAGTATATATATGTTGTTATTAATCGCATATTGTGGTTTTTCAAATATTATGTTACAAGCGATGTGTTATTGTGTCATTTTAAAATAATGCTATTCTTGTGGTTGGATTATTGATAGATGCACAATTATGTTTATCAGGTACGATGAGTTGAAGAGTAAGCTAAAGACTGTTGTGTATGAGAGACTTACTGTGGAGAAATTTGAAAAGCGGTGGAAGGCTTTTGTGTGGCACTATAAGTTAGAGAGTAATGATTGGCTAACTACTTTGTTCACCGAACGAGAAATGTGGGTACCAGCATACATGAAAGAGTATTTTTGGGCTGGTATGAAAACAACACAACGTGTGGAGTGTATAAATAGCTTTTTTGACAGATTTGTGAACCGGCATACCAAGCTATGCGAATTTCCCGTGAAATATTCAATGGCTATGAAAAAAAAGGGTTCGCGATGAAACGGATGCAGATGCGAATTGCTCTAAGTACTTGCGGCGTCTTGCAATTGGTTTCAAGATTGAGAAGTTGTTTCGGAAGTTTTATACTGACAGGAAATTTCAAGAAGTTCAGACAGAAAGTATTCGGATGAACTATTGTTATTCTCAGGAGGAGTCAGCTGTTTCTGAAACTGTGACACAATAGGTCTTGGAGGATCGTGTGTGGATTATTTTGGAGAGTTCAAGTTAAGAGATTATTATTGATCGTAGGAGGTACTACCGTTATGAATTTAACTAGGACACAAAAGAGGTGTCATGCGAGTGTCATAGATTTGAGACACACGGCATAATGTGTAAACACATGATGAGAGTATTAGATCTAAACCTTGTGTTTGACATTCCAAGTAAGTACATTCTCAATCGGTGGAGGAAGGACTTAATGAGGAAACACACACTTATGAAGGTATCATACCATGATCCATTTCAGAATGTTGAGGTCAGAAGACAAAATAAGCTAATGGGAGCATTTGAATCCATATGTGATGTTTCTTCCATGATCGATGATGACACTGTTGATCTGGTTTTAAAGAGCTTGGTGGATGTTGGGACAAAAGTAGAAATGCGTCGTCGTATGAAGTTGGACCAGACTTTTGGCATGAACTTCCCTGGAGAGGGAAAGGGGTCCTTGCAATAAATTTCTGGGGCCGGTGCAACATCAGCCACTATTGTGCCCGAGACAGAGATTCACCACTTAGATTTAGAAACCACCCCACATTCAAAGATGGCTGATCCTATTCCAAAAAAAAGGGGGGGAGGTCGGCCCAAGGGTAGTCGCAGAAAAACCCTTCAAGAAATTGGGTATAAGAATCGCCCAAAGAAGAAGGCAAAACAGCCGGTGAGTATCAATATTATTAATGTTTCCAATTAGTTGAGAATTCTTCCACTTAGTGATTTGATGCGGCTCATATTCTATTTCAAGTGTGCACTGATGATTATAGCATGTTCGAGGATGAGTTGGTTGATGTTCCTATTCAAATGCATGTAAGTGTATACCTTATCAAAGCACTAAGGTCTTGATACGTTAAATAACTTAATCTTACGTGATTTTGTAGGTGAAACCAAGTAAAAAAAACAGTAAGACAAGTACTCCAAACGTGTCTCAACAATGCAGTGGTTTAGAGTACATTCCGGAAGACGAGGACTTCTTGAAAATAGTACGTCGTCCTCGTCCTTTGTTTCGAACAACTTCTAAGGAAGGTGAAGACATTACCTTAGTCTTTTGCAACCTGTGTGTCTTTTGCAACCTGTAACGAATTCATACTTTGGATACTCTAGGCTGATGGAAACTTATTATAACTCTTAACTTTGTTTGTTTTGCATTGGTCCTATTTGTTTGGTGTGTGTATTACCTCTAGTGTGTGACATTGGGCCATTATTTTTGCGTGTGTATTACTTGAATATGTGGCCCATTATTGTGGTAAGGTAATTGTATGTGAATTCAATATAATTACTTGGCCCTTTATTATGGGTTTGCACTTGGACTAATTATATTTGGTATATGTGTACAGTGCATAGCCATAATATTTAAGTAAGTAATCAATCTAAAAATTTTGGGTATTTAGTAAGTAAAAAAACTAACTAAATGATGTTACTTATAAAAATTCCCATGGAAACTTGGTACTATTATGCATTAGAAAACATAACCGAACACCTTTTTTACAATATAGTTGGGTTAGGCTATTTTTTGTACAAGTCAGCTAAACAAGTGAATTACATCACCCAAATTGTACCCAGTTAGAAATAAGTTCAAACAGACTGTACTTAACTACTTGTAGATCTATATATGATTACTACTACTAGATCTTAGATAACTTTAAGATTACTATACTAATACATCATTAAAACATGGTGAGTACACTAATACTTAAACTTCAAAATAAAACTTGTTCTAAGGCTTAGGAATACGTAAACTAGGGTGGAGCTTCATTTGCCAAAGGTGGGCTTCATTTGGCGAGGGTAGGCTTCAATTGGCAATGGTGGGTTTGAAACAGTTTAAGAGTCGCATAACCATCCTCAGAGCCTTTGGCATCTTCAGGAACCTGGTGACAGTTGCAGGGGGTTTTTGTTGCACAACGATCCAAACACGCCTTTGCCACCACCATGGAGTGCCTGGAGTGTGGGTGTAGTTGGAGTTGAACAGGTGGAACGGAATTTGGAACGGTGGTGTATCAAGCTCACACTCCACATCGTTCAAAACGTAACCATCCAAATCACCACCCATCTCCATGAACACCTTTGCCAACTCAAAGGCAAATATCTCATCGAACTCGTAAATGGTCGGTAGTGGACCAAAGGCAGCACCGAAACTTGCGTTTATAGTATCTTCATACCCATTCATATTGTGTTTGACTGTTTTTTTTTTCTGAAATACTTAGGATATCTAACACACAACCTACTCCTTTTATAGCACACCCAAATCCTTAGATGACTCAATTGGTTGGAAGTTGAAGTATTTAATGTTTGTTATTAATAAGATCAATTTTAAGTTCAAGGAACGCAGGTTTGCGCCTCCACTTTTATCTTGCACTTTACAATGTATAAGTCACAAGATTTTAAACTACCATGTAAAGCATAGTTATTGTCATTCCTTTGCATATTGGACATTATTAAAATTTTGCACATTGGACAACGTTACAGTACTCTACATTCCTTGCAATATACATTTAAAAGTTTTTTATGAGAACACCTATATTAATAATAACAAGGATAAGAAAATATATATTATATTAATGCTCACACATACAACATTCAACATATTAAACTCCTACTAATAATACCAAGTACAATCATAGTGACATAAGTTCATATTTCTACGCCTAAAATATATAACATAACAAGAGTTGGGGCTTGATTTAAGACCATTCAACTTGATCACACAGATAAGGAGCCCAAAAGGTTATCCCCCAAAACCATCCAGACAACCATACAGGTCCATAGTCTCTTAATTACTAATTACTAGTCAACACTAATCCCTTATGAGGCATTTTGTCATATTTTAGCTTGCAAAATAAGTGATGACCACCAAGTTAACCATACATACATACATAAAAAGTTTATAATTATTTAAATATGCATCATACTTAAACCCATGGACCCTATCAAATCAGAAGAAATCATATCCAAAACCCTCGGTGAGGGATTAAGAACAACTCGTACTGATTATTGATTCCAACCGCCGCAACAGTCTGTATAGAGCTATATGTCTTGTTTTCATACATGACCTGGATTTCGCGATTTGAGAGATTGTGTTGTATCCCCCAATCCTCATAAATTTCACCATTCTTTGGTCATGAGCTCCTGTCACCTTGACCTTCTTCGAAAAGGTCACAATATCCCTGAGATAAAACTGCTTCACTCTAGTATCTACGTTATGTTCCGAGTTCTGCAAAATTGTGATCAAACATAGTATTCAACCCTCAATATAAAAAAAATCATAATAATACCTCACTTATTCAGTTTTCATTCAACTAGCATCCTGCTCTATAGTAGTAATAACAAGGATTTCCAAAGGACTTACTATATTCACTTTAAAAAATATACATATTTGTGGTAATCTTTATGTTGACCTTTTTACATTGACCTCATACTGAATTTTTCAACAATCTGACATGGTTTTTTTCTCATAATCAATGTTTCCTTAGCTCATCGGTCAAAGGCTAACCCTTTGTTGATAATTTATGATCTCAACACAATTACATTATTTTTGAATTAATTACTGAGCCAAAAGTCAACACATAAAAATGTGGCACTAATGTGGCTCTGTTTTGCAATTTAAATATTAAAACAATTAAATTTACTACATCACAGAGTAAATGAAAGCATAATTAGGTAATTGCGGCTTAACAACCATTTTTTTAATGCTAAACTAGAACAAATTATTAGTGACTATCACCTTCTAAAATAGAAAATTAATTTGATATACTTGGTAGCTAATTACATGACTCCACACAACATAATCATACTGTTGACTACCTCAAATATAGTATTATATTAATAAATTTCCACTGATCCACCATTTCCATTATAATTTATAAGACTATTGAAAATTGATTTTAATAAAACATAGAATGGAATTGGATATAGTTGAAATTCGCAATGACTCTACAATAATGTAACAAGTGTTAGCACAGACATAATTAACTAACTACCTAGGCCACAAAAACACATATTGGTGTCTAAAGCTATTATAATTCAAAAATTACCACATCTAACATTAGTGAGTTATATAAGCTGCATAAATAATAATTAAATGTAATTAAACCAGACTAAGGGCAGAATATTACAATAGGCCGCACAAAAAGCACGGTGTCAGCCACTAGACTTCAGAGTCGAGGGGTGCTCATCCGCGGTATCACCACTGAATCCTTCTGCACCATGATCTCGAAGTATTTGCGATCAACCCTAGTTGCATAGTCATCATATATGTGTTCAAAGGTCTCATCCTTCCGAATGCTATAAAGTACTCCTGCGTCCCCATTTTCTAGGCTTCGAATCCTTACAACATACACGGGTGTGTTGTTCGAAATATCACCAGCAAACTTTCCCCTACACAAGCTCTCGGAGGAGCCGTTGGTAGGGTTTCAAAGCCATAGTAGGGCCTTGACACAGCTTGGGTTAATGGATATCGAGGGACTTGCACCTGGATTTGGTGTTGTGAGTGGATAACCACCGCATGGGACGAGCCCTCACCGTCGTTATCGCCATTTAGTTGAGCCTTGACTTTGCCAGACGAACTTCCACCATGATATGTAAGTCTTAGGGGTTGGGAAATTCTTCCAAAAGCACCCACAGGTTGAGTCGATCTGTTCTCAGGATGGTTGCTTGCCTTGCCTGAAACCCCCATGAAATCAAATCCACCTTCAGGAAGTAGCTGAATACATGGTGCCTCACGGTTGACTGGAACGACGGGAACAACCGCCATTGGTGCGTTTGGAACCACCTGGTCATTCGACCCTCCCTCTTCGCGGGGCGGTGTTGGAATACGCTCACGCCTGTAATGCCATGGAGCAATGTTGTTGAGCGACCTATGACGACGAATCTCGTTAGAGCGGGTGGAGTTGGTGGATCTTGGGTGTTTTACCGGAATAAAAGTTGAAAAAATTCCGACAACGTAGGCTTCGGTTGCTGATAAAGGGAGTCGTGGAGAAGACATATATTTTGTTTTAGGGTTTTCTTGCTGAAGTATAGATGATGAAAAAGCAAGCATAATGCAACGTCTTTATATAGTGAAGAAGAGGGGTAATTATGGTGTTGACAGGCAATTTTAATTTAATGGCTTCTCCAGCTAAAGTGGATTTTTGTATGGTGAATAATGCTCCACCCCACTAACTTACTCATCTTACTACTTCATCATAACACGAACAACTGGTATCTTTAAAGACCATTATTATATGTGTATACTTCTTTACATAAGAGTGAGGTAGTGGTTAATTGAAATGTATACAATTAAGCCAATGAAGCCAAATGCAAAACTTGTTTAAAAGGTAAAAAAGTCATATAAGGTGCATGCCTAATAATATTATAAAGTTGTAAATTGCATGTGCGAAAAGATATAAGTAGAGTTATACATATAAGTCGAGTAATACATGTAATTTAACAACCAAAACGTTACGACTTGGAAGAGTTTGGCTCAAGGAAACATAAATGAACTTTGTCTTAACAAACGGAGGTTGTGAATTCATCATAACCTTTATTTCCCGCCTTGTATGACATTATGGTTCCCTTGTTGATTAAAAACATGTGAAATAACATAATACAATAAAAATCAAACCGAGACACGATGCATAAGTCACAATGTATGGCTTGTTATATATGTACTGTCTTAGTTTCCCCTTTACATTTATACAAAATCCTACTAAAAAGGTACTCGACTACTACATATTTTTCATACAAGTGATCCTAAGATAAAGAATATTATGCAAGTTAAGTTGACCAAAAAAACTATGATTTTATGCACATAGACTTATTTCATTTTAATGAGTATTAGACTAAGTATTTACATTAGTTCCATGTAATATAGCCTAATTTTCCTATGAAAACGCCAGTTCTTAGTCATTGACTAAGAATGTTCTTATGCTGATTAGCTAACAAGGATTTAAACTCACCTTCTTTTAAAATGTATGTTAGTTTATACAGATGCATATCAACTGATTCATTATTGCTACATTGCTACTTTTATGATAAAACTTTATTCTCATCAAATTCTTTTGCACCAACAAAATAAGGAAGTATATACATGATGGTCCCAAATATAAGTGTAAGGTAGTAAAGGATTTTTGGAATGCCTAATAAAATATAATAAATCCAAAAAAAATATATTACTTAAGGGACTTATGGAGAGGACAAAATCTGCCATTAGCGGCTTGATAATGACACACTTCAGGTTCTCTTTAGAGGTGTGTCAGCACCCGGACAATAACTACAAACCCAACTACTTGTTTATCTGGAGTACACTTATATGAAATTGTATTATGACATCAGCAAGTTTAGGGGTGTTATGAAATGTGAGGATGACTGATTTAGATATAGAATTAGTCATGTCATTAAAATGTATTTATTTATAATCTTGTGTATTAACGTTCTTCAAACTTAACTCCCAGCCTTTTCGAGAAAGCATTTTAAAAAAACATGTGGTAATTAGAAAACCTTCACGCAGTAATTGTTAAATATACCCAATAATACAGATAAAAAGAGGCTAAATGTTAAATAAGGCCCATTTTAAAAAGCCACATTAATATCATTTTAGCTTAAAGCCAAGTAATGGGTATTCATATTTTTGGGTTTTTTTTTTTTTTTTTTTTTTTTTTTTTGTTTTGTTTTGAACGGAATTCATATTATGCTTAATTAAAGCTAACACATAACTTATTGGAAATTAACAACTCGGAAATCCGTGGTTAACAAAATAAGTGATTCAAAACCAAATAGGAATAATTTGTTATGAAAAGTAACATATAAAAATTCGTGGCAACTAACAATAACAAAGTATGTAACTATGTATAGTCATGACGGATTAGCTATAACTTTAAATTTTAAAATTTTAGGCGTGATTTCACACCATTTTAATTAATTAAATAAAATAATATACTTAACAACATGTACTAATCCTATGTGACGCTTATTTTCACGCTTTACTCGAAACGCGTCTTAGTAAAAGAACTAGGAGTACGGGGATAGTTTACATAACAGTAGTGATCTAACACTTTAGCGCGGGGATAAAATTCTACATAAGAAAAAAATCTAAATATATAAAGAAAGTAGCTAATTGGTATCTTGTATTAAGTACATACAGTAATTAATAAAGTTAATCACTTCTTTACCATTGTGTTGTAATATAACATTGCATTATGAAAATTAAAACTAAGGGCAGGGTGAAGTTGCTTCAAAGTAAATGTTGATGTAAAGACATGGTATTTGGGTTGAAAATGGTGGATTGAAGATTCCCAATGAAGGAGCATTTAATCACCACACCTTTCCCTGCAACATTAGTTGTTTCCCTTTTTTATCCCACATATAATGACATTACAAAGGGTGATAAAGGAACCAAGCTCATCTTTTGTAAGAAAAACATGAGGACTTTTAATTTGGAAATTTTACATGCATCTTGTATAACTTAGCATTTACATTGTGTTACTTAAATTAGAAGATTTTGTTATTAAATAAGAATTTAACTTAAATTGGAAGACATTCTAGCCATAAAACCTGGAACCAGTGTAGGATAAACAAAAAAAAAAAAAACTAATTTATATGTTGTTGGTAAAAAACTCCTTAATCTTGATTATTCGTGCCTTTCCGTTTGAGAATGAAGAGAGTATATGTAAAATTATAGAAAAATAGGTATACTCAACTTGTACTAATCTTATTTAATTGAAATTTAAATCAGACTTACATTTGATGTTGGGTGGTTCATTTGATGCTGGGTGGTTCATTTGATGTTAAATATAATTTTTTTTTTATTTTTAAACTACTTTTAAACTTTTAAATATGACTTCTTAATTTTTAACTAGGATTTTTGTTAAATGTGTAGTTTGTCAGCAAGATATGTAACACACATTATAGTAGAAGTTGAAAACCAAAAATAAATGATTTGGTAGTTGGGTATAATTAATTTAAGGCTATTTTTTTCAACGAAATCTACTTGCATCACAGATTACCTGACTCAATAAGGAATGTAGGACCGGGTTATCCCAAATGCAAGCTTGACATTTATTCTATTGAATGATAGGTCCTACACGTCCATTTGAACGCTGAATTTGTTATTTTCCTTCTATAAGGGGGTTGGTTCTAACATACTTCCTTAACAAGCTTTGTACCCACTTTCCAAATTAAGTGCTAAACAAATTCAACACATGGCAAAGTGCAGCTACAAATCTAACACAGCTGAACATTTCGTAGTATTATAGCACTTAACGACAATTGTTAAAATATGTAATTCCTTTTGACCATTCCTATTTTAGAATGGTGGTTAATATAATGGCATAAATCCAACTTCATTTGAAGAGAGTAAATAATTTGTTGTATAATGACTGAAAAATCAGTAATGTACCCTATGAGATTATCCATTGATAAAAATTGATAAGTATTGGAGATTTTGCGTTTGTTTATAAGTAATATGTTTTTTGGGAAATAGAGTCTAGTCCTAGATTGGCCTAAGGTTTGAGCCGAAACATTAACGACGATATCTGACTTAGTAAAAGGGTACGTTTTTAAAATGAAAGACAATATAAACTAAGACAATAGTTTACCAAGTATTAATATCGGATAGTAAAAATATACCATACACGATAAAAAAGTTTTATGCGTACTTAGAATATATTTAAAAAAGTGTCATAAGAATTACTCAATCATTTAGTCAATATATTAGGAGAATGGTTAACTTATGTGTGCTTGTCGACAGTTCAACGATCATTTGAATATTATATGTAAAGTCTTTTTTTTTAATTTTTGGATATAAATGAAAGAAAGGATACGGTTTGTTTAGGAATAAAGATAGCTAATTAGGTAATGTAAAACAGAAACAGGATTATATAAATATACATGTAATCTCAATTATTCGGCCTAAGGCGTTCCTGTGTATTTGAAGAACAAAAATATTCAACAATCCAAAAAAAAAATAATTAGATACAACTGTAATACTCCGTACATATTGCATCTTTTACCTAAGGCCCACCAAAAATAAACTTTGTTTGACTTTTGTATCAAAGAAGTAAGAAAAATTGGCTAATGTAGTGCAGTTGGGTGTCGGAGGAATGGGCCCAATAAAAAGTCCAACCATACGCAAGTCTATCCTTTTTTTTCCATGTCTTTCTTAATCCGTCGTTACATATTTGTAATAACATATTTAAATCCTCAATTTTCCTAAAATTAAATACATACAAAAGAGTTAATAAAAAATTAATTTAAAAAAAAGGGTTGTTTTAGTAAAGCCGATGAAATCAAATTAATACGTGCCTTTTTTGTGTGGAATACTACAAAACTTTTTGAAAGATATATTCTTTATTTATTTTTCAAGATCTTGTATTTCATTTTTGAAAAACAAAAGACTAACCATGTAGTAACAGCATCACAGCTCTTTTGTTGTTCATTCCACTAATTCCATTAACCAAATTAGCCTTCTAATGTATCACCTATGTTACTCCACTCTGTTGCAGGAAATTTTGATTATAATAATGGTGACATATGTAGTAACATATTAAAATCCTAAAATATCTAAAAAGTAAAATAATAAAAAATAGTTAATTAAAAAAGGGTTATTATAGTAAAGCCGTTGAAATGAAATTAATACGTGCCTTTTTTGTGTAGTATACTACAATACTTTTTGAATGAAGCGTGCCACACACTCACAACAGTGTAGGCTTAGTTGTATTAATAAACAACTACAAAGGTGGGCCTAACTTATGGTTCTTATATAAACTATGCACATCCTTCACTTAACCAATCACTTATAACGTGTGACAATGAGTGCCACATCCAGATCTTCACAAACACCTAGGTCGCCACCCAAAAAAATACTTTGCCACCATGGTATTCCAGCCAAAAGAGCTACTTTGCGGAGGGGATCAAATACGGGAAAGCAATTCTTTGGATACCCATATTGGCAGGTTACTATTTAAAATGTACAATGTATTGGTTCATGCATTTATCTTAAATGATGTTTAAGTATAGATGCTTAAAGAAACGATAATATATTTTATGTAACAGGATGACAACAAAACTTGTGGTTTCTTCGAATGGGACAATGACCATAACACGAGTCCTATCCCGGATGAAGGCCTAGAAACCTTTACCGTTTGAAGTCAAAGCTTGATGACATTATAACCAAATCAGATGCACTCCATACTAGTGTTTTGAACGTCCAAAAGGAGATACATGAGGATATCGTGGAGGTGCTGCGACAATTTGCAATTTTCTAAGTTCAAGAGAAGTGGAAAACCAAGTTAATTAAATTACTTTTTGTAACACAAGCTTTTGTAATTTGATTGCTACTAGGTCTGATGTATTGAGTAAAAATGGAAGTAGTGTTTACTAATAATTTGCTTTTTTAACTGCTAATGGAAGCTAACTAGAGTGGCTATTGTACCTTACCGTAATTAAAATTGCATTAATGGTTTTAAATTATACTAATGTTCAATGTTCTATTATCCTTGAAATTTGTAGTCTACTTGATTGATTTCCTTAGTAATGGTGAAGTACTTTCATCAACTATAAAATTCAGCAACAAGTTAGTCCTTAAGCTGATGACAATTAGACTATTCACTAATAATTTACTCATTAAAATGTAATACGCAACCAAAAGAAATGTAAACATTTCATTAATATAATAATTTGCACAACAGGTGCAGTTAGACTTCATAGACTTTGACTTAAAAAAATAATAAAAACCGAAATTGCAACACTTAAAACAACATTAATAAAATACACTTCAATTTGACACAACAACCCTTAATGATACAAGACAACAAACAAAGACACATAATCCTTCAAGTTGTTGCATCAGTCCCAAACGTGCTTCTCAAACTTCAAAGAGCTTCCGACGCGATTCAGGGTGACCCTACAAAAGTAAAAGAGGATTTAGAAACGGGAGTGTTTAGTAAAGAATTTAACATTAATAAAAGGTTTAATGCAAAAAATTAATTTATTAAAATTAAATGCATAAACTACCTTGAAAAACATATCCGCCTTGATGAAAGTGGAGTGTATCTTATGCTCCTCAAAATAGACACTATCACCTTGCCACAAGGTCACAATGCCACCACAAATACCCTTATTAGGCTGACTAAAGTGGAAAGTATTGTTGCCAGGTAACTTAGAAACAAGTTGTGTAGTAGTTGCTAAGTTGTGCCTTGTTTCTATTAAGACAACAATAGATGGATGGTGTTTTTCATAAATAAGACGGAAGTTCTCAAGTAGAGAAGGCCTAGAAATACCCCTTACGTTTCAACATACAACATGGGCATCAAAAGGAATAGGGACACATGGGGGATTGACTAAATATTTTTCACTAGAACCATTAAAATGGGTGTGGTGTACTTTGTGAAATCTTGGAATGAATTGGGCATCAGTATCAAAAGAAACCACCACATGAAGGATATGGGGATAGAGAGGTAGTTTAATCACTTGAAAGGCATCGGTATAGGTTCCCATGCAAAGTGTGAGTGGAACAAGGTCAAGTTTCCAAACTGGATCGGTTAGGTCAATACCAGGCTTCGGGTCAAGCAAGTGAAGGGCAGGGCGAATAGTAATTGGTTGCAAATTGTCAGGGGTAAGTTTTTCTAAGAACCATCTAAGAAAAATATGAAACTCACACTTAAAGGGGTAAATGTCATAGACATGTGGTAAATGAGCTGGTTTTGGATCTCCCTCCGAGTTCTTATCTTTCATAACTAGGGTACTTAGTTGACCGAGGGATGGGGCACCTGGATTCAAGATAAGAAACGCTAGTGTTTCAAAGGTAAGAGATGTGAGCGACCCATTGGATGGATCTTTAAAGAAATACTCGTATGATGTGAAATCCATTTCTGGTTTGAGACTAGAAGGAGGGGTGAAGAACATTAAGCCTTATCCACCTGACTGGGTTCGTGCTCGGCGCGGCATTTTCAACGCAATGGGAATGGGATTTGGAAGGAAGAAGAAGTGTAGTGTGGTGGCAATGAACTAAACAAATACCCCTTTACATAGTACTTGATACAAGTAATAATGTGAGTGATTGTGAGTACATGGGCATAGTAGTACCACTTATAGTGGCTAGCCATGCAAGTCATTTCTTTCTGGGACCCACATATTACTTATCATGTGACTTATGTACTGAATGAGGTTGTAACCATTTGATCGAGAGTGGAAGTAGGTCGTTGGGACTACTAACCCTAACCAAGTTAGAAATTTATAATACCTAAACTTACACTAAACTAGTTAGTTGCAAGTAAAGGGTCGAACCAAAAAGGACTAAGTGTATTAATTTGTGCCAACTAGACTACTAGGAAAGGTCGTGAGATAGAGAGAGGTTAAACTAAACACAACTAAGAACAAACAACTAAAACTAGTGAAAGTGGAATCCAATCACATCAAAGTATTAAACAACATCATACAAATAGATGAAAATGACCTCGATTAGGAACATCAACACATTTAACTCACTCTCGCACAATTAAGCATGTTAATTATCCTATACTACTAAACTAATTCACTCTCGTGCAACTAGCCTAGCAAAGGTACGGATGAATTTAGGGCTCTCAACCAACTCACTCTCGCACAATTGATTGAAAGCACAATTAAGAGCATATAATCGATTAGCTAGAAAGATTCTAATCCATAAAAGCATCACCCATACACAATAATCAAGAAACAATTTCATACTAATCACAATCAATCATTCAATTCATTAATATAACCTTCATCCAATTCCCTAGAGCAAGACCTAAGCTAACATAATGAAGAAAGACATGGAAAACAAGGTAAAATAAGAATAAAAACAAGATTAAACAAACAAACTAATTAATCTACTCAAATCAACAAACAAAAAGCAAAAACTAAGAATTAATCAAAGAAATAAAGATGAGAGAAAGTTATAAAATGCTCATTGAATAGATGAGAAGAAGTTCCACAAAGTTGCTTCTTCAACCTCTCAAAAACTCCATGGAAATCCAACCTTTCTCTCTCTACAACTACTCCTAAACTAGAGAGAGAAAATCCTAATCTAACCCTAAGAGAGAAAATAAAAGAGGCTAAACTAATCTAATCTATCTAAAATAAAATGTTGATTGAAAGTTAAGAGAGTATTAACCCCAAAAGGGGTATTTATAATACAAGGAAAATAAAAGACAAATAAAAAGAAAACTAACAAAACTAATTAAATGACAAAACAAAGAATCAAAAGTAAGGAAAGGAAAAATAAATTAAAAAGGGGAAAAACAAACAAATCCCAACAAAAACAATCAGACTCCCCCAATTGCCCTTTCTCGTGGTTTCTCTGATTCTCATCATCAATTCCATTGCACGCATCTTCACCCTTCACCGTCATTAATCAGCAAAATCTTCATCAAGCATAACTAAATCGCGGCCGTCCGATTTTCAATAAGAGTCACGCGCGAAGCTCGTGAAATGGTTTGGTCGAACCATGGGTTGGTGCGGCCGAACTACGGGGTTAGTTCGGTCGAACCATGGGTGTGTTCGACCACACCTCTTCAAATTACAAAACCTCAAAAGTTTCTGACTCGTACTTCGACCGAACTCCAATTCGGTTTGCTCGAACCCAAATGAACTTGAATTGCTCTGAATTTGGGTGATACTTGTGCGAATTGATGTGGTTGATTTGGGTATGCGGTGGCTGGGAATTGCAGGGAAGAGGTGCAGTTAATTGTCGTGGTTTTGATGGACTGTTGTGTGTGGTACGGTGGTGTTACGATGCGCGAAGGAGCAGGAGATTGTGATGGTTGTTGCGGTGGTGATTGGTGGTTAACTGTTGTTGTTTTTTGGGGAATTGGGAGCAATTTGGCTGGTGTGTGTGGTGAATTCGAGGGCTAATGGTGGTTGTTGGCGGTTTGTGAGCTGCGGGTTGCGTGAGGGAGCAGTGCGTGAGGTGGTGAATGGAGGGGGAGAGGGGTTGCTGCTTGGTGTCGTGGTGAGTTGTTGCGGCAGGTTGTTAGTGGTGGTTCAGTGCGGTAGATTGGAGGTGAGTTGGAGTTGTTGCGGGCGTTGTTGTGGCTGTGATAGGTGGGTGCGTTTGATTGTGATTTTGGTGGCTGGTTGAAGGTGCGGTTTATGGGAGCAGGGGAGCTACTCTGGTGGTTGTTTGGTGTGTGGAAGTGGCTATTGACTTTTGACATGAATTCGGAAACTGAACTCACTTGACATAAAACCCGAACACCTACACACAAAACCGAAGAAAGGGATTGAGAAAAATAAAATAGAACTAAGTAACCCGAACACACCTACAACCAAAAATCGACACGAGGATAGAACAAAATATAATAAAATAAAACGAAGTAAAAATAAAATAAAATTAGTAAAACAAAATAAATGATTAAATTAAAACAAATAAGAAAATGTGAGAAACTAGGAACTTATTATATAAGAAGAACTAAAAACTTAAAATATAAACATAGAAAATAATAGAAATTAAATAAATTAAGAAAATAAGCTAAAAACTATTAAAAACTACTAAAATACATAAAATAAAGATAAAAGATGAGAATAAGCAAATAATAGAAATAAAGAACAAAATGAGCTAAATTATTTGAAAATAAGCCGAAAAATGACTCAATAAACACCCTAGAAGTGACATAAAAGTCACTTATCAAACTCCCCCAAGCTAACATTTTGCTCGTCCTCGAGCAAATTAACATGAAACACGAGAGAAGGAGAGTGAATTATTCAAGCAAAGCTTAGACACTAACTAAAGGGGAATAAGAATGTACACTAACTCAATTTCGTAGGAATCATGGTCAATTTTAGCAACTAAAGACAAGCCCTTTAAACCCCTAGATCGCCCTAGAGGACGAGTGTGCTCTCGTGAGGGTGTCCTAAGAGTTTAACCCACAACTCTAAACAAAAACCAAGGCAAGGCAATAAAAATAAAAGAAAAAGAAACATAAAAAAGAGATAGAAAACACAAAGTTCATATTTGGACAAGAGATAGGAACAAGCACCAATGAATGCAAACCTTTCTAAATAGACAAATGTATGCACGTTCCAAGATGTCAATGGTTGATTGAAACATAACATATGCTAAGAATAGAGAACTAATGGGGACACAATCCACCCTAGCCCCAACCAATCGGGCCGCGTTCTCTCCACTAGGTTCAAATCAACCCTTAAGCTAGCTTCTCATGATTCCACGAAGGAACCGGAAAAAGATAAAGAAATGAAAAACTTTGAGAAGGTAATCCCGACATCTCAACTATGCATACTCTCTCCATAGGTTTGAAGTCAATCTCCCTCCACCGTTCTTTGACCTGACCCCACTAAAGCCTAAGGGTCTTTTATTGGGTTGTAACGTAAGGCTAAGGGTTAAGGCGGAGTAAAAATTTGAAAATTTTGGTGATATTTCCTAAGTGAAGCAAAAGAGTAGCCTACTCTCAAAAACAAACTTAAGAAGTCACAAAATATCAAACAAAAATACCAATAATGCCATCTCCCCCAAGCTTATTCAACACTAACACAATATATACCAAAACTGAATTAACGCTCCCTCCCAAGTTTGAACGAAGCATTGTCCTTAATGCTTAAACTAGGGAAGAAAACGAAACTAAACTAAAATATTTTTGTGTTTTTTTTTTGATGTCCTTGCCTTTTTTTTTTTTTTTTTAACTATGGACGGCTTTTTCTTGAAACTTCATTTGATTTTCTTGAATTGCATCTTTCTTCTCAAATTTTTTTGCATTTTCTTTTCAAGCTCAACTTTCAATATCAAACTTAAACCAATTCACAAAATGTCTTATTCAATTTCAACACTCTCAAAACTCAAACCTCACATGCCAATGCTTCACTAACTAAAAGGGTTGGTAAACATAGGCCATTGGGTTTGTAATGTGGTTAAGACAAGAAAGGGAAAATTAGGCTCAAATTGGTTATCAAGTAGGTTAATGCAAAGTAGAAAATCAAATTTGTAACAAAACAAAAATAAGATAAAGAAAAATGATAAAATGTGCCCTTTTCCTCCCCTAGAGTGGCTCGGTCACGATCTTGGGAGCTAGAGGTCAAAACAAGGATTAAGACATGCATAGTCAAGGATCCTAAATAGCCGCTCAACAAGGTGATGAAGGCTAGAACAAAGAAGCACACAAGGGATTATAACCAAAAAAATACCAACCAAAGGTTTCAAATCCACTATAGTGGGCAACTCCATCTTACCACATTCCCGTGAACTAAGGCTTCATGGACCCCTAAAAGTTCTTAACCCGACTACCTTAGCATATAGTATCCTAGAGTCAACCAATGACACTCTCAAACCGTGCATACATTTACCACTTAGGAAGAAAAACATTCAAGGATTCAAGTCCTAATTCAAAATGTCTAAAATAAGAACAAACAAAACACATTTTGCCAAAATTACCTTGAAAGTAAACAAAAATCTTTTTAGATTTTTCAAAATAAATGAAAAGACATGGAAATGCATATACTCAAGTGCATGGAATAATGATGAGTGACATTTTTGTCGCTCTTAGGACAGTCTTTTCTAGTAGTTTTAGTAATAATTCGGTCCATTTTAGTATGTTTTTGCTATGATCCGCCTAGTTCGAGTATTCTACCTTTGTGGCGTGTAATGTGTACTCATATGGTTTAGGTAGTCTATGCTCCCCCCCCCCTTTCGTTGTATTACGCCTTGCTTTCCTGTTCCATGATTGCAGGTGTATGCCGTTGATTCGGAGATGGAAGGAACAACGGCAAAACGGGAAGAAATCCAGACCAGGCAAATGGCGCGGGCGCGCCACCAGAGGACCGGGCGCACCACCTTTAGGCGCGGGCGCGCATCCCTTGAGCGCGGGCGTGTTGATGAGCTGGACCAACCATTAAATACCCACTTTGGAGCGAGCGCGCATTTCTAGGAGCGGCCGTGCCATCATTGTTAGGCGCGGGCGCGCCTGTCTGTGCTGATTCAAATCCCGGTTTCAGCCCAAATTAACAAAAGGGGAGGCAAAACGGCTAACTAGGGACAACATTCTATCATAGAGATATTTTTTGAGCATAGAAACCTTAGAGGAGAGCTTTTAAGGAATTTTTCTAGGTTTTTTGTTTTAGTCACTTTTGTATTGAACAATCTTGATAGTTTTTAGTGTAATTTTCATTGCCTATCAACATTAGTTTTACTCTTAGTTTTTGAAGAAGTAATTTTGCAACATTGATGTATGGTCAAGCTTGGAGATTGAATGATGTATGGCTCTTTATTTTGATTTCAATGAAGGTTTTGGTACATTTCTCTATTTTCTCTTGTTTTTATGATTAAAGTTTCTACCTTTGTTAGTTTAGCTGATAAAAACTTTGTCTTTCTTACTATTCCATTGGTTATAATGTTGCTTAGTATGATTGTAGTTGTAGTTATAACTAGTGAGTAGTTTCTTGTTGCTAGGGGTTTGGTGAAGATATGCTTTGAGTTTGATGTATGCTAGGCTAGGTTAATTTGGAATATTTGTGATTAAATCTTCCTTGTGCTTATACTTATTAGCCACTCCATGTTTATGGCCATATGCATGTTGTGGTTGAATGACGTGAACTAAATCGTGACGATAGTGCGACTTAGGAATAGTCATTAGGTGATTGATTATTGCATGACCTTAGCTTGTATGCCTTACGATGATAGTGTGAGTGTATGCTAGCTAGGAAATCTCTTAATCCCGATAGGTGATTAGAGAGTATTCTTGATATTGCCTTGTATGAGTTGCTTGGGTTACATGTAAACCTATTTTCCGATGCCTAATTCCGTTGAATTCATAGCATGTTTGATCCTTCCCCCTAGTGCTTTTTTTAATTGTTATTCTATCCCCTTTAGTCATTACTTTACCCACCATACTTCTTGATCGAATTAGATTAACATTAGGAGATAAATAGCGGTGCTTAATCGTTTCCCTGTGTTCGACCCTTAACTTGCCTCTATGCTCTTTTAGTTGCATGTTTAGGACTACAAATATCATTTGATAGAGGTGTCTTAGTAACGACCTAAAACACCGCCTGTCAAATTGGCGCCGTTGCCGGGGATCGAACCCGGGTCACCCGCGTGACAGGCGGGAATATTTATGCCACTATTTAGATCCTCTAATCGCGGTATTTTTCTACGTTTGTCCCTTGTTTGTACCCCTTTTGCTCCGTTTATCTCTTTATTATGTTTTTGTGCTTTTCCTCGTGTTTTGTAGGCTTTTGGAGTTGATTTTAATAGAATGAAGAGCTTGGAGAATTGGAGTTCATTTGAAGAGCTACAAAGGAAGTTAAGGAGCAAGCAAGCAAGGTCATGCGGACAGCGTGGGTCGCGCTTTCAGAATGGCGCGGGCGCGCCAAACCCAGCGCGGGCGTGCCTTACATTGGGGTCGAAAATATTGAAGGAGGCAGAATGTAGGCAGGATTTGGGCGCGGCTTAGGCGCGGGCGCGCCTAAGATAGGCCGGGAGCGCAAGGGCCTGAACTCCAAAACTGACCTTTGTTAACTCCTTTAGCCATAACTTTTGATCTACACATTGAATTGAGGTGATTCAAATTGAGTTGGAAACTAGACTTGAAGAGCTTTCCAACGATAGGTCGCACGCCAAAAGAAGCCTCCTAGAACAGAAGTTATGGATATTTGAATTTGAATGTTGCTGCCAGGCCGAAACCCAGATTGGCGCGGGCGCGCCATTCTACTGCGGTTCTATTTTTAGCCCGATTCTCTCCTATTTTTGGGGAAGTTTTGATGGTGGGTTTATTTGGGGGTTTTCTCTCTCCTCTTTGAGGGGTTAAACCCTAACATCTCTCCATCAATCTTCACATAAATTAGGCTTAGATTTAGTTTTAATCTTTGTTTTTATACTTTGTAATGTAGATTAAGAGTAATTTAGGGTATTTTAGAGAGAGAAAGTGAAGAGCTTCAATGGTGGATTGAAGAAGATGAAGATGCAAAGTGACATTGTTTTGGATTCCTTTTCAATACTTCAATGAGCATTCTAAACTCTATCTCATTTATTGTTCTTTCTTAATTTCTTGCTTGATTAGAGTAGTTGTTTAGTTTAATTGCTTCTCTTTGTTCTTCTTGCTGGGTTTTGTGTTAATTGTTCATGATTAGTGAGTAATTCCCTTTACTAAGGGATTGGTGATAGCATGTGGTGAATCTTGAATGTATTAGGCTAGACAAATGTTGGTTATATGTGATTAAATATACCTTATAACCATGTTTTACTAACTACTCCATGTGAATGGCCAATCATGTGTTGTAATTGGGTGGATTGAACTAAGTTATGACGATAGTGTAACTTAGGGATATCCATTAGGTGATCGATTCTATGCAAAAACCTTAACTTTCACAGCTTATGACGATAGTATGAGCATGTGTTAAGTTGGGAAAGGCTTTGACCCCGATAGGTGGTTAGATGGTATTGTTGGTATTGCCTTATATGAGATATTTGGTTTGCATGTAAACTCATTTCCATTGCCTAACTTTATTGAAGATCATTTTCATGTTTGACCCTCTCCCTTGGTGTTAGTTTAACTTATTATTAATCTCATTTTGTTTATTGTTCTATCCATCCTATCTCTTTGACCTAGCTTAATTGGTGGTGGTGTTGATAGTGTTTATGTCGTCTCCGTGGTTCGACCCTCTACTTTTCACTAAACTTGTTTAGTGTAGGTGTAGGTTTATAAATATTGTTTGGTTGAGGGTAGTTAGTCCAACGACCTAATTATCCTTCACCAAATAAATGAATCAACATCCCACCAAACATGATAGAATACCCTCCCCCCAAGCTTGAGTGAGACAATATACTCAAATATAAACAAAATAATCCATGGGAGGGGAAAAGAAAGAAATCAATCCAACAAACCAACACAAGTCCAACGAGTCACCAACCATTAGAGAAAGAGCTAGGAAAGATATTACCGGATATTGGTGGGTGTAATTACCCGCAAATGAACCAATTTAACCTTTCAAAGCCAATTTCCTCTTGAATTGAATCTCGATTTCCATATGCTAGCAAAAATAGGCATTAAAATTCCTTAATTCTTGATCCAAACCAATGCATAAGTGTATATCAAGTTATGTACCTAGCAAGGGGCACACAAACATTTCCATGAGAGAAAATCTAATCTAAAAAGAAAATAAAATGAAAGCAAAAAAAACCTCGGGTTACTTCCCGAGAAAGGCTTGTTTAACGTCCAAGTGAGACCACTCTAGTAAATAATATTGCAACGAACGCAAGAGCTTAACAAATGCACTACTACATATTTCATATGATAACAAGTAGGCAAATGACGGGAGGAGCACGTGCAACAAGATTATTGCACGTAAGTGAGGAGGAAGATGCCAAAAGAAGGAAGAAAAATCAAGAAAATAAGAAGAGAAAGAAGAAGAAAAATAAGGAAAAGAATAAAAAGGCAAAACCTCCTCAAAATCTTTTTGGGTGGCTCAATCACCCATTTCCTCAATAATAGGAGGATGAAAAGAAAAAGTCTCATCAAACAAGAGAAGGTCCTCAATAGGCTCTTTGACAAAAGAAGGGAGGAACATGGGATAGTAGGAGAAGTGGTAAAATTTCCTTGAGAAAGGGACATGAGGAAGGGGAGGAGAAACAATGGTCTCACAAAGCCTCACATCATCAACTAGGGCATGAAAATCAATCATAGAATCCTCAAAAGAACACTCATGACTCAAATGTCCCTCAAACAAAAACTTTTCAATAGAAATAACCTCATCTTCTTCTCTATCACAACGATGAACAACAACTCCCTCAAGATCCTCAAAGCCTAGAGTCTCTAAACCATGCATGAAAGGATAAAGGTTTCTCTCAAACTCATCCCTTTCCCATGAAGCATTGCCAATGAAGTCTCTCAAAAGGCTATAATGTTTTGTTACACCTTCAATGAACATACTAGCTGATTAGGGGATTTTGCTCCCACCAATCGGAATGTGCCACGTGGGCCAATCAGGTCCTGCCACGGCGACTGAGTTACACCAACGAACACTCATAGTCACTCCCTCAAACTTGGTATGGAACTTAAAAGGTTTGAGTAGACCGCCTGTTTTTAACAAACAGCGGCACTCAAACCCCTATTCCTACTAGGTAACCTCTTGAGTTAATAGCCAACAAACATTGGCGAATCAAGGGGTCTAGCCGGCCTCCGCCGCCTGGTACCTCTACTACTCAAGCAAGAGTGACGGCGACTGAGTAACACCAACGTTAACTCATAGTCACTCTCTCAAACTTAGTATGGAGCCTAAAAGGTATGAGTCGTCCGCCTGTTTTTAGCAAACAGGGGCTCTCAACCACTACTCCTGCTAGGTTAACAACTTATGAGTTAAAAGCCAACAAACATTGGCGAATAAAGGGGAACAACCGGTACCCACCGCTTGATACCTCTACTACTCAGTTCCTTGGCAACTAAGTAACAATCCTGTTCACTTGGTCAGACCACTTTCCTACTTGGTTAAATACCGATTGGATAAATGGCCGACTGATCGTCTATCCTGGAAACAGACAACCAGTCGTCCAGGGGCATAGGCGGCGTGACTAACTATCCGTACCTGTCTGCAACTATCGGCCATGTAAAACAGTCGGTCTAGTGAACAATTGGATATTAGAATATTCAATACTTAGACAAATTTGAAGCAAAACAAAAATTCATTAAAAAGAAGCCGGTCATTAAAGACCGGCAAAATATTCAAAGCCCCGGCCCCCTGGCCGGGTAAATACAAAACAAACGGCACGCAGGCCGTGGAAAGAATACATAAAGCTTAAGAAGGGGGCAGATCTTCAATATTAGCAGCTGCCGCCTGGTCAGCACTCTTCTTGCTGGACTCGGCTTCAGCTGCATCCTTTTTTGATGCATTACCCCCAAGCGGCACAAGCGCCACTACCGGCTCCTCCTCCTCCAACGCTTCCTCCAACGCCTCTTCCTCAGCAGCCGCCAGGATCTCTTGATTATATGTATCAGAACACTGGCGGTACGTTTTTTCCCAAGAGGCAAAGTCGGCATTGGGGAAGAGGCGGCCCCAAGTCATGCGCTGGATTTGAGCGGAGTCTTCCATCATCTACCGGACCAGCTCTTTCTTCTCTTGCTCGGCCTTTTTCGAGAGCTCCTGAGTAAGACTCTTCTCCTGGGTCACTAGGCGTTCCTTTACGTTGGCCAAGGATTTCTCCAAGGCTTCGTATGAGTACATTTTTAGGCGAAGAGGTTTCAGCTCGGCCTTGAGATTGGTGATGGTCGCCTCCAGCTCGCCATTCCTCTTCTGGGCCGCCTCTAACTGAGCCCGAACAGCGGCGGTAGCCTGCGCCTGATAATAAAGAATATCAATGGTCAGAACTTCATTTTGGGCAATTTGAAACATTGCCTTATCACAGTCAGAGGCGGCCATAGCTTTTGCAGCCTTTACCTCTTTGTTCTTCCGGTCAAGCGGCTTGCGAAGGCCGTTCTCGGAGCAGGGCCTAAGTACAAAGGAACAGGCGTCAGTTTCCAAACAAAAAGAAAACAGGCGTCCTGGAATTCAAATACTCAAAAATATGCTAAGTATACCTCAGCAAGGACCCCTGCAATCCCGTCTAGGTCAAGGGTGCCGACACCCCTGACCGCCTCCCTTTCAGCTGGAGGAACGGCTCTGATCATAGACTTGGCCACCTCTACCAAGTCAGGCTCCTGAGGGCCGGCTGCATCAAGCATAAACAAACGGATTAGACCTAGTAAAAAAGGGAGCAAGTTTAAAATTTACAAGGACAACGTCATACTTCTAGGCGGCCCAGTTGGAGTTTTAGAAGAAGTGGCCGGCTGTTTCTCAGCCGCCACATGTTTCCTGGCAGATCCAGGAGAGCTCGCAACAGCCGTCCTCCGGGCCTTGGGGTCCGGCTGTTGGGAAGAAGAAGCCCTTGGAGCACCCGTCTAAAAAAAAAAAAAGAAAAAAAAAAAAAAAAAGTCAGTATTTGCATAAACACAACTCCAAAAAGAGGGTGAAAGGTTTGGAGCTCACCAAGGGTGCCCCCCTCTTGGGGGAGTCGGTTGAAGCTTGTTGCATGATGGAGGCCCGCAACATGGCCGCCGCAGTCTTGGAGGCGGTGATTTTGCTCATGGCGTCATCTGCAAAAACAAACAGCAAAGTTAAATAAAAGTCATAACAAGAAATGTATGGAACAACAGAGTATTCGACAGGCCGAATACCTCTTGAGCAACGACTGCTGAGGCCACAGGAGGCCAAAAAGTATTCTTCGTAGAGCCATTTGAAGCTCGGGACGCAGTGCAGGGGTACTTGCTCTCGTACCATTGAAGTAGAGTCGACCCTCGACTCTACTATAAAGAGTCCTTTATCAAGGATCTCTTTCTTAGCCTTGGGGGGAACAGACGGCATGCTACGGCCGCCTGCAAGAAGGGGCGGGTTCCTGTTCCACCTATTGAAGCGCTTGTTCAGCTCAGTGTTTGAACTCTCAATGATGAGGAAGGTGCTCCGCCAGTCCTTCCACTTGTTTGCTTTACCTCTCGTCATGAGGTAGCCCCTGTGGCTTGTCAATTGATACCAGCCGGTACCGTCTGCCTTAGGGGTCCGGCTGAGATAGTTCATATGGGCGAAAGCCTCGAAGCTCGGCTCCACCCCGTGCAGTTCGCACCCGGCCACATAGCCGAGTACGTTGACCAGGAGTTTGGGGCTAACTGCCATAACCCCAACTCATACCCATCCAAGATCCGCTGAACAGCCGGGTGTAATGGGAAGCGCAGCCCAGCCTTAATGGCCGCCTCGTAGCAGCCAAAGCAGGCGCTATCATAACTGGTACCAGCCGGCCAGACGACTGTGTCTTCTGGATCCGGCACGAACACTAAAAAGTCGGGGCCCATGGTGTGGTTTGCAATAAAGCTCTCCACTTTCTCTTGCATGGCTGTGATCCGGCCCCAAGGTACCGTGCAATAGTAGGGGGTATTTTGCTCTCGGTAAGAGGCGGATGGCTCCGCCCAATTGTCCCCCTTCTCAACTACGTGAGAAAGCCTCGCCTCTTGCAGGCGGCTGTTTTTCTCTTCTGTTTCCAAAGAAGCATGGCCAGAAGAGCTTGACTCGGAATCGTCCTCTGACGAGTCCGAAGAGGACGACTCCTCCCCTCTCCCGGAGGGGCCCGCCTCCTCTCTTTGAAAAGGAGCTGAATTGTTAACTGTTAAATGGGAAGGGGTCACTATGACTCCTCCCTCAGAATTGCCGGCTTTCAGGCCGCCTTGTTTCACTTCCACATCTGGCGCCTAATCAGATGTTTCACTAATCGGCACCCTGTGGGAGGAGCCGTCTGAATTTGAGATCCTAGCAGTCTTTTTCGTTCTGGCCATTCTGCTCTGCATAGACACAGATACAGTCGGACTTTGTATAAAGGGCAAAGATGGGTCCGGAAAAGGGCAGGCGGCACTCCTAGTCCTAGATTCAGCCGTCCCCGGTGACCGGCTGATCACTAACCTAGGTCGTGTCGTGTGCTTCCGTGGTGCCATTTCAAAAAATAAAAAGAAAATTAAGAGTAAGAGAACCGACAGTTACCTGAACGAGTGACGGTTGGTGAAGTTCTGAAAATCCTTTGCAGTTGGCTTGTCAGAACAGGCGGTAGGAAGAAAAGGTCCAAAATGTCAGAGCAAGTTCAGGGGTCCGAATGTTCTCAAAAAGTTCTCAAGTGTGAAAATGACTCAAGACAACTCTCCCTTATATAGGCGAAGTGAGAAGACGAAGGGTCACTTTCAGAATTCAAAATTTGGGCGGGAAAATCTCTCGGCCTTTCATCGCCTGTTACAGTGCGGCACCTGTCACAGGTAACACGTGACAAGTCACGTGCCACCTGTGAGGGGCAAATGATTAGGGGATTTTGCTCCCACCAATCGGAATGCGCCACGTGGGCCAATCAGGTCCTGCCAAGTGTCCCCCAGATGGAACTGTCAGGGCATGCCACGTGGCACGCGCTTATTCGTCCACTATGATCCTGTTATGTCATGACACGTGGCATACTCCATGCCTAATGGAGAAACCGGCCACCCAGGCCCAACTTCCGAGGGAAGCCCAATTAGCCCTAGGTTAACCTAAACCTAGGATTGGCACGTTTCCCAAGGTTATAAATACCTCCCTTAATCCTCATTAAGGGGGATTACGGAAAAAACACATTGATTACACACAGAGTTACAGGCTGATTACGCTAAAAACTCACACTAAACACTCTCACCTAGAGAGACCCACTCACTTTAATTTCCGCATTAATTACTCCTTAATCAAGTACTAACTTGACCGTTGGAGGCGGAGCTCCCACCACCAGGAGTCTCCGTTATTTTGCAGGTACAGGCGTCCGGTTCCAGTCTCGGAATTGTAACTCTCCCGCAGGACATCAGAAAACCCCGAAACACTAGCCATAACCTCAAATGAGTCCAAAGACTCACGGATAGAAGGGTCACAAACATGGAATTCTCAAAATCGATATTTTCTTCATTCACAACTCTTCCACCATCACTCAAGGGACTCTTAATCTCTCTTGATTTCTCAAACTCACCATCATCATCCTCATGAACTCCCTCATTCAAACATGAAGATGGCTCACTCACATCCTCACCAAGGGAAGCTCTCAAAGGGGGTGAAAAAGGGGAAGGATGTCATTCAAGCTCAAATGGGGAAGGATAAGAATCAAAATCCTCAAAAATCCTCTCATCAAAAGAAAATCTCCCCTCGCCTTCACACCCTTGCCCTACATCATCCTCAACAACACTCTCACACTCCAAGTGAGGTGCCTCACGTCCATCTAAATCAAACATAGCACTCATTACTTGGGCAAGCCTCACTTCTCTCAAATTTTGTTCCTCTTGAAGCTGTTGGAGTTGTTGGGTGAGATATTGCATTTGAGAGAGAATTTGGGCATCAATGTTATTGGGTTGAGGTTTATGAACAAAATCAAATTACATATCATCAAAATTAGCACAAACCTCATCACAATGAGCATATGAGGGTAAGGGGTCAACTTGCATACTTGGATCATCACAAGGCACATAAAAAGTATCAAGAGAATTCATGCAAAAATTAAAAGAATCTTGACATTGAGAATCAAAACAAGAAACATGAGATTCTCTATCATAATAATCCCTAGCAAGCCATGTGAAGAAATTCCAAGCATCATGCATAGACAAATGACAAAATCTACCATTATTCATGTCCTTAACCATTCCCCTATTATACTCATTCATGCCCCAATAAGCTATACCACAAGCATCACTAAGAGAACACCCATGGTAACTAAGGAAACCATCTAGTCTTTCAAAGTAAGCATAGAAGGGTTCACCATCAAATTGAGGAAAAGATAAGAATGCCATTTTATACAAAGAACAAAGAAAATAAAACAAAAATCAAATAATATACAAGAACCTAGCTAATCTAATCAACACAAACTAATGAACGCCTTAGTCCCCGGCAACGGGGCCAAAATTTGATCGAGGGTGGAATTAGGTCGTTGGGACTACTAACCCTAACCAAATTAGAAATTTATAATACCTAAAATTACACTAAACTAGTTAGTGGCAAGTAAAGGGTCGAACCAAAAAGGACTAAGTGTATTAATTTGTGCCAACTAGACTACTAGGAAAGGTCGTGAGATAGAGAGAGGTTAAACTAAACACGACTAAGAACAAACAACTAAAACTATGGAAAGTGGAATCCAATCACATCAATGTATGAAACAACATCATACAAATAGATGAAAATGACCTCGATTAGGAACATCAAAACATTCAACTCACTCTCGCACAATTAAGCATGTTAATTATCCTATACTACTAAACTAATTCACTCTCGTGCAACCAGCCTAGCAAAAGTACGGAAGAATTTAGGGCTCTCAACCAACTCACTCTCGCACAATTGATTGAAAGCATAATTAAGAGCATATAATCGATTAGCTAGAAAGATTCTAATCCATAAAAGCATCACCCATACACAATAATCAAGAAACAATTTCATACTAATCACAATCAATCATTCAATTCATTAATATAACCTTCATCCAATTCCTTAGAGCAAGACCTAAGCTAACATAATGAAGAAAGACATGGAAAACAAGGTAAAATAAGAATAAAAACAAGATTAAACAAACAAACTAATTAATCTACTCAAATCAACAAACAAAAAGCAAAAACTAAGAATTAAGCAAAGAAATAAAGATGAGAGAAAGTTATAAAATGCTCGTTGAATAGATGAGAAGTAGTTCCACAAAGTTGCTTCTTCAACCTCTCAAAAACTCCATGGAAATCCAAGCTTTCTCTCTCTAAAACTACTCCTAAACTAGAGAGAAAAACTCCTAATCTAACCCTAAGAGTGAAAATAAAAGAGGCTGAACTAATCTAATCTATCTAAAATAAAATGTTGATTGAAAGTTAAGAGAGTATTAACCCCAAAAGGGGTATTTAGAATACAAGGAAAATAAAAGAAAAATAAAAAGAAAACTAACTAAACTAATTAAATGACAAAACTAAGAATAAAAAGGAAGGAAAGGAAAAAGAAATTAAAAAGGGGAAAAACAAACAAATCCCACCAAAAACAATCAGACCCCCCCCCCAATTCCCGTTTCTCGTGGTTGCACTGATTCTCATCATCAATTCCATCGCACGCATCTTCACCCTTCATCGACATCAATCAGCAAAATTTTCATCAAGCATAACTAAATCGCGGCTGTCCGATTTTCAATAAGAGTCACGCACGAAGCTCGTGAAATAGTTCGGTCGAACCATGGGTTGGTGTGGTCGAACTACAGGGTTGGTTCGGTCGAACCATGGGTGTGTTCGACCACACCTCCTCAAATTACAAAACCTCAAAATCTTTTGACTCGTACTTCGACCGAACTCCTATTCGGTTTGCTCGAACCTAAATGAACTTGAATTGCTCTGAATTTGGGTGATGCTTGTGCCAATTGATGGGGTTAATTTGGGTTTATGTCACCATGACCATGTCTTAAGTTCAAGCATGAGTCATCCTTTCCTTTATATGAGTTGGGAGTCCACTTTATTCCGAAATTCTTCTATATATTCCCATCTATATTTTTTCACTCTCTACATACTTTGTCCATACCTATCATTCTCCCCTTTCTTACATGATCTCTTTCCATCTATTGTATGTTGAATAGAGCTTGAGTCAAAAATGAAAAACTTACCCCTAACTTCCCTTTTCCACAGCACTTGATTGAGGAGAGAAGAGTGTTTAACCAAGACAACATTTTTTGTATCACTCTTTGTTGGAGGAAAAAGGGTCGTAATAATGGCTAGTGAAAAAGAAGTTTTCATAAGTAATACCGAGGAAAACTCGTCTAGTTTGGGAGAGCAAGTTCATGAACTACACAATATTGTTGTCATGCTCATGGGTGCAATAGAAGAAATAGGAAACCGGATAATGATTATTGAACAAGGTTCTCATTATCAAAACTGAAAGGACAAAAAAGAGGATCACTATTTTTCCTTTTCCTCTCGTGAAAAATTTAATGAAAAATTCAATGCTCCTAAGCCGCGAGCAAAGCGGACCATTGATGAGTACAGACCAATAGGAATGACTTATAGCGAAGCTTTCAACTACCTCTAAGGCCAAGGTCTCATTCACCCTATTGGTCCAATTCCAGATCCAGTACCCGAGAGATGATCTTCCAATTGGGACCCAAAATCCTATTGTCAATATCATAGAGGCCATGGTCACACCACTGAAGAATATATCGCCCTCAAGGATCGTGTTGAAGACCTAATTGATTCAAATCTCCTTCATGTTCCTCCGAGCAACAAGAAGGTCAAGATTAGTAGAAATAACAACAGTGGCTGGAAAGGAAAGAGGAACGACCATCCTTCCTCTTCCGTAAACACCTACTCTTGTAATAATGATCTTCCTTTGACCTTAATGAAGACTTAGCCATGGATAATCAAGGACCTAGAACGCAACTAAACAAGAATTTTGCTCTCATTGGGATTAGCTATTATATTGCTTTCGATCGACTCCATTCTAAGGGACTCATTACTCCCATTAAACCTATTCAAGATCCCCCACCTGAGAAGAGACTACCTATTAGGGACCCAAACGTACATTGCAAGTACCATCATGCTAGGGGTCATACTATTGAGAGCTATTGGAAGCTAAAAGAGGTCATCCAATATCTAATTGATAATAAAAAGCTTCCCACACCTCTAAATGGCAAGAATACTAGGCGATGATTAAATAAAGACACGAGGCGAGCTTCAACGACATGATTTTGTGACCTCTTTTTCAATTTCTGTTATTCATCCTTTCCACAATAAGTCTAGCATAGGCACCTTTTATTTTCCTTAGATCTTATTTTGTAGGTTTTTTCTTTTAATTAAAATGAGCATTTCTTTTCTTGAATATGATTATCGCATTGCATTGTATTAAAAAAAAATCCATGTCAAACTAAGCACATGTATACCAATTTTTTGAGGCACCCCTTGTAGCCACATCATATCACCTTTCACCCTTCAAATATGCAATCCTTTCTTGATAAACCACTTTGAGCCTCGTTTAACGATAGACCTTTCTTTCTTCGACCTACATCTACCTAACCTTGAGATGGGATGATGTGCAATTTATGCAATTTTCAAAGAATAAAAGCTTGAGTAATTTAAAAAAATTAAAATAAGCAAAAATGATAAAAGTGTACAAAAGGGAATGTGTTCCAATGTCTTTGATATGAATATATATTTGATAAGAACACGTCTCAGATTGCGTCTCTTATCGAGTTCTAGGTACCGTGTCTGTGAAACATGAACACCAAGTGAGTGATAGACCGCATGATCGGGATTACCCACACTGATCCAAATAAAAAATGATAAAGTGAAAAAAAAAGATCAAAAAACATAAAAGAAAGTGTTCAAAAGTGAGGAAACCTCAAGCATACAAATACAAAGATTCAAAAGCAGGGTTGCACACCTTGGGGGCTTATCTAGGGTCTTGAGCCTTTATCCCCTTCTTCTTCAACCTTTAGCCTAACCACGTTACAACCCTTTAAATATCTCTTTGAGGTATACACATACTTGTGCGAGGTTCGCTAGAGCAACGTTCGGCCTGATTTCTAATGGATACGTAGGAAACCTCACATTGAGGGGAGGTCGTAATAGAAAATGCATTCATATTTACATTCATAATTGATCATATCAAGAGATCTCTAATGCTCATCCCTTTCCATTTAGAGCTAGACATGGGGGATTGATCCCTACATCATTAACTTACCTAGTTAGTTGACTCCTCTTAAAATAATAATTTTCCTAACCGTGAGCCTTTGCAGCCTAACCTTAGTATCAATTTCACACACATCACATATACATGCCAAAACAGTACTTCCCTTAGGAATCTTTTGTCACGAAATCTTAGCATAAAGTGGAAGCATACCTTGTCATCATTGCATCACGAAGTATGAAGTTCTTAGCCTCCGTGCCTAAGTTACCTATATACTTTCATCCAAAAATTAACAATGGAGATAGCCTAGGATTTTAGAATATTCACACCCTAAGATACGACATTGATCCAGACATTGGTTAAAGCTCATTCAACATGCACCTTGAAAAACATCACTTCTTCCTTTTTGTGTCTTTCTTTTTCGGGAGAAAATCGATACCCTCCACAGAAATGATAGAATATTTTGTTTTTTTTGCGTTTTCGAGTCACACATTGAGTCATGAGTCAACACTTTGCACACACGAGGTGAGTCATCATTTAGTCAAGTACATACCTTGAGTCGTGTCAAGCTATGCATGTCAAAACGCTTTGAGTTAAGTCATGACAAGTCACATGTGTTAAAGGCACATTAAGTATTATGCAATGATTCAAGCAACACTAAGCCTTAGGTTAACCCTAAAAAAGCATGAGCAAAGTCCTATAGTCCAAAATATAAATGCAGGTACGTGCAACCTTTACAACATATTTGAAGCAAAAGGACGCAAATGGCTTAACAATTAAACTAGATCCGGCCTAACCGCAATTAGATTGACGATCATCCTGATTGATTGAGCACTTCCAGATTTTGATCAAGCACCTCGTTTAAAATGGATTTTCGACAAAGTTTCAAGGCATGGGAAGCTATCACTTCCAAAGGATAAGCGAGAAAGAACATTCCCGGATTTTTCTAAAAGAAAACCGCTGATATAAACGCATGAAATTCTTCCAAGATAAGAGCATTTTAAGAAAAACTTATGTGGATTGGTAAATTAGAGATGAAGAGCTTTAATTTGCAAAAGATTTGAGCAGATTTGGAAATGACTAAGTTAAAGGTTTAGAGCGAGACCGAGCAACAAACATCATCAGCAGCGGAAATGGAGAAGAAATGAGTTTTTAGTTCAAATACCTGACTATGTTGCCAAAGACAAGATTGTTGTCTGGCGCTGGTCTTTGTCGACTGGTGACAGAGCTAAATCCTGACAATTGTGTGTTCCGACGTGCGCTGGTGCGGCTACACGATGTGTAGCCCTCATAAAAGACTTTGCGGACCTTATGTAGCAATTTTGGGTTCCTTGGTACGCTAGTTAGCCCCTATAAGCAATTTGATATGATTATTAATCCGCTCGATTACAATTACAGTAGGTGATCGACCTGATAAAAGATCGTTTCACTTAGCTTAAAGCGCCTAAACAGTGGCTCATCGCAAGCACTGATGTAATAGTTCACAAGCAGTAAAATGCGCTGACGTACTGTCACCGCGGTAATTCAAGCAAATATCACAACAACAATGTTCAAGCGAGCTTTGAGGATCAACAAGTGTTGGTCTTTGGTAATTTTCTTCGGAATATTATCACAGTAATTGAAGATGACTTTAAGCGGAGTTATCTTTGACAACATTCCCTAGGATATGGAAGGTTGTCACAAACAACAGAAGATGGCTTCAAGCGAAGTTATCTTCGACGACGTTCCCTAGGATGTGGAAGGTTGTTAAAAAATAGGAGATAACTTCAAGCGAAGTTATCTTAGATCGTGCTCCCTAGGATGTGGAAGATGGTAATAAAACAGCGGAAATTGGAGGCAGGTGCAAGCGTGGTAGCCTTCAGGCGGTATCCCATAGCTTTAGGAAGATCGACAAACAAAAATCGGTTACTATAGAGACGTGTGCTCGACGGTGCAAGATACACGTTTCTTAACTCTTCTATATGTTTAACTAACAATAGTTTGAAGGTATCGATGTTACAAGAATGATTTGGGATCGCATAATAAACTGAGTCATTCTCCGTCCCTATTGCTACTTTGATTTTGTTTTTGAAATTTGCGTTTCTCCAAACTCAGTCAAAGTGGGGGCTTTTGTAGACACCCAAATGTGTCTCCCCAAAACCAAACCCAGTAATAAATACCTTTCATGCCAAATGTGTCATCAGAAGTTATGGATTAAATAAAATTAGGCCTAATGATTTTAAATGTGGCCCAATGATGTAGAGGAGGGCCTATTAATTATTATTCCTAAAGTAATTAGGATTGAATTTAATCTTCTAGGAAAATCTAGAAGGTTCTTTTTAATTCCAATAAGATTGGGATTGGTTATTATATTTTTAAAACGTGTTTTATTTTGAATAAAATATATTATTTATCACAAATCTGATTTTAAATCTGCTTAGACGCGAAATTACCTGTTAACCCGTTTAAAAGATGATTCCACGTACGAAAGCGCGCTGTACTTGTGAGTCAGCGCGAGACGACAAAGTCGTCGCCTGGCGCTGATAACTGCCGCCTGATGCTGCAGCCGTTGCCTGGCGACGAGCTTGTCGTCTAGCGCTGATTCCTATCGTTGGCGACAGGAGGTATTTTATTCCGAATATGATTTTTCTTTGATACCGTGCTATTTATCTTATAAATAGGGGTTGTATTTCCCTGTTTTTAAGGATTCACAACGATCTTCTCTTTCTATTCTCTCTCTAAAATTTAGAAGCTTTCCTTCTCTCTCTATTCTTTTTCTAAACCTTCTCTTTTACAAAATTCCACATACATTAGCTCTAGGCACACCTAGCCAAGTTCAAGGTTGCCTTCGCCTTAGACGTGAAAGGTTGATAATTTTTTAGGGTTTGGTCCCAAACCTTATTACAATTCTTTGATTATATTTACTGTTTTTATATTTTTCCTCACTACTACAAAAACCTTGTTTTCTCGACGCTATCATCTCGACGCCTGGGAGACCGTCAACGTGAATTTGGACTTTGCATGTTTTATGGACGCTTTTAAGCATCTTTAAAAACTATCGACTACTTTCCGCGTCGAGAGCTTAATAATAGTCACGTGCCCTGTTCGTGATAGTATCTTGGAGCCCGCGTGTTCAAATTTTAGGGTTATCTTCAGCATTATCTTCATTCCCAACCGCCTCTTTATGCATTTTCTCTCCCTACTTCTCTTTCTCTCTCATTGCTCAAATTTTTCTTCTTCAAGATCTACTTCTGATTACTTATTTCGGTGCAATAACTTATCTT
The DNA here is from genome assembly GCF_001683475.1 of Chenopodium quinoa. NCBI lineage: Eukaryota > Viridiplantae > Streptophyta > Magnoliopsida > Caryophyllales > Amaranthaceae > Chenopodium > Chenopodium quinoa. The sequence goes on along the minus strand of NW_018742390.1, from coordinate 2,214,465 downwards.
TCCTCTAACAATTTGATCAAATTTCCAGAATAAGCTGGTGTTTATCTTATATTGAAAATTTTCCAGATCTCGTTGTTCATGTAAGTAATTTTTAACGAGTTTTAATTACTTTATGATACAATTGCAAACTTGAATCTAATATTGAATTATATGGATTATTTTAACGTGCTACATAGTAGATCTTTGCAATTTACCGTTCCAATTGATGTTAAAATCATTGTTTTTTTGTCTTTAATTTTAAACTAATTATGGTTGGGGTATTTTAAAATTGTTAATGATGCTAATTTTAACATGATTCTGGGTAAGTCTTACATTATTAGTGTTTCAATTGATTTTGTTACTCCATTACAAATAAATTGGTTGGACCAAAGCTACGTTACCATACCCTCAAAAAGAAGAAAAGTAAGGGGTTTTTGGCAACCAAATATCACATGAAAATGGAGGGTGGAATATCTTGGTCTCTAAGAATAATAAGGCATAAATTGTTGAATAGAGGCGAAGATTGTTGAATGTATGTCTCTTTGTTACTTGCAGGTTATAAAATTGATAAGAAACTTTGATTTCTATTTTATTGTTTTTATGTGATTTATTATTGGTGATTTCTCAAATAAGCTGAGATGATTTCATTTTCTAGGTAAGAAGATGTTTTAATAGATGTAAGTGGGATTTTTTTTTTTTTTTTTTTTTGTCTTAATTGCAGAATTACATCAGATTTATTAGTACGTGTTAGATTCTAAGATGGCCAGCTTCATAATTATGGTTATATTGATTTGCATAAATTTGTTCAATTATTGCTTTTGTTATAACTATGCTACTTGTTTGGTGTGCTTGCTTGTCCCATATGTTTCTTCTCCCTAAGTTTTGGGTTGCGTTTTGCTTTTGCTTAGATATAAAATTGTATTTTTATGCCTTTTATCTTCTCCAAATTTTGGAATTTTACTTCTTATAATGAATTTGACTTTTTTTTCTCAAGAAGGATGATTCGAAATTAGGTAATTAGTAATATAGAATTTTAATTTATTAATTTATGAGATGTGATTGATTCAAGAATGCTTATTGGAGCTTTTAGCAGGAACCATTTTACATTCTTGCTCAGTATATGTTTTGTCTCAAATTGCGGATGTTGGTTGGAAGTGCTGCAACACTTTCTCAGTGTATAACAAAATATGCCCTTATAGTTGGAAGCAGGGACATGGTAAGCCATTGAATTGGACTTAGCTTGAGATACTGTTAAATACTAGAGCCCTCTTTTCATTTTTGACAATTTTACCTACAAAGCCGTGCAATAATTAAGTGTCACAACTAAGTCAAGAATTTCCGGCATATTTAATTTCATGGGTGATCTTTTTTATTTATTTTCAAATATGTTTTAATCTTTACATATTCCATGATAAAAAAATATATTTTTTGATTCTGTTGGTATTGTAATAATATCAGTTGTACCTTGCAGGAAAAGGCAATTGTGTTTGCTTTATCACAAGTTTCATATGGGGGTTGTGTGTTTCTAGGTTATTGGGGCTACTTTGTCTTTTATCATAAATTGCAAGGTTCAAAGCTTTTTCCTTTCAGGTAAACTTACTACTCTATATATGCAACTATGCTATCTATGATATTACATCTAAGAGCTTCATTGTTGAGTTTGAAGACCCGCACTAGAGATTTATCCATGTAAGCAAATGTATGGTTGCTCATCTTGACCTAAGATTTAGCTTGCATGCAATTTGGTTAGTATCATGGGACATTTTTTTTTTTCACACCACAATTTGACTATATTAGCATGCAACTAGATCAATAATTTGCTGGGACTACTGGAGAATCTTAATGTTGAATCATTGTGTATATGCTTAACTGTAACTTTAGAAAATTCCAATGTTTTTGGGTGTCTACACGACAAAAGTTGTCTACAAGATCCTTTTTTCTTTCTGATCGTCCATTGAGAAACTCGTTGCCTTCATGTGTCAGGGTGAAAACTGGTTTTACCATCGCATATTTGCTTATAATTCATTGACATTTGTATCCCTCTTTTCTCAGAATAGCTGCTATGATGAACTATGACCAGCCACTATCCAAAATTTAACTAAGATATTTTGCATATAATTTGTAATAATATTATGCTATAATTATTAATATTTTGCATTTTGTCTCTTTAGTTTATATTTTGAAGTTGCTTTCTGTGTACTAATAAGTTTAGTGAGATATAGATATGAATTATGTGGATATCTATCTGAATGGAATATCCCATATATTATCATGGTAATGCAATCTCCACTTTGTTTCTTCTAAACACCAATATCATCAAAATTAGAACAATAAGTTGTATAAATATTGTTGTTGTTGCTGCAGGATGCTGACGACACTGTTATTAAATATTTTATTGGTTACACTAGATTAATAGTATACTAATAAAAAAAAATATTACGTGTGAAATATTTTCATTTTTTTTACAGGAGAATTTTTAATAAGAATTTGGACATGAAAAAGTGTCTCCAATAAAGAAAAAAAAGACAGAAAAAAGCGTCATCAAAATATTACAATCAGATGTATGAAACTCTGGACACAATAAAGCGTCGCCAATTTAATGATTCTAGACACATTAAAGCGTCGCTAAAGTTGAGAAAGTGCGCCAACTACTATGAATTGCGACGCTTCGTATAAATATTTGGACAAAATAAAGTGTCGAGATTTGCGACGATTTTTTGTGACATCTAATTTTCTCGACTCACTTTTTCTCGACGCTTTTTTCAAGCGTCGAGAAAAAAATTTTCCACGCTCGCCAAAACTTGATAGGACGTCGTCAACCTATCAAGAAATAAGACCTAACTCGATCCTACTCAACTAGTAGCAAGGGCAAGAAAGGGTCGAACCCATGAGAGGCGTTGAATCAACCACCAAATGTTATTGTTTAAACAAGCTAGATTAAGTCGGGGGTTTTAAGTTGGTATAACGTCACACTATTCTAATTCAAATCAACTAATTCTAAGAGGTGATTAACAATATTAAGAAGGCCTAGGGCATGGGTTACACCACTAAACTTCATCACGGACCACAAGTAGCATGCATAGAAATGGTGATTTAGGGGATAAATTAGGGGAAATTATCAAATGCACCCAACTACTCTCTCAAGCTAGAGGGATTACTTGACATCAAAACCATAACCTACTCTCGTGATTATGGGCAAGAAACAAGTGTTAAAACATCCTCACGATAACATGCAAATTCCCTTGACTAGAAATTCCTATTCTCATGGCAAATCAAGTCAATCAAGCATAAGGGAGCTTCCTCAAGTTCATCTCTCGATCCTTCGTTGAGGAAGCTAGATAAATAATTCAAGCAATGGCCAATTACAAGAATTAACAATGAAACCTCTTAAACTCAACTAATTAACACCCCACAATTAACAAATTAGTTCATGCAACAAGTGTTGGTGATTACATTGAGGGTTTACCCAAACCCTAGAAATTAGACTACTCACAATCCATGGAGGTTAAAGCAATTAAAGATTTCAAGGAATTCATGAACAAATTAAAACTAAGAATTAAGTAGAATCTAACAATTAAACATGCAAAGAACAACCAAACAATTAATAAAAAGCAAGAATTAAAGATAGAAGAGAGAAAGAAAGAGTAAGAAAAAATTACTAGAAGCTTCAATAATTGACTAACAATGGTGGAACTTGTCTTCTACAATGATTGGATTGAAAAACCTTCAAAACAAGAACTAAAATCTATGCTAATTTGAGGATTTTTGTGTTTCAAACTAAGAGGAGTATGAAAATCTGGAAAAATTGGGAACCCCCCACTAAAATGGTCCAAAGGGGCTATTTATATTACCCCCTAAAATAAGAGGACGGTGAAAACAAGAAACGAGTAAACTGTAGGTCTGCACGGACGTGCTGAAGTTGGCACGTCCGTGCAGACCAAGGCAGAAACTCAGTTTAAGACGACCTGCTGCAGCACGGGCGTGCACCTTTGGCACGTCCGTGCTGCATCATCTGCACGGACGTGCAATATTTGGCACGTCCGTGCAGGCCTTGGCAGAAAGATGGCTTCCTGCACGGACGTGCAACATCTTGCACGGCCGTGCAGGGTCTTCTGGGCCCTTTTCTTCGTGTTTTCTTCTACAATGCTCTTGTACTTGGATTCTTTCCATCATTTCCTTGCTTCTAACCTCGGTTTGGTAACCATGGGCTTCATTTGGTCGTCTTTGGACCTAAAATCTCAACAAAAAAAACTAACAACCCGTGAAGCATAGGATACACAAAAATTGCATAATAATAGGGTAAAAGTGAACCAAAACACAAATTTGTTCAGGTAAACTAGGTTCAAATACGCCCTAAAACCGCATAAAATAGCAAGTTATCAAATCCCCCCAAGCTAAGCTTTTGCTCGTCCTCGAGCAAACTAGTCATGACAAAACAAATAGAGGGAACTAACTTGTTATAGAAGGTTGAAGCAAAAGTTAAACCAAGAAAGGGTAGGCATACACAATAAACCGAACGATCACTTTTAGCAAAAGTGAGAAGCCGTTTAAACCTACAAGTCGCCTAGTAGGACGAGTCTATCTCTCGTGAGGGTTTCCAAAGAGAATCACCCACAACTCCCACAAACACAACACACGATTTTTTTTTTTTTTTTTTTTTTTTTTTTTTTTTTTTTTTTTATAGCCCAAGTCAACTCATCGGGATGTGATTCAAAAGCAAGACAAGTGAACAACTGTCAAGAATTACCAATCATACAAATGTACACATGAGTTGGGGGTAGAGAGGAGAACTAAACAAGGTTGCACTAGGATACTTCCTTTGGCCTTTTACTATTTCATTAGAACACACCTAGATATTCCAAAGTTGTAACAAGCCCTCTTTCGGTTATAAAATCTCAAAATGCTAGTCCACCTCCCAAAATGCACACCCAAGGCCCCTTAACTACACTCTAACTCGGGAATTTCATAAGAAACAACAATGCAAACAAGGTGTGGGAGGCATCCACGAGTTGACCTCTAAAGAAGAGAATTTTTTTTTTTTTTTTTTTTTTAGAAGTTTTGGGGTAGTTTTTGTTCTCCCCTTTTTTATGCTCTTCTTTTTTTTCAATTTTCAATGCCCTCGCCTCTTTTAACTGTGAGCGGCTCTTTCTTTATTGAGAACGTGTGGCTTATTACGCCACTTATTACACATGATACAAGTAGAACCAATTCCCTAATAGAGTTTCATTTCGGGGAGGAAAGGGGACACATCAAGGGCACAAGGGACCACAAATTTATTCAAACATATCCTACTTGAGCAAATTAGACAATATCTTATACTAGGCGTGCAATTGAGCATTCATTGGCTTTCATTTCATATACTCCAATGCAATCAAGATTAATAGACCTCTAAATGACCCCCAACTCGTGCACACACTCTTCTAAAAAAAACTTTTACTCATCACTCAAGAGTCAAGCAAGCAAAACATATAATCGTCATATGAGTTTCATCCTTGGGCACTTTTTCATCATTTTTTTTTTTCATTTTTTTTTCTCTCTTTTTTTCTCTCTCTCTTTTTTTTTTTTTTTTTTTTTTTTTTTTTTTTTTTTTTTTTTTTTAGGCATAAAATAACTATACATCTAAATAAGGGATAGGAGAAGTATTCACAATGCAAGGGATTTGGATTTCAAAGGAAGCAATTTGGATTCAAAGGGTTTGGATGTTAGGGAAATGGGAATAGGGGCATGCAAATCAACATATACGTACGAGAACACAGCATGAACCAATGGTAAATGAGAAAATACTCCCCCCCAAGCTATCATAAACATTGTCCCCAATGTTGAAACAATATAAGCACAAAGAGAAGGGGAAGGAGATACTAACTCATTGGTTCGGGCCCCCTTGGGAGCTCGAACCCCCGGGGTAGAGATGGTGATATACATTGCGGAAGTCGCCCAATTCCGTTCGAAGACCTTCAAAGCTTGACCTCATTCCGTCAAAAGAAGTCCTCAAGTCTTCATTTGACTTCCTCATGGTCTCAAACTCGGAAGTCATGCGGGCGAAGTTCGCATTCATATTAGCCATCTGCTGCTCGAAGGTGAGGAATGGGTTGCCTTCACCCATGCCCTGACCTTGGTACCCCTCTTGGTACCCTTGTTGGAACTCGTACTGCTGGTGAAATTCTGGTTGTTGCTGAAATTGTTGTTGTTGATGATGTTGTTGTTGCTCTTGCTGCTCTTGCCCTTGTTCCTCTCCCTCTTGACCGGGAGCCCAAGGGAAGTCCCTCTCAAAGATCCAGTTCGCCTGGTTGTAGATGGCGGTGGCCTCGGGGTCGGGTAAGTAGGCATAAGGGCGCCTACTCACCAACCACAAATAGGGGTGGTTCCCCTCTACATCCGTGAGCCGTTTCATGGCTCTCAGCGACTGCATATCCAACTGTGTTGGACCTGGAACAACCTGCTCTTCTGCAAAATCAAGGTTAAGAGCAGCAGCAATTATAGTAATCATACCACCTATGGTGATGTTGCCTGATCCTGTGGCAACATCTTCTAGGTGGTCCATAAACCAAGACCCCACATTTAAACTCGTACTACCCTCACTCAGATGCCATAGAAAGTAAAGCTCTCGAGTAGACACGACCCCTGAACTGTCTCCCCTAGCAAAAACTGTGTTCGCTATGGTACGCTGGGCGATCCTAAAGGCAGGGTGAATAATGGCTGTGGCCTTATCAGTTCTAGGGTTATACCCAAACAGCCCTGTGATTCTTCTCCAAAATTCACCCGCCATATAGTTACGGGGTTGCCTATCCTTAGGCCCCATAGTTCCAGAAACAGGCCACCCGAAAGCTTGGTTAACTCTCGCTACGGACATTCTATGTTGGGCATTCATGAGCTGGAAGGTCATGTAACGGGGGGATCTTGTGGTGTCACGGTGCACACAAAGGGAGGAGAGGAATTCTAGGGTCAGTCTCCTATAGGTTAAGGCATATAACTCTAGCCAAGAACCTAGGTCGGCTCCCTCGAATAACATTGTGATGTCAGCTCTTACCCCTAAGGCGTCCGCCACCTCACTATCATAGAATTTGGTGGGCTTGACCCGCCTCCTACTGATTTTAAGGAAATTGGCCGAAAAGGCCTGGTCAGCGAAAACTATTCCCATTGTGTCCACTTGCGGTGGATCAACGGGAGGAGGAGGCGATGGGTTCCTAAATCTAAGGGAAGAGGTGTTTCGGGATTGGTTTCTTCTTGGCATGGTTGTTTTTATTTTGTTTTATTTAGAATGACTAAACCCGCCACACAAAGAGATCAAGACACTAAACCAATTTACCAAGTAATTTTAAGGTCAAAAACCCAAGACTTAGCCACACCAAAGCACACCACAAAGAATAATCCACACAATCACAAAAACTCACAAAACCTAAACAATTAATCCTCACAATATTCAATTAAACCCATAATGCTTTACATAAAAGCACAAATACTCAACAACTATCAATTCAACCAAGATTGCAAGCAAAAATAAGCACAAAACAACAAGTTTCAAGTATGGAAATAGTAAGTGGAAGGAACGATTATACCGAGCTTAACGTGGGTGTAAAACCCGCAAATGAACCTTCCTAGCCTTCCTTTCCCTTGCTTGAACCTTTTCCTTCAACCAATTGTTAAAATTTCAATCCAAAAGAAAACCCCCAAATTGATTTTTTTCTTCTTAGGGTTTCGGTTAATGGGTGATTTTTGGGTTGAAGATTGGTGAAAGGAGTAGTATTTTGCGTTTTTGTTGAAAAGGAGTGTTGATTATGGTGGGAAATGTTGAATTTTGGGTGAGAATTTGAGTGTTTGAGGGTTGAGAGGAGGAGTAAGAGGGGTTAGAGAGAAGGAGGAGAACCGTTGGTTTGAGAGGAAGAACAAAAAATTGTGGCTTTTTTTCGAGCAGTTTCGGCCTCAAATACTTGGTATGCACGGACGTGCAGCATTGGCACGGACGTGCAGCTCAAGTCAGAACGTGCTTAACTTTCTGCCTGTAAAAGCACGGACGTGCCATTATCGGCACGGACGTGCTGCTTTTGGCACAGACGTGCTTAACTTGGCAGAATACTTCTCAACTTTCTGCCTTTTAAAGCACGGAGATGGCATACGAGCAAGAGATGGCCAACCCACCGCCTCCTCCACTTCTACAAGACTATGACCACCCCGATGCATTCCAACTTCGGAGTGGCATACTTCTTCCCACCACCAATGCAAACAACTATGAGTTCTCTCCTCAACTCATAAGGATGATCCAAAGTGAACAGTTCGGGGGGAGTGCAAATGAGTGCCCTCTAGCTCATTTAGACAACTTCCTTGAGTTGTGCACTACCATCAAGCAAAACAACCTCACGGAGGAATTCATTTGGATGCATATGTTTCGGTTCTCTCTTAGGGACAAGGCTAAGTGTTGGTTGAGGTCCGTGAAAGAAGGATCCTTAACAACATGGGAAGAGGTTACCAAAGCATTTCTTGGGAAGTTTTGTCCGCCCGAAAAGACCGCGGAATTGAGAAGGAAGATTACAAGCTTCACTCAAGAGGATGATGAAACCTTAGGTGAAGCATGGGAAAGATTCAAGGATCTAAAGAGGAAGTGTCCACACCATGGGTTGCCTTTATGGATGATTATTCAAAGCTTCTACGACGGTCTCACTCCTACCTCAAGGGCCAATCTTGACAACGGAGCCGGTGGTAGTCTTAAAAAGCTACCGGTGGAAGAAGCCGAGAATATGATTGAAGAAGTTGCAAGGCATTACGCCTATAGATATGATAGAAGAGAAAGTCAACCGAAGAAGAAAGGTATGCATGAGTTGAGTGCAATAGATCTCATTGCCTCAAAGTTTGATATGCTAGCTCACAAGCTAGACCAAGCAACCTCCTCAAGCGGTACCTCCTCTTCACAACCACAACCACAAGTCATGTCTTGTGAGACTTGTGGGGGTAATGATCACATGGCTTCATATTGCAATGCTACTAATGAGCAAGTTGCGGCCATGAACCAAAGAAATGAGCAACCTTTCAATCAAGGTTGGAGGCAACAAAACCAAGGGTGGAGACAACCCAATCAAAACCAACAATCCAACTACAACAACCCTCCTCAAAACATCTACAACCAAAATCAACAAAATCACCAAGCCCCATACCGCCATCCAAACCAACAAAGACAGCAATTCAACTAACAACCTCCTCCACCCCAAAAGACTTCCCTTGAGGCCGCTCTTGAGTCTTTCATAAATCAACAAGGGAAGAGCAATGCAGAAATGAGCTCCAACATCCAACAACTTCAAGCGCACAACAAAATAATTGAGAATCAACTAGCTCAAATTGCACAACAAGTTGGGAGTTCTACCTCCAATGCTAGTGGTCAATTTCCAAGCTCAACGGTTGTGAACCCAAAGGAGCATGTCAAGGCTATCACATTGAGGTCCGGGAGAGGGTATGAAGGTCCGGTAATGAGTGAAGATGTGCCACAAAAGAGAGATGAGGGTGTGGAGGTGAGAAGTGAGAATGATGTTGAAAATGAGGTGGTAGAAGTTGAGAGAAAAGAAAAAGAAAAGAGTGTTGAGGGAGACACAAAGAAAGGAGAGGGAGTTGAAGTTGAAGTGGAGAAACCCCCAATGAGAGTCTACAAGCCACCTATTCCTTTCCCTCATAGGTTGGTAGAGAAAAAATTGAATGAGAAGTTTTCAAATTTCCTTGAGGTCATGAGAGGGCTCCAAGTGAACATTCCCTTTCTTCATGCTATGTCACAAATGCCTACATATGCGAAATTTTTAAAAGATCTCTTGTCCAACAAAAGTAGGCTTGAAGAGAGTGCAACCATCTCCCTTCCAATGGAGGTGAGCGCAATAATTCAAAACAAGCTTCCCCGAAAGCTTGGTGACCCGGGTAGCTATGCAATTCCGGTGAAGATTGGAGATATGGAAGCCATGGATGCTCTTTGTGATCTTGGGGCAAGTGTAAGCTTGATGCCCTTCTCAATTGCGAAAAATTTAAAAGTTGGTGAGATGAAGCCAACAAGAATCTCAATACAATTAGCCGATCGTTCGGTTAGGTTACCAATGGGAATACTTGAAGATGTACCGGTACAAGTGGGAAGAGTTTTTGTACCTTGTGACTTTGTGGTGATGGAAATGGAGGAGGACAACAAGGTTCCTCTCATTTTGGGAAGGCCGTTCTTGAACACGGCGGGAGTGGTAATTGATATGAAACAAGGCAAGCTAACATTGAATGTGGGAGATGAGAAAATTTCTTTCTCATTCTCGCAAGCCATGAGGAAGCCTATGTATGAGGATATCAATAGAATCGATACTCTTGACCGAGAAGTGGAGGAATTGAAGATGATGAACAATAGCAAAGATACTCTACAAGCGATCCTCACGGAAAGTTTGTACAATGATGATGATGAAGCTAAGGGGTACAAGTTGTTGCTAGACCAACCCCTACATGGCAAGGCAAGGGAGTTTGAAACACTTAAGGTGGAGGTAAAAGAGGAGAGGTCTACGCCTCCTCCTAAGGTTGAACTTAAACCCCTTCCCCCTTCACTTAAATACGTTTTTCTTGATGATAATGAGACTTATCCCGTTATTGTCAATACCAACCTTGATGACACTTCCCTTGAGAAACTCCTAGTTGTGTTGAGGGAGTATAGGAGTGTCATTGGGTATGCCATTGATGACATTAAGGGGATAAGTCCCACGATATGCATGCACAAGATTTTGCTTGATAATGATCATGACTCCTCAATTGAGCACCAAAGAAGGCTCAACCCCAACATGAAAGAAGTTGTTAAAAAAGAGGTTTTGAAACTTCTTGAAGCGGGCATAATCTACCCTATCTCCGATAGCAAGTGGGTTAGCCCGGTTCAAGTTGTTCCAAAAAAAGGGGGCATGACCATTATCAAGAACGATAAGGGTGAGACCATTTCTACAAGGTCGGTCACCGGGTGGAGAATGTAGCTAAAAAAGCGTTTAAAAAACCCGGATTTTCTAGTAGTGCCTTAAAGTTACGAACGTGTGTATTTTGTTATTAGAAAGAGGTACAGGGAATCAAAGAAAGTACTTTAATTGTTTTATTGATTTTTTGAAAAAGAAATCATGCTTAGGTTATTTTGTTGATTCCTAGTTCATTTTAGGATGTTATATTGCTTCCGAGTATCATGTTTAGGGTTAAGTAAAATTGCTAATATTATGTATATTATTATGATGCTTCCTATTTATTTCCTAATATCATGTTAGTGTCATGTTAGGGATAATGATCTTTAATATTTAGTGACATGCTAGGGTTTGTTATTAATCTTGTTAGTATCATGCTTAGGATCTTGCTAACATTATTATGTTTTGATATTGAGAATATTATTATTATGATAATGATTATTATTATGTTACTTGAAATTATATTGCTTTATCACGCCTTTTATGCATGTTTTAAGGGAATTTTTACTTGTAATCATGCTTAATAATATAATTAATAATCTTGTTTAGGTTAATTTGATTATAATCCATGCGATCGCCAAAAATAGTTTTGTTTGTGAATTAATATTTAGCCTACATAGATAAACTTGTTTAGGGTTACTCTATTCATTGTATGTTAGTCAGAAAGCACACATGAATACGAAAAGATTAAAGTAGAGTCCTATTATTATGGCAGGTTCAATCTCTTTTAGTTTGGATTTATACCTTCATCCCCGAACTTCCAGTCATGGTTCAAGACCTATTGGAGTTCACGATCTCCTGGATCTTTAAGGGGTGTAACCTTCACCCTGTGAACGGTTTACAAGTTCCTAAAACTTGTTGGCGACTCTTTCACTCTAGTTTCCTTCCCTTTGGACGCCACCATGCTTAAATGTATGATCATAGTGGGACTCAAGTGTGGGATGGCTTAAAATATTACTTGCAGTAGCTAATCAAGAAAGAGACCCCTTGTGTCTGTCACCCCATCGTTCTCCGATCCCCTTTGAAAAAGAGGAAGTTGCATTCCGAACTCGTAAAAAGCAACCTTCCTCTTAAAGAACGCAACCACACTTCAATCACATCCAATTTCTCACATTCTACAAAACTCCCACATGTTTTAAAACCCAAGATGATTAATGTGTCATTCTCCTCAAATAAATCATATTACTTCATAAACGAGATTAGCTTGTTCTGGTATGAAGGTCAAGGAAGCATAGAAAAGATTTGGGAGTGGGTTAAACATCATGGACCTAAGAAACGGTTGAGTTCCGTGGTTGAACCTTTTGTATCACCATTACATGAGGAACAAGTTCAGAAATCTCGTGTATTTGTTAGTCTTTCATGGTTTTTACCTTATAATATGCGCAAAGGGTGTTCGGTGTTAGTGTCTTTAAGAACTTAAGAGGAATCAGTGACCTCCCGTTTTGGGTCACCACAATGCAAATGAAAGTCGGCGTTTCGAATTGTAGGGGTTTAGGATTAGCGGACTCCCCTAAAATTCCTTGTATTAGTTCCCTAGTCCGCTCTCATGGTTTGGATATGGTGTGCCTTTTGGAAACTATGCTTTTCGTAAATAATGTTGTACAAAAGCTAGCTTCTTTGCATTTTTTTGGTTGTTGTAGCATTGATGCTATAGGTCTTAGTGGTGGTATGTTTATATGCTGGTTTGCTCCTATAGGATTAGTTCCTGTTTTTAGCTCTCAAAATGTATATCTTTTTAAATTGGTGCAAGGAGATGAAATAAAGTATGTGATGTTTGTGTTTGGATCGCCTCATGTTACTAATCGATTAGAGGTTTGGCAATTGATCAGTAGTATTTTGGAGACTATTCCGGATGTTGTTATTATTGGCGATTTTAATCAGGTGGAATTTTTCTCGGATAAATTGGGTGGTAATTTCTCTATTCCGGGATAGTCAGACTTTATCAATTGGCGCATGGATTTAGATTTAGTGGATGTTCCGTTTTCAGGTCCTCAATATACCTGGACAAATAATAGGATAGATTTTGACCCTATTTTTGAACACTTAGATCGATCTTACAGTTCTTCCACTTGGTTTGCAAATTTCCCTGATACTCAACTTCTCCATCAACCTATCTTGTCCTCAGATCATGCTGCTATTATTTTATCATATACGGTTGATCCTGATTTCGTTAAACGTCCTTACAAAATTGAGAACTCGTGTTTTTTAGCTCCGGCGGTGCATGTATAATTGCTACTATTTTCTCATTGTTCTTTCCAGGATCTCCTATCTTTGTTTTATCTCAAAAAATTTCTATTTCTCGAGATTATCTCCTTGCTTGGTGCATTTCTCATAAGATGGCTTGGGGTATTAATTGGAAGCAATTAGTTTTTAATGTTTAACAGGCTTCACAATCTCTCTGTTATCGAGCGGATCGATGTTTATTCATTTCTACTAAGAATGAAAGGGTAGCTGAAGCTCAAGTAGCTTACATGTTCTGGCAACAACGAGAAAAGATTAAATGGGATGCTTCGGGGGATTCACATTCCCGTCTTTTGTTCTTGTAGACACCTAAAAATTTCTCCCCAAAACCAAACCCGATGATGAAGAACCTTTCACCACCATTATTGGTTAGGTTGAGTATCTAATATTTGGAGTACTTAAATCCATATTTTCATTTCATAAACCAACCGAATTCCTAGCCCATTTCACCAAACCATAACTTATTTTCCTCTCTCCAGGCCTTTAAACCAAAAATAATTCATTTCGTGTCCTTTAAAATCATTCATTTTGTGTACTTTTTATAAAAACGTTTATTCTAGTTTATTTTGGTCCATAATCTGGATCCAATGATTTATTAATTGAATGGGGCTTTAAAAGAGCTTTCCAACGATATATTATAGGCCCAAATCCGAGTTATAACAAATAAGTTATGGCCAAAATACTAAACTGAGCCCAAACTGAACCTAAGCCCACCTTACCTACGACCCAACGATCATGTGGAGGGTCCAAAAGCCGTAATCCCATTCCTAAACCAATTAGAATTAATTGGAAGCTTTTCTAAGTTTCTAAAAGATCTTAATTATCATTTTTGAAAAGATAAAATTAAAGAGTTTGAAATTGAATAAAACTTTTCTTCTTGAAAGTCCTAATTCTATACGAATTGAAAGACGTTCAATGATAGTAAGATATGATTTTCGTGCCTCATAATTTTTATCCAGATATTTTATGATTGGATAGCCCTTGAAATTATCTTTCCAATGATATATTATAATATCAATTCTGAGCTATAAAGGAAAAGATATGAATGAAATATCAAACTCTATCCAAAACTGACACCGTTCCACTATTTTAGCCATATCTTTTATTTTAAAAACTATTTTAATCTGATTCTAATTGGTTTATAAGTTAGACTTCAACGGCTTTCCAACGACATATTATTTATCTTATTCCGATTTCTGAATCAAAAGATATGATAAAAACAAAAACTGCAAAAACTGTTGTTTATAGCAAGAGTTTTATTCTTATTTCTTATCTTTTCTTGATTATTCGATCCTCTTTTTTCATTATAAATAGATGTCATATCACCCTTTTTCAATCACAACAAGCTTTATCATCAAATAACTCTCTTCTCCCTCTATAGCCTAAATACTAGCCACCCTATTCTCTCAAAATACTTCACCTAAGCACTCCAAGGAGTCCATACGATACCCAAAGTTCTATATTTTAGCCAAGGCGTGAAAGGTAGAATTAACTGAGGGTTTGAACTAAATAAACTCTACTTTTAATTTAGTTTCAATTTGATTTATATTATTTATTGAAGTTACTAACAATTTATTCGTGATGTAACAATTTTAATTAATGAGCGGATTGTGAGTAATTAATTAATTTAATTACTCTTATTTTATTTTGATATTGCTAGTGTCATGACTAGGTTATTTCATATTTGATTTGAGTAACGCTATTATTTTTAAATTGCTTCAAATATTAATGTTTATTTTATGATCACCATATTGCATGTTTATTTTAAATTGCTAGTGTCATGACTAATAAGATAATTTGAACAACCGGTTTAGGTCCCTTTTTAATCTTGTTGTTTAATCAAGTGATCACGATATTTTAGAATTATATGTTGTATTAATATTCAACCAACTTAGTATAATAATAGTTTGGAGCAAATTGAATATTTTATTTGCATGCCTTTGAGATCGCAGGAATCACTTTTCACTACAAGAATCGAGTAGAGGCCAATATGTGACTCCATGATTTACTTCGTACCATCATCCTCGATCCTCCTTTCGTGGTTCTGAA
This sequence comes from Chenopodium quinoa, assembly GCF_001683475.1. NCBI lineage: Eukaryota > Viridiplantae > Streptophyta > Magnoliopsida > Caryophyllales > Amaranthaceae > Chenopodium > Chenopodium quinoa. The sequence goes on along the minus strand of NW_018742390.1, from coordinate 2,199,259 downwards.
CCATATGGATTTAATAATCTCATGGATTATAAATGGGGTGTAACCTTCACGGGTCAATCATTGTTGCCTATCGTTGTCCCTTTATCATGGTTGCCTTTTTATGATCCATGAATGGTTAACAAATTCCTTAAAAACTTGTTGGCGGCTCCCTACTTTCCTTGTCCCTAATCGTTGTCCCTCATCGTATATGTCAATTCCCACTTCCTATGAGTGCCAAGCATATTCACCACATGCTTTAACGTTGGCGCACTTCGAACGACTCCTACAGTTCTCCTTAGTTCAGTCCAGGAAGAGAAGAAATGGAATCTCAGGTTTTTGGGATTCTTCTGGTTGTTGGCATCGCGAGCCTGACCAGATTGCTTCCATGACTTAATTTTTTTACAAAGATCTCTATTTGATCTCTAATCATACATCTGTTTATGATACATAGTGGTGGGAAAGCCTTCAATTACCCTCTCTGTCCTCTCCTCAACAAGGTTTTCTCATGAAGCCTTTTTTGTCGAAGGAAATTATGACTGCGATTTTTAGCATTGATGATAGCAAGTCCCCTAGTCCAGATGTTTTCCGTCAGCTTTTTTCAAAACTCTTTGGGATATAGTGGTTGCAGCAGTACAACACTTCTTTGCTCATGGTTATCTGTTGAAGGATAGGAATCGTACGTCCTTGGATTTACTTTCGAAAGTGGATAATCCGGAAGTTATTTCTAAATACCTCCCAATAGGTTTATGTAATATGATTTATAAGTGTATTGCGAAATGCCTTACGTGTCTTCTTCATCAGATGATACCTAGTTTGGTAGCAGATTATCAGAATGCATTTGTTTTGGGCCGTCTTCTTTCGGAGAATGTGTCGATTGCTCATGATTTTCTTACATATTTGAACAAATAAAAAGCGAAAAAGAGCTTCTATGCAGCTATCAAGTTAGACATGAATAAGCCTATGAAAGGGTCAATTGGGATTTTCTGTTTTGGTGCCTCCAAACTTACGGGTTTGCTCCTTAGTGGATTCACATTATCCGTCAATGTGTTCAATAGTTTCGTACCAGGTTATAGTAAATGGTAACCCTCTCCGGGCTATTCATCCTTAATGTGGTCTTCTTCAAGGCAATCCTCTATCCTCCTATCTTTTTGTTCTTTGTATGGAGGTCATGTCAGCTACACTCCGCAAGGCGGAACAAGACTCTCTTTTTAAATAAATACGGATTTCTCGTGGAGCTTCAGCAATTTCTCAACTTTTTTTCACCGAAGATTCCTTATTATTCTTGTAGATTATTCTTGAGGCTTGTGAGAATCTTACAGCCCTATTATCAGAATTTTGTTCTTTGTCAGATCGGGTGATTAATATTCAAAAATCCTTTGTGAAGTTTAGCCCCAACACTCTGACAGACTATCGTGATTTCCTTGCTCAATGTTTGAGGCTTCATCATAATCCTACCTTAGGTTCAAATTTAGGCTTACCGGTGGTGTTAGGCCATAGTAAAGTTTCTTATTTTGGTTTCGTCATTGACAAGATGGTTAAGCGTTTAACAACTTTTGCCTCCTTGGGTCTTTCCTTTGCTGCGAAGTTGGTTATCATAAACTCGGTTTTGGTTACCTCGTTCAATAATGTTCTCTCGATGTTTAAGATTCCTTGTTCAATATGTTCCAAAGTGGATAATCTTTTGGCCCGCTTCAGGTGGAAGTCGTACTCTCAGTCTCGAGGGCTTGCTTTACGTTCTAAAACTCTTCTCCATCTTCCTAAAGGGCTGGGAGGTCTTGGCATTCGACGTCTTGGCTCCTTCAACTCTATTCTTCTGCCTCGTCAATGTTGGCGTATTCATCATCACCCTCAGCTTCTTGTTTCCAGGATCCTTTCAGTACAATATCCTTCTCTTTGTCCTTTTCAAACGAGGGCAATTTCTGGGTCTTCTTTGGGTTGTCGGGGGTTGTTGCAAGGATTGTCAGTGTTGTCTGATGGTTTAGCTTGGAAGGGTGGTTCTGGCTCTTAGGTTTGCATTCTTGAGGACTCTTAGGTTCCTGGGTAATCTCTCTCTTTCCGTGACAATAGTGAGACGCTTCTTCCCTCTCATGTTTCTTCTATCATTAATCAGCGTTCTTACGCGTGGGACTCGACTTTAGTTCATCAGCTTTTTTATTCTTCCACGACTAGTCGTATTTTGGCTATGGAACGTCCTAGTAGGCCAATGGATGATTTTGTATAATAAAAATTCTCGAGGGACGACAATTTAACTACCAAGTCTACCTATGCTATGCTGCTTCGCAGGCTTAATCACTTGGGTGGAGTAACGTCCTTCCTCGCTTCATGGTGGAAGTTGTTTTGGAGTTTTCCACTTTTACCAAAGATGTAGTGTTTTTGTTGGAAATTTCTCCATAACGCCTTGCCTCTCAATGGGGTTCTACATGCAAGGGGGTTTCCAGCGGATCCAACTAGTGTTAGAAAGGAATGGTGTCCTTCGAACAAGTGTATTATTCTAGTAGTGGGTTCTGAATTATTACAAAGCTAATATATTCAGTAAGGTCAAGTGATCGGAATTATGGTGGAGGCCACTTCCGATCAGTAATATTAATACATAATAAATATTACAGCTTAATCTTGACTGAACCCTTCGGATCACACCCAAGCAATTAACAAACCGGCTCGACGAATTAATTCGGGAGAAATTAATGAGTCGCCTGAGTATTAAATATTTAGACGTCAAAAATTCGAGCTTAGAGCGTCAAAACCGAGCGTCAGAAGCAGAGTCAAAAATAGTAAAAGACGAGACGCGCAAATAATAATAAATCGATAATATTTCACAAAATACCCGTAGCGTCGGAATGCCCTGAGCATCCGATTGCTAGGGGCATAACGCGTGCATGGTGGCTAGCATGCGTACCAAGCCGAGCCTAGGCTGGCTGGTGCATGCTAGCGCACCAATGCTAGCAGCCAAGGGCATCCACGGCCGCAAGCAGTAGGGGATAAAGTATGGTCCCCTACTCTCCAAGTGGTCCTCACTTCCCTTTACATGTATTAATGACACTTGTAGATTTATTATTAGTTTGCTTATTTATTTTATTTTAGCTTTAAAATAAATTATGGAATTTCATGCTCCCACATTGATGGGATAGAAATTTGCACTCTCACTCTTCCCTATAAATACCCACCTTGTGTTTTTGGGAAAGTTTTTGAGTAGGAGTTCAATAGAAAATTGCATTTGCAAAAACCCTTTAACTCATATAATACTTGGGTTTTGGCCAGACCTCGCTAACCTCAAGGTAACGGACCTAAAAGTCAGTAGTTGTTTTTGCCGGTGGATCTCCGTTGGAGGCTCTCGTGTTTTTGGGGCTAAGCTTTCAAGTAAGAGCCTAATTTGTGGGGCGAAGCACGCGACAAAGGTATATCTCCTATTTTTCCCTTTTGTGTTTATTTTATGCACTAGTGATATTATATATTGCGAGCATGATCCTTGGCTCGGGTTTTTTCCGCGGTGAGTGGGACTCACCAAACCTTAACAGCAGTATCGGAGCCCCGCTCGTTTATTTTTAATTATCATGTTTTTCAAGGTATTTTTATGGCTTAGTTTTTTCTGGTTATAAGTTGCTAATTAGATTAGTAGCTCGTTTTAGCCATTTTAACCTCGTATTAAAGCTTTGTTTTATTTTTTCTCATAATTGCATATTAATTGCATTAAGTGTGAAAATTTTATTTTTGAAGCTTCTAAAGTGCTAAATATTCATTCTTTAATTATGTTAAGTGATTGAAACTTTTAAAGCTACTAAATACCATGGATTTTTTCATTTGAACATTAAAGTTCATATTTTTTTGAACTCCCTCGTACTTTGTCAAAATCTCAAGATTAATTTAAATTGATTAAATGAATAATGAGAAATTGTGTCATTTATTTTGTTGCACCAAGTTAAACCAATTTAATTAAAGAGTGGTTCTTGGGAATTATTTTTGTTAAATGCACCTTAATAAATTTTATTTAAAAATTTGAATTGTTTAAATTTTCAATTTTTTGCTAATTGAATTAGTTCTAATAATAATTTAGAATTAATATTTTAACTCGCAAAATCGGGATCGAAATCCCGAGGCTATGGCACGCAAAACGAGGCAAAGCCTCCCTTGGCTAGCCGGGCTGCATAGCAGCCCGCATGTGGCTACCAAAGGGGTTGCTCGTTGGTGCCTTCTGCCATGTGCATGGCCAGTGCATCGAGCCACAACAGCAACACAGCAGCTGCGTGCGTGCGTAGCGCAGCACATAGCTGTTGTGGTGCGGCTATGGTGCGGCAGTGGTGCACGAGCTTTATTGGTGCGTGTTTTGGTGCTTGGTGCAATGAGGCAAGCAACCTTGATGTGTGTACCTCGCACCAGGAAACTCGTAGCAACACTACAAGGTGTAAGCCTAGCTAGTGCCACGGAGGGTGGTCGAGGCACATTCACCAAGCCGCATTATCTGAGTTACTAAATGACTTTGGAATTCATATGGCATGCTCCACTTGAATGTGGTTTGCTTTGTGCTTGCTTGTTTGCCATTTAATTTATTTTAATTAATCTTGTTTATTTTGATTAAAAAATTTTGAGGCTAGGCCTCAGTTTTGAGCGGAATTGGCAAAATTTATTTTGACAATTTTTGGGTTCTACCGGCTTAATTAATTGGATTAATTAAGATGGATACGGAATTCAGTGGGAGCTTTAATTATTAATTACGTCGATTACATAATTGGTTAAACAACTTTGACTAGTTTTAATTAGGCGTGTTAATTAGATTAACCACCAAGATTAGTTACTAGTGCGCACGCGTGTTTAATGCATTATTACTTGTTTGTTGTAAAATGCATGGGCCATTCACATATAGTAATTGGATGAATGGAATGTATATTCTCTCACCGGTTTTGTGAAATGGGTGGCCCGATTAGGATAGAAAATACTGACTGCGTGCCGTGATGTATTTTTGTAAATCTAAATACGGTCTACGTACCGTTCAGTATTTATGTACCTTAATATTTAGATAATGCTAGTCGTAGATACTAGTAGTTGCATAATTTAGTTAAGTCTTGAAGACAGAGGTTCTTGGAAGACAAAGCCACGAAGATGCAAGAGAAGACCTTTTGAAGACTTAGAGAATTCAAGGGGTCATGCTAGTTGCCAATATATATGCCTCTTATACTTATACTTTATATATTGATGCTTGTGCTTATATATGAATGATATGTCAGATGCATGTGTAGGTTTTCAAAATGTTGTGATGATTAGTTAAGTTCACTTAAATCAACCAACATAGAAATCCTAGGTCCCTAATAATATTGAGTTAAAACTTGCCTTTCCAAAACAACACTTGAAAACCGAATGGGTGTAATGGTAGGCTACGCCAAAGCGAGGCACCATTACTACTTTGAGGATGGTGAGACACACCGGGTGTGCAAGATGGTTTTGGTTGAACTCATCAGTATGAGTGAGGAGTCCTCACATACCGTGGAAAAAGAGATACGTCGTCAAAATGCATTGGATGCGACGATAATCTAACCAAGAATGGCTTAGATCCATAAGCAAGGTAATGCTTACCTTGGGATAACAAGTGTTAGGACAAGCCAAAGCATGCCTAAAATACTTGTTGATCCCTTGGATCTTGGAATTGCTTTATTTTCACAATATGGGGACAATTTGATGTGTAAATAAGACGTTAAATAAGTATTAAAATATGCATGAATTAAATTCAATCTTATTTAAATATTTTTGAATGGTTTTTCATTTAAAATTCTTTCAATTGTTGATGTTGGGGTTTGGTGAGTCCGAATCACCGCGGAAACAACCCCGACCCAAGAACCACTTGCAAATAATAAAACCATAAAGCATAACAAATAAACATAAGAGGATAAAATCGGAATTTACCTTTGAAGCGTGCTTCGCCCTCAAAGTCAGGCTCTTACTTGAAAGCTTAAGCTCCGAAAATAGGCGAGCCTCCTACGGAAATCCACCCGCAAAAACTACTAGCAACTTTTAGGTCCGTTACCTCGAGGTTAGCGAGGTCCAACCAAAACCCAAGTATTATATGAGTTTAAGAGTTTTTACTAATGCAATGCTCTATTGAACTCCTACTCAAGCAAGCAATTCTCATGCCATGCTTTGGCTATTTATAAGGAAGGATAACTTGTAAATTCCACTCATCTTTCAATGTGGTACTTTTCACAAAAAGATCCCACATGGAAAGACTGATAAATTCAATCTTTAGTTAAATAAACCAAGGAACAAGTAACAAGTGTCACATGGTTGGGTGAGGACCACTTTCCCACTTGGTTCCAAAGGCATTTCACATGCAATGTGAACTAACCATGTGTCACCCAACCTTGAGCCCCAAGTTGGGTTCGGTTGGGCCATTTTATTTTGGCTCGTGTCCATGACCCATCGCCCCGGGTCCACGGCACTTGCCACATGTGTCGCCACAGTGGCGCGCTGCCTACGTGGCACGCTTCCACGTGGCACTCTACTACTTGGTGGCTGCCACGTGTGCTGCCACATGGCGCGCTGCCTACGTGGCGCGCTTTCCTAGCCTTTCGAGTGGCTAGAATTTCAATTGTTACTTGAAGTATTTTCTCGTCTTGCCAAATCCTAAGTTTTGGCTCGACATTTGAGATTCTCCAACGCTTGGTTTTGACGCTCCAAGCTCAAATTACCGACGTCTAAATATTTAATACTCGGGCAACGAATTAATTTCTTCCGAATTAATTCGTTGAGTCGGTTCGTTTACTGCTAAGGGTGTGACCCAAAGGGTTCAGTCAAGATTAAGCTGTAATATTAATTATGCATTAATATTACTGATCGGAAGCGGCCTCCTCCTAGGAATTCCGAAGACATGACCTTACTGAATATATTAGCTTTCTAATAATTCTGAACACACTAACGGAATAGTACACTTGTTCGAAGGACACCATTCCTTTCAGTTGAATCATGTCTTCAACTATCGACAACAATCTAATATTCCCATAACTTCCCTAGAAGTTATCATTTAGCTTGAATTTGGTATACTTCAAGAAATGGGAAGAGGAACTCCATTTGACCCTCCACAATTGCTACCTAGAGAATATCTTTGATACACCCATCCCAAGTTTCTACTTAAAAGGGTTTATGAGCGATGAGGCTCATGAGGAGTGGAGTTAAGATTGCAAGAGAGTCTCTCGCCTCATGGAAAACTCCATTCCGGAACAGTGAAAGAAGAAATTCTCCAACTACCTTCCGGATGTACTTCTCAAGGCTCTAAAAGATGTGGTCAATCTGAGGGTAACAAACAGCAATAAGGGCAACTATGATGGACTTGTGGAAGAAGTGACTAGGTCATTGTCTAACATGAGGATCAAGCCACCGCAAGATGGGTTTCTCAGCAAAGAGAGGCAAGAAGTATGGGCTAGGGTTTATAGTTCAAGACCTAGACTTGGGATGCCACTTCAAGTCCATGTGCAAAAGATGACAAGGTTATTCAACCATCTAGAACTGATTGGTAAACCGGTGGAGGATGAGCAAGCGGTTCATTTTCTTTTAAGCTCACTTCACTCAGGGTACGTTGCAATTAAGATGCAACTTACCAACAATCGGAATAAACTATCCTACAAGGAAGTTGTCCAAGAGCTCTAGAAAACCTATTCTTGCAAGGCGGTTAAGTTTGCTCTAAGGCTCAAGAAGAAGGAGTTTAAAAACAAGGCTAAGATGCGCTGCTTCTATTGTAGTAAGCAAGGCCACTACAAAAGAGAATGTAGTGAGTATCTAGAAGATGAGGCAAGAGGAAAGAAAGCCTCAATCTCAGGTATCATCTTAACACTTAAAAATAAGCAATTTATAAGGTATTAGATATTGGAAAATTGACTCACTTTATGCTCCTATTTCAGGAACAAAATGAACGGTGCTTTTCAAGTGGTTATGAGTACACAAGTGGAAGATGAAGAAAATCTATCCAAACAAAGCTTGTAATCTCATGTATTTTGTCAAAATTCTAAAATTTACTATGTTTTATCTTCCATACTTTGATCTTGCGTCGTTGAACGTCATTTTAACCTTGATCACAAGACTTTTTGTTTCATGTCTTGTTTATATTTATGGAAATGACACTTTTGTGTGTTTAGACAAAATTGTTTATAATGATACCAAAAGAGCTAAGACCATTGAGTCAAGTCAAACCTACTTGTGTCATTGTCGTCTTGGCCACATTAACATCAAACGCATCAAGAAACTTCTACAAGAAGGTATTCTAGACTCATTCGATTTAGAATCATTTGATAATTGCGAAGGATGTTTACCAGGAAAGATGATAAAGCAACCATTCTCCAAGTTAGGAGAAAGGTTCGTAGACTTATTAGGCTTAATACATACCGATGTATGTGGGCTAATGAGTACACCCGCAAGGAATGGTTATCGGTATTTTATAACCTTCACGGACGACTATAGTAGATATGGATATGTCTACCTAAGGTTGCACAAATCTTAATCTTTTGATAAATTCAAAGAATTTCAGAGTGAAGTTGAAAATCAACTTGGCAAGAAAATCAAAGCGCTTTGATCGGATCGAGGTGGCGAATATTTGAGCCAAGAATTCGATGACCATCTGAAATAACATGGGATACTTTCAGAATTGACACCTCCGGGAACTCCTCAATGGAACGGAGTATCCGAAAGGAGAAATCGAACCTTTTTAGACATGGTACGATCGACTATGAGTCTTAGTGAACTACCAATCAATGGAACGGAGTATCCAAAAGGAGAAATCGTGCTCCGTCAAAAGCTGTAGAAAATACTCTATATGAACTATAGACGAAGAGACCTCAAAGGTTGACTTTTCTTAGAATTTGGGGATGCGAAGCATATGTCAAGAGAGTTATGTCTGACAAACTTCATCCAAAATCTGACAAGTTTTTTTTGTGGGCTATCCAAAAGAAACCAAGGGGTATTACTTCTACAACAAATCCGAGAACAAAATTTTTGTTGCTCGTGATGGTGTCTTTTTGGAGAAGGAGCATCATTCCAAAATGATAAGTGGGAGGAAAATCGAACTCGATGAAGTTTGAGAGGACGAGCAACAAGGACAAATTGACAATCAAAGTGCTCACGAAGCATCTGTTGACATTGATCAAAGTCAAAATATGCAAAGTCAAACCGACAATGCAAATGCTCAGTCCATTACCCTACGTAGGTCAACTCGGCCAAGATCTCAACCTGATATATATCTTGATGTTTTATTAACAGAAAATCGGGACATCCTAGTATTGGATGGAGATGAGCCGGGAACCTACAAGCAAGTTATGACAATCCCCGACTCTGCAAAATGGCAAGAGGCCATGAAATCCGAAATGGACTCCATGTTTGAAAATCAAGTATGGCACTTTGTTGATTTACCCAAAGGTTACACACCAATCGGATGTAAATGGATTTTCAAATCAAAAACCGACAAAGATGGAAATGTATTCATTTAAAAAGCTAGACTGGTAGCAAAAGGTTACAGGAAAATTCACGGAGTTGATTATGATGAATTATTTTCTCCAATTGCAATGCTTAAGTCCGTTCGGATTCTTCTAGCGATTGCTACATATTACAATTACGAAATATGGTAGATGGACGTCAAAACCGCCTTCCTCAATGGAATTTTGGAAGAAAATGTGTACATGACACAGCCTGGAGGTTTTGTCGACCAAGACAATGATAGAAAGGTATGCAAGCTTAAGTAGTCCATTTATGGATTAAAGCAAGCAAGCAGAAGTTGGAATCTGCAATTTGATGAAGCCATTAGTAAGTTTGGTTTTTTTAAGAATCCAGATGAGTCTTGTGTTTACAAGAAGGTCAGTGGGAGTGACATCGCCTTCCTAGTCTTATATGTTGATGACATTTTGCTCATTGAAAAAAAAATCCGTATTAGAGTCTATAAAGGCTTAGCTCGAAAAATGTTTTTCAATGAAAGACTTGGGAGAGGATCAGTAAATATTAGGCATCAAGATCTATAGGGATAGATCAAATAGGATGATAGGATTGAGTCAAAGTACCTATATTGAAAAGGTACAAGCTCGATTCAACATGGAAGGAGCGAAGCGAGGCCACCTACCCATGTCACATGGCATAACCCTTAGCAAGAAGTAGTGTCCAAAGACACCTGATAAGCGGGAAAGGATGAATAAGATTCCATATGCTTCGCTTATTGGATCGATCATGTATGCCATGATATGTACTAGGCCAGATGCATCGTATGCCTTGAGTGCTATGAGCCGTTACCAATCACATCCAGGAGAGGCTCATTGAACTGCGGCCAAGAATATCCTAAAGTACTTAAAAAGGAACAAGGATAAATTCCTAGTCTATGGTGGCAGAGATGAATTGGTTGTTGAGGGATACACTGGTGCAAGCTTCCAGACAGATAGAGACGAGTTCAAGTCACAGTCTAGGTACATATTCCGTCTCAATGGAGGAGCGTTTAGTTGGATGAGTGCTAAGCATAGCACAACTGCTATTTCTACAGCTGAAGCCGAATACTTGGCAGCATCTGAGGCAGCTAAGGAGGCAGTTTGGATTCGCAATTTCATTGGGGAACTTGATGTTGTACCCTCCATTAAGGGTCCAATAGATCTCTAGAGAGCCACAAGAACATCATAAGGTCAAACAAGTCAAGAGGCGATTTCAAATGATTAGAGAATGGAAATCAGAAGGTGAAATCAGAATTTGCAAGGTTGGAACGGATGATAATGTAGCCGATCCACTCACTAAACCTTTGTCTCAAGTGAAGCACAAAAAACACGTTGAGGCAATGGGAATTAAGCACATTGGAATTTGACTTTGATTTCCTTATCATAGTGTTTTAATTAAATTTTGGACAACGTTGATGTAAAACATTATGATGAATTATTCAGTTTTGGAGTAATTAAAATTTTCATGCAATTTAAATCACTCTGTTTCTATTTAATTGCGGTTTATTAAATAATTAGTCCATTCGATTTAAACAATATTCAAAATATGGTATCAAGACAATGTCTTGGATAAAGAAACACCTATTAAGTGAACATTGAATATTTTAATAGAAAATTATCCCTAATCAAGGTCATTTATATGGTGGACGATTAATGACCAATAGAGATTAGTGTGTAGTATGATTTATAGCACCGTTTCTTGTGCTATAAGGACATAAATCATTTGCACAGGTATTAGTTTAGAACCATACTGGATCGACCTATGAGAATACTTTAAGAGATTCAAAATCATCATAATTATATTTCTCATTATTGCTATCAGAACTCTTTTCCTTGACAATAAGTATTGTGAGGTCTCATGTTTGAGTACTAGTCTGTTTTTTATGTCGGTCAAGCGTCTGCCGTAATTGGGGATTATAACGATTGCTATCAGGCGGCTAGGTCCTCTTAGTAAGAGAAGCTACATTATAAGATTGGGAATGTCCCCCTACTAATAATAGGGAACATGTCTTGTTGTTTACAAGGCCTCTCGAAGAGCGAGATTGTGAAAATGCATGGACGTGCTCATATGAATTTTATAAATCATCTGCTTATTGACATTCAAACTCAGATTTTGAGAAACACTTCTGGAAGTAACAGAGATAACGAATAATCATACCTTGTAATTCATGAAGAGACATAGAAAAGGGGCTATACACTGAATGCGCACTTGTCTGGAAGGACAAGTGGGAGATTGAAAGGAATGGTGTCCTTTGAACAAGTGTATTATTCTGATAATGGGTTCAAAATTATTAGAAAGCTAATATATTCTGTAAGGTCAATTGATCGGAATGCCCAAGTAGAGGCCGCTTTCGATCACTTATATTAATACATAATTAATATTACAGCTTAATCTTGACTGAACCCTTTGGGTCACACCCAAGCAATTAACAAAACGACTCGACGAATAAATTCCGATGAAATTAATGAGTCACTTGAGTATTTAATATTTAGACGTCGGAAATTCGAGCTTAGAGCGTCGAAACCGAGCGTCGAAAGTCGAGTAAAAAAAAGTAAAAGACGAGACGCGTAAATAATATTAAATCGACGTTATTTCCCAAAATACCCCTAGCATTCGCGTCAGAATGCCCCGAGCATCTGAATTCTAGGGGCATAACGCGTGGCATGGTGACTAGCATGTGCACCAAGCTGAGCCTAGGTTGGCTGGTGCATGCTAGCGCACTAATCCTAGCAGCCAAGGGCAGCTACAGCCGCAAGCAACAGCCCGCATAAGGTGTGCATGGCTTGCTGGCTGCAAGCAGCAGCTGAAGGAGTTGTGTCTTTGATAAGTGCAATTACTAGATATATCAAGGATCACTATTATGGACATAATAAGTTCGTTCTCTTGGGGCGTCATCTTCTGTTGCTAGACTATGAGAGATGATCTTTAGACTAATCAAATAGTCCAAAGCCCGCTAGAATGGATCCTATTAGGTCACACACAAGGGTATTGGGGTAAGCAAGTTAGAGGCCCAATAGGAGGGTCTCAGTTAGCCTATTGCATTTGCACATATTAACTATAATTCTTTGATAGTCCACAATTTTAATTCAATTAGGAGGGAGAATATTTAATTATGGGTCAATTATTATACTAAATGTGATTTAACTTTTGGAATTGATTAAATGTGATTTAATAATGCTAAAATAGCCATGAAGAGATCCGAATTTTGCCCTAGATTACTCGAAAATTTCGAACCCCCCACCCTATTTTTTTGAAAATTTCAAAACCTTAACCCTAAATTACGTATTTTGTGTTTACAGAATTTAACCTATTTGATTTCATGATAAATTATGAATTTTTCACGATCAAATCATTGAATTTAAGTGTTAAATTAAATTGGGGATTAATTTCATAAAGAACCCTAATTTTAAGATTGAATGTGATTTAATTTTGAAATTAATTGGACCACATTAACATTAATTTAATTTTACAAAATATGTTTTATTTTATTTAAATTAAAAATAAAAGGGGGGGTTTAAGCAGCGGCAACCGCGGCTAGGTGGCGCAGCCACGGCGGTTGTCGCTGCAGGTGGTCCTGAGGGAGGGGAAGGGTGGGGCAGGAGTACGAGTCAGTAAAGGCAACAACAACAGCATCGTGCAAGGGTTGCGCGGCACTGCTGCTGCTGCTGTGCACCGTTGCAGTGCAGCGTACACTTATGGTGTACAGCCACCGTGGCTGGCTTCGGCTAGCCACACCACGGTGACTGGTGCATAATTTTAAAAAAAAATATTTTAAAAATATTTCAAGATAAATATGATTTATTTTGGGTCAGATAAAATATTTTGAAAATATGATCTTTTATTTTGAAAGATAACTTCGGTTTTATTTGGATAAAATATTTTATTTTAGGATAAAATCAAACCTTTCAAAAGCTGTTATATTTGATATTATCCATATTTAAAGTTGTTAAATTGGTAATTATCCATAATTAAAGTGGTTAATTTTGGATAAGCTTTGCTAGGATATTCCGAGTGTATTCCAAAAGGTTAATAATTAATTTAAATAATGTGATTATCCCATAATTATTTTTGGATATAATTGATTTAATATTTTGTGATTGGCTAGTAATTAGGATAGATTTTCCTAACATTGTTAGGATTATCTTTGAGGATATATATGATTTATCTTTTAAGATTAAAATAAGATTTGATTATATCTCATGAATAATTTAGAATATATGATATTTTATTGATGGTCATGAATAATATATGATATTATCTAATTACATTAATTAAAATATGAGATATTTAGATGTCATGTTTCCTTAATTGTGAACATTCGATGTTGTAGTTTAGGATAGCATGATGAGTGATTTATTATGTGGCACTTTATAATATATGATGTTATTTTTCCTACATAATGACTAGTATGGCCCAATAGATTGCTAAATACGATCTGCGCATCGTGATGTATTTTTGTAATCTAAGTACGGTCTACGTACTGATAAAGTATTTTTGTAATTTTATTTCATTTTATTTAAGTAGTAGATAGAATAGTGTAAAATTACAGGTTGCAGTTAATCCAAGAAACCCATGAAGTGAAGGCCCAAAGGAGCAAGGTGGATGAGATTCATGATGATTCAAGTGGGAGCATTTACTTTATTAGTTTTTCTTAGGATTAGGGGCCATGCTATGTCTTGTTCATGCATTCAGTATTTTATACATGTTAGATTTTATTGATGTTTTGTGATGATGCGCTAGAGTTCACTATTTAATCACAACATAATAAATCTAGGTCCCAGAAATATTGAGGTTGCTTTTCCAATCAGAAACCCGATGAAACATTCGATATTTATAATGGGTCATGCCAAAGAAGGGTGTCATATTATATCTTAGGGGAGTGGGGGTAAAACAAATTTTACATTTTTGATTGGTTATATTGAACAAGGTTACCTAAAGAGTTTAGAACCTTGAAGCTAAGGGTAATAATTAAACATGTGATGGGTAATTATTCAACCAAGAATTACAAAGAGTTGTAATCAGTAAAGAGTTTACTCACCTTGAAAATTTAATGGTTGATGGTAGGCCCAAAGTCCGGTCAATCATTGCACAAATAAAGCATCTTGGAATCATTTTATTCAATAGGGATCAATTAAAATTGAATAAATGCTTTAAAGTTACCAGTTTTAAAACTGCTTATGATACTTTAAATTTTATTAAACATAATTGAATTTTGTGTTTACTTATAAGTAACATTTCGTTCTAATTTTATTTTATATATAATCTCCTCGATTGGAAATAAAGTTGAGAAGCGTTCTCAAAAGTTTAAAAGATAATCCATAAACCTATATTCCAATTTTGCTAAGATGGTTCTAAAAGTCAAGTTTTAGAAACCCATGTCACATGTCTAAGGTTGGTTTTATTTAAAATATTTGAGTAAAATACCAACACATCTTCATTTTGAAAGTGTTTCAAGGGATATAATGAGATGGGAGGTACAAATCCTCTAAAAGACAAGTATAGAAGTCCAATAAAATCTCTTATTTTCAATATTATTGAATATAAGAAAGTGATTAGAAATCTCTATGATCAAAAGTTGATCAAAATGACGCTATTCTTCATCACTTTATATAAAAGTTAAATAGTTAATTAAACTCTAATATGAATAATGATAGAATAGACTTAGAAAAATCATGAAATGTGCTTAAAGTAATTAAGCAAAGCATCATTTTTAACCTAAGAGAAATGTTCTAAGTGGCTCAAATGGAAAGGTTTAGGAATATATGAGGATTGCATTAAGAAGTTATAGGCCAAGAAATGCAACCAAGTTGCTACTTCTCAAATCTAGAACTACTCACATGCTAAAAGTTGTTATGAACAGAAAATGTTTCAAATTAAATGGACCAATTCCAATTGATTAAAAACTACCTCATATAGTTAGAAGGTAAAAGAATGGAAATGTTCCAATTTAAGAAGTATATTATAGAAATTGATTTAGCACATTGCTACTTCTTGGACATATGGTGTCTTGTTTAGTTCTCTCTTATTGATTATGAGGTTGAACTAAATGAAGAAGTATGGCTAAAGGACAAATAAATCTACAAGTTTAAAAGCAAATGTTGCAACTTCACAAGTGGAAACTATGAGTTTGGAAGCAAAAGTTGCAACTTTAGAGTGGAATCTATATTTCACCTTACCTTGTTATTGGCTAGAATTAAATAAATGTTATTCATTCTTTCCATTATCAAAACACCATGCAATGTTAGTAATGACTAAGCATCGAAGATTCAAAAATGTGTAATAAATGTTATTCTATGCTTCATTGAGTCATAATGTGTTTTGAGATTGCTAAATAGGTTCAAAGTTCTATATGACAGAAATTATTAAACCATTTCTATATATATAAATTGTCTCTAATATGTCAATTAATTCGAATGAAAATGAAAATTGCATGCAGAGGATCCAAATGGATGGACTTTCAATATCATTTGATTATGAATCCACTAATATATGTAATTATCATTCTAATTTGAAATTTTGACAAAATCACCATCTAGAGAAATGATGATGCAAACTCGAGGTCGAATACATATCGATGTAAGAAAACCAAAGGTTCAAAGACTAGAGATGCACAGTAAAACTTTATTTGTGATATGTTCACTACTTGTGCTTAGTTGAAGCATAAGAGAGAGAATTTTGAAAAGTTCAAAATGTTCAGTATGAAGTTCAGTATCAACTTGACAAGATAATGATTGCATTACAATATGATCGTAATTGTGAAAATTTGAGTCAAGAAATTTACTTGGCAACACATTCAAAATATTTCTATATGATGGTAATAATGAAAATTTAAGCCAAGACCTTGATGAACATCCAAGAGTTGTGAAATCATTTTACAACAAACTCCAAAAGAAAACCTTGTGAAGTGTTTATGAAGGGAGCTATCAATCTATATGAGATATATTTTGATGGATGAAAATTACCTATTTTCTAACCATTGTTCAAGGGATATGCTTTAAAATAAGCTACAAAACTAAACAAACTACATAGGTCAAATCAAAATGTAGCAAAAGTTTCATATGTTATATGGATAAGAAAAGTTCTTATAAAGTCTTTCTACAAAGCAAGGAATAAAAGTTGTATTAAATCGTTTAATGCACGATCAATTCCTATACAAAGCACAGAGTACTACTACACAAATCATACTTGGCACAAAATTTTTGTTTCTCAAGTAGGTGCCCTTATGGAAATTGTTCAGAAAGGTCAAGTTGGAGTAGTATAAATCTCGATAGATTTCGAGAAAAGTAACATCCAAAAGTGGTTCAAACCATGATTGGTTCACCCTATGCTAAATGTGCCTCCTCAAAAGGCAAGTGGGAGTATAAGAATCTCAAAAGTTTGAGAGCCTTGAAAGAGTTCAAGAAAAGTGATTTCGAAAATTTCAAAGAAATTTGAGAAGTAATCGAATCAAAGCAACAATATGAGCATGATTCACCTCATGTTACAAATGACAACGCGTGGTCTCATTAAGTGCAATGGGAATAATAACCATGTGTCGAAGGTAGTACATTCCAAGTGCACATCCTCTATTTTCGTTTCTCATTGAAAACTAAACAAAGTTGTTGTATGATTTTCAATTGTTGCATAAAAACCCACAATGATGACTAGCATATGTAAAACTTAGCCAAAGAAATATGATTTTATATTGACTAACAATTCTAAAGTATTCATTTTGGAACATGATGATTATGCAAGTAATAAAGATGTTTTGACAAGTTATGACTCCAAGTGGTTTAAAAACCAGGAAATCTGAAATATATTCTAAGTCTTTAAGCAAGTATATGACACTTGAATAATTTGCCTAATTGGGTGAGACCCATTATATACAAAACAGACAAGAAAGAAAAATGTTTTCTAACTAAAGCAAAGACTTATTAAAGGATTCAACTAATTAATAGTATGACTATGACTATGATGAAAACTTTATATTAGTCATGTTGTAAAGATCTATTTAAGATATTTTAGTGATTACTACCTTATGAGATTTGGTAGATGGATTTCAAAACACTTTATTGAAATTGTTCATGAAAGAAGATTTATATGTGATACAATCAAAGAATCCAATAATCCTAAGGATGCATAAAAGATTCATTAATGGATGGAAGTAAGCATCATGGAGTTGTTGCTCTTAATTTTGTGAGTTAATCAAATCGTTTGATGTTCTCATAAAATGAAGAAAAGGTCTTATGTATACAAGATGTTTAGTGGGAGATATAAAGTCATCTTAGTCTAGTATAAAGAGCAATTATTCATTTCTTGAATAGTTAAGTGGTGGGTAATGCATTTTTTATGAAAACCTTGAAGAAGGAGATGAGAACATTTGGGATTCAAGATCTATAGAGATATTTTTTGAAGGATGTTTGAGTTTTGTTAAGAAGCTTATATTGATAAGATTCTTATAAGGTTCAACATTATATTGAAAGGAGTTTCAATCCCATGTAACATGACACATTGCTAAATGATTCAATGCTTTGAGAAAGGTTGATGAAATTAAAGTTTTGAGTGATGATCCTCATGTAATATGCAAAGGATGCATCATGCATGTCATGGACTATACTCATCTATTTGATTCACGTGTTTTAAGAACAAGTGACGATAGATTTCAATCGAAATCAAATATAATGTTGGAATACAAATAAGAAATTTCTAAGTTCCTTGTGAAAAAACGAAGGAAAATTCTTAGTGTATGGAGATGAAAATGATTATAAGATTTAGAAATTGCAAAATTCATGTTTATGAGAATGTCTCATGATCTCTACTTAGTAAACCCCTTCAATTTCCAATGCATGAGAAACATGCTAATGAAACTAGATTGAGGCAAATGATGTAATTAGAAGTTGTATTTGTTTTTGGAGAAAAACAAGTTACATATGTAATACATTCATTTGTAGAATTATGTTTATCAATTGAAACAAAGTTTCAATTTTATGTAATCGTGGTTTCAAGATTAAATAAAATGTCCAAAATAATTATGAATGGATGGGCTCATCAAGTTGATGACCTGTTGAATGGACCCCACAAGTGAACTAAATTAATTTATTATTTAAGTTCCTAGTTCGAAATCATTAAATTGGACATAAATGATTTCAATAAACGGACAAGCATGTTATGATTGATTGGATAACGCAGTTTCATGGGCTATAGGAGCGTAGTGAAGCTCGGTCAATCACATGGATATGCGTGAATGATGCATGATCGAACTATAGACCTACTTTGAAGTTCAAGTATAGAACTTCCAGATATATTAGTGGATTCCTTTGACATGAGTGGAACATTGATTCCATTCAATGATTGATTTAGCTGTGGTACACTCAAACGTCTAGCTGTAATCGGAGATTATAAAGGGTGTTTCTCAGTAGCTTCATGAGTTAAGTGGGAGCTTTGGTTGCCACAAGATTGGATAGAGTCTACCTATTTAATTAAGAATTTGTCTTGGCCCCTTAAAGAGGGAGAATTCAGAAAATGCATGGCCGTGCTTAAATGCATTACATAGTAATCATTTGTTCTGTGAATCTAACTCAGTTTTTAAAGAAAACGATTTGTAGATTAATATGATCATGACATGAGATGCAATCATATTATCAAATCTACATACATTGACTTAAGGAATTTGAATATTGCACACTTGTCTCAGATAATAGGGAGATTGAAGGAGTTGTGTCTTCGATAAGTGCAATTACTAGATATATCAAGGATCACTATTATGGAGATATTAAGTTCGTTCTCTTGGGGCGTCATCATCTGTTGCTAGACAATGAGAGATGATCTTTAGACTACTTAAATAGTCCAAAGCCCGCTAGAATGGATCCTATGAGGTCACACACAAGGGTAATGGGTTAAGCAAGTTAGAGGCCCATTAATGGGCCTCGTGAGCATTTAACTAATAAAGAAATGGATTGGGCTAGCATAGTTAGATTGGAATTAGGTTTTGGGCTTTTGGCATGGGCTCTTATGTAGAGATGAGATCTATAAATAAGATCCATGCCTAGGATTGCATGAAAGCCGTCATAATTCACACATAGTGTATTTTGACATCAAGGCAACCAATCCAAAAACCCTAATTCCTCTCTCTATCTCATGGCTATCTCTCTCCTCCCCTCGTCCGTATGGCCGGCGACCCTTGGTGGCGCGTGTGGTGGTTCGTGGTGGTTCATGGTTGTTTCGTTGCTCTTTCTTCTCCGTAGAAGGTCAATTGAAGGGTTCAATTGCAACTAACTAGCATTAGTGGAGGTCTTGTTTTTTTTTTTGTAAATAAGAAGTTTTATTACCAAAGAGAGGAAAACTTACAACTTACAAAGCTAAGTTGTAAACCCAAACAACAAAAGCCTGTAAAAACAAGCAATCCAACACCCAAAGCTCCTGTTTAAATGATGCCATCTTCTAGGAAGGGTTCACCACCAAAACAGGAGCTTAGCTTTCCCACACCAGCCCTTCCCACCTTTTAGGATGGGTGAAAGAAGGGAGGGAAAGCCAAGACAAACACACAACCTCAACTCAGACTCAGCTGTAGGTCAATACTGATAGCAGGACTAAACAACAAAGGAAAAACCAAAATAACAAAAAGCACCAGAAACAGCAAAGAAAGCCTAGCCCCTCCCTAGACTCAACTGCAGAAAAATCCCTACAGCAGAACTAGACAACCAGGGCAAACAACACAAACACCAAAAGCAAGCTAGAAGATTAGCAGGTATCTCCCAGAACTATTACATTTACAAGCAACTGCAAACAGAATATCTCTAAAAACTGCAGCAACAGGTTTACAGTCACTTGTAAAAACCAAAGAGTTTCTCTGCAGCCAAAATGTGATAGACAGTTTCAGCAAAACATATCCCTATTAATCTATTTCTTGGTCTATTTTACCTACAAATTCTGGAAATCCAAGACAATTAAGCATCAAAAGCAAAAGCAGACCTGTGGACCCCAAACTGATTCAGCACTTTCATCCAGATCTCTCTGGCATAAGTACAATCAAAGAAAAGATTCTGAACATTTTCTAATTGTTGGTTACATAAAAAGAAAATAGGATCACAATGAATATTCCAAGCAAGAAGTCTATCTTTTGTAACCAATCTGTTTTTCACAACAAGCCAAAGAATAAAAAGGCTCTTATGAGAAGCAGCATTATTACATATAACCCTCCTCCAAGGAACCTTTGGAGCTTGCCCAATTATTAACCTGTAGATCTTTTTAATCTTAACTTTATCACCATATTGAACAACACTCCACCCACCAATATCATTAATGATATCCCTGCATTTCATGATTTTACTTAGCACCTAAGAGCACCTTTTAGGGGCAGGGTTAGACCACCAAGTACTATTTTTGAAATAGTAGGTATGGACTCATTTTACCTAAAGATTATCTGCTTTATGTGCAAGATCCCAGAGCAATCTACAAATAGCAGCAGAATTCCATTCAGGTAGAGAAATCAGGTTCCACCCACCAATGACTCTAGGAAGACAGACCTAAGACCAAGCCACTAAGGATTTCTTTGTAGGATTAGCCTTTCCAGTCCAAAGAAAAACTCTAAATCCATTTTCCATTTATGTGAGGATCTTTTTAGGCAAGACAAAAATTTGAGCCCAGTAAGTTTGGATGCTAAAGAAAACACTCTTAACCAACTGCAGTCTACCAACATAAGACAAATGCCTAGCAGTAAAACCATTAATTCTGGAAGTTATCTTGAAAACTAATGGTTTACATTGAGTAATAGTGACTTTCTTTGAAGATAAAGGCACCCCAAAGTACTTGAAAGGAATAGTACCAGGGACCACCCCAATTAAGTTTTTTAAAGCTTCTTGCTCTATCTAATAAATCCCACCAAAATAGACCTCACTTTTGTCTAAGTTTGCAGAGAGACTAGAAGCTGAGCAAAACTTAGTAAAAGCTTGAAAAAGCAATATGACAGAGTCTTTATCAGCTCTAGAGAACAAAAGCAAATCATCAGCAAACATTAGATGAGTTAACATCATTTTTTCACATCTAGGATGGTAGTTAAAGTCAGGATCAAGATGTAACTCAGCAAGGCATCTACACAAATACTCCATACCAATTGCAAAGAGGAAGGGATACATAGGATCTCCTTGCCTAAGCCCCTTTTTTGCCTCAAAAGCCTTACAAGGAATACCATTAAGCAGAATAGAGAAAGAGACAGAAGAGAGGCAAACCATAATCCATATAATGAACTGTCTAGGGAAGCCAAGCTCAGCCATGACAGTCTCAATGAAACCCCATTCAACAGAATCATAAGCCTTTTTCAAATCAATTTTCAGCATACATCTTAGAGAAACAAACTTATGCCTATATCCTTTGATGTGCTCAGTAGCTAGAAAAATGTTATCTCCTATATGATTGCCAGGGATAAAGCCATCCTAAGCTCCATAAATGATCTCAGAAAGAACAGCAGCAAGCCTAAAAGTAAGGATCTTAGACACCAACTTAAAAAGAACAGAATAACAAGCAATGGGCCTGAAATCCTTTGCATAAGTAGGACAAGTAACCTTAGGAACTAAGGTTATGGTAGTGCAATTCAACTATTTCAACATGGAATTGCTATTATAGAACTCAAAAACACCAGCATAGACATCATTCTTTACAATTTCCCAGGATTTTTGAAGAAAAAGGAGTTAAATCCATCAGGGGCTTTGGAGCTATCAATATTTTTTTAAATCATTATCAATCTCTTCAAGAGTAACAGGAGCAATGAGAAGTTGTTGAGCACTTCTAGAGAGCTGAGAACCACTTCTCACAGTAGTAAGATCAATTCCAGGAAGAGAATAAGCTCTAGTACCAAGAAGTTTCTTATAGAAACCAATAATCTCAGCTTCAATATCAGCAGGAACCTTGAGAAGAACATCATTTTCATCAAAGAGAGTATTAATTATGTTCCTTCCTTGCCTGTGTTTCATGACAGAAAAGAAGTACTTGTTATTGCTATCTCAAAGTTTAAGCCAGTCTACTCTAGATTTCTGCTTATAAATGCTATCCTGAACACTGATCCAATACTTAATACTCTGAATAATCTCCATTTCCCGAGCATAGAGATCAATATTGTTAATATCAGAATTAATCTGGTTTTGGACATCAAGAAGAGTATTTTGAGCATTTTTAATTTTTGCAGCAATGTCACCAAACTTCTGAGTATTCAGATTCTTTAGAGATGTCTTCACCAATTTAAGCTTAGTCCACACTCTAAACATAGCAGTGCCAGGAACAGAACATTGCCAAGCATTACCAACAATATCAAGGAAGTTTTCATGCTCAACTAGGCAATTAAGAAATCTTAAAGGCCTCCCTTTACCAGGCAAAGAATGCAAAACATAAAAAAGAACAGGGTTATGATCAGAAAGAGAAGGAGCTAAGTATATAGCTTCAACATGACCATACTGATCAATCCAATCTTGATTCACAATTCCCCTATCAATCCTAAAATAAGTTCTAGGGCCAGTATGAGCTTTATTGCACCATGAGAAATAGGAACCCTTGCTTTTTATTTCAACTAAAGCTAGATCATCAAGGCACTCTTGCAAATCCTTAGTCTTATATGCAGTAACCGCAGCCCCATTGATCCTATCTTCAGTAGACAGAATAGAGTTGAAATCACCAACACATAACCAAGGGCCAGGAACACTAGATATTTGCTTAAGACCAAACCATAACTATAACCTATCTTGAACAGTATGTAAACACTATACAAAAGTAACAAGAAATTGATTCTGAAGGTCCTTTGAAGCAAGCTGACAATGAATAAACTGCTCCTGAATTCATAGAACAGTGAGGTTGATAAGGTCAACCTTCCATCCCACCCAAATCCTACCTTTCAAAGAGCAATTATAATTATCAACCCAAGACCAAGCATAACCAATCTTCTTCTGAATTTTGGTACAATTTTGCTTTTTAACTTTTGTCTCCAAAATGAAAATAACATCACATCTTTGATCAGAAAGTAGCTTTTTGACCGCAGCTACTTTCCTAGGGTCATTAAGACCCCTATTGTTCCATGAAAGGACAATCATGATCCCAGAGGGGGATTACCATCACCCCATTAGGATTATTATTCTCATCAATGATATCAACAATAACATCATTATCATTAGTTAAAGGCATGTAAGAGTTTGAGTTAGAAACAGGGAAGCTAATCTATATGTTGGTTTTTTTCTTTGATTTTCTACCAGGAACCTGCCATTCTTCAGGTTTTTGAATCTGTGGAGCAGGAACAGGAGTAACTTTCATAGACTTAACATTTTCAACAGGGGCAAGAATGGTCTTCTTAGGAACCCAAATTTTCTTAACCTGATCTTGAGCAGTTTTACCATCACCAGCCTGTTTTTTCTTCAGAATAGGCTTCTGAGGTAAAGCACAATCATGACCAAATTTGTTACATTTCTTACAAAATGGTGGGGTCCACTCAAACATCACCTTGATCTCAAGTAACTCACCAGTAGGGCTTTCAACCCATACAGAACTAGGAAAAGGCTTATTTAAATCAACCTCTACAAGAACCTAGCAAATGACACCCTTAATTGCCTAGATGTGCATTCATCAACACAAACTGAGACACCAATTAGACTACCAATTCTGCTTAAAGTGTCAGCACCCAACAATTCAAGGGTAAATTGGGTAATTTGACCCACAAAGGTATAGTTCTCAGAATTTCAGCATGCAGATCAAATTTATCAGACCATAGCTTTACAATGGCAGGTTTACCAAAGAAAATGTGAGGACCAGAACATAATATGGCATTTTATCCTCATCAGATTTCAAATTGATTATAAAATAGCCCTCATAATGCCAAAATATGTCTGGCTTAACTATATTTCTCCAATTATCAGCAATAAGCTTATGAACAGGAGAAATAGTTGGAGAATAGCCAAAAACATAAAATATAAGAGCATTACCCCACTTCTTGTTGCCTTCCAGGACAGGATTGACCATCCCTAATCAGAGGCCCAATAAAAGACAGAGCAACCCCTTTTGCATTCAGCTTCCCTTTGAATAATCCCTTTCATTCTTCAGCAGGAGCTTCAGGAACTTGATTCGAGACATCAGGAACCACAAAAACCTTAGGATTAGTAGCAGAAGGAACTATCGGGCTCTGATTTTGGCATGAGATCAATTTAACAGTAACCGTAGATACCCTAGTTACTGTTCCATTGGATTGAGCCTGTTGTTGAGCCACAACACGTCGATGAATGATTTCTAATAACCTCAGATCCTTCCTAGAAATATTTCAAGCAGTTGGATTCACCAGGGGGGAAGGAGGAGTAACCATTTCATCATCTTCAACAATCGGGTCAGTTGATGATAACCCAAATTTTCTCAGATTATCCAGGATCTTATCAAATGGTGCATGATTAGTGTTTTGCGGGAGAGGTGTTGATTGTTTCTTCTTGCGCGGTATAGTGATTATTAGAGCTAGATGAAAACGCAACCTAGCTGCTTCAAATTGCCATGGAAGTCGCCTTTGAGAGAAAAGTCAACAAAAGTCAACGTAAACCTCATTAGTGGAGGTCTTAATCTGTGCCCGTGGACCAAGTAGAGGAATCACGCTTGAGGTTTTTTTATCTTCCATTGTTCTTGCTCGATTGCACGTGGAATCACGCTTCAAAGGTACGAATATATGCTCTTTATGTGTTATGAATTAGATCTTGGGATTAGGTACTGTATGAATATGATTCATGTTTATTCCGCTGCGTAGTACCTATAATTCCCTACAGCAGCAGCCTGCACAAGTGTGCGAGGTTTGCTAGCTGCGAGCAGTAGCAGCACGCATCACCTTGGTGTGGTTAGCTGGGCCGTGGGCTAAGGGGAAGCATGTGAAGGGAGGATTTAAGTGTGAGGGACATGTGGCACAAGGAGAGTATGAAGTGGGGAGCAAGTATGGTCCCCTACTCTCCAAGTGGTCCTCACTTCCCTTTACATGTATTAATGACACTTGTAGATTTATTATTAGTTTGCTTATTTATTTTATTTTATCTTTAAAATAAATTATGAAATTCATGCTCCCACATTGATGGGATAGAAATTCCCACTCTCACTCTTCCTAATAAATACCCACCTTGGGTTTTTTGGAAGAGTGCTTGAGTAGGAGTTCAATAGAGCATTGCATTTACAAAAACTATTAAACTCATCTAATATTCGGGTTTTGGTCGGACCTCGCTAACCTCGACGTAACGGATCTAAAAGTTGGTAGTTATTTTTGCGGGTGGATCTCCGTCCGAGGCTCTCGTGTTATTTTTCCCTTTTGTGTTTATTTTATGCATTAGTGATATTATTTATTGCGAGCGTGATCCTTTGCTCGGGTTTTTTTCTATGGTGAGTGGGACTCACCAAACCCCAACAGTTTCCTCTATCTTGGTAATCAAGAGACGATCGATCATCTATTTTGTGATAGCCATTTTGTTTCCACTCTTTGGACAACTGCTCCAAATATTCAGTCCCTTGATGTACGTTGAGATCAGCCATTCACTGATTGGTTTGTAGACCATGTGTTATCTTTGCGACAAACTAAGTCTTGGGAGCTTTTAATAAATTTGGTTTCTTTTTTAAGGGCCATTTGGATCGCTCGTAATCATAAGGTGTTCCGAAAAGCTGTGCTTTCTCCTACTCCTGTTCTTCACATTATGCAAGACTGGGTCTCTCGAAGCCTTGCGATTCAGGATTTTAAAGACTCGGCTCTCTTGTCCAGTATAGGTCTTTGTTCTATATCTAGATCCTCCTTTTCGTCCTGCTGTCTTCAAGGTCCTTCCAGGTCTACATATGATATTTGCCTAGTGTTTGATGGAGCTTCTACAGCTCGTGATAGCTCTGCAGGAGTTGGTTGGATTTTTCGCGGCCTAGATTCGGATATGGTATTTGGTGGTGGTTTTAGAGCTTTCCTCTCTTCCGCTGCAGTAACTTCAGAATTAAAGGCTTGACTTTAGGCTCTCAAGGTTGTTGATCGTCGTGGTTTCAGGCGCTTGATGTTCTACATTGACTGCTCGACTTTATTTTCTTTTCTTTAAGATAAAGGAGGTCGAGATATTTTTTGCATCTGGTTGATTCAGGATATTAGGGATATCATTCTTAGGTTCTCATCTTGTGAACTTCGGAAGGTTCCTCGTCAGTGGGTGGCTCGGGCTCATTGGTTGGCTATTCAGGCTTGTCGTCGTCATTTTTTGTTCTGGTCCTTTTAGTTGTTTTAGTTCTTTCATTAGTTCTTTTTTAGTTCGTTTTGTAAAAAAAATAAAAAAAGATATAGAAACTCCCCTACTCCAGCCGAGCCTAGACTATAGTCTCCTTTGTCCGTCTACTAGGGTCCAGTTGCTTTGTTTTTGGATTACTATCTTACCCTCTTCACGAGATTACACAAACTAATCTTAGGAGTAAGAGGTAAGACTCACATGTTGCTTCGACCGACTTTAACATAAAACATTTCTGCTTGTCTCAACTACTAAATGACATAAGGTAAAATCTTTCTTATGTTGTAAAATAAAGAGAAATATAAGAGAGATTGATAGAGAATATATATGTTCATATTATTCATATGATAGGGGTATATATATACATAGAATATTATAAGTAGGATTTTCTTAGATAAGAATAAACCCTAGATCTAGAATATTCTGGAAACATACAAAGAGGATAATGGATATCCACACAATATTTTCATAACACTCCCCCTTGGATGTCCATTATCGAAGATTGTGCCTCCTTAAAACCTTTTTAGGAAAAACCCTGTGGGATAAAAACCTAATGAAGGAAAAAGAGTACAACATCCTTCGTAATACGCTCGAAATGCTGCCTCGTTAAAAACCTTACCAGGAAAGCCCAATATGGGACAAAAACCATGGTTAAGAGAAAAAGAGTACAACGCGTAATTTCTCCCCCTGATGAATGTATAGCTTGAGGTCTTCTAATCTAATGAATCCAATATAGTTGAGTGTCTTCACACATGACGCAGAATAATATCATTCCTTGATTTTAATTTCGAGTCTTCCAAATCTTCGAATTTTTACTCAAACAAGTGAGTCTTCATATCACGAAACCTATAACAATAATACATGTGTTTGTCCACATTCCATTCAAAATCTCTGTTCAAAGTTGCCTTAACTATTATACTTATGCGTTCTTCTGGTGGTGATGAATAATCGAAATTGATGATCATTATAATTTGATTAAACATTCCTTAATAATAATATGGCAACCCATGCTATTATTAATGTTGATTTTTCAATTTTGTATGAAATAATAATATAGCACATGTAATTATATACATTGATCAGTGTTCTTCTTGACCATGATAAAACAGTCTCACGCATAAGTATCTTGTTGATTCTTTAAAATATTTATAATTAACACGATAGTTCTCTTTCATATACAAATAGTAATTCTCATTACTAACACTTATATGCTCAAACTTCAGGTTGAGATGTCAATGATTTAGTCACATAGACTTTCAAGAATTTGATAGTAATTGCATTATTCAGGAGATAAACTTTGTAGGGCTGGATATTTAAATACGTCGTATATAAGTTCTTCAGGAACTCTTTTTACATGATTCATAACGTTCAACTAAATAAATGTCATCAATAATTTCATTACAATTATAAGCCCATTGGAATATAAATATCTCTTTCTAATTTTTCATCAAAGTTGTAAATATGTCTTACTATACTTTGAATGAACACTCACGTACACCACAACCATTGTAAGAAATTAATCCATACAATATGAGATATATAAAACATGATAACATATTAAACAAATTATGCAATGAGTAATGCATCTAACTTCCTACATATGCAATAAACCATTAACCTATGACTCACATGCACATGAACATAAGACTCAAAATGATGCAAGACATTGTACAGTGTGGATATAAAAATCCATATTTCTTGGACTTCGGGTCCATGATAAACTTATGATCATTATCATTATGTTAACATCAAAATGTACATATATTTCAGATCCTTTACTTATTAGTCCATTCCATTATGCATATGCATATTATTCATCGGTTCCATTATGTACCGGTATCATAAAATTCCTTTAACTTGCATTCCGCATGCTATTTTACTATGATATCTGAATACATTTCTCACTGATACTATCATAATTTTTCTTACATCATAAGCCATCTATTATAATAATTCAAATATCTATACCACTTTTAGGGTATTTCATACAGTATGGTATTTATATACTATTACACTATTAGTGTCAACTGCAATATCTTGCCAAATATCATATCTATTAAACATATCTTTATTTTGGAACCGATCATATACAACCTACACTTCAGGTGTAGTGATTCAAGTACAATTGGCAAGATTTTATCTCAATGTATACACATAATTAATATGACCAAAATGAATCTTCAACGCTATGCAACATGAGTAATAACTGAATACAAATCAAATTATAAATGTGCAACATATCTTGATAATATATATACAAAAGTTGGCATATATATAAATTTTCAAACTACCATTATAGGGATAATATATAGTCTTTATTTATTTATTTATTTCGATTTTCCCAACTTTTGTTATTTCTTCTCCCCCTAAGTTGGTAATATATCTCTTTTATAGGGGCCTCTAATTCTATACCAACTTAGTATATAAATATGCATTAAAATTCATTTTATTGGGAGGATCACAATCAAAATTTATCTCTTCTGGAGAACAATTTCGATGAAGAATCATTTATTCATTAACTTTATATTTCATGTGTATTTATTATTAAATTTTCAATAATATTTTCTCTTCTGGAGATCAATGTCAATGGGGAGACATATGTTGTGCAGTTGTACGTTTTTCTTTCTTCTCCAATTTAATATGTGCTGACATATAATAGCCCCAATCAAAAGAATTGTTATACAAGCATAAATCACTTGCTCGTAATTCTTGTAGGTGATGATCTTTTGGATCATTAAAGACTTAAATAGTGTATTTGGTGAGCTTATGATCACTTGATAGTTGACAATAATATATAAGTTATTTTGGTGAACTTCTGGTCAGCCATTACTCCTTTATCAGCCATTACTCTTTTATATAAAAAAAAATCAAAACATATTAAATCTTGAAATTTTCATCAATACAAATTATTATAACTCACAATCCAAATGTAACTCAATCTCAATATTATGTCTTGCCATTCAATTCATTTTATATATTTAACATTGAGAAAGCGTCAGCACATTATCAAATGAAACTTCGGGTTTCCATAACGGGTAATTATTAAACCCGAATGGCCTAATTTAATTATCACATCTAATCACTTCTCTAAATTTGAACTCTGGTCAGTTTTCAACACTAGTGATCACTTTATTAAAATTACTATATGCATGACCATGAATGTGATATGATTTTCGAACACCAACATGTGTTTCTTTATACAATTGGCAAGACAATCAATTAATATTTATAAACTTGATACATGTTAATCTTGTTGGATATTTCATACTCTTCTAGAGTCTTTTATATAATCATGAAACATATGAACTTTACTAAAAGTGATTTCTTCTAGAAATGTAATAATATTTTCCACTTCCTCAAATTTGTCATTGTCAATAGTTACTCCTTTCCTTTTCAAAGATACTTAATTATCTTTAGAACCTATTGATTTATCACGGTTCAGGCATGCTATAGGTCCATCAACAATTGGTGTTATACTCTTAGGACATCAATTTTAAATTAGAGCATTTACAACTAGCATATGATAAATGTCATTTGTTTATATCCATCTTCAGGATGGTATCATTTCAAAATATTTAATGAACATGTGGTCACTTCTATTAAATAAATCATTGATATATAAGTTATTGTATGTATCAAAGTGACTATCAATATATTTTATTATTTATATGCAAGGGTTACATACAATCTCCTCCTAATCCTTGCATATGGGGGTATGGAATGAATCAATCCAACAACCTTTAAAATCCTTGCAACTCTTAAGCCATAAATTCTTTTGCCAATTCTTTTGGCAATGTCATGTATCAATTAACGTGTTCCTTTTAGCAAAAACATGCTTATATAAAATTATACTTATAGAACACTGATCATGTTCCTCATGCCCAATTACATTCATCTTAAAAAAACTAAACCTCTTATATTTATGGGTATAATAAAATGTAGACTATGTATAGTTTCTCACAATGTCATTTTTAATTACTTGAACTCATAACACACCTTTTGCTATATATTTAATTAATTAAGGAACTTCAAGTCCATATGTACGAGAATATATCCCAATCCATCTACATTTTTCAGAAAGAGAAGGTAAAAATAAGACATGCCATAATCAGTTCCAGCTTTAATCAAAACATACCTTATTCGATCCACTCAACTATACTAGCCAAATTAAAATTAAACTTTGGAAACATTAGTAAACATGACATTGTGTTTTTAGAATCACATTAGTATGTAGGTGATATCTAAGCAATATGCTTTAGCTTTGTAGATCATGCACATTTCTTTGTATTATCCTAAAGGGATATGTTCAAGCTAGTGTGAATACTCTTTATAAATATAAGGAACTTCAGGTCGCACATCGTATTCAGTTTACATTTTTTCCAATAATCAAAATTCAAGTAGGTACATAATACTATAATTGGATGAGAAGGTAAAAATATGAAAACCTACTACTTCACGCTTTAATAAAAACATGCCTGAATCGATTGAATCAATTATACTGTTGGGTCAATTATATCAATATATTGCCTAATAAAGCTTAATTAGAAAATAGAAACGAGCACATAAGCAACCAAAATTAACACATTCACGTTAGTGGAAAACCACATGTTTCATATCATACTTCAAATATAAAAACATAGTTCAATACATAAATTATAAATAGTTTCACATGTATCATAGGCTTATTTCGTACAATTTACAAACATTCAAGGCATTAGATATAGGATTTCACAAACAAATTATATGAGTAAATAATTGTTAAATCAAACCATTCATATTTGCTATCAAGCATAGAGAAATAACCAAACTCATTTACGGATAGGAAAAGTAATACCAAAATCTAGCAAATATATGTAATACAATTTCATGAAAACCATACTTTCATAAAATTAACCATAATAATAATTCTAAATACCCTTTTAGATTCAAACTAAACAAAAGTCATAGTCAAAACAAAACTACTAATAAGTTATTCTGCATCAAATTCAACTATTCCCAAATTTCTCATTGAACTCCAGGAATAATAAAAATATGAAAATTTGAGAAACAATATAAACATATTATGTAAAGGTTTAAAGTTAACAATAACAGGATAGATGAGAATGAACTTTCCTGATATCAAAACCTTTCCCACAATAAAAAGGAGCCTTATCATCAACTTCATGTTATCAACGTCATCTGCTAGCCTGTAACTCATGAAAACGTCAATGAAAAGAAAATAAAGTATAACCCTTGATTAAGGCTAATCTATTATATTATGGATAGATGAGAAAGATGAGTCAAGATAAACAAACCAATGCAATCGAAAAATAATACAAGTAGTTCTTTGTAACCAAATTATTAATACCGTGAGACTCCTTGTACTAGTCCCAAATTAATTAATGAGTATTGGGAATGGTATGACATTCTTGAAACGTGTAATTTCATTATTAGAATATCAAAACCCATGATCAAGATTAACCTCCTTCTAATTTCTTCCCAAGATGCGACACAACAAGATAATAATGAGTATAATTTAGCACATTCAGTATACAACGAATTAATCATTAACCTAAGAAATCAACAATAAAATTTACATATTGATTAGAGCTTTGGTGCTGATAACGTGTTGTAAAATAAAGAGAAATATAAGAGAGATTGATAGAGAGTATATCTGTTCATATTATTCCATATGATAGGGGTATATATATACATAGTATTTTATAAGTACGGTTTGCTTAGATAAGAATAAACCCTAGATCTAGAATATTCTGGAAACATACAAAGAGGATAATGGATATCCACACAATATTTTCATAACATCTTAATAATTTTAAGATTTTTATACCGTTATTCTCTTCAAATTTGGGTTATTAAATATTTGTTTTCACACGATGAGTGTAAGATCTTTCGGAATCATAACGGGGGCTAACTAACTTTGTTATATATTTTGTTAATTTACAATATTTTTTAAATGATAATAATAACGACCCCACAACAACAACAATAATAATAATAATATTTTTCGGAATCATAGGGGGGCATTTAGTAGGCTCCATGTCCATATTTAGGTAGTATAGGTGCGGCAAAGGTCTCTCGGCGGTGGGGTCAAGTTTCTAGCGATTTCACGGAACAATTCTGGTTGCTTCTCTCGTTTTTGAGGCGTATTTTCAGACTACTTTTAGGCATCTTTTTAGGTGTTTTCTCAGGTAGTGGTTGCGTTTTGTTTTCTTCGGTGACGTTTTGTGACAATTTCAGACATAATTGGGGCTCATTTCATGTGACTTTTTGTGCCCCTACTCTAGGTTTTCGGGTGCAATGTGCTATTTTGGTGCCTTTTTCGGTGTTTTGTATAACATTTTTAGGTGTATTTTTCAAGAATATTCCACGGCCATTTTAGGAGGATTTCTGATGTTACATGCTTGGAGACGTTTCTGGTACGTTTTTAATGCGCTTTTTTGGTATATTTGGGTCCTTATTTGGGAGAGTTTTGGATGCAATTTTCTTATCAGTTTGGGTCCTGTTTTATGTGCTTTTTAGGCGCAAGTTTTGTAGGAGTTTATAGGTATTATAAGCAGAATTTCATGAATCATATTCATAAACAGCTAACATGATCACATGCATAACACAAAAGAAACATAATTATATCTTTGAAGCATGAATTCCACGAAGCTATTCGATCAGAAAATTAGGGAAAGAATAGAGCCCTAAGCGTTCATTTTCTACTGAATCCACTAGATTAGAATTAGTCGTCTAGGAGACCAGTACTAGATTGGTTGAGTGAAGGGGAAAACCACGATCTCCACTTTAATGGATAAACATGACCACCACCAAAAACCACGACAAGCACCGAACACACCTCTAGTGCAAGGGGAGGAAGGGAGAGTCGTGACAGAGAGAGAGAGTTTATGGGCTTAGTCTTGTGTTTGCTAATTAGGGTTTCAACTTAATAATATAACTGTTCTGTGGAATTACCAAGGCATCTGGTCTACTTATAATCATATAATAATTAGACCAGGTTAGGAAACCCAAAACCCTCTAAACTTCTCATCATGGCCAGCCACCTAGGGGATAGGGCCCATCATGAGCCTCGTCTTCTAATTCTCAATCTAAGCCCTTTGTGTGACCGTATAAGATCCGTCCAATTGGGTTTTGGCTAATTTTACTAACCCAAAGATCATAAGTACCTCTAACTATGATATAACGACGACGCAAATGTACGAATTTAATTATCTCCATAATTTGGTCCATTTATATATCTGGTAACTGCACTTGACAAAGACATAAATCCTTCAATTGTCTAGTCAGTTTGGGTATTGTTTTGCATGATTTTTGGAGTGCAATTTTTTGGTTAATTTGGGTTCTATTTTGCGTGCTTTTTAGGTGCAATTTTATGCCATGTCGGTGAAGTTTAATTGTCCCGTTGTTGGTGTTAGTGGTTGTCAAGATGGGAGTGGAAATGGCCTTACTAGAAGTTCTCTGATGAAGCATCTTTGTGATTGTCATTGTTGTATTAGTGAACGAGATATCACACGACATGCTCTTACTTCTAATTTGGCTATTTATAATGAGGCGGAAGCTACTTTTACGCGAATGGAAATTTTTTTATGTGGGGTTTGCTACAAAACACATACACTTTTTTCTATGTTTTTCCATGGTAGGAATGAGGATGTTTCATCCCCTAATGAAGGAGATGGTTTTGATGTGTCTCTCCTTGATAGTTTGTTCTTATAAGGGTTTTGCACCAAGAAGTTTATCCCTCGTCACTTGTATGACTGCGCAACAACTCGTGACACAAATAGAGGTGTCAATTCGGATTATCAGGTGGAGTTTGGGTCGGGACTATTCGGTTCGGATGTATTCGGGTCAAAATTATTCTTTTAACTTCGATCGGGTCGGTTGGGGTCAAATTCGGGTCATATCAAATTTGGGTCATAGTCAATCGATTACGGGTCGTATATGGGTCGGATCAACTCCAAATCGGTTCACTTTTGGTTCGGATAAATTCTATCAGGTTCAAAACGGGTTTAACTGGGTTATTTCGGGTCGGCTAGATTTGGGTTCAGTTGATTTCGGTTCGTATGATTTCTACTCAGTCAAGTCCGGTTTGATTAAGATAAGGTTTATC
Organism: Chenopodium quinoa; assembly: GCF_001683475.1. Classification (NCBI taxonomy): domain Eukaryota; kingdom Viridiplantae; phylum Streptophyta; class Magnoliopsida; order Caryophyllales; family Amaranthaceae; genus Chenopodium; species Chenopodium quinoa. The sequence continues at coordinate 2,164,516 of NW_018742390.1, read as the reverse complement.
AGTACTATTGATTCATTATTGTTCAATTTCAATTCCATTTCTTTTATGTTTGGCTTGATTTTGGCCGAGTTGACCAAATTCATATCCAACTAAGGTTATATTTAAACTAGAGTTATCATTGAGATTTTACCTTATTTTTAGGTTAATATCAAGTCGTATCATATATTTTTATCGTTAGATTATTAAATACGAATTAAGAAATTTTAGTATTCTCATTTGATCAAGTTATGTGTAACTTTTATCTTTGAGGCAAATTGAAATTGAATAATTATTGATGACTTATCATACCTATATAAGTGAAACGATAAATAATGAGCTAGTGATATATTGACAAATGTTAGTTACATATGGTGGTATATAGTATACAAATAAGAATGTCATCTTTTTAAGGTTATTACAAATCATCAATTATACAATCTTCAATAGATAAGACGAATATAAAGCTTAGAAAGTAATTTTATATAATTGGTATGTACATGAAGTAAACTTGTTACTCCAGATTATTTATTTGTAGTAAAATAAGTTACCTCATTAATAATTAGTAAATATAGTAGTATAAGAACTGGAATAAAAAGTCGATAATTAATTGTGGTCGGGTTAAATTCGGATCGGTTAAAAATCAAATCGAGTTAAAATCAGGTCGGATTGATATTAGTTCGGGTCAAAACAAATCGGATTAGATCGGTTATTTTTCGGATCAATTTAGGATCGGGTTTAGCTCGGGTCAGGTAAAACCGGTTCGATTTAAGTTCACGTCGGGTCAAATCGGATTCGGGTTGTGTTCAATTCGAATCCAATCGGTGCCGAGTTAACTTCAAATCGGGTCATGTTTGGATTCGGGTCGAGTTCGGTTCGGTTATAGATCGGGTTTGGGTCTTGATTTTCTCGAATCAAATCGGATCAGTTACATTTCGAAACGGATAATTTTTTTCGAGTCGGTTCAGTTTTGACACCTCTAGACACATATGACTTATAATTTAGCCAAAATTTAACATTTGCTTCGTTTTTTTCTAAGAGTGACCCGAAAAAGGCGATAGAGCTTCAAAAGTGAGAACGAAATTTGATCAAAAGATAATGCACTACTAAGTAATTAATTCCTCTTTAAATCAACTACAATCATTTTTTTTAATGTATAAGGTGTACAAACGATCGAATTATGGGTAATCCCAAGTTCTCAACTAATTCCCATTTGTCCTAGTGTGGAATTGTGCATGCCATGTATGCATCAATGCATCATGCTTTGCTTTTTGTTAAGACTGCTTTATCTATTGGACATCATTCATTCATATGTAATTAAACAAATAGACACTCAACTTACATTATGCTTTAATTTGACCCCATTAAGACCCACTATAGATACTTTTTATCTTTTGGTCATTATATATTTATAAATTTCAAATTTTCAACATATAAATGCCCTACTCTTTTACATTCACTTTCACTATAGTATTATGCAATTGTCCTTGTTTAAATTATCTTGTTTTTGCTTGTTAATTAATCTACATTTATACATATTTCCTGTTAATCTTAGTACTAGAAATTTATCATTGAATAAGGTAATAGTAGTTGGTCACCCACTACTTCAATCGAACCCCATCTGCTTCAGTGATGCTTTGAACTGCGTTTTTTTTCCTCTACACTATACTTAATACTAATAAAAGGATTAAACTAAGCAAGCTTGATGTATTTAGGGAGAAAAAAATATTGTGTAGAACGGAATCATGTGAGTCTGTTATATTAATCGGCCCGCGCTCGCCCAGTTTATTTAAAGTTCAGCCTGCGCGCGGCTCGAACTTTAAATAACCATTATTTTTTGTTTGAAAAAAAAAATCAAACCCAACATTCCGCCTTCCTCTTCTTCTTCTCCCCCACGTTTTCTGCATTCTCACTCCATTTTTATCAGTTACACTCCATTACTATCGACTTAACTTCACGTTTCCGAATTATTCGCATCACCACATCATTTTCTAGCTTTAATTTTATTTGCATGTATTTAATATTTACTTCTTCTATTTATACCCTAACTTTCGTCATTTTCAACTCCATTAATGTCTGACATTCCATCGATTAAAGATTTTTCTCCGTTAAAAGTTTATCTTAAACAAACTAAACAAGCACGAAAACAAGAAAAGACAGTGTTAATGGCTGAAAGGTTTATTATATTTCAATTATTATTTAGGATATACTCTTTGTTTAAAAATCCAATTTTATAAGTTATTATTTCGTTTTGTAGGGTCGATTCAGAACCTCCATTGAAGAAGCATGGTCCTAAACCCAGTTCTAAACGAAGTCGACCTGTTAGTTTTGAAATTCTATTCTATTTATTTCGCAAAAAGACATAGCATTCTATACTTGTTGTTTCATATAGAATATTTTTTCTTGGAAAACATACATATCTGGATATTATATTGTAATTTGATAATAGATCATTTTTGTCAGGATTATCTTGTTCTTGTTTTGCCCTTTGGTATGGATATGGTTATTTCACTATGCATAATGCTATATCATGATGTGAATACTTCAGAGTTTTGCATTTAACATTTTTAATTCAGAAATAAGATTATTATTTTCAGGTTTTAGATATTATTATCCAGGAATTAAGATGGTTTAGCCAGATATTAAATAGTTCACTTAAGGTATTGGTGTATTCTAGTCAGACATATTATTCTAGAAGTTAGAAATTAGCAAGTTTTAGTTAGATATTAGCTTACTTTTATCGGGGATTGATCTATGTTTATCAAGCATAAAAAAATTAAATAGTCAATTGATGATGTAAATACTTAGAGTTTTGCATTTAACAATTTAAAGCTAGAAATAAAATTATTATAATCAGGTATTAGGATGCTTTATTCAGATATTAGATAATTCAATTAAGTTATTGGTGTATTTTAGTCTAGCATAACATTCTAAAAGTCAGAAATTAGCAAGTTCAAGTCAGATTTTAGAAAATTCATCTTAGGTATTTGTTTAGGGTAAAAATTACCCTAGACAGGTGTCCTAATAAGAGAAGGGCACATGTCAAGACCAGGTTGACCCAAGTGGCCCCCTAGCCACCTGACACGTGGCCCCTTCAGATAGGTTCTGAAATGGCGGCCTTCAAGGACCCAAATCCCAAGAAAACGCCGTAATTCAGCGCAGCCCACTAAAATCTAGGTTAAGTGACCTAGATAAGGGCACACCTACCAATGATCCTATAAATAGGGAGATATTTCCCCATTTTGGGGACACATTTCAATCTTTTATTACACCTACTTTCTTTCTCAACAGAGAAACACCTGAGCTTGGAATCCAAGCAGATCCCCACCTAAATTTCCGTACTCTTTATTCTCTTTCAAGTTACTAACTTGATCTTCGGAGGCCGAGCTCCCACCACTCGGAGTCTCCGTTGTTTTTGCAGGTACAGCTCAGCCGGACAAATCTTTGTGATGTAACTCTCCCGAGGGACATTATCACCCAAAACATTTGGTGCCGTCTGTAGGGAGAGTACCTCAAGGATGGTTCAAGAGTCTGTACCACCTTTTGAGCGTCCGGTAGACCAACTGGAAGTCTTTACTGACCAAGAGGACGACGATCTTAAGGTCAAAAATTATGTAGCATCCGGCCTAGAGATACTCTGGAGCGGGGTGCCAGCTCGGCGGGTACAAATCGACCCCCTGGACAGCCAGAAGGGGAAACCCATACGGCTAGTGGATCTGCTCCCGTCACTCGAGCCGAACTCATGAAATTCATGACTAGTTTCAAGGGTGAAATTAAGGATCTGATTACCAAGAGCCTGGCTGGCCCAAGAAAGGGTCAGCCGGCAAGGAAGACTCCTCTAGAGAAGTAAAAGTCGGTCAGAAATAGGCAGCCAACTCCGGATCCAAAGGAGAAGGCAGCCGGGACTATTGATTGGTCCAAGATTCTTACTCCAAAGAGGAACACCAACATTACCCGCCGGAGTGACCAGCCGGTGGGAAAAAAAATCTCCTCTTGATGCCTGGGAGATCAACACCCGTAAGAGGAATCAACAGTTGTCTGCGTCAGCTTCTACATCAAGCATTCCAGACAGCTTTAAGAATACATCTGCAAGGAATGTGCAATCCTTGCATGAGAGCCATACAGGCGGTAATACCGTCCATCGTGGCCCTGAGATAATTGGGAATGCATCGTATGTACCACCTTTGGTCTACGGTCCGTATTTTCTTCATTTCATGCAGTCGGTCTCTTCGGAGGTTAGGCAGCATACAACAATGTCCAGCCACTAGACTGACAGCTTCGTCTACTCCGCTTGGGTGAACAAACTTCTGCATTCACCCGGGAAATAACCGAGGCGGCACAGCCGGCCAAGGTTTAAAATGTGTTGGTGACAGTATCTCTAACCCGGAAGATCACCTCGTGGCTTACACCAACCTCATGTATTTACAGGGGTTGGATGATGCCACTTGGTGTCGATGATTTCCGGCTACATTGAAGGGCATTGCATAACAATGGTTTGGCAACCTGCCAGCCGGCTCCATCGATAGTTTCAAGAAGCTTGCCTTCTTGTTTGCTTCCAACTTCTCAATGAACATCCTTACGAAGAAAACAAGTCTTGACTTGAGCACTATTAAGCAGGGAGAGAGAAAAGGATTGCGCTCCTACGTCAGGCGGTTCAATCTGACCAGAATTCAGATTCAAGGACTGTCTGACGAGGTAGCTTTTACAGACTTCTTTAAGGGTCTAAGAGACGAGTCAACCTTTAAGTTTGACCTTGTCAGAAAAGGGGATTTTACTTTGCAGGCGGCCCTGAGGGAGGCAGAAAGCTATATTCAAGCAAGTGACCTGTGCTGGCCTGGTAGCCAGTCAGACTCCAAGAAGTCTTTGAGGCAAAAAGACAGCCGGCCTGCTTAGCCGACCTAGAAAAAAGATGAGAGCAAAAAGAGAAAAGAAGTCTGGGTGGTGAGTGATTCTGATCAGCCGTCCCATAAGAAAAAGAAAGAATTTAAACTGGACGTCCCCAGGTACGAGTTTAACAAGGACTGCAACTACATCCTCATAGAGATCAAGGACCGGCTATCTCTAGAGAAGCCGAATCCAATGAAAAGTTCCATTCAATCAAGGAACAAAAATAAATTCTGCCAATACCATGAGGAAGTTGGCCATGACACTAACGACTGCTTTAGCCTTCAACGGGCGTTGGACCGTCTGGCTGACAAGGGGATGTTAAAGTCCTACATTTCTAAGTTCAAAGGGACGTGCACCTATTGTCGAAAGTATTCAAAGACATTTTTGCCTTTGAAGTGGACGAGATGTCAGGCGTCAGCCCGGATCTTGTTGTCCACAAACTCGCAGTGGATCTTAAAAAGATGCCCATCCGGCAAAAGAAAAGAAATCATGACGATGAAAGAAGTCAGCAAGCAGCTGCCGAAGTAAAAAAGCTGTTGGATGCTAGGTTCATTCGACTATGTAATTTCCCCAACTGGGTGGAAAATGTTGTGCTTGTTTAGAAGCCGAATGGTACTTGGCGTATGTGTGTTGATTACACAGAACTCAACAAGGCATGTCCATAGGACAGTTATCCGCTTTCAAAGATCAACAGTCTGGTCGATTCTACAGCCGGGCATGGCTTAATGAGTTTTATGGATGCCTACTCTGAATTCCATCAGATACCCCTGTGGAAAAAAGATCAAGAGAAGAGGGCCTTCGTTACTGATCAAGGGTTATTCTTTTACACTGTGATGCCGTTTGGCTTGAAAAATGCGCCGGCTACATTCCAACGGATGATTAATACGGTCTTCATTAATCAAATTGGGAGGAATTTGGAGGCGTACATTGATGACATGATAGTCAAATCCAAGCAGCAGGAAGATCACCTTGCTGATCTCCGAGAAACCTTCACCAAACTCAGGCAGCATAAGGTCATGTTAAATCCCAAGAAATACGTCTTTGGTGTTGAGTCAAGGAAGTTTCTCGAACCTGATTGATCAAAGGGGGATAGAGGCTAACCCTGAGAAGATACATGCGGTAATTGACATGAAGTCACCCGCACTGTTAAGGAAGTGCAGAAACTAACTTGTTACCTAGCGGCATTAGGGAGGTTCCTTAGCCCGTCAGGTGACAAATGCCTTTACTTCTTCCAAGCAATCAGAAAGAAGACTAGATTTGAATGGGGGATGATGTTTAGGCGGCCTTTCAAAATCTGAAAGAACACTTGCACTCTTAGCCAAGGCTTGTTAGCCCTATGCCCAAAGAGACATGATACATGTACTTATCCGTCTCATACCATGCCCTCAGTGCTGTTCTCCTTGCTGAGAGAGACGACATCCAGCTCCCGGTCTATTTCATTAGCCATGTGCTAAAAAATTGCCGAACTCCAGTACCGTATGGTTGAAAAATTTGGCCTTTATCTATATATGGCATTCAAGAAATTAAAGCCGTACTTTCTGGCACATCCGGTTGTAATTTACACCGATCAACCCCTCAAGCGGCCAATGTATACCTTGGAGTCATCCGATAGAATGTTAAAATGAGCTATTGAAATGCGTGAAATCACTTTTGAATCTAGAAAGGCAGTGAAGGGTCAGGCGTTTTCCAACTTCATTGTTGAAATGACACGACCGATACCACCGGATAGCATTGATCAGGTTTGGAAAGTGTATGGAGACGGGAGCTCGACGAAGAACGGTTGTGGTGCAGGAATTTATGAGTCCCCTAAGGGGGACAGATTTGAATATACACTGCGATTGAAGTTCCAGCCCTCGAACAACGAGGCGGAATACGAAGCCCTGCTAGCCGGAATCCGCATGTGTAAGGCAGCAGGGGCAACAAAAATTGACGCCTACTCTTATTCACAGTTGGTCATAAGCCAGTATGAGGGAAAATATGAGGAAACTCATAAGGCTATGATCAAGTATCTTCAGGCAGTCAAAGAAGAGGCTGGGGCACTTGAAGAATTTCGTCTTAGTCAAGTGCCCAGGTCAAATAACAACAAGGCGGATGCATTGTCCAAACTAACATCTTTCGCCTACTGTGATACGCCTCGGTCAGTCTTTTGGAAAGTTCTATAAAAAAAGAAGTTTATATGAAGAACCCATTGGAATCCTTGACCGAAGCTCCACCTGAATGGATGGCATCCGGGCATATTTGACAGACGACACGCTTCCTGATTCACCACAAGAGGCGGTTGTTATGAAGAAACGAGCAGCAAGTTTCAAGATGAGAAATGGAGAGCTCTTCAAGGCGGGTTTCCTTAAACCTCTATTGAAGTGTATTACCCAGAGAAGGGTAAAAAAGTTCTCGAAGAATTGCATGCGGGATACTGCGCCTCTCATATAGGCGACAGGTCCCTAGCCGTCTGAGCCAGGCGACATTATTTTTGGCCTACTCTTGAAGCAGATGCTAAAGAGTTGCTGAAGAGGTGTGACAAATGCCAGAGGTTTGGCAAGCTTATCCACCGCCTGGCTACTGATCTGACGGCAATCCACAGCGGAAAGCGTGCACCAGGCGGAAAGCGTTATATTTTGGTGGCTGTGGATTACTTCACTAAATGGGTAGAGGTTGAGCCGGTCTAGAACATCAAGACAAAGGATGTCATCTCTTTCATTTGGAAGAACATCATCACCCTAATTGGGGTACCTATGTCTATGGTGTTCGATAATGGCCCTCTGTTTGAAACGCCTCACCTTAAGACTTGGTTGGGTGATCAGGGAATCTCACATTGTTTTGCATCAGTCGGACGACCCCAAGCAAACGGCCAAGTTGAAGCCTTCAACAAGCTTATCTTAGATGGCATAAAAAAGAAAATTGAAAGAGCCGGTGGCTAATGGGTAGAAGAACTTATTCATGTCATATGGGCCATCCTAACAACTGCCAGAGGGGATACCGGTGAAACCTCATTTCTCATGGTGTACGGTGCCAAAGCCGTCTTGCCCATTGAGAATTACGAGCCGACTCTTAGAGTCATGCTTTATGATAAAGAGGCAAATTGGGAGGCCATGCGGCTGGCATTGGACTCCCTCCCGGAACGCAGGGGCAATATTGCCCTGGTTCATGAGATATACCGACTAAGAATGATGAGAGTCTACAACAAGAAAGTACACAAGCGCCCTCTAAACAATGGAGGCAACCGGTAGGGCCAATGAGCTTGGAAAGCTAACCCCCAATTGGGAAGGCCCCTACCGGATCTATGAAGAAGTCAGGGATGGCACCTACCGTCTGGAAACCCCAGATGGCAGATGCCTACCTTGAACTTGGAATGTAGATAACTTAAAAAGGTATTACTTTTGAAAATTGTAATTTTTTGTAAACAAAGAGTCTATTAATGAGAAACCAGGCTTTGTTTTCAAAATTGTTTTGTTATCTTTATAATTACTTGCTTAACCAACTAAGTTCGATACTTAGTGTTAAATTCGGTGATCAATAACACGCGGCCAATAGCCAGATTGAAAAAACTAAGCACAAAAACGTTTAGTAGCTATACAACCGGTCTCAAACAAGACCAAAGGCCAATGGCCGGATGGTTCCTTAATTTAGAAAACCGCCTGTCTCGACATGGACAATAGAGTCCGGCGGCACCCCTCCGGGTGCAATTATTGTAGAGAGCAGACTCTTTGTCAGCTCTACATACCTATGCAGAAAGCAAAGATTGAACGACCAAATTGGTCAACTCAGAGCCGTCTAACCAAAATAGTCTACACGAACGATTAAGTTTCTGAATACCGGATGCCCTGAGGCATCAGTCGGTTACCGGCTGAAGTTCTTACTTAGATTATTTATTTCAAAATTGCACACTCTCTCCCAATTGGGGCAAAAAAGTTTTGTGTAATGGCTATGCAATAATCCTAGACCGCCTAGGTAAGAGGCTCGAAGCACCCGTTGAAAGGAATGGTGTCCTTTGAATAAGTGTATTATTCTGATAATGGGTTCAGAATTATTAGAAAGCTAATATATTCAGTAAGGTCAAGTGATCGGAATGCCTAGGTGGAGGCCGCTTCCGATTAGTAATATTAATGCATAATTAATATTATAGCTTAATCATGACTGAACCCTTCGGGTCACACCCTTAGCAGTAAGAGAACCGACTCGACGAATTAATTCGGAAGAAATTAATTCGTCGCCTGAGTATTAAATATTTAGTCGTAGGAAATTCGATCTTGGAGCGTCGAAACTGAGCGTCGGAGAATCTCAAATGTCGAGCCAAAATTAAAGATTTGGCGAGACGGGAAAATGCTTCAAGTAACAAGTAAAATCCTAGCCACGCGAAAGGCTAGGAAAGCGCGCCCAATAGGAGCGTGCCACGTGGCAGCACATATGGGAAAACGCCATGTGTCAGCATACGTGACAGCCACGTTGGCAGTCGCCACGTTGACAGCCACCTAGTGATAGCCACCAAGTGGCAGTGTGCCACGTAGGCGTCGTGCCACGTAGACAGCGTGCCACATGGTAGCGCGCCATGGTGGCAGCGCGCCATTGTGGCGACACATGTGGCAAGGGGCCGTGGACCCGGGGCGATGGGTCATGGACACGAGCAAAAGTAAAATGGCCCAACCAAACCCAACTTGTGTCTCAAGGTTGGGTGACACATGGTTAGTTCACATTGCATGTGAAATGCCTTGGGGACTAAGTGAGAAAGTGGTCCAGTCCTAACCATGTGACACTTGTTACTTGTTGCTTGGTTTATTTAACTAAGGGTTGAATTCATCAATCTTTCCATGTGGGATCTTTTTGTGAAAAGTCTCACATTGAAAGATGAGTGGAATTCACAAGCTATCCTTCCTTATAAATAGCCAAAGCATGGCATCAGAATTCCTTGTTTGAGTAGGAGTTCAATAGAGCATTGCATTAGCAAAAAATCGTAAAATCATATAATACTCTGGTTTGGTCGGACCTCGCTAACCTCGAGGTAACGGACCTAAAAGTTGCTAGTAATTTTTGGGGGTGGATTTTCGTAGGAGGCTCGCGTATTTTTGAAGCTCGAGCTTTCAAGTAAGAGCCCGTCTTTGAGGGCGAAGCACGCTTCAAAGGTAAATTCCGATTTTACCCTTTTGTGATTATTTTTTTATGCTTTATGGTTTTATTGATTGCGAGTGGTTCCTTGGGTCGGGGTGGTTTTCGCGGTGAGTCGGACTCACCAAACCCCAACAGCGGTATCAGAGCCTCGCTCGTTTATTTTTAAAATCATAATATTTTTAAGGTGTTTTTATGGCTTAATTTTTCTGGTATTAAGTTGCTAATTAGATTATAGCTCGTTTTATTTATTTTAACCTCGTATTAGAGCTGTCTTCAGCTCCGAACCCAGATTTTGACCCAAAAATAGTGAATTTTTTGTGGAAAAGGCGTTCTGGAAATGGTTTTTTCCTGTTAGGGTTCAATTTTTTGCTAAAAAAACTACGAGAAATGCACTTTTTGAGGGATTTTTCGTTTTGACGAAAAATTTTAAGTCTTTCTAACCTTGAAAATTAATTGCATATTTATGGTGGTTATGTAATTGGTTCAATACATATTTTATATGAAATTTTAAACCACTTTAGGCATGATTACTTGGTGGTAATTTGTATTTGAATGCTTGGTTTTATTTTTCACATAATTGCAAACTAATTGCATTAAGTGTGAAATTGTTGTTCTTTGAGGCTTCCAAGTACTAAAGATTCAATCTTTAATTATGTTAAGTGATTGAAACTTTGAGTTACTAAATTTCATTAATTTTTGTTGAACTTTTTTGATTTATTCATTTTTTAGTTGATTGGAATCATAAAGTTTGAAACTTGTGATAGAAATTTGTTTATCTTTATATTGGAAGATAGAATTTTTTTCAAAGGATTCACAAGTATTAAAGTTGGAATCTTTTTTGAACTTATGTTCATTTTTCAACTCCCTTTTATTTTGTCAAAAACTCAAGATTAATTTAAATAATTAAATTGATAGTGAGTAATTGCCCTCTTATTTTTGTTGCACCAAGTTAAACCAATTTTATTAAAGAATGTTTCTTGGAAATAATTTTGGTTACATGAACTTGGATGATTTTTTATTTAAGTAAGACTTGTTTAAATTTTCAATTTTGCTCACGAAAATTAGTTCTAAAATTAATTTAGAATTAATAAATTGTCACGCAAAATTCGTGATTAAAATCCTGAGGCTATGGCACGCAAATTGAGGCAAAACCTCCCTTGGCTAGCCGGGCTGCATAGCAGCCCTCATGTGGCTGCGAAGGGCAGTCTCGATGCGTGCGGCCATGTGCATGGGGTGTGCGAGTGTTTAGTACGTGTATGTGCTTGGTGTTTTGGTGAAAAGGGGAAAGCAGCCGTGGCCTTGTGTCTAGCATCTTGTAACCCGTAGCAAACGCTACTAGGGTGTACCTAGCTAGTGCTACGTGGGGTGCTGAAGGCACGTGCGCCAAGCGGTATAGCGCAGGGTTGTTAGACAACCTTGACTTTCATGTGGCACATATGTTGGGCGTAAACCACTTGAGTACGGTTGGCTTCGTGTTTGCTTATTTTGCCGTTTTAATTATTTTATTAATCTAATTTGGTTTTAATTATTTTAATAAATTTTGGAGGCTAGACCTCGATTTTTGAGTGGCATTGGCAAAATTTATTTTGACAAATATTTGGGTTTACCGACTTAATTAATTGGATTAATTAAGTTGGATGCGGAATTTAGTGGGAGCTTCATTTATTCTTTTCATAACCGGTTAAAACAACTTTGACTAGTTTTAATTAGGCGTGTTAATTGGATTAACCACCTAGATTAGTTACTAGTTCTCGCGTGTTAATGCATTATTACTTGTTTGTTTAATGCATGGTCCATTCACAAAAAGTGAATGGATGAATGGAATATATATTCTCTCATAGGTTGTATGAAATGGCAACTAGTGGGACCCGATTAGGATAGAAAATACGGACTACGTGCCGTGATGTATTTTTGTAAATCTAAATACGGTCTACGCACCGTTTAGTATTTTTGTACCTTAATATTTAGATCAGTCCTAATCGTAGTTACTAGTTGTAGGGAATATTTCAAGCATTAACCCCTATCTTAAACCCCACTGTGATCATACACTAAAGTACGGTGGCGTCCAAAGGGAATGAAGATAGAGCAAATGAGTCGCCAACAAGTTTTAGGAACTTGTAAACCGTTCACGAGGTGAAGGTTACACCCCTTAACGATCCAAGAGATCGTCAACTCCAATAGGTCTTGAACCATGATTGGTAGTTCGGGGATGAAGGTACAAATCCAACCTAAAAGAGATTGAACCTACCCTTATAATAAGCCTCTACTTTATTCTGATCGTATTCATGTGCGTTTCTTACTAACATGCAATCAATAGGATTACCCCTAAACCTGTTTATCTATGTTGGTTGAATATTAATGCACAAATAAATCTATTATTTGCGATCACTTGAATTATAATCATATTAACCCTAAACAAGATTATTAATTATCTTATTAAGCGTGATTACAAGTACAAATTCCCTTTAAACATGCATAAAAGGTGTGATCAAGCAATAAAAATAAATATCAAGCAACATAATAAATCATAATAATTAATATAACAATCATAATCATAATTATGATGATTAAAATAATCATATTAAAACTAAAGCATAGCAAGACCCTAGGCATGATACTAACATGATTAATAACAAACCCTAGCATGTCACTAAAAATTAAAAATCATATATTTATCCCTAACATGATACTAACATGCTATTAGGAAAGAACATAGGAAGCATCACAATCATACTTGATTTAAGGAACTTATTCTTTACCCTAAACATGATCGTAGGAAGATCAAAACGCCCTAACATGACACTAGGAATCATAATAACAACCTAGACATGATTTCTAAGAACCATAAAATCAATAAATCAATTAAAGCACTTACTTGGATGCCTTGTATCTCTTTTTTTTCACTTCTAGGGTGAAGGCAACTTCGAATTTGGCTAGGTGTTTCTAGATCTTGTGAATGTGGAATTTTGGATGCAAAAGGGTTGGTTTAGAAAAGAGAGAAATCTTTAGCTTTAGAGAAGAGAATCAGAGAGTTGATGATTGTAGACTATAGATGAGAATTGATAATTGATGATTGTAAACGGAGTTTTTTGGAGGCTATTTATAGAGAAAATCAGCCAAAAAGATAGAAAAATAAACAAGAATTTTGACGTGAAAAAACGAAGTTAGCGCCAGACGCTAATGTTAGCGCCAGGCGCCAAGCTTAACACTAGGCGCTAATGCTAGCGTTAGGCGCTAACCAGTTTTTTTACGCGTTTTCTAAATTCAGATAATATTTAACCATAGAGGAGGATAAAATCGTATTTTCCTCAAAAATACTCTTTTATTCTGATTAAAATTGTAAATAGTCAACAAAAGTCAATTTATCAATGCTAATTGAATTAGGAATGAAGAGAACCTTCTAGAAGAATCTAAAACCATTCCTAATTGCATTAGGAATGATAAATCCATATTAGGCCCTCCTCTAGATCATTGGGCCGCATATAAGGCTCAAACCGGGCCTAGCTTAGTAATTTGGCCATAACTTCTTCAATATTCATCGGAATTGAGTTTATAATATATCGTTAGAAAGCTCTTTTCAAGCCCTATACAACTACACTATTATTGGACACATATCATGGACCAACCAAAATGGATTGGCTGTTTTCTTAAAATAGGTTTTCAAAAACATAGAGAAAAGAGAAGAAATTAAAACTATCCGCAACACTAAACTTTCCACACTTTCATTTCATTCGATTACGATTCGACGTGAAAAGTACTCATAAACGGGTTTGGTTTTGGGGAGACAAAAATGGGTTTCTACACTAGTGTTGCATAATTTTGGTCAAGTCTTGAAGATGGAGGTTCTTGGAAGACAAAGTCATGAAGTTGTAAAAGAAGACCTTTTGAAGACTTGAAGAGTTCAAGGGGTCATGCTAGATTCCAATGTGCATCTTATACTTATTCTTTATATATTTATGCTTGTGCTTATGTATGAATGATATGTTAGATTCATGTTTATGTTTTCTTTATGTTGCGATGATGAATTAAGTTCACTTAAATCAACCAACATAGAAAACCTAGGTCCCTAATAATATTGAGTAAAACTTGTCTTTCCAAAACAACACTTGCACACCGAATGAGTGTGATGGTGGGCTATGCCAAAGCGAGGTACCATCAATACTCGAAGGATCGTAAGGCACACCGGGTGTGCATGTTTGTTTTGGTTGTACTCAACGATATGAGTTATGGAGTCCATACATGTCGAGGGAAAAGAGATAAATCGTCATGAGAGCATTAGATGCGACGATTATCTAACCAAGAGTGGCTTGGAGCCATTAGCAAAGAGTTGCTTACTTAGAAGATTGAGTGTTAAGACAAGCCAAAGCATGCTTAATCACTCTTTGTTTCTTTTGATCTTGGAATCGACTTATCCTTGCCAAATAGGGACAAATTTAATGCGTGGATAAGACGTTTAATAAGATTGAAGTTTGCATGAATGCTCTTAAATTTCAATCTTATTATATTCTTGATAAATGGTTATATTTTGCACTTATATTTGTAGTGTTCTAAATCAAATAATATTGTTTCCATGATTGGTAAAGGAAATCTTTGAGGATAGTTCTAAGAGAAAGGAAAAGCATTTCTTAAATACAATTCCCATAAATGACTTTATAACAAAGTCCGAAAGGACGATTGGACATCATGTATTCAAAATACTAGGTAGTTTTGATAAAACATGAATTATTGAGTTCCAAACTCAAATTGTAAATATTTGACAACCAACATATCTTTTTTCTTCATGAATAAATGAGTAGGACTCATCGATGTAGTAATTCAAGCGTGAATTAAAGGAAAAGATAGAACTTTGTTTTACGCCGCATTAGATTCTTAATTATGCCTAACAAAGTATAAAAGTTAAGGCACTAAAAGAAATGGTTCTTAAAGTAAGGTCATGGGATATTGTATGATAAGAAATATAGGAAATTAATCAAGGAACGAAGAAAAGGAATAAGATTCCATTTCAACACATGAGTTCATGTTATTGTAGTTTACTTAGCAACTCCTTATCTTCACAAGTATCGGATACTGCTTGAGTGTTCTACTTTGAAAGTGACCTCAAACTATTGAAGTTAAGATAAGTTATCGACTTACAAGCTTAGAATAAAGCAAGTGGTGCTACATCAGTTGTAAGGTCGTATGCTTTGTTTAAAGACTCACATTCAAATAAATGGTCATTCTGTTCAATAATTAGCAAATGATATGTTCACACACAGAAAGACTCACATTAAAAGTAAAGGAGCAATAGTTGCGAATTTTTTTGAATGGCATGGTTATCCAAGCATTGAGTCAAGAATGCTTGATTAAAATTAAACATTTCCCTAACATAGTAAACTCACTAAGTTCAAGACATGGGCATGATTTGCGTTCCGAACATCTTTAGCAATGTAACATCGACAAGAACGTACTCAAGGCTCTATTAGATAGGCTCTTGATAGTTTCTCGATTCGAAATCGTTCTAAGACAAGCAAGTCTTACTTGTTGAAACCGATAAAGCAAAGAGCTATTGTTCTTGGTATAGACAATTGGCTCCGAAGGCTAAAGAGGATTCAATTACTTCAACGTTTCACAAAGAATTTGAAAGGATATGGCTATATTCATTAAATGTGAACAAAGTTGACCTTGAATAGTTCAAGAGTTTAGTGAAGTACATAATCGACTTTGCAAGATATTAAAAAGTCTAGATTAGATCGAGCGATGTTTTCTTGAGCCAAGCGTGACCATCACAAAGTTATGAAATTGAAATTTTCATAAATAACTCCACAAAGAACATAGTGTGTCTTCACGGAGACCTCGATGCCATTTAAAAATGACTCGAACAATGATGGATCACATCCCTTACTATAAAGTTCTTAAGATTTGCACAAAGGACTAATGTTAAACTAAACAAAATGTCGAAGCTAATAAAAGGACTCCATATTTAGTTATGGATAGAATTATCTTCTAAATGTCTTTTTAAGTATTGTCTAAAACTCTTAGCTACAGTGGAAGTTCACTGGCTCAGTGGGAGCTAAGTGACTCAGTGGGAGCTCATCAGCTTAGCAAGAGCTAGGTGGTTGAGTGGGAGCTTAATGGCTCATTAAAGGCTAAGATAGCTCAAGTGGGAGCTAACTGTTTGTTTTTCAAATAACTTTTACCCAAAGACAATATACATGTCTCTTTGTAAGCATTCAAGTGAGACCACGGGCATTATCTCCACAACCTAATTGAGAACATAGTGTTTGTTGCTCTAAGTGGTGTCTTTCTGTAAATTAACACATTTCCAAAACGACAAGTGGGAGGAAAATGAACTCGATGACAATCGAGCTTAGCAACAAACTAAAACTGATAATGTCGGAAGACCATAAAAGGACTTCGTGAGAATGCTTAATCAAGAATACTCAAAAGGACAGTACAAGTTCCTTAAAAGAGAATTCATTAATCACAAAACATCAGAAATGTTGGAGTAAGATCAACATAATAAAAGCACTTTAGAAGCGCCTTGAAACTCAGTGGTTAATGCAATTGCCCCGTATAGGTATAGAATTCACCAAAGGCTTGGATTGAATCCTATAAATTTCTATTAAGTTAGAAATAAACCTAAAACTTACAAGCATACTATTTACTATTAGATAGTAAAGGAATAATGCCTTCTAAGATAGCTACGAAAAATCCAAATTTTGAATAATGGTCAGAGGCCATGAATATCCAAAACAGACCCCATGTTAGAAAATCATGTTTGAAACTTGATTAATTTGCATAAAGGGTGAAAGACCCATCGATTGCAAATAAGTTTTCAAGGAGAAAACTAACAAATGTGGAAATGTATATGCATACATAGCTATATTGGATGTAAAGGATACAATTAAATTCATGGAGTTGATTTTAATAAAAAAACCTATTCACCAATCCGAATGCTTAAGTATTTTCGTGATTGATCTAGCAAAATTGCACATATGAAATATGGCAAAGTAGATACCAAAATTGCCTTCCCAAAATAGGATTTGGAAGTGACTATGGAATAGTCTTAGGGTTTTGAAAATCTAAATAATGCTAGATTTTAAAGCAAGCTCAAGGAATCCGTCATGGGATTAAAGGAAGCATTGCATATATGAATTGGAACGTGTTTTCTCATAAAGTTAATAAGAGGATTGGCTTATGGAGAAACATAGAAATTCTGATGAATAAGAAGTTTATTTAGTGGGAGCAAAAGCAAAAGTGCAACGAAAAGTTTATGAACTCTATTGTGAAATAACTATCAAATGCTAAATGCTTAGATTCGAAAGTATTTTCGACAATGGACCAAGCAAAAGACTATACATAGTACATATTTGTATTAAGATCTATTGTATAGACTTAATAAAATGTTTGAATGTGTAAAGGATATTACCGTGTTAAACAAGAATTGAAGGACTTTGAAAGACTTTCGACCCGTATGTATAAAACTAAGTAAATGTTTGAACTAAGTATAAGCTAGGCTAAATACTAAGTCAAACAAGAAAGACTCTAGTAAGAGACTTTCAACCATATCACATAGCGAACAATTTAGCAAAGACTTAGTGAAACTGAATGAGCACAAATGTCAAATTGATGGGATAAAGATTTAGAATCATTCTATAAATAAATCCATCATGTAAAGCTATGATATAGTATCGTCGCTCGACTTACTTGCTTAGAGCATGTGAAGTACGTATGTAATACCAATCAACATTAATCTAAGTGTTAGATCATTATATTATAGTCAAGAACATCCAAAGCACTTGAATGAGCTAGAGGATGAGTTCTTGACGCATGGAAACAAATATACTTGATTTTTGATGTTGCAAGCACAAACCTTAATAAGGATCAGATCCTTAACAAGGAAACCATTTGTAAGCACGACGCAAGAAGAGTCATGGCTTGAGAATGGTAACATAGATATGCATCCATCTATAATGTGCGGAAATTTAAGGTAAATTTCCATGATCACAAGTGATTAGAGTATCCCAAATCATTGTGGGTCGTTCGAAGTGAAATCCATGTAAGGCATCATTGGGGAGTCTACTAAAGTATATGTTTAGAATATTGTTGCATTAAAGGCAATAATAAGGAAGATGTTAAATGGAAAGCTCGTTGTTAAACGTTGATGATTATAGGTTGTCAAGCTAAAGGTCACAAATCATGAAAATGAGTGGGAGCTTTTGCTTATACAATAAATCCTAAATCATATGTGATCCAACACTCTTAAAATTTTATCATCTTATTATGGGAATGATGGATAATGAAGATGCTAAGAATCACAAAGTAATTATAACTAAACCTATGCAATAAGTGAACAACAACATTCATAATTGCATGAAAGAAATCAAGCATATCAAATATGGGTATGATTTCTATAAATGTTTTATGAAGAGTATTACTCTTAAAACATTTGGGAAAACCATTTATCATAAAATGAAACATTGTGAAGTTTCATAGTGGAATAAAATTTTTCTAAATATTCCACAAAACTATTTAATTGTGGTTTAGAATTAAATATTCCACAAAACTATTTAGTTTTAAAGATTATTCAAAATAGGGTATGAAGACAATGTCTTGGATAAAGAAACACCTATTAAGTGAACATTGAATATTTTTAATCGAAAATTATCCCTGATCAAGGTCATTTATTTTGTGGACGATTAATGACCGTTAGAGTATGGTTTATAGCACCATTTCTTGTGCTATGAGGACATAAATCATTTGCACAAGTATTGCTTTAGAACCATACTAGACCGACCTATGAGAATACTTTAAGAGATTTGAAATCGTCATAAGTATATTTCTCATTATTGCTATCGGAACTCTTTTCCTTGACCATGAGTATTGTGAGGTCTCTTGTTTTAGTACTAGTCCGTTTTTTATGTCGGTTAAACGTCTGCCGTAATTGAAGATTATAACGACGGCTATCAGGCGGCTAGGTCTTCTTAGTAGGAGAAGCTACATTACAAGACTGGGAATGTCTCCCTACTAATAATACATAATATGTCTTGTTGTTTACAAGGCCTCTCGAAGAGCGAGACTGTGAAAATGCATGGCCGTGCTCAGATGGATTTTAGAAATCATCTACTTATTGATAGTCAAACTCGGATTTTGAGAAACACTTCTTGACGTAATAGGGATGACGAATAATCTTAACCTATAGTTGATCCGTGCCATTTATGGCACCTTTAGGCTATGTTTTCTTTATATTTCTATACTCCTTTGTAGTCGTTAATGTCGTGTTTTTAGAGAATAATGCTCGATTCGCGTGTTTTTGGGTTAGTTTAGAGAAATTCATGCTTTTAATGGCTTTCTTATCATTTTATTCATTTCTCGGCTATTTCTCTTGCTTCTCCGTTTCTTTGTCTTGTTTTGTAGGTACGTCGCGGGCTATATGCATGGGAATTGAAAATAGCACCCACTAGGATCAATATGCACATTTCAGAATTGAATTTGAGTTTGAAACAAAGGAAAACGAAGGATTGCAAAGTATCAAATAGGACCTTTGTCCATTATTTTAGTCATATCTCAAGTTCTACTGATCGGATTAAGGTGTTTCAAGTTGGGTTGGAAATTAGACTTGAAGAGATTTCCAATGATAGGTCGCACGCCTTCATACGATTCTTAGATCGGAAGTTATATTGTTCTGAAGTTGGCCGTGGAAAACTGTCGCGAGCGCGGGCTACAGTACCCGCGGGCGCGGGGTTGCTGCAGCTCCAAAACTGCCGTATTTGGGCAGTAAGCACCCGCGGTTGTCCCGGGGGCTCCTTGAGGGCGCGGGCCTTGGCCCAGCGGGCGCGGGCTTGGGCCGCGGGCGCGGATATCGGGGTGTCCGTTCCCCTCCGCGGGCGCGGCCGATTTCTCCGCGGGCGCGGGTTTCTAGGTCTTTTACGATTTTAAGCTTCTTTTCTCCTTTTGTTTATATAGTTTTTTGGTTTCCTTTATTCTTCATTCATGTAATTCTTTAGTTTTAGAATAGTTTTCTCTCTCTTAGGTTGAGAGCTTCTCTCTCTAGATTAGGAGTAGTTTTAGAGAGAGAAAGTGAGGAATTTCAATGGTGATTGAGAGATTGAAGATGCAAGTGTGAAAATTGTGTTGGAGATCTTCTTAATTATCAATGAGCATTTCTAAACTTTATCTCATTCAATTGCTTTGTTTAATTTGATGTTTGTTTGGTTTGATTTTGATATTTGGTGTTTAATTCGAGTAATTGTTCTTGATATTTTGTGGATTCTTGTTTTCCATAGTTGTAAGTTGATAGATGATGATTCTTGAATAGTTGTTTGGCTAGGAATTGGGTAAAACTTGTATGATTGGTTAATTGTGATTAATTTGGGAATTGTGTTAATTGATTGTTGAGATTAAAGTGATAAGTGAAGGTTTGCATGTGTGTAATTCAATTTGGCCTTGAGAATTATGCTAGATTGCATTGTAATTGCTAATGAAATGAACAATTGATTTAGGAATTGCAATTATCAATTGGTTTTGATTGTGATTCTCTTAGTTTTTTATTCATAGTGAACCCTAGCTTAACAACTAGGAGATAGCTCTTTGATTCCTATTGATTGCTCTTATCATTTAGTCCTCACAACCTTTGATTGGCATGCTCTTCCCAAGTTGTTGCAATTGACATGATTACTTGTTGATCCCCGTTCCTAGTGTTTTATTTCCTTGGTTACTTGTTTTGTTAGTTGTTAGTATTCTCCCTTACCTTTGCCTTCGACCTAGCTTAGGTGCATAATTGAAGGTGCTTACACATTACCGTTCCTTTGGGTTCGACCCTTGACTTGCCTCTATACTCGTATTTAGGTTTGTTAAGTGTTTATAAATTTAGTTTGACCGAGGGAAGATTAGATAACGACCTAGTTTTTCCCCTCGTCAAAATGACGCCGTTGCTGGGGAACAGTGTCTATGTTTGAGTGTTTTTGATTGATTCAGTCTAGGTCTTTGTGTATATTTTTACTTTTATTTGATTTTTTTTTTGTTTTTTGAAAAAAAATTGGCATGTCTATCATTTCCTCAATATATTAATGAGCCTTTTTGTGAATATTTCATTAGATTTGAGGGATTTTTGGACTATAATTGTTGTAATATTTGGGAGGCTTGTGAGATTTGTTATTTTGGTTTGAATGAGCAAACTAGGGATGAAGTTGAATGTATGCATAATGGTGAATTTAGAGCATTGTCAATTGATGATGCTTGGGATTTTTATGTTTGGTTTTCTAGGGATGTTTATGATAGGGGTAATCATGAGTCTAATATTGATATGCAATGTCTTGATTCTTCTAATATTAGCATGAATTCCCATGATTTGTCACATGATCCCTTAAGTGAACCTAGAACACATGATTTCAACTTTATTTCTCCTTTTGTTCATGATAATGAAGTGCAAGCTCAAGTTGATGCTAATGGTATGTTTCAATATTCTTCATTATTTACCATGCCTTCTTGTGATGTGCTTCATTCCCTTAATGATGAATCTCATGTTATAAATTGTGCCCCCACTCCCCAATGTAATGTATATGCTCATGATCTTAATGTTGATTCTTCCAATATTGGTTGTACTTCTTCTTCTCTTGTTGAGCCTCAACCTTTTACATCTTTTGAATCTCTTGTTGATACATTTGAGTCTCAAATTAGGCGCATTGAGCTTGATAATGAGTTTGGGCCTAGTAAGGATATGATTCTTAATTCTATGAGAGGTCAATTAGAGATAATGAAAAAGAAGGAGGAGCGTATTGAGGAGGAAAAGAGAAGAGGAGAAGAGGTAGAAAGCCAATTGTCATCCTTGATGCTTGTTTGTGATAAATCCCAATTTAATGTGTGTGTTGAGGATGATGATGATGATTTTGAGCAACCAAGAGAGTGTGAGGATCCCATTGGTGAGCATTTGAGTGATGGTGAAGGAGTTGAGAATGAAGAGAGTGTTGATATTGAAATTTCTAACCCTCTTTCCCATCTTGATGAGTCTCATGTGCATGTTTGTGACTCTTCTATCCATGAGTATTTCGACTCGATTGAGGTTATGACCAATGCATTATTTGAGAGTCAAAAGAAAACCCATAGCCTTTTAAATGAGTTCATTGAGGATGCTTCATGGGAGAGAGATGAGTTTGAAATGAATTTGCATCCATTCATGAATGGTTTTGAGACCTTAGGCTTTAAAGTTGTTGAGGGAGTTGTTGTTCATAGTTTTGATGGAGGGGATTATGTTGTTCCTCTTGGAGGGTGGATGTTTGAGGGAGATGGATATCATGAGTGTTCTTCTTTTGAGGACTCTATGATTGATTTCCATGCTCTTATTGGCGATTTGAGGCATGGTGGTGAGAAAAAGTTCATTTTTGAGACTATAGCCCCTTTTCTCTTTTCTCATACCCCTTTTTCAAGAAGATTCAACCATATCCCTTAAACTCTTATTTCCCTCCCTTCTTTTGTCAATGAGCCTACTGGAGACCCTTTTGTCTATGATGATTTGTATGAAGCTCATTTGTCCCCAATTGAGGAAAAGGGTGACGTTGCCACCCAAAAATATTTTGAGGTGAGTTTGCCTTCTTTTTCTTTTTCTTCATATTTTGTTGAATTTTCTTTTGATTCTTCCTCTTCCTTTTCTTGGCATCTCTCTCCTCATTTGTGTGCACCATCCTTGTTGCACGTACTCTTCGCGTCATTTGCCTACCTTCTCTCCTATGAATTGTGTAGTAGTACATTTGACAAGCTCTTGCGCGCGTTGAATTATAATTTTCTAGAGCGATCAAGCTTGGACCTTAAGCAAGCCTTTCTCGGGAAGTAACCCGTATTTTATTGCTTTCATTTTCTTTTCTTTTAAGAATATATTTTCTCTCATGGAAATGTTTGTGTACCTTTTTCTAGGTACATGACTTGATATACTTTGGTGCTTCTATTTCGATCAAGAATCAAGGAAGATTAGCATCACATTTGCTAGCATATAGAAGGCAAGATTCAATAATAGAGGTTGTTAGCTTTGAAAGGTTAAAATTGGGTCATTTGCGGATATTTACACCCACCTAATATCCGGTAATATCCTTCCTTGCTCTTTCTCTAGTGGATGATGACTTGTTGGACATATGTTGGTTTGTTGGATTGATCTCCTTGTTTTCCCCTCCCATGGATTATATGATTTATGTTTGAGTGTAATGTCTCATTCAAGCTTGGGGGAGGGTATTCTATCATGTTTGGTGGGATGTTGATTCATGTATGCTATGCACTTTTATATATGCTTTTCCATGTTCTTATATTTTGAAAAACTCCAAAAAGATTTTTGTTTCTATCAAGGCAAATTTGCAATGTGTTTTGTTTTGTTCTTGCTTTGGACATAATAACATTTAGACTTGTATAATTGAATTCTTTTCTTCCTAAATGGTAGTGGTGTGCACGGTTTGAGATTACGTTTGGTTGATTCTAGGATAAAGCATGCTAAGGTAGTTGTCTAGAACTAGGGGGATCATGAAGCCGGATTCTACTTGTTTGTGGCATGTTTGGTAGTTGCTCCCTATCTTCGATTTGACAACCTTAGTGAGTTTTTGCTACAACCATGTGAGATTTATATTTGTTCAAGCTTTCATCATATTCTTGCATGAGCGGCATGGGGTCCTTAACTTTGCAAGCCTAATTTATAAAGCTTAATGTATGATTCTTAAACCCGAGACCGAGCTATCTAGGGAGGACAAAGGCACCTTTTTCAGGGTGGTATTTTTCATTTTTAGGTTAGTTTGATTCATATTTGTTTTTGGGTTTCCATTTGCCTTCTTGCAACCATTTTAGCCTTATACCTTCTTTTCAAGCCACATCTTTAGTTCTTTAGCCTTTTGTTTCATTTTCTTTCTATTCTTGGTTGTTTGTGAAGCACATTGATCACGTATGATGGAGTTTGTGGTGGATAAGTTGGAAATTTGGTTTTTATGAGTGCTAGTTTGTGATTAAGTCTTCTTTGTGAATAATGGCAAGTGTTTGAGTAAAAGTCGTCCTTAATCATAAAAGGCATGGACTAATAAATTGCATTACAGAAAAACTCGTCCGAATTTAGCAAAAGGCGAGGACATTGCAAGTTTAAGTAAAAAAAAAAGAAATTTTTTTTTTGAAAAAAGTGAAAATTCAAAAATATTTTCATGTATTCTTTTCTCCTTCTAAGCATTGAGGACAATGCTTCATTTAAGCTTGGGGGAGAAGCGTTTACGCTTTTTGTATATATTTCTTGTGAGTATAGCTTCAAATAAGCTTGGGGGTGTTGCTTTATCTTGGTGATTTCTTGATCGTGTTGTTAAGGATTGATCACCCTTTTGCTTCACTTTTTAGGAAAACTTCCAAATTTTAAATTTTAGCCTACCTTCACCCTTTTTGCCTTATGTTATAACCTTGGGGAGAGACCTTTCGACCTAGAAAGTTGAGTCACTATTCGGGGGAGGGAATCATGGGTCATTGCCTAAGGAAAGGGGATGCAAAGTCAAGATATCGAGTAGCCCAAAAATTTGATCTTTTTCCGGTTCCTTCGCGGAATCTATGAGATGCTCACTATGGGGAGATATGATATTAGTAGGGGGAACGCGGTAAGACCGTTTGGGATGAAAGTGGAGTGTGATAACTAGTTCCCATGCTTAGCATTTTTATGTTTCAATCAACCTTAGGTATCTTATAGCGTGCACTCCCTTACTTGTTTAGAAAGATTTGCATTCATTGTGCTTGTACATTTGCAAAAGTCCTTTCATGAACATTTGTTTTCTTTTCTTGTATTTTGTTTTCTTTTTCATGCTTTACCTTGTTTGTATTAGTATGAGAGTTATGGGTAAACTCTTAGGATACCCTTACGAGAGCATCACTCGTCCTCTATGGCGATCTAGGGGTTTAATTGGCTTGTCTTTAGTTGCTAAAATTGACCGTGATTCCTACGAAAGTGAGTTAGTGTATATTCCCATCTTCTCTAGTTTTCTCGTTTGTTTCTTTGCTTGAATAATGTCATCATTTTTCCCTTGGGTTGGATTTTGTTTTGCTCGAGGACGAGCAAAAGTTTAGCTTGGGGGAATTTGATCCGTGCCATTTATGGCGCCTTTAGGCTATGTTTTCTTTATATTTCTATACTCCTTTGTAGTCGTTTATGTCGTGTTTTTAGAGAATAATGTTCGATTCGCGTGCTTTTGTGTTAGTTTAGAGAAATGCATGCTTTTAATGGCTTTCTTATCATTTTATTCATTTCTCGGCTATTTCTTTTGCTTCTCCGTTTCTTTGTCTTGTTTTGTAGGTACGTCGCGGGCTATATGCATGGGAATTGAAAATAGCACCCACTAGGATCAATATGCACATTTCGGAATTGAATGTGAGTTTGAAACAAAAAAAAACGAAGGATTGCAAAGTATCAAATAGGACCTTTGTGCATTGTGTTAGTCATATCTCAAGTTCTACAGATCGGATTAAGGTGTTTCAAGTTGGGTTAGAAATTAGACTTGAAGATATTTCCAATGATACGTCGCACGCCTTCATACGATTGTTAGATCGGAAGTTACAGCCTTCTGAAGTTGGCCCTGGAAAACTACCGCGGGCGCGGACTGCGGGTACGCGGGGTTGCTGCAGCTCCAAAACTGCCGTATTTGGGTAGTAAGCACCCGCGGTTGTCCCGAGGGCTCCCCTCGGGCGCGGGCCTTGGCCCCTCAGGCGCGGCTATCGGGGTGTCCGTTCCCCTCCGCGGGCGCGGCCGATTTCTCCGCGGGCGCGGATTTCTGGGTCTTTTACGATTTTAAGCTTCTTTTATCGTTTTGTTTATATAGTTTTTTGGTTTCCTTTATTCTTCATTCATGTAATTCTTTAGTTTAAGAATAGTTTTCTCTCTCTTGGGTTGAGAGCTTCTATCTCTAGATTAGGCTAGATTAGGAGTAGTATTAGAGAGAGAAAGTGAGGAATTTCAATGGTGATTGAGAGATTGAAGATGCAAGTGTGACAATTGTGTTGGAGATCTTTTTAATTATCAATGAGAGTTTCTAAACTCTATCTCATTCAATTGCTTTGTTTAATTTGATGTTTGTTTGGTTTGATTTTGATGTTTGATTAGAGTAATTGTTCTTGATATTTTGTTGATTCTTGTTTTCCATAGTTGTTAGTTGATAGATGATGATTCTTGAATAGTTGTTTGGCTAGGAATTGGGTGAAACTTGTATGATTGATTAATTGTGATTAATTTGGGAATTGTGTTGATTGATTGTTGAGATTAAAGTTATTAGTGAAGGTTTGCATGTGTGTAATTCAATTTGGCCTTGAGAATTATGCTAGATTGCATTGTAATTGCTAATGAAATGAACAATTGATTTCGGAATTGCAATTATCAATTGGTTTTGATTGTGATTCTCTTAGTTTGTTATTCATAGTGAACCTTAGCTTAACAATTAGGAGATAGCTCTTTGATTCCTATTGATTGCTCTTATCATTTAGTCCTCACAACCTTTGATTGGAATGCTCTTCCCAAGTTGTTGCAATTGACATGATTACTTGTTGATCCCCGTTCCTAGTGTTTTATTTCCTTGGTTACTTGTTTTGTTAGTTGTTAGTATTCTCTCTTACCTTCGTCTTCGACCTAGCTTAGGCGCATAATTAAAAGTGCTTGAACATTACCGTTCCTTTGGGTTCGACCCTTGACTTGCCTCTATACTCGTGTTTAGGTTTGTTAAGTGTTTATAAATTTAGTTTGGCCGAGGGAAGATTAGATAACGACCTAGTTTTCCCCTTTGTCAAAATGAAGGTTAGTAGGCAAATTTGCCGCAACCCATTTCTGCCGATTTTGGGCAGTAACTCTTCGCGAGCTGGCCGCGGGCTCCCCGGCAACGGCGCCATTTTGACGAGAGGAAAATGTATGTCGTTATCTACCCTTCCCCCAAGTCAAACTAAATTTGTAAACACCTAACCAACCTTATATGAATATAGGGCAAGTTAAGGGTCGATCCCTAGGGAATGCAATGATGAAAACTAGAGTCTAAGTCAAGCTACCTCGAAGATGGAGTTGAGATTATGGTTGGCACTATGGTAAACTAAAACAAGTCTAATCAAGTAAATCAAAGGTCTAAACACTAGGGATATGGCTTCCACATGCAAGCTCAATGATAATGCTAGTTTAGAGCTTAATCAATTAATTCAAGTATTGCAATGGACAAACAATAGTAGCAATCAGGAGAGTTCAAATGCTATCTCCTATAGGCCAATCTAGGTGTCACTATGAAAGGCAAATCAGGAAGAATCACAAGCAAACCCAATCAATTAGAGCAACTTTCAAATTAATTATTCATGTCATTAAGAGTTGCAATGCAATCTAGATTAATCTTATAGGTTGATCACTCCTAGTCTAATCAATCACATGCAAAACTATGTCAACCAATTTAATTGCAACAAATCAATCAATCAAAGAGCATCAACTAGCATTTTCATTAATCAAACATGCTTCCCCCTTTCCCTAGCAACTAATCTACTCACTCATCATGGTGGAATTCAAGAACAAATAACTAGAAATTGCATTAATCATCATTCTATATCAAAATCTAAGAGAAATCAAAATATTCAACAATATCAAATTCAAATCCAAAGAAAAACAAGCAACAAGCATAAGTCAAATAGCAAGTAAGTAAGAGATGAAAGAAGGAAGAGATTCTCACTAATATTGATGATTGAAAATGAAGAAATCCAAACTTGATTGATCAAATGTTGAGTTACAAATCCAAAACCAAGAACTTCTCTCTAACTTCTCTCTAAATTCTCTCTCTAAAACTAAGCTAATGAAATATTATCAAAAATTTGGTTTTAAAAAGGAATTACAATTCTATTTATAAGCAAAGAAGAAAACGGCAAATCCCGCGCCCTCTCCTGATGAACTTGCGGCCGCGGAGAAATGGGTACGGAACCCTCCGCGGGCTATCTGGGCAATACCCGCGCCCGCGACAATATAAACCCGCGCCCGCGGCCATAGACGCCGCGCCCGCGGCTAATTCCCTGCTCCCAAAACCCAGACAGGGGGCTGCGGTCTCTCTAAGACGGAGCGCCCTCTCCAAGTATCCCGCGCCCGCGGGGCAACCGCGGGAAGTTCCTGCCAAAATCTGCCATTTGTGCTTCTTGAGCCCGCGCCCGCGGCTTCACTTACCCGCGCCCGCGGCCTGCTAGCACTTCCTTGGAGACCTCTCCGAGGCCTCTCCAGGCCTCCCTAAGCCCTCTCTAGCCAAATGCTTCTTCCTTGCTTGGTCATTAAGGTGCCAACTTGATTCCTTTGCAAAGGTGATTCTCCAAGTACCTACACAAGCAAACAAAGAAAGGAAATAAAAAGGGAAAAAGAGCCAAATAAAAGGAAACACGAGAAAAACACGAGAACCATAAAGAAAAGAGGAGAAAGAGAAACTAAGGGAAAAAGGACCAAAAATAAGAGAATAAAGCATGAAAAAGGGAAAGAAATAACCCTAAAAGACTACTCTATCAGTGCCATAAATGACACTCATCAGAATTAAATTATTTTTGTTAGGAATTAAATTATATCAATCAGGAATAAAGTTGTTTCTGTCACATATTAGATTATTTCTATCTGTAATAAGAATACTTTAATCTGGAATTATAACTTTTTGATCAAAAATTAACTTTTTTTTTTAAAGTAATACATTCTTAATAAAGAAAAAGATTTATTCATTCAGCTATTGGATTACCTTTGTCAGTTATAAGAATCTTGCTATCAGGATTTAGAATTTTTAATTCAAGAATTAGTATAAGTTATTATTGTTTGGATTTAGATTACTTTTGTTTGATTTTAATACATTTTATTTTTCTTGAAGGAAGCTCAAACTAGAGATACAACTGCAGTTGTAGATTAATTAAGAAACAAATATGTTGCAACGTAATTGGTTGCAAATGAATCTGTTCCAACTGCAGTTTTAGAATATCCTACTACTCCTAATCCTGACCTAATTGTAATAGATAAAACTCCTACTCCTACTGCTGTTGATTTGTCCTAAGATGAGTTTATAGAAATAGGAACTCAGCCTCCTAACACACACATTCAGTTGATTGATGTAGACAAATTTTCTACTAGTGCAAATGTTCCACCTGAAATTACCTTTATTGCTGCTAACGCATATGCTGAAAAAAAAGGCTGAGAGATCGCAGTATTTAAGAGATAAAGAGCAGTTGGAATTGCAGGCTGATTTGGAAGCAGCTAAAGATTCAGATTGGGTATATCCCCCTATTGATAAGATTCCGATTTAAAATCGACAAATGCTTCTCTCTAGGAGTTTGTAGGAAAATAAGCCTCTGTATCTAAAAAATTTAAGTGAGCATGAAAGATATATGTGTGACTTTCTCTTTTTTAGGAAATATGACGAGGAGCAAGAGTTAGATCCTACAAGAGAAAATGAGGGAGTTAAGGCGCGTAACAGGAGGTTGTATGTGGAAGATATTGTGTTATCTGTCAGTTTACCAATGAAGATCCTTCCCAAATTGATATTATTTTGGTAAAAGAGGAGTTCTATTCGATGCGTCCCTCTGTCTGGATTAATAGTGCTATTCATGATGCTTGGGCTTCTGTGTTGAATCTTGAAGAGAGCAAAATAACTGACAGAGAAATTTTTCAGTACAAGAGATTTGTTTTTTATACTGGAGTTGCTCTAAGTTTTTCTTTTTCTTTACTTATTATCTTTGGAATTTTTATGTATAAAAACATAATATATGTTATATAATTTTTTTTTTGTATTGTAGGATACTATACAAAGATATATAGCAAAGAGAGATAAGTATATTAAAAAAGTCTTGTTCATCAAAGAACAGGAAAAACAATTTAATTCTTTGGAAAATGATCCAGTAGAACACGCAAAGTTTAAGGATGAGTTGAAAAAAAGGAGTTTGATATGGAATTGAAAAAACATGATGCTAATGATGTATATGTTTTCATTGATAAATGGGTTAAACGTTTTCTAAAGCTCAACATAGCTAAAGTAGAGTTGGTAAGTTTTTAATTTTATTTCTTGTTTTACTCAGGTAATATTTTATATTCAGGTACTAGCTTTTATAGTCACGTATTAATCTATTTTTGTCATATATAACATTATTTTGTTTAGGAATTAGACAGTCTTAGAGTTAGAGTTTTGGATTTAACATTTTTAAGTTTAACATAATACAAGTCAGGAATCAAACATTACAAAGGAATTCAATTACTATGATCAGAAATAAGATATTATTTTGTCAGGAATTACTATGCTTAGTAAGATATTAGATAATTCATCTCATGTATTGTTGTAATTTGTCAGGCATAACAATTTAAGTCAGATATATGATTATTATATTCAGCAATTAAGATATATTGATCACGAATTTACAAGTTTTAGTCATGAATTTAACAATCTAAGTCAGATAGTATATTTTTGTTTGGGATTATATCATCTAAGTCAAATATTAACATTTTATAGTCAGATATTAGATAACTTATGTCAGGTATTAATCTATTTTAGTCATGCATAACAATATTATATTCAGGATTTAAACAGTGTTAGCATTAGAGTTTTGGATTTAACATTTTGAAGTTTAACATAATATAGGTCAGGAATCAAACATTACAATATTAGTCAGGAATTATATTATTATAATTATGAATTAGATATTATTAGTCATGTTTTAGATAATTCATCTCATGTATCGTTGTATTTAGTCAGGCATAACAATCAAAAAGTTAGAAATTAGCAAGTTTTAGTCAGGTATTGGTTTATCAGAAATAATAGTTTAACTTTTTTTTTTAATTTGCAGTTAGCCTTTCCCATATGGTACAATAATCACTTTACTCTGATGGTTTTCAATTTTATTCTTGGTATAACTCCACGTATAAATTGGAGAAATAATAGGGCCGACATTGATCGATTTCATTTGAATGGAATAGATAAGTATTTGGTAGGGTTTTGTAAACTAACTATCTCATTCTGTTTATTAAAAATTTGGGCTTTTTTCATTAATGTGTATGCAAAAATACACTGGACTAGATGGAGGACTTATTGATTTAAAAAATGTAAGTGTTTTTCTATCTTGATATTTGTTGTGATTTATACTAATTATTTTTTATTGCTATTATATTTGTATTTTTGTATAAATTTGGTTAATTGATACGACACTTTTTTTGCTCTTATATTTGTATTTTTGTATAAATTTTTTTTATACAAAATCAGAAGTTGCATAGATGCAGAATAGCTTATAATTTGGTTAATAGAAAAGACACTTTTTTTGCGCAAGAAATTGTTGAATGATTGCATTGCATTTTATATTACCAAAGACAAAATTTTCAAAGCTTAGCCTGCAAGGAAGAAGCTTCAGGCTCAATATAAAAAGGATAAAGCTACTATAAAGAAAGAAAAAGAAAAGAGGGATACAAGTTGGAGTAGAAAAAACTAAAGGAAATAGAAAGACAACAAAATATAGACAGTAGTTATATAATTTTATTTTGTATATATATTTCCTTTTTGTAGTTAAATATTAGGTTCGTTTTTGATGATAAATTTTGTTTTTACATTAATTTATATATGTATATATTTTCTTTTCTTTAATATTATTAGTCAGGTATACATGCGTGTTTTTGCATAAGTTAGATTATTTTTATCATAAAAAACAAAGACAGTTAGGAGATAGTATTCAAGAGATAAGTAATTTTTATCAAGGAAATAAATCATATTAGTCATGAATAGCATTATTTTGTTCAGAAATTAGATTAATTCAGTCAAGAATAATAAAAAATATCAAAACTTTTTTTTTGATTATATATCTAAAATATCAAAATCAAAATATACTAGAATAAAATATAATATTTTTACAAATATTTATAATGAATAAAAATTATTTAATGAATGTCTCAATATTAAATGAGTTGTGGATTTAAACTCATTTGGATCTCTAGTTGATGTTCTTTTTCTTTCATAATGCCCTCTAATTCTTTTGTTTTTCTTTGGCCTTTCTTTTTTTTTGGTCGTTTTGGATCTTTTACAACATTCCTTCTCTTGTTCTTCATCAAGTTCACGAATTTTTTCTTCATTTGTTTGGAACACTTTTCTTACAAATTTGTACATTTGTTCCAAAGCGTCGTCACATAATTTTGTTGCTTTTTCGTTCCTATGACATATTATTACAAGGTTGTAGAAATTCTTTGTTATTGGTTGCCTCCAAGGAGTGTTTATTAATGAATGATCCGTAGTTGCATTTCCTAACAAAAAAAAAACGATTACTACATTTGTCATAAAATAATATAGGTCAGGAATAAATATATGTATATCAGGTTCGAATAATATTATTATTGTCAGTAATAACAATATATATATATCAGAAATAAGATTATAATGTCAGGGATAAGATAACGTATAGGCATGAATAAGATATGTTTAATCAGGAATAGGAATCTAAATGTCAGGAATAAGATAAGTTTGGTCAGAAGTAAGTTCAAATTTTTCAGTAAAAATAATATTGTTTTCTCCTTGGGCCATAAGTGTTCTTGTATCATGAAAAGTTATAACAATATGAAAATTTAATATATTTTATTATGAAAAATTTATACAAATTTGACTAAAGTCGTAAAAAGTCATATAAATTGAAAAAGTATTTAGTTGCAACTTCAAAAAGTCATACAAATCTAAAAAAAACTAAAAAAGTATTTATGGCATCTTCAAAAACTCATACAAATCTGAAAAAACTGAAAAAGTCATATCATTTCAAAGTAATTTATTGCATCATGAAAAAGTAAAAAAAAATAGACAAAAGTCATAATTTCTTCTGTTAAATTAAATGTTAATTATTGTTGTTCATACATAACTATTTTCTATTTAAAGGCTGTTTAAATCAAGTTTTTTCTATAAAAAAACTTAAATTAACAACCTCTATTGTTTTTGTATAAGAGTCTTATATCATTAACTTTGCATTAAGTTAAATTTTTTGTTTTGTACAATCTTGAAGACAATGGTTGATTTCTATGAAAATTTGGCAAAATGTTCTGTTAAGTTTAGATCAATTTATCGGCTTAGTTTGGTAAATACATTAAGCTTTATACTTATACATTT
Source organism: Chenopodium quinoa (assembly GCF_001683475.1). Taxonomy (NCBI): domain Eukaryota; kingdom Viridiplantae; phylum Streptophyta; class Magnoliopsida; order Caryophyllales; family Amaranthaceae; genus Chenopodium; species Chenopodium quinoa. The sequence continues at coordinate 2,131,484 of NW_018742390.1, read as the reverse complement.
GTTTTATATCTTGGTAAATATTTAATGTTTTCATTCTTTTTTTTGTGTGTGTGTGTTTTTTTTTTTAAATTTTAGCAACTTCATGTAGATTGGAAAGGTTTTTTTTTAAATTTAGAGGTCCAGTTAGAGTCTATCGTGGGAATAATGGCAGATTTTGGGAGGTTAGAGTGTTAAGCGTACCACAAAATACAGGAACCTGTGGTGGTTGTTTTATTGATGATGCATGGACAAGATTTGTATCATTCAATACTATTGTTAAAGGAGAAAGACTGAATATTTATCATGATAATGATTCAAAATTTTAAATTAGAGTTTTTAATGCTGATGGTAATGAGAGGGTTCCTACTGAAGCAGAAAATGGAATTAATGTATAAGTTTCTCTGTTAAGTTTATGTTTGTAATATATATGTTTATATTTATCAGAAATAATAATATTTATATTAGGTATAAGATTATTTTTTTTAAAATTAAAATGTTTTATCAGAAATAACTATATTTGTTTTAGGATAAAGACTATTTTTGTCAGAAATAATATAATGTTTGTCAGGAATAAATTTTTATAATTAGGAATAATAATAATACTTTTATTTTATATTTAATTAACAAATAATAAATTTTAAAATAACAAAGTATGTACATACCTGATTCATTCTCATCCCATATCATTGATTTAGCAAGCTTTGTCAAATGTTTCAGAACGTGTCTCTCTAGTATAGCATGTCTGCTGTACATTTGCATTATTTTGAGGATGTGAAAGCACATCAATCCGGTCTCTGTGAAGCACATATAAGAACACATAAACTCATTGTTTTGACAGTGATATATGACTTGGTAGGTGTGCTTATGATCTTCATCAAGAGAAACATCAAAGAATTTGACATATTGCATTGAAGTTGGCTTTTCCTTTGCATATGCTCCTAGACTCGTGTCAAATTCCAACTTAAAATCCTTGTATTAGTTTAAACTATAAACTTTAGCAGCATGTTTTAATATTTTTGTTGTTGTTTTTGGTTTCTCAGTAGTACATCTGAATTTGTCACTCTTTTTAGTGTTTCTCCATCTTCTCACTGTAGCTTCAAATATGTGAAAAAACTCCAAAAGTTTGGTGGTTCTGTTGGCCTTAAATGAAATTGCTCTGTTTGTTACTTCTAATCTTTGAGATGAAAGAATTCCAGCAGAGAAAATATCCTTGCTAAATGTTGTGCACCATTTTTCTCGTAGCCCGAATAACCTACCAAAACCATTCTTTTTTTTCCTAATCCATGCTTTTGAACCATCTTGTTCCAGCAATCTTCAAATTCAAATTCTGAATCACAGCCACTTAAGCACTTGTGAAACACATTCTTGAATTTAGGATTGTTTTTTAGAGTTCCAAAGTGTGATGAAAAATTCTTTTGTAAATTCCATAGACACAGTCTATGTCTTGAATTTGGATACATCTGCAACAATGATAAAACAATTTGATTATTTTCTTCAGTTTTTAAAATTTTTAAATAAGAAATATTATTATTATAATCAGGAATTATATGATATTGATCAGGTATTAGTAAGTTTTAGTCATGAATTAGACAATAAAAGTCAAATATTAGCATTTTATAGTTAGATATTAGATAACTCATGTCAGGAATAACAATATTTTAGTCAGGAATTAAAGAGTCACAGTAAGATATTAAATAACTTACGTCAGTTATTAATCTATTTTTGTCAAGTATAACAATATATTAGTCAGGAATTAAAGAGTCTCAGTCAGATATTAGATAACTCATATCAGTTGTTAATCTACTTTTGTCAGGCATAACAAAAAAGTCTCAGAGTTAGAGTTTTTCAATTAACATTGTTATGTTTAACATTGTATAGGTCAGGAATTAAATAGTTTTTTTTAATCAGGTTTAACATAATATAGGTCATGAATAAGATAATATTAATCAGCAATTGTTATGTTTTACATGGTTATGAAAAAACTTAAACATCAAGAAAGTTGGTACAATTAAAAACTTATATCATATAAAAAAATTAAACTTCTAAAAAAACTTTAACTCCTAATAGCATTTACTCACTGATTTGATTAGCGACCTTCTAGAAACTTAAAAGTGAGGTGTATTGGAAAGCCAAAAGGTTTTTTTATAGGGGTAAACGAGAGGTCATCTCCCGCCTTTTCATTTCTTACTGTAGAAATTTCCCCAAAAACAAACCAGGTGATGAATACCTTTTGTAGACATCTACTTTTGGCCTCCTGTCCTGACAGGAAGTGCAATGATGATAAATAAAGCCATCTTCGTGTTGGTTCAAAGTGAATAATACTTATGGATAAATGATTAAGCCACAAAACACAAAAGACTAGCCCGAATAAAAGAACAAGGCCAATAGAAGGTCCAATTAACTAAAACCGATCATAATTAGGCTTAAGCCCGTGCTTAAAACCCAATAATGACGGATTTAGGAGCGTCTAGGTTAAAATTTAAGCTGCCGCGAAAAATGTCGCGCGCATCTCACAAAGTCGCGCTCAGCTGTCGCGCGCAACTTATTCAGTTGCGCGCAGCACTCCGCGCAACTTATGGAGATGCACTCGCGAAAGATTTAGAATATCAAAATATAGGAAATTCGAATCTTACCATAGAGCTGCGTGCAAGACAAATAGTTGCGCGCGTATTCCGTGCGTGAATTATTCACTTGCTCGCGATAGCCGCGCGCAACTCATCCAATTGCGCGCGACACCCGCTGCGGCAGAATGCTCTTAACCCTAAACCTAATCATTCCCTATAAATAAGACCCTAATCCGAGGCTTAAACACGCAGAAAAATAACCTAAAATGCTGGAAGAATACTTGTGAACTTGTGCTTCCTAACCCTCTTGTCCTAAACACTCACCCCTTTGATACTTTGTTACTACGGTGGAGGTTCCCCAACAAGAAGGAATCCATAAGTGTTCTAAACGGAGATCTAGCAAAGAGAAGTGGTAAATTCTCGAGCACTTAGTTAAATCACATTTATTTTCTTGTTTAAAAGAACCTTAATTAATTAATTAGTGTTGTTTGATCACTTTTAAAATAATTAATTAATCAATTCCACATAGTATCTTTCGCTAAATAAAGATTAGAATTGAATAAAATAATTGTTGGCTGATCACTTAAGCCAAGGCGAATATTGTTTATATTCTTGTTCTTTTCACGAATTTGATTAAATAAGAATAACGACCTTACGATGTAATTCCTACGTGAATTGATGTGTGTAAATAAAATCAATTAACGTAGTTTTAGTTATCACGTTGCACATATTGTTTGGTGATGAAATTGTGCAAAGGAAGAGCTAGTAGAGGCCGCACTAGGGCTAGGATCGTGTTTCCCCTCTAAAGGGAACGTTATCTTGGTACCCTCGCTCTCGAACTCATTTCTGGTTTATGAAGACCAATTTGGGCATGGGAAAACTTATGATTCATGCTAAATATCCCTGGAACTCTAATTGGGAGAAAGGCATGAACGAGGTTTATGGGTTTTCCTAAAACTCATTGGCGACTTCTACTTGTTCCTTACAAAAAAGCGTGTATGATAGAATCATTTCTAATTGTTGGTCCCCCAAACCGTCAGGAATTCAAATCCTAATACACCCTAACAAGTGTAAAGTCATAGGCTTTTAAAGGGCCATGGGTATTTAAGGAGAGTACCCCTGACGATGGGATCACCCTCCTTACAATGGCGACTCTACTGGGGACTTAGAGGTTACATGATTAGATCGTAGTTATGGCCCAAGGTTTCCAACACCAGGTTGCCTATGGGTTGTAACGAGAACTAACTTGGATAATCTCTAGTTAGAGAGCGAGACTTGAACACGTAATATCTTCCTTTTGCACAAAAGTGAAAACCAAACAAGCAACATTGCATCATACATAAGTATAGCACACTTAAACGTTGGGATTGGCTCATTGACTAGGGGTTGCCAACACTAGGCTTCTATCCCGAAATCAATAAAAATCATCCCACCCATATCGCCAACAAAATGTTGGGAGGACGATGTCATAGGTCAACTCGTTGAGTGAACTATTTGTGCGTCGTTTCTTAAGATATGGTACCTTGGACACCCAAGCCTTTTGACCTTAGAATGGAAATACGTTAATCATAACTTGTGGCATGCTTATGTGATTATGTGACTATATGCAACGTGTTAGGATAGTCTTCTCTTTTTTTTTTCCTTTTAGTTTGGTCTAGCTTCCCAAAAAAAAAAAGAACGATGCAAAAAAAATGGGAAAACAAGAATAAAAGCGCTCGAATTAAAAAAAATCAGAAGAGCAGGTGACGCGCGCAACTCACTGAGTTGCGCGACCCCTCTAAGCGCAAGTCATTTCGTTGCGCGTGACATCCGCGCGCAACTGAATCACTTGGGTCTGCCCACTGTACGAATCAATTTTGATTTTCCAAAAAACAAATTGACTCGTCAAAACGATATCTTTATTCAAGAATTGTTAAGGGCGATGTTATCCGTTCGAATATATCTTGCGTCATTTTTTTTCTTTTTCTTTCTTCCCCTTCTAAGCAAGCATATCGGTTTACTTATTCTTTCGTAATTCTTTAGGGCCGGTTTCTAATCTTGGGATAGAAGATTCTCGGGCACTCGCCTTCTACGTTTACCACCCAAAGACCAATCCCTTTCAAACCATTTTTTTCGACAACTAGTCCTAGTCCAACAACAATGTCAACCATTGAAGAACTTCAAGAGGATATTCTTCGTTTGAGTGAGGAAAAGGCTCAAGAAGCCGAGGAGAAAGAATTAAGAAAATTGAAAAGGCTAATAAGAAAAATGCTTAAGCCATAGCCTTGCAAGAAAAGACGGAACAATTATCCATCAAAGAAAAGTCGTTGGAGAAACTAGTTCTTCGTTCTACAATGGGGAACAAATACTTCGACGCAGAAAAGTTTGCTCCTCCCGTAGGACTTGCTTTACCAGAAAAGTTTGTAGCTACGGACTTGCCAATATTTAAGGTGACCAATAATCCACAAAATCATCTAATATGTTTTACTGGCCTGGCACCATGGCATTAAAGGGAGTTGATCCTAAGCTTTATGCTTTGACTTTCCCTTTATCTCTAGACCCAACCGCAAGAGAGTAGTACTATGGGCTAGATCCAAAATTTAAGGCAACATGGGAAGATGTAGTTTCGGCTTTCATTACCCAATATGAGAGTAACGTAGAGTTCAAATCCACTCTGCGTGAACTCGAAATGCTTAAGCAAGGCGACGATGAAGGTTTCCTTGCTTTCTATTGTAGATGGCGAGAAAAGGCGGCCTACCTTGCCCAAAGGCCACCAGAACTCGAATTAGTACAAAAATTCATTGACAACTGTCATGAAAAGTACGACAAACATCTTTGTTACCTTGGTTTAGACACTTTTCAAAAAGTCTATTCCGTGGCTACTAGGATTGAAGATGATCTTGCTAAGGAAAAGGCAAATAAACCCCATCATCATCATCAACCTAAAAATAACTACAAGAAGGGGAATGATAGCACATCATCCTTTATTGACGTATTTGCGACCACCACGTAATACAATTGTTTCGGGGTTTTCTGATGTCCTGCGGGAGAGTTACAATTCCGAGACTAGAACCGGACGCCTGTACCTGCAAAATAACGGAGACTCCTGGGAGCTCCGCCTCCAACGGTCAAGTTAGTACCTGATTAAGGAGTAATTAATGCGGAAATTAAAGAGATTTGGTCTCTCTAGGTGAGAATGTTTAATGTAGGTAATCTGCTTTGTTAGCGAGATCAGCCGGTTATTACTGTGTGTAATTAATGTGTTTTTTCCGTAATGTTTTTGTTCTGATTTTGTAATCCCCCTTAATGAGGATTAAGGGAGGTATTTATAACCTTGGGAAACATGCCCATCCTAGGTTTAGGTAAACCTAGGGCCGATTGGGCTTCCCTCGGAAGCTGGGCCTGGGTGGCCGGTTTCTCCATTAGGCATGGAATATGCCACATGTCATGACATAATAGGTCCAAGGTGGACGAATAAGCGCATGCCACGTGGCAAGCCCTGACAGTTCCAACTGGGGGACACTTGGCAGGACCTGATTGGTCCACGTGGCGCATTCCGATTGGTGGGAGCAAAATCCCCTAATCATATGCCCCTCACAGGTGGCACGTGATTGGTCACGTGTTACCTGTGACAGGTGTCGCACTGTAACAGGCGACGGCCTGCTACAGGTGTCAGTCGGCGAAAGGACGAGAGATTTTCCCGCCCAAATTTTGAATTCTGAAAGTGACCCTTCGCCTTCTCACTTTGCCTATATAAGGGAGAGTTGTCTTGAGTCATTTTCACACTTTGAGAACTTTTTGAGAACATTCGGACCCCTGAACTTGCTCTGACATTTTGGACCTTCTCTGCCTACCGCCTGTTCTGACAAGCCGACTGCACAGGATTTTCAGAACTTCATCAACCGTCACTCGTTCAGGTAACTCAGTTCTCTTACTCTTAATTTTCTTTTTATTTTCTGGAATGGCACCACGGAAGCACACGACACGACCTAGGTTAGTGATCAGCCGGTCACCGGGGACGGCTGAATCTAGGACTAGGAGTGCCGCCTGCCCTTTTCCGGACCCATCTTTGCCCTTTATACAAAGTCCGACTGTATCTGTGTCTATGCAGAGCAGGATGGCCAGAACGAAAAAGATAGCTAGGATCTCAAATTCAGACGGCTCCTCCCACAGGGTGCCGCTTAGTGAAACATCTGACCAGGCGCCAGATGTGGAAGTGAAACAAGGTGGCTTGGATGCCGGCAATTCTGTAGGGGGAGTCATAGTGACCCCTTCCCATTTAACAGTTAACAAATCTGCTCCTTTTCAAAGAGAGGAGGCGGGCCCCTCCGGGAGAGGGGAGGAGTCGTCCTCTTCGGACTCGTCGGAGGACGATTCCGAGTCAAGCTCTCCTGGCCATGCTTCTTTGGGTACAGAAGAGAAAAACAGCCGCCTGCAAGAGGCGAGACTTTCTCACGCGGTTGAGAAGGGGGACAATTGGGCGGAACCATCCGCCTCTTACCGAGAGCTAAATACCCCCTACTACTGCACGATACCTCGGGCCGAATCACAGCCATGCAAGAGAAGGTGGAGAGCTTTATTGCAAACCACAACATGGGCCCCGATTTTCTAGTGTTTGTGCCGGATCCAGAAGACACATTCGTCTGGCCGGCTGGTTCCAGTTATGATAGCGCCTGCTTTGGCTGCTACGAGGCGGCCATCAAGGCAGGGCTTCGCTTCCCATTACATCCGGCTGTTCAGCGGATTTTGGATGGGTATGAGTTGGGGTTATGGCAGTTAGCCCCAAACTCCTGGGTCAACGTACTCGGCTATATGGCCGGGTGCGAACTGCACGGGGTGGAGCCGAGCTTCGAGGCTTTCTCCCATATGAACTATCTCAGCCGGACCCCTAAGACAGGCGGTACCGGCTGGTATCAATTGACAAGCCACAGGGGCTACCTCATGACAAGAGGTAAAGCAAACAAGTGGAAGGACTGGCGGAGCACCTTCCTCATCATTGAGAGTTCAGACATTGAGCTGAACAAGCGCTTCAATAGGTGGAACAGGAATCCTCCCCTTCTTGCAGGCGGCCGTAGCATGCCGCCTGTTCCCCCCAAGGCTAAGAAAGAGATCCTTGATAAAGGACTCTTTAACCGAGGGTCGACTCTACTTCAGGGGTACGAGAGCAAGTACCCCTGCACTGCGTCCCGAGCTTCAAGTGGCTCTATGACGAGTACTTTTTGGCCGCCTGCGGCCTCAACAGTCGGTGCTCAAGAGGTAGTCGGCCTGTCGAATACTCTGTTGTTCCATACATTTGTTGTTTATCTCTTATTAACTTTGCTGTTTGTTTTTGCAGCTGACGCCATGAGCAAAATCACCGCCTCCAAGACTGCGGCGGCCATGTTGCGGGCCTCTATTATGCACCAAGCTTCAACCGACTCCCCCAAAAAGGGGGCACCCTTGGTGAGCTCCGAACCTTTCACCCTCTTTTTGGAGTGTTTATACATATACTGACTTTTTTCTTCTGTTTTATACGGGTGCTCCAAGAGCTTCATCTTCCCAACAGCCGGACCCCAAGGCCCGGAAGACGATTGTTGGGAGCTCTCCTGGTTCTGCCAGGAAACAGGTGGCGGCTGAGAAACAGCCGGCCACTTCTTCTAAAACTCCAACTGGGCCGCCTAGAGGTATGAAGTTGTCCTTGTAAATTTTAGACTTGCTCCCTTTTTTACTAAGTCTAATCCGTTTGTTTATGCTTGATGCAGCCGGCCCCCAGGAGCCTGACTTGGTAGAGATGGCCAAGTCTATGATCAGGGCAGTTCCTCCAGCTGAAAGGGAGGCGGTCAGGGGTGTCGGCACCCTTGACCTTGACGGGATTGCAGGGGTCCTTGCTGAGGTATACTTAGCATATTTTTGAGTATTTGAATTTCTTTGTTTGGAAACTGACGTCTGTTTCTTTGTACTTAGGCCCTGCTCCGAGTTAACGGCCTTCGCAAGCCGCTTGATCGGAAGAACAAAGAGGTAAAGGCTGCAAAAGCTATGGCCGCCTCTGACTGTGATAAGGCAATGTTTCAAATTGCCCAAAATGAAGTTCTGACCATTGATATTCTTTATTATCAGGCGCAGGCTACCGCCGCTGTTCGGGCTCAGTTAGAGGCGGCCCAGAAGAAGAATGACGAGCTGGAGGCGACCATCACAAATCTCAAGGCCGAGCTGAAACCTCTTCGCCTGAAAATGTACTCTTACGAAGCCATGGAGAAATCCTTGGCGAGCGTAAAGGAACGCCTGGTGACCCAGGAGAAGAGTCTTACCCAAGAGCTCTCGGAAAAGGCCGAGCAAGAGAAGAAAGAGCTGGTCCGGGAGATGATGGAAGACTCCGCTCAAATCCAGCGCATGACCTGGGGCCGCCTCTTCCCCAGTGCCGACTTTGCCTCTTGGGAAAGAACGTACCGCCATTGTTCGGATACATATAATCAAGAGATCCTGGCGGCTGCTGAAGATGAGGCGTTGGAGGAAGCGTTGGAGGAGGAGGAGCCGGTAGTGGCGCTTGTGCCGCTTGGGGGTAAGGCATCAAAAAAGGATGCAGCTGAAGCCGAGTCCAGCAAGAAGACTGCTGACCAGGCGGCAGCTGCTAATACTGAACTGCCCCCTTCTTAAGCTTTATGTATTCTTTCCACGGCCCGCGTGCCGTTTGCTTTGTATTTACCCGGCCAGGGGGCGGGGCTTTGAATATTTTGCTGGTCTTTAATGACCGGCTTTTTTTTAATGAATTTTTGTTTTGCTTCAAATTTGTCTAAGTATTCCATATCTAATATCCAATTGTTCACTAGATCGACTGTTTTACATGGCCGAACGTTGCAGACAGGTACGGATAGTTAGTACGCCGCCTATGCCCCTGGACGACTGGTTGTCTGTTTCCAGGATAGACGATCAGTCGGCCATTTATCCAATCAGTATTCGAACTATTTTGTCTGGATCCTTTTTAGGCAGGCGGTCCTGTCATTTGTAAATTTAACCAAGTAGGAAAGTGGTCTGACCAAGTAAATAGAGTATTACCTAGTCGCCAAGGAACTGAGTAGTAGAGATAACAAGCGGCGGGTACCGGTTGTTTCCCTTTATTGCCAATGTTTGTTAGCTTTTAACTCATAATTTGTTAACCTAGCAGGAGTAGTGGTTGAGAGCCCCTGTTTGTTAAAAACAGGCGGACGACTCATACCTTTTAGGCTCCATACTAAGTTTGAGTGACTATAAGTTAACATAGGAGTTACTTAGTCTTCGTCACAATCTAGATTGAGTAGTAGAGGTACCAGGCGGCGGAGGCCGACTGATCCCCTTGATTTGCCAATGTTTGTTGGCTATTTAATACATAAGGGAGTGACTATGAGTTAACGTTGGAGTTACTCAGTCGCCGTCACTTTTGCTTGAGAAGTAGAGGTACCAGGCAGCGTAGGCCGGCTAGACCCCTTGATTCACCAATGTTTGTTGGCTATTAACTCAATAGGTACCCCCTGCATTTATCCCAAGTAATACAGGCGGTCATCTGACTCAGATGTCAACTGCTACCACTGGTTTGGTTAGTGATAGAGTTATCCTTGTCTCAAAAACGGCTACGTGGTTGCCCTTGGGGACAGTCGTATAGGTGCTGTGTAATTAGTTTATAGAACAATGTTCCACCCAAAAGGGAGCTGCTCTCTGCGACGAATTTCATCCAGAGGGATGCCGTCGGACGCCTGCTATGACGTTGGGACAGGTCGTATTAGTTTTGTAGATTTGATCAGTTGGCTTGGCGCCTGGTCTGATCATTCGGCATGTGGCCTTGGTAAGTTCTTGGTGAACGTAGGTGCTAAGTAAAAGGAGGGTAGCCGCCTGTTAGGCACAGGGTCGGCCAGGCCCTAATCTTTTTAGCTAAGTATTAGGGGGGTGGCTATGTGTTTGGAACCAGTCGGCCATCTTCTTATGGAGAGTAGCCGACTATATGCCCAGACGACATGCCCCTATTGTGAGTAAAATACTCAATGGAGAGTAGCCGACTGTAAAGGTACAGACGGCATGCCCCTCTGAAGATAGAGTGAAAAACTCAATGGAGAGTAGCCGACTGTAAAGGTACAGACGACATGCCCCTCGTAAGTAAAATTAAACATGGAGAGTAGCCGACTATTTATTAGTAGGCGTGCCCCTCTTAGTACAAATTTGAATAGTAAGTGCACTTTTATTAAGTAGCTCTTGACTATTTACATCATTCAAAAGAAAAATTTCTTAAGATTATCTACATTCCAAGTTCGAGGCAACGGTTGTCCGTCTGGTGTTTCCAGACGGTAGGTACCGTCCCTGACTTCCTCATAGATTCGGTAGGGTCCTTCCCAGTTGGGAGTTAGTTTGCCAGACTCATTAGCCCTACCAACTGCTTCCATTTTTCTAAGTACAAAGTCCCCTACTTTGAGTGGACGCCTGTGTACTTTTTTGTTGTATGATCTAGTCATTCTCAGGCGATAGATTCATGGCGCAAAACAGCATTGCCCCTCTTTTCAGGAAGTGAGTCTAATGCCTGGCGCATGGCTTCCCAGTTTGCCTCTTCGTCATATAGCATTACTCGAAGAGTCGGCTCGTAGTGTTCTATTGGAAGAACAGCTTCCGCACCGTAAGTTAGGAGGAATGGAGTTTCTCCAGTCGCCCCTTTTTCAGTCGTCCTGATGGCCCAGAGAACATGTGGTAGTTCATCCGCCCATAGGCCGCCTGCTCGTTCAATCTTTTTCTTGAGACCGTCTGAGATGATTTTATTAAAGGCTTCTACCTGGCCGTTTGCTTGTGGACGGCCGACAGATGCAAAGTAGTTTGCAATTCCTTGGTCACCCAACCAGCTTTTGAGAAACAGGCGTCTCAAATTGGGGACCATTATCAAAAACCATAGACATGGGAACCCCGAACCGAGTGATGAATTGCAAGCGTCCTTTTTGTGAAGCGTCCTACCGCCTATATGAGAAGCACAGTAACCAGAGTGAAGATCGTCTAATATCTCTCGTCCCTTTTCTGGAGTAACACACTTTAAGAAGGGTTGAAGGTACCCCCTTTTGTGAAGTTCTCCCTTTATCATTTCAAAACAGGTGGCTCGTTTTTTCACTGCTGCCGCCTGTTGAGGATCATCCGGCAGTGTACCGTTTGTAAGATATGCCCTGATTGAATCCATCCAGGTTGAGCTTCTGTCTAGGATTCCAATAGGGTTTTCCTCGATGCTTCTCTTCTCCATTACTTCCCAACAAACAGTTCGAGGAGTATCAAAGGAGGCGTATGATGCTAATTTTGACAGTGCATCCGCCTGGTTGTTTTCTGATCTCGGCACTTGGATCAGATGGAAATCCTCAAGGGAGCCGACTGCTTGTCGGACCGCCTGTAAATACTTGATCATGGCCGGATGGGTTGCTTCGTATTCGCCATTGTACTAACTCACTATCAATTGTGAATCGGAACAGGCGTCTATTTTTCTTGCCCCTGCCGCCTTGCACATGCGGATCCCGGCTAGTAAAGCTTCATATTCTGCCTCATTGTTTGAAGCCTGAAAACTAAAGCGTAGAGCATACTCGTACCTGTCGCCCTCTGGCGACTGACATATGACGCCTGCTCCACAACCATTTGAAGTAGAGCTTCCGTCCACATATACCTTCCATACTTGGTCTGGAACTTGAGAGTCAGGAGGACGAGTCATCTCTACAATAAAATCAGCAAAGGCTTGCCCCTTCACTGCTTTTCTAGGCTCGAATGTAACTTCGAGGCTCTGTATTTCTATGGCCCATTTGATCATTCGGCCTGACGACTCCATGATGGTAAGTGGCCGCTTGATAGGTTGGTCTGTATACACGACGACTGCATGTGCCAAAAAGTAGGGCTTCAATTTTTTAACAGCCATGAAGAGTGCAAGACCAAATTTCTCCACTAGGGGATACCTCAACTCGGCATTTTTTCAGTACGTGATTGACAAAGTAGACCGGGAGCTGACAGCCGTCTCTTTCAGCAAGGAGAACAGCGCTTAACGCATGATCAGAGACGGCCAGGTACATGTAGAGTACCTCTTTGGGCAAAGGGCTGACCAGCCTCGGCAAGGAATGCAAGTGAACTTTTAATTTCTGGAAGGCGGCCTCAGCATCCGGCCCCCATTCAAACCTTGCCTTTTTCTTAATTGCCTGGAAAAAGTATAGGCATTTGTCGCCTGATCGGCTTAGAAATCTTCCCAAGGCCGCCAGACAACCTGTTAACTTCTGAACCTCTCGGATGGTACGAGGCGACTGCATGTCAATGACCGCCTGCACCTTCTCAGGGTTCGCCTCTATTCCTCTCTGATTGATAAGGAATCCGAGAAATTTCCCAGACTCAACTCCAAATACACATTTCTTGGGATTGAGCATGACATGGTGCCGCCTGAGTGTGGCGAAAGTTTCTCGGAGGTCCGACAGATGATCTTTCTGAAGTTTAGTCTTGACAATCATATCATCAATGTATGCTTCGACATTTCTCCCAATCTGATCAAAGAACACAGTGTTTATCATTCGTTGGAAGGTAGCCGGGGCATTCTTAAGACCAAACGGCATGACCGTGTAACAGTATAACCCCTGATCAGTGACGAAGGCCGTCTTCTCCTAATATTTCTTCCATAAAGGAATATGATAGAAACCAGAATAGGCGTCCATAAAACTCATCAAGGCATGACCGGCTGTTGAGTCGACTAGGTTATTCAATTTTAGGCAGAGGGTAACTGTCTTTGGGGCACGCCTTGTTTAAGTCTGTGTAGTCTACACACATTCGCCAGGTGCCATTCGGCTTTTTAACAAGCACCACATTTGCAACCCAATCTGGGAAGTAACATTGCCGAATGAACCCTGCATCAAGTAATTTTTTAACTTCGGCGGCTGCCGCCTGACTTCTTTCTTCGCCATGGTTCCGCTTCTTTTGCCGTACCGGCTTTTTTTTCGGATCCACGGCCAGTTTATGTACCGCCAGATCAGGAATAATGCCTGGCATTTCATGGACTTCGAATGCAAAGATGTCCTTGTATTCTTTCAATAGTTTGTGAAAGTTGTCACCAAGGTTTCTCAGAGCAGTCGTCCCAACTTTGACTGTTCGTTCAGGACGTGAGTCGTCTAAGATCAGGTCCGCATGCTCACCAGCCGGCTGAGGGCGAAACTCATCCGGCCGCTCCTCTGCCAATGATTGCTATTTTCTTTCTTTTCTTGCGGCCCCTGTCTGGGATGCCTTTCTCTTTTTGCCGCCTGCTTCTTGAACAGGCGCACTCTCCTTGTCAAGGTCTGTTTTTTCACCGCTTGACCCAGTAGCCATAACAGTGGGCTTGACATCCGAGAGATAGCACTCTCGGGCCATCCTCTGATCTCCCCTTAGGGAGCCGACTGTTCCATTATCCCTCTCAAACTTGAGCAACATAAGAGATGGGATTATAACAGCCTTGGAATTATTCAGGGTAGGTCGACCCAGAATCATGTTGTAGGCCGAGAGTTCCTCTACTACCAGGAACCGGACTACCATGTGTCGTCCTTCCCCTTTTTCACCCAGGCGGACGGGTAAATCTACTCGTCCCAGTGGGTGGACGACTCCTCCTCCAAACCCTACTAAAGGGTGGGAGGCCGGATGTATGCAATCAGTCTGATATTTTAGTTTCGAAAGACATTTGCTACTGATGAGATCTGAGGAGCTTCCGGTATCTATGAGGATTCGGCCAACTCTCTGGTTGGCCACTTTACATTCAATAACGAGAGGGTCGTCATGCGGCCCCCTTACCCCTCCTAGATCTTCTTCAGTGATGACAATCTCAGGAAATGAATATTTGGACGGCCGTTCTTGGTGAACGGAATTTACATCTAACCGCCTGATATTGTCTTTGTTGCCCCTAATAGTGGGGCCGCCTCCTGAGAAGCCGCCTGCAATAGTGTAGACGACTGCATCATTTGTATCGGAGCTGTCGGCCTGTTGATTCTTTTTGGCCGACTGCTTTTTTGAGGAAGTGTTCCCCGCGGATTTCTTGACATAAGTGTCAAGATCACCTTGCTCAGCCAGGCGGTCTAGGTACCGCATGAGACTGATGCAGTCATTGGTGTGATGACCAACATCATCATGATAAGCACAGAATTTATCTTGGTTCCGGTTGTTTGCAGAACCCTTCATGGGGACCGGCTTCTCAATTGAGATCCGTCCCTTGATTTCTTTTAGGATAAACTGGTTATCCTTGTTAAACGCATACTTTGGGGAGTATGGTTTGAATTCTTTTTTCTTTTTCTAGGCCGGCTGTATTGAGGAATCAGCCGCCCAGACCTCTTTTCTTTTCTCATCTTTGTTTGACGACTGTTTCTGTCGTCCTTCTCTTTTGTCGAACCTTTTCCCGTCCGACTGTTTTATCGTACAAAGATCAGTCGCCTGTATATAGGCTTCTGCTTCAATCAAGGCCTCTTGAAGAGTCGCCACCCTTTTTCGAACCAAATCAAATTTAAAGGTAGACCCGTCTTTGAGACCTCTGAAAAAGTCAGTATAAGCTACCTCATCCGGTAACCCTTGAATCTGTATTCTCATCAGGTTAAACCGCCTGATGTAAGAACGAAGCCCCTCCTTCTCGCCCTGCTGAATTGTTCCCAAATCAAGGGTCGTTTTCTTCGCAGGGATGTTCATGGCGAAGTTGGAGGCAAATAAGTAAGCAAGCGTCCTGAAGCTATTTACACAACCAGTCGGCAGGTTGCCGAACCATTGATGTGCGATTCCTTTGAGAGTCGCTGGGAAACACTTGCACCAAGTGGGATCATCCAACCCTTGAAGGTACATCAGGTTGGTGAATGCCATCACATGGTCTTCTGGGTTAGTAGTGCCGTCATAGGCGCCTACTAGTACATTTTTCACTTTGGCCGGCTGAGCGGCTTCAGTAATTTCCTTGGAGAAGGCCGACGGCTGTTCACCAAGTCTAAGCAACCGTAGCTGCCAGTCCATAGGTTGGACGTTTTTTGCTGCAGGTCCACCAAACGGAGGTGGCTGCAAAAAATACTGTTGTTGCAGCACAAATGGAAAGTTTGGTACCGCCTGGTCACTATGAAAGCCGGACTGACGGGAGGTGCCGCCTGACTGACTCTCATGGTACGACTGAGTATGCCTCATCGAGGCATTTCGCAAACTGTCTTGAAAGTTTGAAGTAGAGGCCGACTCTGACAATCGGTCACTCTTCTTCTGCTCTATCAGTAGCCGAGCATCTGTGAATGTTTGCTTCGACCCGTCCGCCTGAAGATGCTCCCGTTCCCTCCTGTCGGTAAGACGGGTACGTCGGGCCCTTAGGGTCCCGTCTGAAGCTGTATGAGCTTCAACTTCAAATTCACTTTCGGTATCATGGTCCGACTAAACTTGAGGGTCGTCTAGGGGACGCCTCTCTTCAGGAGTCGGTACAGAATTGGATGCCATCTCAGAAGTACTCTCCCCATAGACGGCGCCAAATGTTTCGGGGTTTTCTGATGTCCTGCGGGAGAGTTACAATTCCGAGACTGGAACCGGACGCCTGTACCTGCAAAATAACGGAGACTCCTTGGAGCTCCGCCTCCAACGGTCAAGTTAGTACCTGATTAAGGAGTAATTAATGCGGAAATTAAAGTGATTTGGTCTCTCTAGGTGAGAGTGTTTAATGTAGGTAATCTGCTTTGTTAGCGAGATCAGCCGGTTATTACTGTGTGTAATTAATGTGTTTTTTCCGTAATATTTCTGTTCTCTCCCTTAATGAGGATTAAGGGAGGTATTTATAACCTTGGAAAACGTGCCCATCCTAGGTTTAGGTAAACCTAGGGCCGATTGGGCTTCCCTCGGAAGTTGGGCCTGGGTGGCCGGTTTCTCCATTAGGCATGGAGTATGCCACATGTCTTGGCATAACAGGTCCAAGGTGGACGAATAAGCGCGTGCCACGTGGGAAGCCCTGACTGTTCCAACTGGGGGACACTTGGCAGGACCTGATTGGTCCACGTGGCGCATTCCGATTGGTGGGAGCAAAATCCCCTAATCACATTTGACTATTATTTGATTCAATTAGCTTCGTTGAATGCATTTGACTTTCATTTGATTCAAAAAGCTTTGTTTGAATATGTGACTTTCATTTGATTCAGTTAGATTTGTTTGATCGTGTTTAACTTTTTTTGATTCAATTCGCTTTGTAGAATGCATTTGTTTTTCATTTGATTCAATTAGCTTTGTTGAATGTATTTGACTTTCACTTGATTCTAAAAACTTTGATTGAATGTGTTTGACTTTCATTTGATTCACTTAGCTTTGTAGAATGCATTTGACTTTTATTTGATTCAATTAGCTTTGTAGAATGCATTTAACTTTCATTTGTATCAAAAAGCTTTGTTTGAATGTGTTTGACTTTCATCTGTTCAATTAGCTTCGTAGAATGCATTAGACTTTCGTTTGATTCAATTAGCTTTGTTTGAATGTGTTTGACTTTCATTTGATTCAATTTTTGTAGATTTCATTTGACTTTCATTTGATTCAATTAGCTTTTTTGAATGCATTTGACTTTCATTTGATTCAAAAAGCTTTGTTTGAATGTGTTTGACTTTCATTTGATTCTATTAGCTTTGTAGAATGCATTTGACTTTCATTTAATTCAATTAGCTTTGTTGAATGTATTTGACTTTCATATCATTCGAAAAACTTTGGTTGAATGTGTTTGAATTCATTTGATTCAATTAGCCTTGTAGATTGCATTTGACTTTAATTTGATTCAATTAGTTTTGTTGAAAGCATTTGACTTTCATTTGATTCAAAAAGCTATGTTTGAATGTGTTTGACTTTCATTTGATTCAATTAGCTTTGTAGAATGTGTTTGACTTTCGTTTGATTCAATTAGCTTATTTGAATGCATTTGACTTTCATTTGATTAAAAAAGCTTTGTTTGAATGTGTTTGACTTTCATTTGATTCAATTAGCTTTGTAGAATGCATTTGACTTTCATTTGATTCAATTAGCTTTGTTGCATGCATTTGACTTTCTTTTGTTTCAAAGAACTTTGTTTGAATGTGTTTGACTTTCATTTGATTCAATTAGCTTTGTTGAATGCATTTGACTTTCATTTGATTCAAAAAGCTTCGTTTGAATGTGTTTCACTTTCATTTGATTCAATTAGCTTTGTTTGATCGTGTTAAATTTTCTTTTATTTCAATTAGCTTTGAATAATGCATTTGACTTTCATTTGATTCAATTAGCTTTGTTGAATGAATTTGACTTTCATTTGATTCAAAAAGCTTTGATTGAATGTGTTTCACTTTCGTTTGATTCAATTACCTTTGTAGAATGCATTTGAGTTTTATTTGATTCAATTAGCTTTGTTAAAAGCATTTGACTTTTATTTGTTTAAAAAAACTTTGTTTGAATGTGTTTGACTTTCATTTGATTCAATTAGCTTTGTAGAATGCATTAGACTTTCATTTGATTCAATTAGCTTTGTTTGAATGTGTTTGACTTTCATTTAATTCAATTTTTGTAGATTGCATTTGACTTTCATTTGATTCATTAGCTTTGTTCAATGCATTTGACTTTCATTTGATTCAAAAAGCTTTGTTTGAATGTGTTTCACTATCATTTGATTTAGTTAGCTTTGTTTGATCGTGTTTAACTTTTTTTTTTATTCAATTCGCTTTGTAGAATGAATTTGACTTTCATTTAATTCAAAAAGCTATGTTTGAGTGTGTTTGACTTTCATTTGATTCAATTAGCTTTGTAGAATGTGTTTGACTTTCATTTGATTCAATTAGCTTATTTGAATGCATTTGACTTTCATTTGATTCAAAAAGCTATGTTTGAATGTGTTTGACTTTCATTTGATTCAATTAGCCTTTTAGAATGCATTTGAATTTCATTTGATTCAATTAGCTTTGTTGAATGCATTTGACTTTCATTTGATTAAAAAAGTTTTATTGAATGTGTTTGACTTTCATTTGCTTCAATTAGCTTTGTAGAATGCATTTGACTTTCATTTGATTCAATTAGCTTTGTTGCATGCATTTGACTTTTATTTGTTTGAAAAAACTTTGTTTGAATGTGTTTGACTTTCATTTGATTCAATTAGCTTTGTAGAATACATTAGACTTTCGTTTGATTCAATTAGCTTTGTTTTAATGTGTTTGACTTTCATTTAATTCAATTTTTGTAGATTGCATTTGACTTTCATTTGATTCAATTAGCTTTGTTGAATGCATTTGACTTTAATTTGATTCAAAAAGCTCAGTTTGAATGTGTTTCACTTTCATTTGATTCAATTAGCTTTTTAGAATGCATTTGACTTTTATTTGATTCAATTAGCTTTGTTGAATGCATTTGACTTTCATTTGTTTCAAAAAGCTTTTTTTGAATGTGTTTGACTTTCATTTGATTCAATTAGCTTTGTAGAATGCATTTGACTTTTATTTGATTCAATTAGCTTCGTTGAATGCATTTGACTTTCATTTGATTCAAAAAGCTTTGTTTGAATATGTTAGACTTTCATTTGATTCAGTTAGCTTTGTTTGTTCGTGTTTAACTTTCTTTTGATTCAATTCGCTTTGTAGAATGCATTTGACTTTCATTTAATTCAATTAGCTTTGTAGAATGCATTTGACTTTTATTTGTTTCAAAAAGCTTTTTTTGAATGTGTTTGACTTTCATTTGATTTAATTAGCTTTCTAGAATGCATTTGACTTTTATTTGATTCAATAAGCTTCGTTGAATGCATTTGACTTTCATTTGATTCAAAACGCTTTGTTTGAATATGTTTGACTTTCATTTGATTCAGTTAGCTTTGTAGAATGCATTAGACTTTCATTTGATTCAATTAGCTTTGTTTGAATGTGTTTGACTTTCATTTAATTCAATTTTTGTAGATTGCATTTGACTTTCATTTGATTCAATTAGCTTTGTTTGATCGTGTTAAATTTTCTTTTGATTCAATTAGCTTTGAATAATGCATTTGACTTTCATTTGATTCAATTAGCTTTGTTGAATGAATTTGACTTTCATTTGATTCAAAAAGCTTTGATTGAATGTGTTTCACTTTCATTTGATTCAATTACCTTTGTAGAATGCATTTGAGTTTTATTTGATTCAATTAGCTTTGTTAAAAGCATTTGACTTTCATTTGATTCAAAAAGCTTTCTTTGAATGTGTTTGACTCTCATTTGATTCAAATAGCTTTTTAGAATGCATTTAACTTTCATTTAATTCAAAAAGCTTTCTTTGAATGTGTTTGACTTTTATTTGATTCAATTAGCTTTGTTGAATGCATTTTACTTTCATTTGTTTCAAAAAGCTTTTTTTGAACGTGTTTGACTTTCATTTGATTTATTTAGCTTTGTAGAATGCATTTGACTTTTATTTTATTCAATTAGCTTCGTTGAATACATTTGACTTTCATTTGATTCAAAAGGCTTTGTTAGAATATGTTTGACTTTCATTTGATTCAGTTAGCTTTGTTTGATCGTGTTTAACTTTCTTTTGATTCAATTCGCTTTGTAGAATGCATTTGACTTTCATTTGATTCAATTAGCTTTGTTGAATGTATTTGACTTTCACTTGATTCAAAATTGATTGAATGTGTTTGACTTTCATTTGATTCACTTAGCTTTGTAGAATGCATTTGACTTTTATTTGATTCAATTAGCTTTGTAGAATGCTTTTACCTTTCTTTGTATTAAAAAGCTTTGTTTGAATGTGTTTGACTTTCATCTGATTCAATTAGCTTCGTAGAATACATTAGACTTTCGTTTGATTCAATTAGCTTTGGTTGAATGTGTTTGACTTTCATTTGATTCAATTTTTGTAGATTTCATTTGACTTTCTTTTGATTCAATTAGCTTTTTTGAATGCATTTGACTTTCATTTGATTCAAAAAGCTTTGTTTGAATGTGTTTGCCTTTCATTTGATTCAATTAGCTTTGTTTGATCGTGTTAAATTTTCTTTTGATTCAATTAGCTTTGAATAATACATTTGAATTTCATTTGATTCAATTAGCTTTGTTGAATGAATTTGACCCTCATTTGATTCAAAAAGCTTTGATTGAATGTGTTTCACTTTCATTTGATTGAGTTACCTTTGTAGAATGCATTTGAGTTTTATTTGATTCAATTAGCTTTGTTAAAAGCATTTGACTTTCATTTGATTCAAAAAGCTTTCTTTGAATGTGTTTGACTCTCATTTGATTCAATTAGCTTTTTAGAATGCATTTAACTTTCATTTGGTTCGAAAAGCTTTGTTTGAATGTGTTTGACTTTCATTTGATTCAATTAGCTTTGTAGAATGCATTTGACTTTCATTTAATTCAATTAGCTTTGTTGAATGTATTTGACTTTCATATCATTCGAAAAACTTTAGTTGAATGTGTTTGAATTCATTTAATTCAATTAGCCTTGTAGATTGCATTTGACTTTCATTTGATTCAATTAGCTTTGTTGAAAGCATTTGACTTTCATTTGATTCAAAAAGCTATGTTTGAATGTGTTTGAATTTCATTTGATTCAATTAGCTTTGTAAAATGTGTTTGACTTTCATTTGATTCAATTAGCTTATTTGAATGCATTTGACTTTCATTTGATTCAAAAAGCTATGTTCGAATGTGTTTGACTTTCATTTGATTCAATTAGCCTTTTAAAATGCATTTGAATTTCATTTGATTCAATTAGCTTTGTTGAATGCATTTGACTTTTATTTGATTAAAAAAGCTTTGTTTGAATGTGTTTGACTTTCATTTGATTCAATTAGCTTTGTAGAATGCATTTGACTTTCATTTGATTCAATTAGCTTTGTTGCTTGCATTTGACTTTCATTTGTTTAAAAAACCTTTGTTTGAATGTGTTTGACTTTCATTTGATTCAATTAGCTTTGTAGAATGTGTTTGACTTTCATTTGATTCAATTAGCTTATTTGAATGCATTTGACTTTCATTTGATTCAAAAAGCTATGTTTGAATGTGTTTGACTTTCATTTGATTCAATTAGCCTTTTAGAATGCATTTGAATTTCATTTGATTCAATTAGCTTTGTAGAATGCATTTGACTTTGATTTTATTCAATTAGCTTTGTTGCATGCATTTGACTTTCATTTGTTTAAAAAAACTTTGTTTGAATGTGTTTGACTTTCATTTGATTCAATTAGCTTTGTAGAATGTATTTGACTTTCATTTGATTCAATTATCTTATTTGAATACATTTGACTTTCATTTGATTCAAAAAGCTATGTTTGAATGTGTTTGACTTTCATTTGATTCAATTAGCCTTTTAGAATGCATTTGAATTTCATTTGATTCAATAAGCTTTGTTGAATGCATTTGTTTTTTCATTTGATTAAAAAAGCTTTGTTTGAATGTGCTTGACTTTCATTTGATTCAATTAGCTTTGTAGAATGCATTTGACTTTCATTTGATTCAATTAGCTTTGTTGCATGCATTTGACTTTCATTTGTTTAAAAAAACTTTGTTTGAATGTGTTTGACTTTCATTTGATTCAATTAGCTTTGTAGAATGCATTAGACTTTCATTTGATTCAATTAGCTTTGTTTAAATGTGTTTGACTTTCATTTATTTCAATTTTTGTAGATTGCATTTGACTTTCATTTGTTTCAATTAGCTTTGTTGAATGCATTTGACTTTCATTTGATTCAAAAAGCTTTGTTTGAATGTGTTTCACTTTCATTTGATTCAATTAGTTTTGTAGAATGCATTTGACTTTCATTTTCTTCAATTAGCTTTGTAGAATGCATTTGACTTTTATTTGATTCAATTAGCTTCGTTGAATGCATTTGACTTTCATTGGATTCAAAAAGCTTTGTTTGAATATGTTTGACTTTCATTTGATTCAGTTAGCTTTGTTTGATCGTGTTTAACTTTCTTTTGATTCAATTCGCTTTGTAGAATGCATTTGACTTTCATTTGATTCAATTAGCTTTGTAGAATGCATTTGACTTTTATTTGTTTCAAAAAGCTTTTTTTGAATGTGTTTGACTTTCATTTGATTCAATTTGCTTTGTAGAATGCATTTGACTTTTATTTGATTCAATTAGCTTCGTTGAATAAATTTGACTTTCATTTGATTCAAAAAGCTTTGTTTGAATATGTTTGACTTTCATTTGATTCAGTTAGCTTTGTAGAATGCATTAGACTTTCATTTGATTCAATTAGCTTTGTTTGAATGTGTTTGACCTTCATTTACTTCAATTTTTGTAGATTGCATTTGACTTTCATTTGATTCAAAAAGCTTTCTTTGAATGTGTTTGACTCTCATTTGATTCAAATAGCTTTTTATAATGCATTTAACTTTCATTTAATTCAAAAAGCTTTCTTTGAATGTGTTTGACTTTTATTTGATTCAATTAGCTTTGTTGAATGCATTTTACTTTCATTTGTTTCAAAAAGCTTTTTTTGAATGTGTTTGACTTTCATTTGATTCACTTAGCTTTGTAGAATGCATTTGACTTTTATTTGATTCAACTAGCTTTGTAGAATGCTTTTACCTTTCTTTGTATCAAAAAGCTTTGTTTGAATGTGTTTGACTTTCATCTGATTCAATTAGCTTCGTAGAATGCATTGGACTTTCGTTTGATTCAATTAGCTTTGTTTGAATGTGTTTGACTTTCATTTGATTCAATTTTTGTAGATTTCATTTGACTTTCATTTGATTCAATTAGCTTTTTTGAATGCATTTGACTTTCATTTGATTCAAAAAGCTTTGTTTGAATGTGTTTGCCTTTCATTTGATTCAATTAGCTTTGTTTGATCGTGTTAAATTTTCTTTTGATTCAATTAGCTTTGAATAATGCATTTGACTTTCATTTGATTCAATTAGCTTTGTTGAATGAATTTGACCCTCATTTGATTCAAAAAGCTTTGATTGAATGTGTTTCACTTTCATTTGATTCAGTTACCTTTGTAGAATGCATTTGAGTTTTCTTTGATTCAATTAGCTTTGTTAAAAGCATTTGACTTTCATTTGATTCAAAAATCTTTCTTTGAATGTGTTTGACTCTCATTTGATTCAAATAGCTTTTTAGAATGCATTTAACTTTCATTTAATTCAAAAAGCTTTCTTTGAATGTGTTTGACTTTTATTTGATTCAATTAGCTTTGTTGAATGCATTTTACTTTCATTTGTTTCAAAAAGCTTTTTTTGAATGTGTTTGACTTTCATTTGATTCACTTAGCTTTGTAGAATGCACTTGACTTTTATTTGATTCAACTAGCTTTGTAGAATGCTTTTACCTTTCTTTGTATCAAAAAGCTTTGTTTGAATGTGTTTGACTTTCATCTGATTCAATTAGCTTCGTAGAATACATTAGACTTTCGTTTGATTCAATTAGCTTTGTTTGAATGTGTTTGACTTTCATTTGATTCAATTTTTGTAGATTTCATTTGACTTTCATTTGATTCAATTAGCTTTTTTGAATGCATTTGACTTTCATTTGATTCAAAAAGCTTTGTTGGAATGTGTTTGCCTTTCATTTGATTCAATTAGCTTTGTTTGATCGTGTTAAATTTTCTTTTGATTCAATTAGCTTTGAATAATGCATTTGACTTTCATTTGATTCAATGAGCTTTGTTGAATGAATTTGACCCTCATTTGATTCAAAAAGCTTTGATTGAATGTGTTTCACTTTCATTTGATTCAGTTACCTTTGTAGAATGCATTTGAGTTTTATTTGATTCAATTAGCTTTGTTAAAAGCATTTGACTTTCATTTGATTCAAAACGCTTTCTTTAAATGTGTTTGACTCTCATTTGATTCAATTAGCTTTTTAGAATGCATTTAACTTTTGATTAGGGGATTTTGCTCCCACCAATCGGAATGCGCCAAGTGGACCAATCAGGTCCTGCCAAGTGTCTCCTACTTGGAACTGTCAGGACTTGCCACGTGGCACGCGCTTATTCGTCCACCTTGGACCTGTTATGTCACGACATGTGGCATACTCCATGCCTAATGGAGAACCCGGCCACCCAGGCCCAACTTCCGAGGGAAGCCCAATCAGCCCTAGGTTTACCTAAACCTAGGATGGACACGTTTCGCAAGGTTATAAATACCTCCCATAATCCTCATTAAGGGGACACGCGAAAAACATTACGGAACACACTACTAACCGGCTGATCTCGCTAACAAAGCAGATTACCTACATTAAACACTCTCACCTAGAGAGACCTTATTACTTTAATTTCCGCATTAATTACTCCTTAATCAGGTACTAACTTGACCGTTGGAGGCGGAGCTCACAGGAGTCTCCGTTATTTTGCAGGTACAGGCGTCCGGTTCCAGTCTCGGAATTGTAACTCTCCCGCAGGACATCAGAAAACCCCGAAACATTTGGCGCCGTCTGTGGGGAGAGTACTTCAGAGATGGCATCCAAGTCTGTACCGACTCCTGAAGAGAGGCGTCCCCTAGACGATCCTCAAGTTCAGCCGGACCATGACACCGAAAGTGAATTTGAAGTTGAAACTCATACAGCTTCAGACGGGACCCTAAGGGCCCGACGTACCCGTCATACTGAAAGGAGGGAACGGGAGCATCTTCAAACAGGAAGCGAGCCAGCAGGCGCACCGCCTGTTCGGCAACAGCCGACTGATGGGTCTGCTCCCATCACAAGGAACGAACTCATGACCTTCATGAGGGATTTCAAGGGAGAGATTCAAGAGTTGATCAACAAGAAGTCGACTGCTCCAGTCAAGGAGCAGTCGGCCAAGAAACCCTCCACTTCACTGAAGAGGAAATCAGTTCAAGGGCGAGAGGCGACTCCTCATCCTAAATCTAGGAAGCGGGAGCCACCTGCCCTTGATTTCACAAAATTCCGTTATCCTACAGGAAATAGGAAACCGGTTCGTCATATTCAGGCGGACGGGTCGAAGCAAACATTCACAGATGCTCGGCTACTGCTAGAGCAGAAGAAGAGTGACCGATTGTCAGAGTCGGCTTCTACTTCAAACTTTCAAGACAGTTTGCGAAATGCCTCGATGAGGCATACTCAGTCGTACCATGAGAGTCACTCAGGCGGCACCTCCTGTCAGTCCGGCTTTCATAGTGCTCAGGCGGTACCAAACTTACCATTTGTGCCGCAACAACAATATTTTATGCAGCCACCTCCATTTGGTGGACCTACAGCAAAAAACGTCCAACCTATGGACTGGCAGCTACGGTTGCTTAGACTTGGTGAACAGCCGTCGGCCTTCTCCAAGGAAATTACTGAAGCCGCTCAGCCGGCCAAAGTGAAAAATTTACTAGTAGGCGCCTATGACGGCACTACTAACCCAGAAGACCATCTGATGGCATTCACCAACCTGATGTACCTTCAAGGGTTGGATGATCCCACCTGGTGCAAGTGTTTCCCAGCGACTCTGAAAGGAATCGCACAGCGATGGTTCGGCAACCTGCCGACTGGTTGTGTTAATAGCTTCAGGACGCTTGCTTACTTATTTTCCTCCAACTTCGCCATGAATATCCCTGCGAAGAAAACGACCCTTGATTTGGGAACAATTCAGCAGGGCGAGAAGGAGGGGCTTCGTTCTTACATCAGGCGGTTTAACCTGATGAGAATACAGATTCAAGGGTTACCGGATGAGGTAGCTTATACCGACTTTTTTAGAGGTCTCAAAGACGGGTCTACCTTCAAATTTGATTTGGTTCGAAAAAGGGTGGCGACTCTTCAAGAGGCCTTGATTGAAGCAGAAGCCTATATACAGGCGACTGATCTTTGTACGATAAAACAGTCGGACGGGAAAAGGTTCGACAAAAGAGAAGGACGACAGAAACAGTCGTCAAACAAAGATGAGAAAAGAAAAGAGGTCTGGGCGGCTGATTCCTCAAAACAGCCGGCCCAGAAAAAGAAAAAAGAATTCAAACCATACTCCCCAAAGTATGCGTTTAACAAGGATAACCAGTTTATCCTAAAAGAAATCAAGGGACGGATCTCAATTGAGAAGCCGGTCCCCATGAAGGGTTCTGCAAACAACCGAAACCAAGATAAAATCTGTGCTTATCATGATGACGTTGGTCATCACACCAATGACTGCATCAGTCTTATGCGGTACCTAGACCGCCTGGCTGAGCAAGGTGATCTTGACACTTATGTCAAGAAATCTACGGGGAACACTTCCTCAAAAAAGCTGTCGGCCAAAAAGAATCAACAGGCCGACAGCTCCGATACAGATGATGCAGTCGTCTACACCATTGCAGGCGGCTTCTCAGGAGGCGGCCCCACTATTAGGGGCAACAAAGATAATATAAGGCGGTTAGATGTAAATTCCGTTCACCAAGAACGGCCGTCCAAATATACATTTCCTGAGGTTGTCATCACTGAAGAAGATCTAGGAGGGGTAAGGGGGCCGCATGACGACCCTCTCGTTATTGAATGTAAAGTGGCCAACCAGAGAGTTGGCCGAATCCTCATAGATATCGGGAGCTCCTCGGATCTCATCAGCAGCAAATGTCTGTCGAAACTGAAATATCAGACTGACTGCATACATCCGGCCTCCCACCCTTAAGTAGGGTTTGGAGGAGGAGTCGTCCACCCACTGGGACGAGTAGATTTACCCATTTGCCTGGGCGAAAAAGGGGAAGGACGACACATGGTAGTCCGGTTCCTAGTAGTAGAGGAACTCTTGGCCTACAACATGATTCTGGGTCGACCAACCCTGAATAATTCCAAGGCTGTTATAATCCCGTCTCTTATGTTGCTCAAGTTTGAGAGGGATAATGGAACAGTCGGCTCCCTAAGGGGAGATCAGAGGATGGCCCGAGAGTGCTATCTCTCGGATGTCAAGCCCACTGTTATGGCCACTGGGTCAAGTGGTGAAAAAACAGACCTTGACAATGTCAAGGAGAGTGCGCCTGTTCAAGAAGCAGGCGGCAAAAAGAGAAAGGCGTCCCAGACAGAGTCCGCAAGAAAAGCAAGAAAATAGCAATCATTGGCAGAGGAGCGGCCGGATGAGTTCCGCCCTCAGCCGGCTGGTGAGCATGCGGACCTGATCTTAGACGACTCACGTCCTGACCAAACAGTCAAAGTTGGGACGACTGCTGTGAGAAACCTTGGTGACGACTTTCACAACCTATTGAAAGAATACAAGGACATCTTTGCATTTGAAGTCCATGAAATGCCAGGCATTAGTCCTGATCTGGCGGTACATAAACTCGCCGTGGATCCGAAAAAGAAGCCGGTACGGCAAAAGAAGCGGAACCATGGCGAAGAAAGAAGTCAGGCGGCAGCCGCCAAAGTTAAAAAATTACTTGATGCAGGGTTCATTCGGCAATGTTACTTCCCAGACTGGGTTGCAAATGTGGTGCTTGTTAAAAAGCCGAATGGCACCTGGAGAATGTGTGTAGACTACACAGACTTAAACAAGGCGTGCCCCAAAGACAGTTACCCTCTGCCTAAAATTGATAACCTGGTCGACTCAACAGCCGGCCATGCCTTGATGAGTTTCATGGACGCCTATTCTGGTTTCCATCAAATTCCCTTATGGAAGAAAGATCAGGAGAAGACGGCCTTCGTCACTGATCATGGGTTATACTGTTACACGGTCATGCCGTTTGGTCTTAAGAATGCCCCGGCTACCTTCCAACGAATGATAAACACTGTGTTCTTTGATCAGATTGGGAGAAACGTCGAGGCATATATTGATGATATGATTGTCAAGACTAAACTTCAGAAAGATCATCTGTCGGACCTCCGAGAAACTTTCGCCACACTCAGGCGGCACCATGTCATGCTCAATCCCAAGAAATGTGTATTTGGAGTTGAGTCTGGGAATTTTCTCGGATTCCTTATCAATCAGAGAGGAATAGAAGCGAACCCTGAGAAGGTGCAGGCGGTCATTGACATACAGTCGCCTTGTACCATCCGAGAGGTTCAGAAGTTAACAGGTTGTCTGGCGGCCTTGGGAAGATTTCTAAGCCGATCAGGCGACAAATGCCTATACTTTTTCCAGGCAATTAAGAAAAAGGCAAGGTTTGAATGGGGGCCGGATGCTGAGGCCGCCTTCCAGAAATTAAAAGTTCACTTGCATTCCTTGCCGAGGCTGGTCAGCCCTTTGCCCAAAGAGGTTCTCTACATGTACCTGGCCGTCTCTGATCATGCGTTAAGCGTTGTTCTCCTTGCTGAAAGGGACGGCTGTCAGCTCCCGGTCTACTTTGTCAGTCACGTACTGAAAAATGCCGAGTTGAGGTATCCCCTAGTGGAGAAATTTGGTCTTGCACTCTTCATGGCTGTTAAAAAATTGAAGCCCTACTTCTTGGCACATACAGTCGTCGTGTATACAGACCAACCTATCAAGCGGCCGCTGACCATCATGGAGTCGTCAGGCCGAATGATCAAATGGGCCATAGAAATACAGAGCCTCGAAGTTACTTTCGAGCCTAGAAAAGCAGTGAAGGGGCAAGCCTTTGCTGACTTTATTGTAGAGATGACTCGTCCTCCTGACTCTCAAGTTCCAGACCAAGTATGGAAGGTATATGTGGACGGAAGCTCTACTTCAAATGGTTGTGGAGCAGGCGTCATATGTCAGTCGCCAGAGGGCGACAGGTTCGAGTATGCTCTACGCTTCAGTTTTCAAGCTTCAAACAATGAGGCAGAATATGAAGCTTTACTAGCCGGGATCCGCATGTGCAAGGCGGCAGGGGCAAGAAAAATAGACGCCTGTTCCGATTCACAATTGATAGTGAGTCAGTACAATGGCAAATACGAAGCAACCCATCCGGCCATGATCAAGTATTTACAGGCGGTCCGACAAGCAGTCGGCTCCCTTGAGGATTTCCATCTGATCCAAGTGCCGAGATCAGAAAACAACCAGGCGGATGCAATGTCAAAATTAGCATCATCCGCCTCCTCTGATACTCCTCGAACTGTTTTTTTGGGAAGTAATGGAGAAGAGAAGCATCGAAGAAAACCCTATTGGAATCCTACACAGAAGCTCAACCTGGATGGATTCAATCAGGGCATATCTGACAAACGGTACACTGCCGGATGATCCTCAACAGGCGGCAGCACTGAAAAAACGAGCCACCTGTTTTGAAATGATAAAGGGAGAACTTCACAAGAGGGGGTACCTTCAACCCTTCTTAAAGTGTGTTACTCCAGAAAAGGGACGAGAGATACTAGATGATCTTCACTCTGGTTACTGTGCTTCTCAAATAGGTGGTAGGATGCTTGCTCAAAGGGCAAGGCGGCAGGGCTACTTTTGGCCTACTTTGGAAGCAGATGCAATGGAGATGGTGAAAAAATGTGACAAGTGCCAAAGGTTTGGCAAACTAATTCACCGTCCGGCTACTGACCTCACTACCATTCACAGCCCACTACCGTTTGCTAAGTGGGGCATGGACATTCTGGGTCCATATACGCCTGCTACAGGCGGAAGGAGGTACATACTTGTTGCCGTCGACTACTTCACTAAATGGGTAGAGGCGGAGGCTGTAAAGGGAATCAAGACGAAAGATGTAATTTCATTCATTTGGAAAAACATCATCACTCGGTTCGGGGTTCCCATGTCTATGGTTTTTGATAATGGTCCCCAATTTGAGACGCCTGTTCTCAAAAGCTGGTTGGGTGATCAAGGAATTGCAAACTACTTTGCATCTGTCGGCCGTCCACAAGCAAACGGCCACGTAGAAGCCTTTAATAAAATCATCTCAGACGATCTCAAGAAAAAGATTGAACGAGCAGGCGGCCTATGGGCGGATGAACTACCACATGTTCTCTGGGCCATTAGGACGACTGAAAAAGGGGCGACTGGAGAAACTCCATTCCTCCTAACTTACGGTGCGGAAGCTGTTCTTCCAATAGAACACTACGAGCCGACTCTTCGAGTGATGCTATATGACGAAGAGGCAAACTGGGAAGCCATGCGCCTGGCATTAGACTCACTTCCTGAAAAGAGGGGCAATGATGTCTTGCGCCATGAGATCTATCGCCTGAGAATGACTAGATCATACAACAAAAAAGTACACAGGCGTCCACTCAAAGTAGGGGACTTTGTACTTAGAAAAATGGAAGCAGTTGGTAGGGCTAATGAGTCTGGCAAACTAACTCCCAACTGGGAAGGACCCTACCGAATCTATGAGGAAGTCAGGGACGGTACCTACCGTCTGGAAACACCAGACGGACAACCGTTGCCTCGAACTTGGAATGTAGATAATCTTAAGAAATATTTCTTTTGAATGATGTAAAGTAAAGAGCTACTTAATAAAAGTTTGCACTTACTATTCAATTTTGTACTACGAGGGGCATGCCGTCTGTACCTTTACAGTCGGCTACTCTCCATTGAGTTTTACACTCTATCTTCAGAGGGGCATGCCGTCTGTACCTTTACAGTCGGCTACTCTCCATTGAGTATTTCACTCACAATAGGGGCATGTCGCCTGGGCATATAGTCGGCTACTCTCCATAAGAAGATGGCCGACTGGTTCCAAACACATAGCCACCCCCCTAATACTTAGCTAAAAAGATTAGGGCCTGGCCGACCCTGTGCCTAACAGGCGGCTACCCTCCTTTTATTTAGCACCTACGTTCACCAAGAACTTACCAAGGCCACAGGCCGAATGATCAGACCAGGCGCCAAGCCAACTGATCAAATCTACAAAACTAATACGACCTGTCCCAACATCATAGCAGGCGTCCGACGGCATCCCTCCTGATGAAATTCGTCGCAGAGAGCAGCTCCCTTTTGGGTGGAACATTGTTTTATAAACTAATTACACGGCACCTATACGACTGTCCCCAAGGGCAACCACGTAGCCGTTTTTGAGACAAGGATAACTCTATCACTAACCAAACCAGTGGTAGCAGTTGACATCTGAGTCAGATGACCGCCTGTATTACTTGGGATAAATACAAGGGGTACCTATTGAGTTAATAGCCAACAAACATTGGCGAATCAAGGGGTCTAGCCGGCCTACGCCGCCTGGTACCTCTACTTCTCAAACAAAAGTGACGGCGACTGAGTAACTCCAACGTTAACTCATAGTCACTCCCTCAAATTTGGTATGGAACCTAAAAGGTTTGAGTCGTCCGCCTGTTTTTAACAAACAAGGGCACTCAAACCCCTATTCCTACTAGGTAACCTATTGAGTTAATAGCCAACAAACATTGGCAAATCAAGGGGATCAGTCGGCCTCTGCCGCCTGGTACCTCTACTACTCAATCTAGATTGTGACGAAGACTAACTCTTATGTTAACTTAATAGTCCCTCAAACTTAGTATGGAGCCTAAAAGGTATGAGTCGTCCGCCTGTTTTTAACAAACAGGGGCTCTCAACCACTACTCTTGCTAGGTTAACAAATTATGAGTTAAAAGCCAACAACATTGGCAATAAAGGGAAACAACCGGTACCCGCCGCTTGTTATCTCTACTACTCAATTCCTTGGCGACTAGGTAATACTCTATTTACTTGGTCAGACCACTTTCCTACTTGGTTAAATTTACAAATGACAGGCCCGCCTGCCTAAAAAGGATCCAGACAAAATAGTTCGAATACCGATTGGATAAATGGCCGACTGATCGTCTATCCTGGAAACAGACAACCAGTCGTCAAGGGGCATAGGCGGCGTACTAACTATTCGTACCTGTCTGCAACGTTCGGCCATGTAAAACAGTCGGTCTAGTAAACAATTGGACATTAGATATGGAATACTTAGACAAATTTGAAGCAAAACAAAAATTCATTAAAAATAAGCCGGTCATTAAAGACCAGCAAAATATTCAAAGCCCCGGCCCCCTGGCCGGGTAAATACAAAGCAAACGGCACGCATGCCGTGGAAAGAATACATAAATCTTAAGAAGGGGGCAGTTCAGTATTAGCAGCTGCCGCCTGGTCAGCACTCTTCTTGCTGGACTCGGCTTCAGCTGCATCCTTTTTTGATGCCTTATTCCCAAGCGGCACAAGCGCCACTACCGGCTCCTCCTCCTCCTCCAACGCTTCTCCCAACGCCTCTTCTTCAGCAGCCGCCAGGATCTCTTGATTATATGCATCCGAGCACTGGCGGTACGTTCTTTCCCAAGAGGCAAAGTCGGCACTGGGGAAGAGGCGGCCCCAGGTCATGCGCTGGATTTGAGCGGAGTCTTCCATCATCTCCCGGACCAACTCTTTCTTCTCTTGCTCGGCCTTTTCCGAGAGCCCTTGGGTAAGACTTTTCTCCTGGGTCACCAGGCGTTCCTTTACGCTCGCCAAGGATTTCACCATGGCTTCGTAAGAGTACATTTTCAGGCGAAGAGGTTTCAGCTCGGCCTGGAGATTTGTGATGGTCGCCTCCAGCTCGTCATTCTTCTTCTGGGCCGCCTCTAACTGAGCCCGAACAGCGGCGGTAGCCTGCGCCTGATAATAAAGAATATCAATGGTCAGTACTTCATTTTGGGCAATTTGAAACATTGCCTTATCACAGTCAGAGGCGGCCATAGCTTTTGCAGCCTTTACCTCTTTGTTTTTCCGATCAAGCGGCTTGCGAAGGCCGTTAACTCGGAGCAGGGCCTAAGTAAAAAACAAAAAAAAACAGGCGTCAGTTTCCAAACAAAAAAGAAAACAGGCGTCCAGAAAATTCAAATACTCAAAAATATGCTAAGTATACCTCAGCAAGGACCCCTGCAATCCCGTCAAGGTCAAGGGTGCCGACACCCCTGACCGCCTCCCTTTCAGCCGGAGGAACTGCCCTGATCATAGACTTGGCCATCTCTACCAAGTCAGGCCCCTGGGGGCCGGCTGCATCAAGCATAAACAAACGGATTAGACTTAGTAAAAAAGGAGCAAGTCTAAAATTTACAAGGACAACTTCATACCTCTAGGCGGCCCAGTTGGAGCTTTAGAAGAAGTGGCCGGCTGTTTCTCAGTCACGTGCCACCTGTGAGGGGCAAATGATTAGTGGATTTTGCTCCCACCAATCGGAACACGCCAAGTGGACCAATCAGGTCCTGCCAAGTGTCTCCTACTTGGAACTGTCAGGACTTGCCACGTGGCACGCGCTTATTCGTCCACCTTGGACCTGTTATGTTACGACATGTGGCATACTCCATGCCTAATGGAGAACCCGGCCCTAGGTTTACCTAAACCTAGGATGGACACGTTTCCCAAGGTTATAAATACCTCCCTTAATCCTCATTAAGGGGACACGCGAAAAACATTACGGAACACACTAATAACCGGCTGATCTCGCTAACAAAGCAAATTACCTACATTAAACACTCTCACCTAGAGAGACCTTATTACTTTAATTTCCGCATTAATTACTCCTTAATCAGGTACTAACTTGACCGTTGGAGGCGGAGCTCACAGGAGTCTCCGTTATTTTGCAGGTACAGGCGTCTGGTTCTAGTCTTGGAATTGTAACTCTCCCGCAGGACATCAGAAAACCCCGAAACAACTTTCATTTGGTTCAAAAAGCTTTGTTTGAATGTGTTTGACTTTCATTTGATTCAATTAGCTTTGTAGAATGCATTTGACTTTCATTTAATTCAATTAGCTTTGTTGAATGTATTTGACTTTCATATCATTCGAAAAACTTTGGTTGAATGTGTTTGAATTCATTTGATTCAATTAGCCTTGTAGATTGCATTTGACTTTCATTTGATTCAATTAGGTTTGTTGAAAGCATTTGACTTTCATTTGATTCAAAAAGCTATGTTTAAATGTGTTTGACTTTCATTTGATTCAATTAGCTTTGTAAAATGTGTTTGACTTTCATTTGATGCAATTAGCTTATTTGAATGCATTTGACTTTCATTTGATTCAAAAAGCTATGTTTAAATGTGTTTGACTTTCATTTAATTCATTTAGCCATTTAGAATGCATTTGAATTTCATTTGATTCAATTAGCTTTGTTGAATGCATTAGACTTTCATTTGATTAAAAAAGCTTTGTTTGAATGTGTTTGAATTCATTTGATTCAATTAGCCTTGTAGATTGCATTTGACTTTCATTTGATTCAATTAGCTTTGTTGAAAGCATTTGACTTTCATTTGATTCAAAAAGCTATGTTTGAATGTGTTTGACTTTCATTTGATTCAATTCGCTTTGTAAAATGTGTTTGACTTTCATTTGATTCAATTAGCTTATTTGAATGCATTTGACTTTCATTTGATTCAAAAAGCTATGTTTGAATGTGTTTGACTTTCATTTGATTCAATTAGCCTTTTAGAATACATTTGAATTTCATTTGATTCAATTAGCTTTGTTGAATGCATTTGACTTTCATTTGATTAAAAAATCTTTGTTTGAATGTGTTTCACTTTCATTTGATTCAATTAGCTTTGTAGAAT
Source organism: Chenopodium quinoa (assembly GCF_001683475.1). Lineage (NCBI taxonomy): Eukaryota > Viridiplantae > Streptophyta > Magnoliopsida > Caryophyllales > Amaranthaceae > Chenopodium > Chenopodium quinoa. Next base: position 2,096,723 of record NW_018742390.1, on the reverse strand, counting down.
GCATTTGACTTTCATTTGATTCAATTAGCTTTGTTGCATGCATTTGACTTTCATTTGTTTAAAAAAACTTTGTTTGAATGGGTTTGACTTTCATTTGATTTAATTAGCTTTGTAGAATGTGTTTGACTTTCATTTGATTCAATTAGCTTATTTGAATGCATTTGACTTTCATTTGATTCAGTTAGCTTTGTTTGATCGTGTTTAACTTTCTTTTGATTCAATTCGCTTTGTAGAATGCATTTGACTTTCATTTGATTCAATTAGCTTTGTAGAATGCATTTGACTTTTATTTGTTTCAAAAAGCTTTTTTGAATGTGTTTGACTTTCATTTGATTCAATTTGCTTTGTAGAATGCATTTGACTTTTATTTGATTCAAAAAGCTTTGTTTGAATATGTTTGACTTTCATTTGATTCAGTTAGCTTTGTAGAATGCATTAGACTTTCATTTCATTCAATTAGCTTTGTTTGAATGTGTTTGACTTTCATTTAATTTAATTTTTGTAGATTGCATTTGACTTTCATTTGATTCAATTAGCTTTGTTTGATCGTGTTAAATTTTCTTTTGATTCAATTAGCTTTGAATAATGCATTTGACTTTCATTTGATTCAATTAGCTTTGTTGAATGAATTTGACTTTCATTTGATTCAAAAAGCTTTGATTGAATGTGTTTCACTTTCATTTGATTCAATTACCTTTGTAGAATGCATTTGAGTTTTATTTGATTCAATTAGCTTTGTTAAAAGCATTTGACTTTCATTTGATTCAAAAAGCTTTCTTTGAATGTGTTTGACTCTCATTTGATTCAAATAGCTTTTTAGAATGCATTTAACTTTCATTTAATTCAAAAAGCTTTCTTTGAATGTGTTTGACTTTTATTTGATTCAATTAGCTTTGTTGAATGCATTTTACTTTCATTTGTTTCAAAAAGCTTTTTTTGAATGTGTTTGACTTTCATTTGATTCAATTAGCTTTGTAGAATGCATTTGACTTTTATTTTATTCAATTAGCTTCGTTGAATACATTTGACTTTCATTTGATTCAAAAAGCTTTGTTTGAACATGTTTGACTTTCATTTGATTCAGTTAGCTTTGTTTGATCGTGTTTAACTTTCTTTTGATTCAATTCGCTTTGTAGAATGCATTTGACTTTCATTTGATTCAATTAGCTTTGTTGAATGTATTTGACTTTCACTTGATTCAAAAAACTTTGATTGAATGTGTTTGACTTTCATTTGATTCACTTAGCTTTGTAGAATGCATTTGACTTTTATTTGATTCAATTAGCTTTGTAGAATGCTTTTACCTTTCTTTGTATCAAAAAGCTTTGTTTGAATGTGTTTGACTTTCATCTGATTCAATTAGCTTCGTAGAATGCATTAGACTTTCGTTTGATTCAATTAGCTTTGTTTGAATGTGTTTGACTTTCATTTGATTCAATTTTTGTAGATTTCATTTGACTTTCATTTGATTCAATTAGCTTTTTTGAATGCATTTGACTTTCATTTTATTCAAAAAGCTTTGTTTGAATGTGTTTGCCTTTCATTTGATTCAATTAGCTTTGTTTGATCGTGTTAAATTTTCTTTTGATTCAATTAGCTTTGAATAATGCATTTGACTTTCATTTGATTCAATTAGCTTTGTTGAATGAATTTGACCCTCATTTGATTCAAAAAGCTTTGATTGAATGTGTTTCACTTTCATTTAATTCAGTTACCTTTGTAGAATACATTTGAGTTTTATTTGATTCAATTAGCTTCAATAAAAGCATTTGACTTTCATTTGATTCCAAAAGCTTTCTTTGAATGTGTTTGACTCTCATTTGATTCAATTAGCTTTTTAGAATGCATTTAACTTTCATTTGGTTCAAAAATCTTTGTTTGAATGTGTTTGACTTTCATTTGATTCAATTAGCTTTGTAGAATGCATTTGACTTTCATTTAATTCAATTAGCTTTGTTGAATGTATTTAACTTTCATATCATTCGAAAAACTTTGGTTGAATGCATTTGAATTTCATTTGATTCAATTAGCTTTGTTGAATGCATTTGACTTTCATTTGATTAAAAAAGTTTTATTTGAATGTGTTTGACTTTCATTTGATTCAATTAGCTTTGTAGAATGCATTTGACTTTCATTTGATTCAATTAGCTTTGTTGCATGCATTTGACTTTTATTTGTTTCAAAAAACTTTGTTTGAATGTGTTTGGCTTTCATTTGATTCAATTAGCTTTGTAGAATGCATTAGACTTTCATTTGATTCAATTAGCTTTGTTTTAATGTGTTTGACTTTCATTTAATTCAATTTTTGTAGATTGCATTTGACTTTCATTTGATTCAATTAGCTTTGTTGAATGCATTTGACTTTCATTTGATTCAAAAAGCTTTGTTTGATCGTGTTTAACTTTCTTTTGATTCAATTCGCTTTGTAGAATGCATTTGACTTTCATTTGATTCAATTAGCTTTGTTGAATGTATTTGACTTTCACTTGATTCAAAAAATCTTTGATTGAATGTGTTTGACTTTCATTTGATTCACTTAGCTTTGTAGAATGCATTTGACTTTTATTTGATTCAATTAGCTTTGTAGAATGCTTTTACCTTTCTTTGTATTAAAAAGCTTTGTAGGAATGTGTTTGACTTTCATCTGATTCAATTAGCTTCGTAGAATGCATTAGACTTTCGTTTGATTCAATTAGCTTTGTTTGAATGTGTTTGACTTTCATTTGATTCAATTTTTGTAGATTTCATTTGACTTTCATTTGATTCAATTAGCTTTTTTGAATGCATTTGACTTTCATTTGATTCAAAAAGCTTTGTTTGAATGTGTTTGCCTTTCATTTGATTCAATTAGCTTTGTTTGATCGTGTTAAATTTTCTTTTAATTCAATTAGCTTTGAATAATGCATTTGACTTTCATTTGATTCAATTAGCTTTGTTGAATGAATTTGACCCTCATTTGATTCAAAAAGCTTTGATTGAATGTGTTTCACTTTCATTTGATTCAGTTACCTTTGTAGAATACATTTGAGTTTTATTTGATTCAATTAGCTTTGTTAAAAGCATTTGACTTTCATTTTTTGATTCAAAAAGCTTTCTTTGAATGTGTTTGACTCTCATTTGATTCAATTAGCTTTTTAGAATACATTTAACTTTCATTTGGTTCAAAAAGCTTTGTTTGAATGTGTTTGACTTTCATTTGATTCAATTAGCTTTGTAGAATGCATTCGACTTTCATTTAATTCAATTAACTTTATTGAATGTATTTGACTTTCATATCATTCGAAAAACTTTGGTTGAATGTGTTTGAATTCATTTGATTCAATTAGCCTTGTAGATTGCATTTGACTTTCATTTGATTCAATTAGCTTTGTTGAAAGCATTTGACTTTCATTTGATTCAAAAATCTATGTTTGAATGTGTTTAACTTTCATTTGATTCAATTAGCCTTTTAGAATGCATTTGAATTTCATTTGATTCAATTAGCTTTGTTGAATGCATTTGACTTTCATTTGATTAAAAAAGCTTTGTTTGAATGTGTTTGACTTTCATTTGATTTAATTAGCCTTTTAGAATGCATTTGAATTTCATTTGATTCAATTAGCTTTGTTGAATGCATTTGACTTTCATTTGATTAAAAAAGTTTTGTTTGAATGTGTTTGACTTTCATTTGATTCAATTAGCTTTGTAGAATGCATTAGACTTTCATTTGATTCAATTAGCTTTGTTTGAATGTGTTCGACTTTCATTTAATTCAATTTTTGTAGATTGCATTTGACTTTCATTTGATTCAATTAGCTTTGTTGAATGCATTTGACTTTCATTTGATTCAAAAAGCTTTGTTTGAATGTGTTTCACTTTCATTTGATTTAATTAGCTTTGTTTGATCGTGTTTAACTTTCTTTTGATTCAATTCGCTTTGTAGAATGAATTTGACTTTCATTTAATTCAAAAAGCTGTGTTTGAATGTGTTTGACTTTCATTTGATTCAATTAGCTTTGTAGAATGTGTTTGACTTTCATTTGATTCAATTAGCTTATTTGAATGCATTTGACTTTCATTTGATTCAAATAGTTATGTTTGAATATGTTTGACTTTCATTTGATTCAATTAGCCTTTTAGAATGCATTTGAATTTCATTTGATTCAATTAGCTTTGTAGAATGCATTTGACTTTCATTTGATTAAAAAAGTTTTGTTTGAATGTGTTTGACTTTCATTTGATTCAATTAGCTTTGTAGAATGCATTTGACTTTCATTTGATTCAATAAGCTTTGTTGCATGCATTTGACTTTTATTTGTTTCAAAAAACTTTGTTTGAATGTGTTTGACTTTCATTTGATTCACTTAGCTTTGTAGAATGCATTAGACTTTCATTTGATTCAATTAGCTTTGTTTTAATGTGTTTGACTTTCATTTAATTCAATTTTTGTAGATTGCATTTGACTTTCATTTGATTCAATTAGCTTTGTTGAATGCATTTGACTTTCATTTGATTCAAAAAGCTTTGTTTGAATGTGTTTCACTTTCATTTGTCAATTAGCTGTGTAGAATGCATTTGACTTTTATTTGATTCAATTAGCTTTGTTGAATGCATTTGACTTTCATTTGTTTCAAAAAGCTTTTTTTGAATGTGTTTGACTTTCATTTGATTCAATTAGCTTTGTAGAATGCATTTGACTTTTATTTGATTCAATTAGCTTCGTTGAATGCATTTGACTTTCATTTTATTCAAAAAGCTTTGTTTGAATATGTTTGACTTTCATTTGATTCAGTTAGCTTTGTTTGATCGTGTTTAACTTTCTTTTGATTCAATTCGCTTTGTAGAATGCATTTGACTTTCATTTGATTCAATTAGCTTTGTAGAATGCATTTGACTTTTATTTGTTTCAAAAAGCTTTTTTTGAATGTGTTTGACTTTCATTTGATTCAATTTGCTTTGTAGAATGCATTTGACTTTTATTTGATTTAATTAGCTTCGTTGAATGCATTTGACTTTCATTTGATTCAAAAAGCTTTGTTTGAATATGTTTGACTTTCATTTGATTCAGTTAGCTTTGTAGAATGCATTAGACTTTCATTTCATTCAATTAGCTTTGTTTGAATGTGTTTGACTTTCATTTAATTCAATTTTTGTAGATTGCATTTGACTTTCATTTGATTCAATAAGCTTTGTTTGATCGTGTTAAATTTCCTTTTGATTCAATTAGCTTTGAATAATGCATTTGACTTTCATTTGATTCAATTAGCTTTGTTGAATGAATTTGACTTTCATTTGATTCAAAAAGCTTTGATTGAATGTGATGTAAAAACTAATAGATGAAATTAGTTTAAACAAGTTAATGAATCAAGCTTAAGCAATGGATTGATTTTAGGTTGGTGTTTAGGTACGTTTATGTAGAATTTAGGTGTAGGTTTGTAAGGATTACTCACTTAACAAACAAGGATATGAAGGCAAGGATTTCTCACTCAACCTACTAAGTTCAAATTGTATGGAAGGATTACTCACTTGACCACTCAATCTCTTCAAGTCTAACTTGGTACAAAAACCGGTTATTTCACAAACAAATAATCAGTTTTTAAGTTCAAGCAAAAGCTCTTATTCATTGATCAAAATCTGATTACAAACTACAATTACATGCCTTTTATAAGCAACTAAACGAACTAACAATCATTGCTTAACTTAAAGAAGCAAACTGATTTATTAAAGCTTTAAACAACGAAAATGAAACTAAGCCTAAATTACGTCTAAGTGCAGCAGCCTCTTAGTCTCCATATGCCCCTTAACGTCCTTATTAAACGCATGTAAATGAGCTAAGCAAACAGCCACAAATTCAGCAAGAAAACCGTTGGAGGTGCATTTGTAACCCCCCCTTGATTCACGCCCCTTTCATTATTCATGCATTGAAGTTTCTCCTTGAGTTCCTCTCAACTGAAATGGCTGTTCAAAATTCATCAATTAACGTGCTCAATGAGCAATTAAGCAAGTAAATCCATGATTAAAACCAAACGGACCATGGGCAGCAAAAGAATCCAAGGTTTGGTCTTCAAATGATTTCTCAAGTATCACTTCTTTGGATGAACCGTAACTTGACTTGTGTTTGACTTCTTTGGATGAACCGTAACTTGGACTTGTGTTTGGACTTGGATGAAATTGTGACTTTTTTTTTTTTTTTTTTTTTTTTTTTTTTATGAATCTTGGACTTGTGTCTGGACTTGGATGAAAATTGTGACTAGGACTAATAGGACTTTCGTGATTTGCATCATCCTCCCCTTCTTTGAAAGGAGTTGTCCTCAACTCGTCATCTTCTAAATAAGGAGCTAGGTCACCAATATTGAAAGTTGATGAAACTCCAAATTGCCCTCCAAGATCAACTTTGTATGCATTATCATTGATCCTTTCCATGATTTGAAAAGGACCCTCTGCCCTTGGCATCAACTTGTGCTTTCGTTGCTTAGGGAACCTTTCTTTTCGAAGAAAAATCCAAACAAGATCACCCACTTCGAATTTTCTCACATTGCTCAAGTGTTTGTTTGCTTGCTTCTTGTAGGACTCGTTAGCTTTCTCAATGTTCTTCCTAACTTCTTTATGAATATTCATCATGAACTCAACATGCTCCTTGGCTGTCCCATGAACAAATTTGTCCTTAGGAATTGCAATGTAATCAATAGGAACATAAGGATTGACCCCATAAACAATTTCGAATGGTGAGTATTTCGTGGTTTTACTTGGAGTTCTATTGTAAGAAAATTCAGCATGAGCTAGCTTTAGATCCCAATCTTTCCCTCCTTTGTTCACTAAGGCACGAAGCAATGTTCCAAGAACTCTATTCACCACCTCAGTTTGACCATCCGTTTGTGGATGATGGCTAGTTGAGAAAAGTAGCTTGGTACCCACGAGCCTCCATAATGACTTCCAAAAATGGCTCACAAACTTTGTATCACGATCTGAAACAATGGTTCTAGGCAAACCATGTAACTTAGCCACCTCCTTGAAAAAAAGTTCAGCCACGTTATAAGCATCATCCACTTTTTTACAAGCAATGAAATGGGCCATCTTCGAAAACCGATCAACAACCACCATGATTGAATCTTTTCCACGAGCTGTTCTAGGCAAGGCCATGATGAAATCCATACTCAAATCCTCCCAAGGTCTTTCGGGAATTGGCAAAGGCTTGTATTCACCTCTATGAAAGGTCATTTTAGCCCTTTGACAAGTAGAACATCTAGCTAGGATTTGGTGCACGTTAGCTAGCATCTTTGGCCAATAAAAGTGACTTTGCAAGATCTCTAGGGTCTTTTGAATACCCATATGACCAGCAAGGCCTCCTCCATGAGCTTCCCTTATCAATAAGTCATGAATTGCCCCTTTAGGAACACAAAGTTTGTTTCCTTTGAAAAGAAAACCATCCACCATCACGAATTGTCCATTAACCCCATGCTTGCACGCCTCAATGATCTCCATAAGTTCACGATCATCCTTGTAAGATTCCTTCATGATCTCAAAACCAAGGACCTTAGCTTCCATGATTCCAAGTAGGGTATGCCTCCTTGACAAAGCATCAGCCACAATGTTGGCTTTCCCTTGCTTATATTTCGTAGAAAAATTGAAGGATTGAAGGATTTCTACCCACTTAGCATGCCTAGCATTCAATTTTTTTTGGCCATGTATGAACCTCAAAGACTCATGATCCGAATGCAAGATGAATGGTTGTGGCCTCAAATAATGTGACCAATGATCTAAGGCTCGAACCATGGCATAAAATTCTTTGTCATAAGTGGAATAGTTCAATTTCCCTTGGCTCAATTTCTCACTAAAGTAGGCAATGGGTTTTTTTTTCTTGGATTAGGACAGCCCCTATTCCCTTCCCACTTGCATCACACTCAACTTCAAAGGGTTTCATGAAATCAGGTAAGGCTAAAACAGGTGCCTCACACATCTTTTTTTTCACTAGTTCAAACGCCTCTTGGGCTTGAGGGTTCCATTGGAAGGTTCCTTTCTTTGTACACTCGGTGATAGGAGCCATGAGGGTACTAAAGTTCTTAATGAACCTTCTATAGAAAGAGGTTAGTCCATGAAATAAACGAACTTCAGTTATGGTTTTTGGGATAGGCCACGAAGCAATGGCTTCTATTTTGCTTGGATCCACCTTGATTCCATCACCTGAAACAATGTAACCAAGAAAAACAATTTCGGTTAGCAAAAAATGACACTTCTCCAACTTCCCATACAAATTTTTCTCCCTCAAAGTTCTAAAGATTTCTTCCAAGTGCCTCAAATGATCTTCCTCATTTGTACTATAGATGAGAATATCATCTAAGTAAACAACTACAAACCTCCCCAAAAAAGTTCTCAACATCTCATTCATAAGCCTCATGAAAGTACTTGGGGCATTTGTTAAACCAAATGGCATAACAAGCCATTCATACAACCCATGCTTGGTTTTAAAAGCTGTTTTCCACTCATCACCCTCCCTCATACGAATTTGGTGATACCCACTTTTCAAATCAATTTTTGAAAACACTCTAGCCCCACTCAACTCATCCAACATATCATCAAGCCTAGGTATGGGAAACCTATACTTAATGGTTATATTGTTCACAGCCCTACTATCAATACACATCCTCCATGTTCCATCTTTTTTAGGCACTAACAAGGTAGGAACAGCACAAGGACTCATAGACTCTCTCACATAACCCATTTGCATCAACTCCTCAATTTGTTTTTGCAACTCTTTAGTTTCCATGGGATTACATCTATAAGGTGGTTTGTTAGGAAGGGGTGCTCCCGGAATTAGGTCAATTTGATGTTCTATCCCACGAATGGGAGGTAATCCTAAAGGCAACTCATTAGGAAAAACATCCTCATAAGCTTTGACTAATTCGGCCAACCTAGGGTTTTGTTGAACAAACCCTTCATGCTCCTCCTTAAACAACAACAAAAACACCTCATCTTCCTTCTCTAAGGTCCTTTCGAATTCTTTGAAAGAAAGTAACAAGATTTCCTTTCTTTTGGGCTCTTTTTGTGGCGTTTGTGGTGGTGGGAGTTGTGTTTGGGGAATCTTTTTTTGTGGTGGTAAGGGATGCAACACTTTCTTGCTGCCTTGGTGGGTGATAGTATAGGTATTAGTTAGACCATCATGGATTGATTTTCTATCACTTTGCCATGGTCTTCCTAATAAAACGTGACATGCATCCATAGGAATGACATCACACAAAATCTCATCAACATAAGAACCAATCTGAAATTTTACTAAGCATTGCCTCCTAACTCCCGTACTCTTACTTTTATCAAGCCAACTCAATTTGTAAGGGGTAGGGTGTCTAGTGGTTTTCAAATCAAGTTTTTTCACAAGGTCACTTGATACAACATTTGCTTCACTACCACTATCAACAATTAAGTCACAAACATCTCCATTAACCTTGCATTTGGTTAAAAAGACATTCTCTCTTTGCAAAGGGTTTCTTTCAACCTCAACTTGCATTTGTAAAGCTCTCCTCAAGACTAGGCTGTTTTTTTCGGGGAAACAATCATCACCTTGTTCCTCCTCTTCATTAGAATCATAAGATTCCAAAGGGTCATTTTCAACAACATTTTCATCCTCTAACTCCTCATCTAGGCTAAAAGATTGAGCCATCATATTTTTCAGCTCTCTCATGGTTAAAGCTCTAGTATTAGGACAATCCCTCTTATAGTGTCCTCTTCCATGACACTTAAAACACACTATGTCACTCAAGTCCCCGATTTTGGCAACAGCTTTGCCTTTTTCTTTTGGGTCAAAGGAACTTGGGTTTCTTTTGGTGGAATTTGGGAAAGAAGAGTTTTCTTTTGGTGGATTGAATGGACGTTTGAATTTTGGGTCAAAAGAGTTCGAAGGTTTCTTCTTCTTCCTTTGATTATCAAATTTCACCGAAAGCTTACAAGCTTCATCAAAGGTCAGATTGGGTTGCACCTCTACTTTCTCATAAATGTCCTTATCCAAACCAGCCATAAACCTCCCTAATTTGAGTTCTTCATTTTCCTCTATTTCGCACACAATGGAAAGTTTCTCAAATTCTTTTATGTACTCCTCCACACTACTACTACCTTGTTGCAAGGTACTCCATTTAACATACATGGATTGTTTGTAATTAGAAGGCACAAAACGTCCCCTAAGTTTCTTCCTAAGCTTGGTCCATGTAGAAACACGAGTTTTCCCATTGCTTTCTCGTTTTCTTTGGACTCCTTTCAACCAAGTTTCAGCATACTTGGCTATCTTCACCTTAGCAATCTTGTACTTTTTTTCATCTTCCTCAACGTCTTTGAACTCAAAGTACCTCTCAAGTGATTGCTCCCACTCCAAGTACTTCTCAGGGTCAAGAGTACCATCAAAAAGGTCTACATCCACCTTTATACTCTTGTCATCATATCTAGGAGGGTTTTGACGCCCATCCCTTTGTTCTTGTGTCAACAAACGAGCCATTAGAGCCATTATATTACCATGTAATTGCTCATTGGTTTCCAAGAGCCTTTGTTGGTTTTCCTCCATAATTCTAAGTCTCCTTTGGTCAACGGTTTCATTTGGGTTTGCTTGATCCATTTGGACAGAAACAACCCCCTACCTGACGCGCCAAATGATGTAAAAACTAATAGATGAAATTAGTTTAAACAAGTTAATGAATCAAGCTTAAGCAAAGGATTGATTTTAGGTTGGTGTTTAGGTACGTTTATGTAGAATTTAGGTGTAGGTTTGTAAGGATTACTCACTTAACAAACAAGGATATAAAGGCAAGGATTTCTCACTCAACCTACTAAGTTCAAATTGTATGGAAGGATTACTCACTTGACCACTCAATCTCTTCAAGTCTAACTTGGTACAAAAACCGGTTATTTCACAAACAAATAATCAGTTTTTAAGTTCAAGCAAAAGCTCTTTTTCATTGATCAAAATCTGATTACAAACAACAATTACATGCCTTTTATAAGCAACTAAACGAACTAACAATCATTGCTTAACTTAAAGAAGCAAACTGATTTATTAAAGCTTTAAACAACGAAAATGAAACTAAGCCTAAATTACGTCTAAGTGCAGCAGCCTCTTAGTCTCCATATGCCCCTTAACGTCCTTATTAAACGCATGTAAATGAGCTAAGCAAACAGCCACAAATTCAGCAAGAAAACTGTTGGAGGTGCATTTGTAACCCCCCCTTGATTCACGCCCCTTTCATTATTCATGCATTGAAGTTTCTCCTTGAGTTCCTCTCAACTGAAATGGCTGTTCAAAATGCTTCAATTAACGTGCTTAATGAGCAATTAATCAAGTAAATCCATGATTAAAACCAAACGGACCATGGGCAGCAAAAGAATCCAAGGTTTGGTCTTCAAATGATTTCGCAAGTATCACTTCTTTGGATGAACCGTAACTTGGACTTGTGTTTGGACTTGGATGAAAATTGTGACTAAGACTAATAGGACTTTCGTGATTTGCATCATCCCAAGGTTTGGTCTTCAAATGATTTCGCAAGTATCACTTCTTTGGATGAACCGTAACTTGGACTTGTGTTTGGACTTGGATGAAAATTGTGACTAGGACTAATAGGACTTTCGTGATTTGCATCAGAATGTGTTTCACTTTCATTTGATTCAATTACCTTTGTAGAATACATTTGAGTTTTATTTGATTCAATTAGCTTTGTTAAAAGCATTTGACTTTCATTTGATTCAAAAAGCTTTCTTTGAATGTGTTTGACTCTCATTTGATTCAAATAGCTTTTTAGAATGCATTTAACTTTCATTTAATTCAAAAAGCTTTCTTTGAATGTGTTTGACTTTTATTTGATTCAATTAGCTTTGTTGAATGCATTTTACTTTCATTTGTTTCAAAAAGCTTTTTTTGAATGTGTTTGACTTTCATTTGATTCAATTAGCTTAGTAGAATGCATTTGACTTTTATTTTATTCAATTAGCTTCGTTGAATACATTTGACTTTTATTTGATTCAAAAAGCTTTGTTTGAATATGTTTGACTTTCATTTGATTCAGTTAGCTTTGTTTGATCGTGTTTAACTTTCTTTTGATTCAATTCGCTTTGTAGAATGCATTTGACTTTCATTTGATTCAATTAGCTTTGTTGAATGTATTTGACTTTCACTTGATTCAAAAAACTTTGATTGAATGTGTTTGACTTTCATTTGATTCACTTAGCTTTGTAGAATGCATTTGACTTTTATTTGATTCAATTAGCTTTGTAGAATGCTTTTACCTTTCTTTGTATCAAAAAGCTTTGTTTGAATGTGTTTGACTTTCATCTGATTAAATTAGCTTCGTAGAATGCATTAGACTTTCGTTTGATTCAATTAGCTTTGTTTAAATGTGTTTGACTTTCATTTGATTCAATTTTTGTATATTGCATTTGACTTTCATTTGATCCAATTAGCTTTTTTGAATGCATTTGACTTTCATTTGATTCAAAAAGCTTTGTTTGAATGTGTTTGTCTTTCATTTGATTCAATTAGCTTTGTTTGACCGTGTTAAATTTTCTTTTGATTCAATTAGCTTTGAATAATGCATTTGACTTTCATTTGATTCAATTAGCTTTGTTGAATGAATTTGACCCTCATTTGATTCAAAAAGGTTTGATTGAATGTGTTTCACTTTCATTTGATTCAGTTACCTTTGTAGAATGCATTTGAGTTTTATTTGATTCAAGTAGCTTTGTTAAAAGCATTTGACTTTCATTTGATTCAAAAAGCTTTCTTTGAATGTGTTTGACTCTCATTTGATTCAATTAGCTTTTTAGAATGCATTTAACTTTCATTTGGTTCAAAAAGCTTCGTTTGAATGTGTTTGACTTTCATTTGATTCAATTAGCTTTGTAGAATGCATTTGACTTTCATTTAATTCAATTAGCTTTTTTGAATGTATTTGACTTTCATATCATTCGAAAAACTTTGGTTGAATGTGTTTGAATTCATTTGATTCAATTAGCCTCGTAGATTGCATTTGACTTTCATTTGATTCAATTAGCTTTGTTGAAAGCATTTGACTTTCATATGATTCAAAAAGCTATGTTTGAATGTGTTTGACATTCATTTGATTCAATTAGCTTTGTAAAATGTGTTTGACTTTCATTTGATTCAATTAGCTTATTTGAATGCATTTGACTTTCATTTGATTCAAAAAGCTATGTTTGAATGTGTTTGACTTTCATTTGATTCAATTAGCCTTTTAGAATGCATTTGAATTTCATTTGATTCAATTAGCTTTGTTGATTGCATTTGACTTTCATTTGATTAAAAAAGCTTTGTTTGAATGTGTTTGACTTTCATTCGATTAAATTAGCTTTGTAGAATGCATTTGACTTTCATTTGATTCAATTAGCTTTGTTGCATGCATTTGACTTTCATTTGTTTAAAAAAACTTTGTTTGAATGTGTTTGACTTTCATTTGATTTAATTAGCTTTGTAGAATGTGTTTGACTTTCATTTGATTCAATTAGCTTATTTGAATGCATTTGACTTTCATTTGATTCAAAAAGCTATGTTTGAATGTGTTTGACTTTCATTTGATTCAATTAGCCTTTTAGAATGCATTTGAATTTCATTTGATTCAATTAGCTTTCTTGAATGCATTTGACTTTCATTTGATTAAAAAAGCTTTGTTTGAATGTGTTTGACTTTCATTTGATTCAATTAGCTTTGTAGAATGTATTTGACTTTCATTTGATTCAATTAGCTTTGTTGCATGCATTTGACTTTCATTTGTTTAAAAAAACTTTAATTGAATGTGTTTGACTTTCATTTGATTCAATTAGCTTTGTAGAATGTATTTGACTTTCATTTGATTCAATTAGCTTATTTGAATGCATTTGACTTTCATTTGATTCAAAAAGCTATGTTTGAATGTGTTTGACTTTCATTTTATTCAATTAGCCTTTTAGAATGCATTTGAATTTCATTTGATTCAATTAGCTTTGTTGAATGCATTTGACTTTCATTCGATTAAAAAAGCTTTGTTTGAATGTGTTTGACTTTCATTTGATTCAATTAGCTTTGTAGAATGCATTTGACTTTCATTTGATTCAATTAGCTTTGTTGCATGCATTTGACTTTCATTTGTTTAAAAAAACTTTGTTTGAATGTGTTTGACTTTCATTTGATTCAATTAGCTTTGTAGAATGCATTAGACTTTCATTTGATTCAATTAGCTTTCTTTGAATGTGTTTGACTTTCATTTAATTCAATTTTTGTAGAATGCATTTGACTTTCATTTGATTCAATTAGCTTTGTTGAAGGCATTTGACTTTCATTTGATTCAAAAAACTTTGTTTGAATGTGTTTTACTTTCATTTGATTTAGTTAGCTTTGTTTGATCGTGTTTAACTTTCTTTTGATTCAATTCGCTTTGTAGAATGAATTTGATTTTAATTTAATTCAAAAAGCTGTGTTTGAATGTGTTTGGCTTTCATTTGATTCAATTAGCTTTGTAGAATGTGTTTGACTTTCATTTGATTCAATTAGCTTATTTGAATGCATTTGACTTTCATTTGATTCAAAAAGCTATGTTTGAATGTGTTTGACTTTCATTTGATTCAATTAGCCTTTTAGAATGCATTTAAATTTCATTTGATTTAATTAGCTTTGTTGAATGCATTTGACTTTCATTTGGTTAAAAAAGCTTTGTTTGAATGTGTTTGACTATCATTTGATTCAATTAGCTTTGTAGAATGCATTTGACTTTCATTTGATTCAGTTAGCTTTGTTGCATGCATTAGACTTTCATTTGTTTCAAAAAACTTTGTTTGAATGTGTTTGACTTTCATTTGATTCAATTAGCTTTGTAGAATGCATTAGACTTTCATTTGATTCAATTAGCTTTGTTTGAATGTGTTTGACTTTCATTTGATTCAATTTTTGTAGATTTCATTTGACTTTCATTTGATTCAATTAGCTTTTAAGAATGCATTTAACTTTCATTTGGTTCAAAAAGCTTTGTTTTAATGTGTTTGACTTTCATTTGATTCAATTAGCCTTGTAGATTGCATTTGACTTTCATTTGATTCAATTAGCTTTGTTGAATGCATTTGACTTTCATTTGTTTCAAAAGCTATGTTTGAATGTGTTTGACTTTCATTTGATTCAATTAGCTTTGTAGAATGTGTTTGACTTTCATTTGATTCAATTAGCTTATTTAAATGCATTTGACTTTCATTTGATTCAAAAAGCTATGTTTGAATGTGTTTGACTTTCATTTGATTCAATTAGCCTTTTAGAATGCATTTGAATTTCATTTGATTCAATTAGCTTTGTTGAATGCATTTGACTTTCATTTGATTAAAAAAGCTTTGTTTGAATGTGTTTGATTTTCATTTGATTCAATTAGCTTTGTAGAATGCATTTGACTTTCATTAGATTCAATTAGCTTTGTTGCATGCATTTGACTTTCATTTGTTTAAAAAAACTTTGTTTGAATGTGTTTGACTTTCATTTGATTCAATTATCTTTGTAGAATGTATTTGACTTTCATTTGATTCAATTAGCTTTGTTTTAATGTGTTTGACTTTCATTTAATTCAATTTTTGTAGATTGCATTTGAGTTTCATTTGATTCAATTAGCTTTGTTGAATGCATTTGACTTTCATTTGATTCAAAAAGCTTTGTTTGAATGTGTTTCACTTTCATTTGATTCAATTAGCTTTGTAGAATGCATTTGACTTTTATTTGATTCAATTAGCTTTGTTGGAGGCGGTGATTTTGCTCATGGCGTCAGCTGCAAAAACAAACAGCAAAGTTAATAAAAGATAAACAACAAATGTATGGAACAACAGAGTATTCGACAGGCCGACTACCTCTTGAGCACCGACTGCTGAGGCCGCAGGCGGCCAAACAGTACTCGTCATAGAGCCACTTGAAGCTCGGGACGCAGTGCTGGGGTACTTGCTCTCGTACCCCTGAAGTAGAGTCGACCCTCGACTCTACTTTAAAGAGTCCTTTATCAAGGATCTCTTTCTTAGCCTTGGGGGGAACAGGCGGCATGCTACGGCCGCCTGCAAGAAGGGGCGGATTCCTGTTCCACCTATTGAAGCGCTTGTTCAGGTCAATGTCTGAACTCTCAATGATGAGGAAGGTGCTCCGCCAGTCCTTCCACTTGTTTGCTTTACCTCTTGTCATGAGGTAGCCCCTGTGGCTTGTCAATTGATACCAGCCGGTACCGCCTGTCTTAGGGGTCCGGCTGAGATAGTTCATATGGGCGAAAGCCTCGAAGCTCGGCTCCACCCCGTGCAGTTCGCACCCGGCCACATAGCCGAGTACGTTGACCCAGGAGTTTGGGGCTAACTGCCATAACCCCAACTCATACCCATCCAAAATCCGCTGAACAGCCGGATGTAATGGGAAGCGAAGCCCTGCCTTGATGGCCGCCTCGTAGCAGCCAAAGTAGGCGCTATCATAACTGGAACCATCCGGCCAGACGACTGTGTCTTCTGGATCCGGCACAAACACTAGAAAATCGGGGCCCATGGTGTGGTTTGCAATAAAGCTCTCCACTTTCTCTTGCATGGCTGTGATTCGGCCCCGAGGTACCGTGCAGTAGTAGGGGGTATTTAGCTCTCGGTAAGAGGCGGATGGTTCCGCCCAATTGTCCCCCTTCTCAACTGCGTGAGAAAGTCTCGCCTCTTGAAGGCGGCTGTTTTTCTCTTCTGTACCCAAAGAAGCATGGCTAGAAGAGCTTGACTCGGAATCGTCCTCCTACGAGTCCGAAGAGGACGACTCCTCCCCTCTCCCGGAGGGGCCCGCCTCTTCTCTTTGAAAAGGAGCAGATTTGTTAACTGTTAAATGGGAAGGGGTCACTATGACTCCCCCCACAGAATTGCCGGAATCCAAGCCGCCTTGTTTCACTTCCACATCTGGCGCCTGGTCAGATGTTTCACTAAGTGGCACCCTGTGGGAGGAGCCGTCTGAATTTGAGATCCTAGCTATCTTTTTCGTTCTGGCCATCCTGCTCTACATAGACACAGATACAGTCGGACTTTGTATAAAGGGCAAAGATGGGTCCGGAAAAGGGCAGGCGGCACTCCTAGTCCTAGATTCAGCCGTCCCCGGTGACCGGCTGATCACTAACCTAGGTCGTGTCGTGTGCTTCCGTGGTGCCATTTCAGAAAATAAAAAGAAAATTAAGAGTAAGAGAACTAAGTTACCTGAACGAGTGACGGTTGATGAAGTTCTGAAAATCCTGTGCAGTCGGCTTGTCAGAACAGGCGGTAGGCAGAAAAGGTCCAAAATGTCAGAGCAAGTTCAGGGGTCCGAATGTTCTCAAAAAGTTCTCAAAGTGTGAAAATGACTCAAGACAACTCTCCCTTATATAAGCGAAGTGAGAAGGCGAAGGGTCACTTTCAAAATTCAAAATTTGGGCGGGAAAATCTCTCGTCCTTTCGCCGACTGACACCTGTAGCAGGCCGTCGCCTGTTACAGTGCGACACCTGTCATAGGTAACACGTGACCAATCACGTGCCACCTGTGAGGGGCAAATGATTAGGGGATTTTGCTCCCACCAATTGGAATGCGCCACGTGGACCAATCAGGTCCTGCCAAGTGTCCCCCAGTTGGAACAGTCAGGGCTTCCCACGTGGCACGCGCTTATTCGTCCACCTTGGACCTGTTATGTCAAGACATGTGGCATACTCCATGCCTAATGGAGAAACCGGCCACCCAGGCCCAACTTCCGAGGGAAGCCCAATCGGCCCTAGGTTTACCTAAACCTAGGATGGGCACGTTTTCCAAGGTTATAAATACCTCCCTTAATCCTCATTAAGAGAGAGGATAGAAACATTACGGAAAAAACACATTAATTACACACAGTAATAACCGGCTGATCTCGCTAACAAAGCAGATTACCTACATTAAACACTCTCACCTAGAGAGACCAAATCACTTTAATTTCCGCATTAATTACTCCTTAATCAGGTACTAACTTGACCGTTGGAGGCGGAGCTCCCAGAAGTCTCCGTTATTTTGCAGGTACAGGCGTCCGGTTCCAGTCTCGGAATTGTAACTCTCCCGCAGGACATCAGAAAACCCCGAAACAGAATGCATTAGAATTTCATTTGATTCAATTAGCTTTGTTTGAATGTGTTTTACTTTCATTTGATTCAATTTTTGTAGATTTCATTTGACTTTCATTTGATTCAATTAGCTTTTTTGAATGCTTTTGAATTTCATTTGATTCAAAAAGCTTTGTTTGAATGTGTTTGACTTTCATTTGATTCAATTAGCTTTGTTTGATCGTGTTAAATTTTCTTTTGATTCAATTAGCTTTGAATAATGCATTTGACTTTCATTTGATTCAATTAGCTTTGTAGAATGCATTTGACTTTCATTTGATTCAATTAGCTTTGTTGCATGCATTTGAATTTCATTTGTTTCAAAATCCTTTGTTTGAATGTGTTTGACTTTCATTTGATTCAATTAGCTTTGTAGAATGCATTAGACTTTCATTTGATTCAATTAGCTTTGTTTGAATGTGTTTGACTTTCATTTGATTCAATTAGCTTTGTAGAATGCATTTGACTTTTATTTGATTCAATTAGCTTTTTTGATTGCATTTAACTTTCATTTGTTTCAAAAAGCTTTTTTTGAATGTGTTTGACTTTCATTTGTTTCAAAAAGCTTTTTTTGAATGTGTTTGACTTTCATTTGATTCAATTAGCTTTGTTTGAATGTGTTTAACTTTCATTTTATTCAATTTTTGTAGATTGCATTTGACTTTCATTTGATTCAATTAGCTTTGTTGAATGCATTTGACTTTCTTTTGTTTCAAAAAGCTTTTTTTGAATGTGTTTGACTTTCATTTGATTCAATTAGCTTTGTAGAATGCATTTGACTTTCATTTGATTCAATTAGCTTTGTTGCATGCATTTGACTTTCATTTGTTTCAAAAACCTTTGTTTGAATGTGTTTGACTTTCATTTGATTCGATTAGCTTTGTAGAATGCATTAGACTTTCATTTGATTCAATTAGCTTTGTTTGAATGTGTTTGACTTTCATTTGATTCAATTAGCTTTGTAGAATGCATTTGACTTTTATTTGATTCAATTAGCTTTGTTGAATGCATTTGACTTTCCTTTGTTTCAAAAAGCTTTTTTTTTAATGTGTTTGTCATTTGATTCAATTAGCTTTGTAGAATGCATTTGACTTTTATTTGATTCAATTAGCTTCGTTGAATGCATTTGACTTTCATTTGATTCAAAAAGCTTTGTTTGAATATGTTTGACTTTCATTTGATTCAGTTAGCTTTGTTTGATCGTGTTTAACTTTCTTTTGATTGAATTCGCTTTGTAGAATGCATTTGACTTTCATTTGATTCAATTAGCTTTGTTGAATGTATTTGACTTTCACTTGATTCAAAAAACATTGATTGAATGTGTTTGACTTTCATTTGATTCACTTAGCTTTGTAGTATGCATTTGACTTTTATTTGATTCAATTAGCTTTGTAGAATGCATTTAACTTTCATTTGTATCAAAAAGCTTTGTTTGAATGTGTTTGACTTTCATCTGATTCAATTAGCTTCGTAGAATGCATTAGACTTTCGTTTGATTCAATTAGCTTTGTTTGAATGTGTTTGACTTTCATTTGATTCAATTTTTGTAGATTTCATTTGACTTTTATTTGATTCAATTAGCTTTTTTGAATGCTTTTGACTTTCATTTGATTCAAAAAGCTTTGTTTAAATGTGTTTGACTTTCATTTGATTCAATTAGCTTTGTTTGATCGTGTTAAATTTTCTTTTGATTCAATTAGCTTTGAATAATGCATTTGACTTTCATTTGATTCAATTAGCTTTGTTGAATGAATTTAACCTTCATTTGATTCAAAAAGCTTTGAATAAATGTGTTTCACTTTCATTAGATTCAATTACCTTTGTAGAATGCATTTGAGTTTTATTTGATTCAATTAGCTTTGTTAAAAGAATTTGACTTTCATTTGATTCAAAAAGCTTTCTTTGAATGTGTTTGACTCTCATTTGTTCAATTAGCTTTTTAGAATGTATTTAATTTTCATTTGATTCAAAAAGGTTGGTTTGAATGTGTTTGACTTTCATTTGATTCAATTAGCTTTGAAGAATGCATTTGACTTTCATTTGATTCAATTACATTTGTAGAATCCATTTGAGTTTTATTTGATTCAATTAGCTTTGTTAAAAGCATTTGACTTTCATTTGATTTAAAAAGCTTTCTTTAAATGTGTTTGAATCTCATTTGAATCAATTAGCTTTTTAGAACGCATTTAACTTTCATTTGGTTCAAAAAGCTTTGTTTGAATGTGTTTGACTTTCATTTGATTCAATTAGCTTTGTAGAATGCATTTGACTTTCATTTAATTCAATTAGCTTTGTTTAATGTATTTGACTTTCATATCATTCGAAAAACTTTGGTTGAATGTGTTTGAATTCATTTGATTCAATTAGCCTTGTAGATTGCATTCGACTTTAATTTGATTCTATTAGCTTTGTTGAAATCATTTGTCTTTCATTTGATTCAAAAAGCTATGTTTGAATTTGTTTGACTTTCATTTGATTCAATTAGCTTTGTAGAATGTGTTTGACTTTCATTTGATTCAATTAGCTTAATTGAACGCATTTGACTTTCATTTGATTCAAAAATCTATGTTTTAATGTGTTTGACTTTCATTTTATTCAATTAGCCATTTAGAATGCATTTGAATTTCATTTGATTCAATTAGCTTTGTTGAATGCATTTGATTAAAAAAGCTTTGTTTGAATGTGTTTGACTTTCATTTGATTCAATTATCTTTGTAGAATGCATTTGACTTTCATTTGATTCAATTAGCTTTGTTGCATGCATTTGACTTTCATTTGTTTAAAAAAACTTTGTTTAAATGTGTTTGACTTTCATTTGATTCAATTAGCTTTGTAGAATGCATTTGACTTTCATTTAATTTAATTAGCTTTGTTGAACGTATTTGACTTTCATATCATTCGAAAAACTTTGGTTGAATGTGTTTGAATTCATTTGATTCAATTAGCCTTGTAGATTGCATTTCTTTCATTTGATTCAATTAGCTTTGTTGAAAGCATTTGACTTTCATTAGATTCAAAAAGCTATGTTTGAATGTGTTTGACTTTCATTTGATTCAATTAGCTTTGTAACATGTGTTTGACTTTCATTTGATTCAATTAGCTTATTTGAATGCATTTGACTTTCATTTAATTCAATTAGCTTTGTTGAAAGCAATTGACTTTCATTTGATTCAAAAAGCTATGTTTGAATGCGTTTGACTTTCATTTGATTCAATTAGATTTGTAGAATGTGTTTGACTTTCATTTGATTCAATTAGCTTATTTGAATGCATTTGACTTTCATTTGATTCAAAAAGCTATGTTTGAAAGTGTTTGACTTTCATTTGATTCAATTAGCCTTTTAGAATGCATTTGAATTTCATTTAATTCAATTAGCTTTGTTGAATGCATTTGACTTTCATTTGATTAAAAAAGCTTTGTTTGAATGTGTTTGACTTTCATTTGATTCAATTAGCTTTGTAGAATGCATTTGACTTTCATTTGATTCAATTAGCTCTGTTGCATGCATTTGACTTTCATTTGTTGCAAAAAACTTTGTTTGAATGTGTTTGAATTTCATTTGATTCAATTAGCTTTGTAGCTTGCATTTGAATTTCATTTGATTCAATTAGCTTTGTTGAATGCATTTGACTTTCATTTGTTTAAAAAACCTTTGTTTGAATGTGTTTGACTTTCATTTGATTCAATTAGGTTTGTAGAATGCATTTAACTTTCATTTGATTCAATTAGCTTTGTTGCATGCATTTGACTTTCATTTGTTTCAAAAACCATTGTTTGAATGTGTTTGACTTTCATTTGATTCAATTAGCTTTGTAGAATGCATTAGACTTTCATTTGATTCAATTAGCTTTGTTCGAATGTGTTTGACTTTCATTTAATTCAATTTTTGTAGATTGCATTTGACTATCATTTGATTCAATTAGCTTTGTTGAATGCATTTGACTTTCATTTGATTCTAAAAGCTTTGTTTGAATGTGTTTCATTTTCATTTGATTCAATTAGCTTTGTAGAATGCATTTGATTTTTATTTGATTCAATTAGCTTTGTTGAATGCATTTGACATTCATTTTTTTCAAAAAGCGTTTTTTGAATGTGTTAGACTTTCATTTGATTCAATTAGCTTTGTAGAATGCATTTGACTTTTATTTGATTCAATTAGATTCGTTGAATGCATTTGACTTTCATTTAATACAGAATGCTTTGTTTGAATATGTTTGACTTTCATTTGATTCAGTTAGCTTTGTTTGATCGTGTTTAACTTTCTTTTGATTCAATTCGCTTTGTAGAATGCATTTGACTTTCATTTGATTCAATTAGCTATGTTGAATGTATTTGACTTTCACTTGATTCAAAAAATTTTGATTGAATGTGTTTGACTTTCATTTGATTCACTTAGCTTTGTAGAATGCATTTGACTCTCATTTGATTCAATTAGCTTTTTGGAATGCATTTAACTTTCATTTGGTTCAAAAAGCTTTGTTTGAATGTGTTTGACTTTCATTTGATTCAATTAGCTTTGTAGAATGCATTTGACTTTCATTTAATTCAATTAGCTTTGTTGAATGTATTTGACTTTCATATCATTCGAAAAACTTTGGTTGAATGTGTTTGAATTCATTTGATTCAATTAGCCTTGTAGATTGCATTTGACTTTCATTTGATTCAATTAGCTTTGTAGAATGCATTAGACTTTCATTTGATTCAATTAGCTTTGTTTGAATGTGTTTAACTTTCATTTGATTCAATTTTTGTAGATTTCATTTGACTTTCATTTGATTCAATTAGCTTTTAAGAATGCATTTAACTTTCATTTGGTTCAAAAAGCTTTGTTTGAATGTGTTTGACTTTCATTTGATTCAATTAGCTTTGTAGAATGCATTTGACTTTCATTTAATTCAATTAGCTTTGTTGAATGTATTTGACTTTCATATCATTCGAAAAACTTTGGTTGAATGTGTTTGAATTCATTTGATTCAATTAGCCTTATAGATTGCATTTGACTTTCATTTAATTCAATTAGCTTTGTTGAAAGCATTTGACTTTCATTTGATTCAAAAAGCTATGTTTGAATGCGTTTGACTTTCATTTGATTCAATTAGCTTTGTAGAATGTGTTTGACTTTCATTTGGTTCAATTAGCTTATTTGAACGCATTTGACTTTCATTTGATTCAAAAATCTATGTTTCAATGTGTTTGACTTTCATTTGATTCAATTAGCCTTTTAGAATGCATTTGAATTTCATTTAATTCAATTAGCTTTGTTGAATGCATTTGACTTTCATTTGATTAAAAAAGCTTTGTTTGAATGTGTTTGACTTTCATTTGATTCATTTAGCTTTGTAGATTGCATTTGACTTTCATTTGATTCAATTAGCTTTGTTGAAAGCATTTGACTTTCATTTGATTCAAAAAGCTATGTTTGAATGTGTTTGACTTTCATTTGATTCAATTAGCTTTGTAGAATGTGTTTGACTTTCATTTGATTCAATTAGCTTATTTGAATGCATTTGACTTTCATTTGATTCAAAAAGCTATGTTTGAATGTGTTTGACTTTCATTTGATTCAATTTTTGTAGATTTCATTTGACTTTCATTTGATTCAATTAGCTTTTAAGAATGCATTTAACTTTCATTTGGTTCAAAAAGCTTTGTTTGAATGTGTTTGACTTTCATTTGATTCAATTAGCTTTGTAGAATGCATTTGACTTTCATTTGATTCAATTAGCTTTGTAGAATGCATTTGACTTTCATTTAATTCAATTAGCTTTGTTGAATGTATTTGACTTTCATATCATTCGAAAAACTTTGGTTGAATGTGTTTGAATTCTTTTGATTCAATTAGCCTTATAGATTGCATTTAACTTTCATTTAATTCAATTAGCTTTGTTGAAAGCATTTGACTTTCATTTGATTCAAAAAGCTATGTTTGAATGCGTTTGACTTTCATTTGATTCAATTAGCTTTGTAGAATGTGTTTGACTTTCATTTGATTCAATTAGCTTATTTGAATGCATTTGACTTTCATTTGATTCAAAAAGCTATGTTTGAATGTGTTTGACTTTCATTTGATTCAAATAGCTTTGTAGAATGTGTTTGACTTTCATTTGATTCAATTAGCTTATTTGAATGCATTTGACTTTCATTTGATTAAAAAACCTATGTTTAAATGTGTTTGACTTTCATTTGATTCAATTTTTGTAGATTTCATTTGACTTTCATTTGATTCAATTAGCTTTTAAGAATGCATTTAACTTTCATTTGGTTCAAAAAGCTTTGTTTGAATGTGTTTGACTTTCATTTGATTCAATTAGCATTGTAGAATGCATTTGACTTTCATTTAATTCAATTAGCTTTGTTGAAAGCATTTGACTTTCATTTGATTCAAAAAGCAATGTTTGAATGCGTTTGACTTTCATTTGATTCAATTAGCTTTGTAGAATGTGTTTGACTTTCATTTGATTCAATTAGCTTATTTGAACGCATTTGACTTTCATTTGATTCAAAAATCTATGTTTCAATGTGTTTGACTTTCATTTGATTCAATTACCCTTTTAGAATGCATTTGAATTTCATTTAATTCAATTAGCTTTGTTCAATGCATTTGACTTTCATTTGATTAAAAAAGCTTTGTTTGAATGTGTTTGACTTTCATTTGATTCAATTAGCTTTGTAGAAAGCATTTAAATTTCATTTGATTCAATTAGCTTTGTTGAATGCATTTGACTTTCATTTGATTAAAAAAGCTTTGTTTGAATGTGTTTGACTTTCATTTGATTCAATTAGCTTGGTAGAATGTATTTGACTTTCATTTGATTCAATTAGCTTTGTTGCATGCATTTGACTTTCATTTGTTTCAAAAACCTTTGTTTGAATGTGTTTGACTTTCATTTGATTCAATTAGCTTTGTAGAATGCATTAGACTTTCATTTGATTCAATTAGCTTTGTTTGAATGTGTTTGACTTTCATTTAATTCAATTTTTGTAGATTGCATTTGACTATCATTTGATTCAATTAGCTTTGTTGAATGCATTTGACTTTCATTTGATTCTAAAAGCTTTGTTTGAATGTGTTTCACTTTCATTTGATTCAATTAGCTTTGTAGAATGCATTTGACTTTTATTTGATTCAATTAGCTTTGTTGAATGCATTTGACATTCATTTTTTTTAAAAAGCGTTTTTTGAATGTGTTAGACTTTCATTTGATTCAATTAGCTTTGTAGAATGCATTTGACTTTTATTTGATTCAATTAGATTCGTTGAATGCATTTGACTTTCATTTAATACAGAACGCTTTGTTTGAATATGTTTGACTTTCATTTGATTCAGTTAGCTTTGTTTGATCGTGTTTAACTTTCTTTTGATTCAATTCGCTTTGTAGAATGCATTTGACTTTCATTTGATTCAATTAGCTTTGTTGCATGCATTTGACTTTCATTTGTTGCAAAAAAACTTTGTTTGAATGTGTTTGACTTTCATTTGATTCAATTAGCTTTGTAGAATGCATTTGACTTTCATTTGATTCAATTAGCTATGTTGAATGTATTTGACTTTACTTGATTCAAAAAATTTTGATTGAATGTGTTTGACTTTCATTTGATTCACTTAGCTTTGTAGAATGCATTTGACTCTCATTTGATTCAATTAGCTTTTTAGAATGCATTTAACTTTCATTTGGTTCAAAAAGCTTTGTTTGAATGTGTTTGACTTTCATTTGATTCAATTAGCTTTGTAGAATTCATTTGACTTTCATTTAATTTAATTAGCTTTGTTGAATGTATTTGACTTTCGTATCATTCGAAAAACTTTGGTTGAATGTGTTTGAATTCATTTGATTCAATTAGCCTTATAGATTGCATTTGACTTTCATTTAATTCAATTAGCTTTGTTGAAAGCATTTGACTTTCATTTGATTCAAAAAGCAATGTTTGAATGCGTTTGACTTTCATTTGATTCAATTAGCTTTGTAGAATGTGTTTGACTTTCATTTGATTCAATTAGCTTATTTGAACGCATTTGACTTTCATTTGATTCAAAAATCTATGTTTCAATGTGTTTGACTTTCATTTGATTCAATTAGCCTTTTAGAATGCATTTGAATTTCATTTAATTCAATTAGCTTTGTTGAATGCATTTGACTTTCATTTGATTAAAAAAGCTTTGTTTGAATGCGTTTGACTTTCATTTGATTCAATTAGCTTTGTAGAAAGCATTTGAATTTCATTTGATTCAATTAGCTTTGTTGAATGCATTTGACTTTCATTTGATTAAAAAAGCTTTGTTTGAATGTGTTTGACTTTCATTTGATTCAATTAGCTTTGTAGAATGTATTTGACTTTCATTTGATTCAATTAGCTTTGTTGCATGCATTTGACTTTCATTTGTTTCAAAAACCTTTGTTTGAATGTGTTTGACTTTCATTTGATTCAATTAGCTTTGTAGAATGCATTAGACTTTCATTTGATTCAATTAGCTTTGTTTGAATGTGTTTGACTTTCATTTAATTCAATTTTTGTAGATTGCATTTGACTATCATTTGATTCAATTAGCTTTGTTGAATGCATTTGACTTTCATTTGATTCTAAAAGCTTTGTTTGAATGTGTTTCACTTTCATTTGATTCAATTAGCTTTGTAGAATGCATTTGACTTTTATTTGATTCAATTAGCTTTGTTGAATGCATTTGACATTCATTTTTTTTAAAAAGCGTTTTTTGAATGTGTTAGACTTTCATTTGATTCAATTAGCTTTGTAGAATGCATTTGACTTTTATTTGATTCAATTAGATTCGTTGAATGCATTTGACTTTCATTTAATACAGAACGCTTTGTTTGAATATGTTTGACTTTCATTTGATTCAGTTAGCTTTGTTTGATCGTGTTTAACTTTCTTTTGATTCAATTCGCTTTGTAGAATGCATTTGACTTTCATTTGATTCAATTAGCTATGTTGAATGTATTTGACTTTCACTTGATTCAAAAAATTTTGATTGAATGTGTTTGACTTTCATTTGATTCACTTAGCTTTGTAGAATGCATTTGACTCTCATTTGATTCAATTAGCTTTTTAGAATGCATTTAACTTTCATTTGGTTCAAAAAGCTTTGTTTGAATGTGTTTGACTTTCATTTGATTCAATTAGCTTTGTAGAATTCATTTGACTTTCATTTAATTCAATTAGCTTTGTTGAATGTATTTGACTTTCGTATCATTCGAAAAACTTTGGTTGAATGTGTTTGAATTCATTTGATTAAATTAGCCTTGTAGATTGCATTTGACTTTCATTTGATTCAATTAGCTTTGTAGAATGCATTAGACTTTCATTTGATTCAATTAGCTTTGTTTGAATGTGTTTGACTTTCATTTGATTCAATTTTAGTAGATTTCATTTGACTTTCATTTGATTCAATTAGCTTTTAAGAATGCATTTAACTTTCATTTGGTTCAAAAAGCTTTGTTTGAATGTGTTTGACTTTCATTTGATTCAATTAGCTTTGTAGAATGCATTTGACTTTCATTTAATTCAATTAGCTTTGTTGAATGTATTTGATTTTCATATCATTCGAAAAACTTTGGTTGAATGTGTTTGAATTCATTTGATTCAATTAGCCTTATAGATTGCATTTGACTTTCATTTAATTCAATTAGCTTTGTTGAAAGCATTTGACTTTCATTTGATTCAAAAAGCAATGTTTGAATGCGTTTGACTTTCATTTGATTCAATTAGCTTTGTAGAATGTGTTTGACTTTCATTTGATTCAATTAGCTTATTTGAACGCATTTGACTTTCATTTGATTCAAAAATCTATGTTTCAATGTGTTTGACTTTCATTTGATTCAATTAGCCTTTTAGAATGCATTTGAATTTCATTTAATTCAATTAGCTTTGTTGAATGCATTTGACTTTCATTTGATTAAAAAAGCTTTGTTTGAATGCGTTTGACTTTCATTTGATTCAATTAGCTTTGTAGAAAGCATTTGAATTTCATTTGATTCAATTAGCTTTGTTGAATGCATTTGACTTTCATTTGATTAAAAAAGCTTTGTTTGAATGTGTTTGACTTTCATTTGATTCAATTAGCTTTGTAGAATGTATTTGACTTTCATTTGATTCAATTAGCTTTGTTGCATGCATTTGACTTTCATTTGTTTCAAAAACCTTTGTTTGAATGTGTTTGACTTTCATTTGATTCAATTAGCTTTGTAGAATGCATTAGACTTTCATTTGATTCAATTAGCTTTGTTTGAATGTGTTTGACTTTCATTTAATTCAATTTTTGTAGATTGCATTTGACTATCATTTGATTCAATTAGCTTTGTTGAATGCATTTGACTTTCATTTGATTCTAAAAGCTTTGTTTGAATGTGTTTCACTTTCATTTGATTCAATTAGCTTTGTAGAATGCATTTGACTTTTATTTGATTCAATTAGCTTTGTTGAATGCATTTGACATTCATTTTTTTTAAAAAGCGTTTTTTGAATGTGTTAGACTTTCATTTGATTCAATTAGCTTTGTAGAATGCATTTGACTTTTATTTGATTCAATTAGATTCGTTGAATGCATTTGACTTTCATTTAATACAGAACGCTTTGTTTGAATATGTTTGACTTTTATTTGATTCAGTTAGCTTTGTTTGATCGTGTTTAACTTTCTTTTGATTCAATTCGCTTTGTAGAATGCATTTGACTTTCATTTGATTCAATTAGCTATGTTGAATGTATTTGACTTTCACTTGATTCAAAAAATTTTGATTGAATGTGTTTGACTTTCATTTGATTCACTTAGCTTTGTAGAATGCATTTGACTCTCATTTGATTCAATTAGCTTTTTAGAATGCATTTAACTTTCTTTTGGTTCAAAAAGCTTTGTTTGAATGTGTTTGACTTTCATTTGATTCAATTAGCTTTGTAGAATTCATTTGACTTTCATTTAATTCAATTAGCTTTGTTGAATGTATTTGACTTTCGTATCATTCGAAAAACTTTGGTTGAATGTGTTTGAATTCATTTGATTAAATTAGCCTTGTAGATTGCATTTGACTTTCATTTGATTCAATTAGCTTTGTAGAATGCATTAGACTTTCATTTGATTCAATTAGCTTTGTTTGAATGTGTTTGACTTTCATTTGATTCAATTTTAGTAGATTTCATTTGACTTTCATTTGATTCAATTAGCTTTTAAGAATGCATTTAACTTTCATTTGGTTCAAAAAGCTTTGTTTGAATGTGTTTGACTTTCATTTGATTCAATTAGCTTTGTAGAATGCATTTGACTTTCATTTAATTCAATTAGCTTTGTTGAATGTATTTGACTTTCATATCATTCGAAAAACTTTGGTTGAATGTGTTTGAATTCATTTGATTCAATTAGCCTTATAGATTGCATTTGACTTTCATTTAATTCAATTAGCTTTGTTGAAAGCATTTGACTTTAATTTGATTCAAAAAGCTATGTTTGAATGCGTTTGACTTTCATTTGATTCAATTAGCTTTGTAGAATGTGTTTGACTTTCATTTGATTCAATTAGCTTATTTGAACGCATTTGACTTTCATTTGATTCAAAAATCTATGTTTCAATGTGTTTGACTTTCATTTGATTCAATTAGCCTTTTAGAATGCATTTGAATTTCATTTGATTCAATTAGCTTTGTTGAATGCATTTGACTTTCATTTGATTAAAAAAGCTTTGTTTGAATGTGTTTGACTTTCATTTGATTCAATTAGCTTTGTAGAATGCATTTGACTTTCATTTGATTCAATTAGCTTTGTAGAATGCATTTTTGACTTTCATTTAATTCAATTAGCTTTGTTGAATGTATTTGACTTTCATATCATTCGAAAAACTTTGGTTGAATGTGTTTGAATTCATTTGATTCAATTAGCCTTGTAGATCGCATTTGACTTTCATTTGATTCAATTAGCTTTGTTGAAAGCATTTGACTTTCATTTGATTCAAAAAGCTATGTTTGAATGTGTTTGACTTTCATTTGATTCAATTAGCTTTGTAGAATGTGTTTGACTTTCATTTGATTCAATTAGCTTATTTGAATGCATTTGACTTTCATTTTATTCAAAAAGCTATGTTTGAATGTGTTTGACTTTCATTTGATTCAATTAGCCTTTTAGAATGCATTTAAATTTCATTTGATTTAATTAGCTTTGTTGAATGCATTTGACTTTCATTTGGTTAAAAAAGCTTTGTTTGAATGTGTTTGACTATCATTTGATTCAATTAGCTTTGTAGAATGCATTTGACTTTCATTTGATTCAGTTAGCTTTGTTGCATGCATTAGACTTTCATTTGTTTCAAAAAAACTTTGTTTGAATGTGTTTGACTTTCATTTGATTCAATTAGCTTTGTAGAATGCATTAGACTTTCATTTGATTCAATTAGCTTTGTTTGAATGTGTTTGACTTTCATTTGATTCAATTTTTGTAGATTTCATTTGACTTTCATTTGATTCAATTAGCTTTTAAGAATGCATTTAACTTTCATTTGGTTCAAAAAGCTTTGTTTGAATGTGTTTTGACTTTCATTTGATTCAATTAGCTTTGTAGAATGCATTTGACTTTCATTTAATTCAATTAGCTTTGTTGAATGTATTTGACTTTCATATCATTCGAAAAACTTTGGTTGAATGTGTTTGAATTCATTTGATTCAATTAGCCTTATAGATTGCATTTGACTTTCATTTAATTCAATTAGCTTTGTTGAAAGCATTTGACTTTCATTTGATTCAAAAAGCTATGTTTGAATGCGTTTGACTTTCATTTGATTCAATTAGCTTTGTAGAATGTGTTTGACTTTCATTTGATTCAATTAGCTTATTTGAACGCATTTGACTTTCATTTGATTCAAAAATCTATGTTTCAATGTGTTTGACTTTCATTTGATTCAATTAGCCTTTTTAGAATGCATTTGAATTTCATTTGATTCAATTAGCTTTGTTGAATGCATTTGACTTTCATTTGATTAAAAAAGCTTTGTTTGAATGTGTTTGACTTTCATTTGATTCAATTAGCTTTGTAGAATGCATTTGACTTTCATTTGATTCAATTACCTTTGTAGAATGCATTTGAGTTTTATTTGATTCAATTAGCTTTGTTAAAAGCATTTGACTTTCATTTGATTTAAAAAGCTTTCTTTAAATGTGTTTGACTCTCATTTGATTCAATTAGCTTTTTAGAACGCATTTAACTTTCATTTGGTTCAAAAAGCTTTGTTTGAATGTGTTTGACTTTCATTTGATTCAATTAGCTTTGTAGAATTTATTTGACTTTCATGTAATTCAATTAGCTTTGTTTGAATGTATTTGACTTTCGTATCATTTGAAAAACTTTGGTTGAATGTGTTTGAATTCATTTGATTAAATTAGCCTTGTAGATTGCATTTGACTTTCATTTGATTCAATTAGCTTTGTAGAATGCATTAGACTTTCATTTGATTCAATTAGCTTTGTTTGAATGTGTTTGACTTTCATTTGATTCAATTTTAGTAGATTTCATTTGACTTTCATTTGATTCAATTAGCTTTTAAGAATGCATTTATCTTTCATTTGGTTCAAAAAAGCTTTGTTTGAATGTGTTTGACTTTCATTTGATTCAATTAGCTTTGTAGAATGCATTTGACTTTCATTTAATTCAATTAGCTTTGTTGAATGTATTTGACTTTCATATCATTCGAAAAACTTTGGTTGAATGTGTTTGAATTCATTTGATTCAATTAGCCTTATAGATTGCATTTGACTTTCATTTAATTCAATTAGCTTTGTTGAAAGCATTTGACTTTAATTTGATTCAAAAAGCTATGTTTGAATGCGTTTGACTTTCATTTGATTCAATTAGCTTTGTAGAATGTGTTTGACTTTCATTTGATTCAATTAGCTTATTTGAACGCATTTGACTTTCATTTGATTCAAAAATTTATGTTTCAATGTGTTTGACTTTCATTTGATTCAATTAGCCTTTTAGAATGCATTTGAATTTCATTTGATTCAATTAGCTTTGTTGAATGCATTTGACTTTCATTTGATTAAAAAAGCTTTGTTTGAATGTGTTTGACTTTCATTTGATTCAATTAGCTTTGTAGAATGCATTTGACTTTCATTTGCAATTAGCTTT